>NC_053494.1:33156844-33756844 GCF_905171775.1 Rana temporaria | reverse complement strand
TATGGAGGGGGGGGGGGGGGGTTCCAGTGCGCTGAATGTGCTATTTGAAAAGGGTGAATCCAGAGATAAGGGTGTTGGTTGGATGGATGCGTGGAGATAGATCTGTCACTTTGTCAATAGGAGAAATACTTGCTAATCACAATGGTAATAGAACTCAGTTGCAGTCCATAGAGAAACACTAGTGTGATTAACGCAAGTATGCACAGGCTTCAATAGGTACATATATAGCACATATATGGCGCTGGGCTGCAGATATGGGGGAGAGTATAAAGCACAGGGGTCAGGCTGGTATGTCCATAATGTAAAACATTCGGTAGAGATCACAGAGCTCACCAGCTGGTTGGTAACAGTCCTTCACCTGTGTAGCCTCTCAATACCCCATTATACTCACAGGACACAAGCTGGGTTTTCAGTGTGCTGGGCGGCACACACACAGGAAAAGACAGCAGCACACTGCTTCTCCACTGTGTGATCTGTGCTGCAGTAAAACCATGCAAATAGCAGGCAAGCTTCAGGTGTGGTCCTGTGTGAAGTGAGGCAGCCAAACAGAGAGCGCAGGAAGCCGGTGGTAGAGACAGAAGATGTCCTCAGCAGCTGCTGGTTCCCAGAAGACGTGCTGAACGACAAGCTGACTAGTTTCAACAGCCAATGAACGCTGTTTTCATCAGAGCCAAAACAGGAAGCTCCACTTATTTGCCTCCCCTGCCACATTTGGCACCTTACCTCCCCGCGGGTACCTGGTTTTGACAGGTAATCACTCCCGCTTCCGCCTGACTTCGCCACGGCGAAGTCATCTGGAAGTTTGGCCCTCTCCTCCTCCTTTACCATTCATGCGTAGTGGGGAACTAGCTGTGCAGCCGCAAGGCTTCACTGTCAGTTTCCCTTACCTGAGCAGCACCCGTGCATGTCAGCAGCTACAGTAGCTGCTGAATAAAAAAAAAAATTCTGAAGGAGCCTGGAGCTACGCCTTTAAGTTATGTACTTTTTAAAGAGGAGCTCCAGTCTGTAAAAAAAAAAAAAGTAAAGTCCGCAGCTACAAATACTGTAGCTGCTGACTTTTAATATAAGGAAACTTACCTGTCCAGGGATTCTGCGATGTTGGCACCCCGCAACGATTCGTCCAACGGGTTCAGGTGCAGTCGCCGGCATTGTAAGCCTTCAGGCTTCACAGCTGGATTCCTACTGTACATGCGTGCGTGAGTGAGACCTGTGTATGTCCCAGAAGGCAGCGGGGGGAGGAGGAGATCGCCGATCTTACCCCTAAGTGAGAGTGAGTACCTGTTAAAAACCAGTTACCCACTCCCCCCCCCCCCCCCAAAAAAAAATACCAAAAGTGACAGTGGAGGGTGCAAACAAGCGGAGCTTCCCCTTTTGGGTGGAGCTCCGGTTTAATACCAGTTTGACCTTATCCTTATATGTATGTGTGTGTATGTGGATACACAATTACACAACTTTTTTAAATACGGTATATTTTGTAGCCTGACGGAGGAGTGCAACGGCCCCTGAAATGTGTTTGCAGTTCTACATGATCATATTAGGAGTCATTAAAGTGATTGGTTTGGCACTCCTTTTGTGTTTTTAAACCGGACAAGGGCTGTACACTTCCCCCCTTCATTAAAAGATAGAAAAAAGGTTTTGGCTTTAGATGCACTTTAATGGGGACACCGAAATATAAAATATAGTAGTTAATGGAAATCTCTATAACAGAAACACAGATAGCAGTAAAAACCTGATAGAGCTTCTTAGGCTTCCTCATTCTGACCAAAATTATAAAAAGGTTTGCTTGGAGGAATTAAAAATTATTTTATAATGAAAATGATTGTTTAATATTCACTGCTTGAGTGTTCAGAGCACTAACTGTGCATTGCTTTTTCAGGGATGGGAAAAGAAGTGGGCAACTTACTTATAGAAAACTCCCAGCTTCTTGAAACCAAGTAAGATATTATCTTTTTTTCTGTATTTTAAAGTGCAATTTAGGGCTATTGCTAGATTTGATAGGTCCTACAAGGCGCCTAACAAGTAGACTGGGAGTCCACTCTGTTGAGCAACACTGGGGACTCTGCTCTTCCTCCCTGGGCTGGGGTTTAATCGGTTCCAGCTGCAAGAGCCAATCATTACTCAATGTGTCATGTTGAGTATGAGGCCATTTATACCCAGATATTGCAAATGAGATTGGGAGTTCTAAAGCTAGTGATGGATCCGTTCTTTAAACTAATGCTCAGGGATGGCAGGTCGGGAACCCGCAATCTGGGCTTGCCGACCTGCCATGCAAGAGCAGGAGGTGGCGGGCCACATCTGTTGGGCACCCCTGCTCTAGACAATGATCAACTCCAATCTGCGGCAGCTAAACCGTATTTCTGGGCAACCTTATGCATTTTCACCAACCTATTCTGTGACCATAACACAGATTAGCAAGCAATCACAATTGTTGGTTTGATCTTATGTTTGTTGGTGGGACTTTCATAAATAAACATGTCAACACAACAAGACAAATCTCCTGCGCTCCAAAGACCAAAGACAATCCATACTCTTTAGAAGATCCAAATTTTACATCGGTTTTGCTGCCCCCTGCAGGCCTGGGAAACTCAAAGGAAATACTGCGAAACAAGAAACAGAGGATGCACCAACCTAGTGCATTACCTTTGTGATAGCTGAATTGTGTAAAAAAGACAGATGCATATTCACAAACAACATCGGCAATAAGACACATTAAAGTCCACAATATACTTGAAGTAGCTTGGTCACCTAGGCAAGTCCCAAACGTGAGAAGACCGCCCAAGTGGCTTACACATTTCGAGGGGTGATCCCCTCTTCCTCTGTATGAGGATATTTGCCAGCACACCATGGATCGACAAGTAGCCTTATTGAAGCATGATCACATCGCAGAGCAGGTAGTGCAACGCTTTGGAGTCACGCAGTACCCCTTCGTCAGGCATGTGACCCCTCTTCCTATTAGCCCCTCAAAATACATCTGATGCTTGGACGGTCTTCTCATGTTTGGGACTTGCATAGGTTACCAGGTTGCTTCAAGTATATTGGGGACCTTGATGTGCCTTATTGCCGATGTTGTTTGTGAGTATGCATCTGTCTTTTTTCCTTAATAAAGCTATCACACAGGTGATGCGCTAGGTTGGTGCGCCTCCTGTTTCTTGTTTTTGCAGTATAAATAAACATGTGATTTGTCCTTGTTGTATGAACTATAAGGCCTAGTACACACAACCGTTTTCCTCGACAGAATCCATCAAGAAACTTGGTGGGAGAGCTTTTTTGCCGAGGAAAACGGTCGTGTGTATGTTTTTCATCGAGAAAACTGTTGAGGAACTCGACAAGAAAAAAAGAGAACAAGTTCTCTTTTTCCTCGACGGGAGTCTCAATTTCCTCGTCGTGTTCCTCGTCGGGCTGGTTTTTGACGAGAAACACGTTCGTGTGTATGCTTAGAAACCCACGCATGCTCAGAATAAAGTATGAGACGGGAGCGCACCTTCGGTAAAAGTAACGTTTGTAATGGAGATAGCACATTTGTCACGCTGTAACAGACTGAAAAGTGCAAATTGTCTCTTACCAAACTTTTACTTAACACGCAGTAACACGAGATTAGCAAAAGCAGCCCCAAGGGTTGTGCCAGTGGAATCGAACTTCCCCTGCCGTCGTACGTGTTGAACGTCACGGCGTTTGAGAACGACGAGATTTGTTCTTGACAGTGTGTACGCAAAGAAAGCTTGTCAAGATTCTCGACAAGCCTAACAAGAAACTCGTCGAGGAAAACGATGTGTCTTTTCCAACAAGTTCCTCGGTCGTGTGTACGAGGCCTGACTGTTATTAGGTCCATGTCATGTGACGGATCTTGTTTATGGCAACAACCAACTTGTCATTAACCGGTTGCTAACACGCCACTTGCCTTTTGCTATGAAGTCTCTTGCTAGCTGGGCCAGATGTTGCTTTCTCCCTAGTAAGTTCGATTTGGTAAAGTTTAGGTCAGAAAAGGGACTCAGCCCAATATGACAAGGTATGGTAACTCTACTCCATGATTCTGCTGCTAGCAAGGTGTTGCCATTGGTGGAATAACTCATGTGTCATGACTAGGGTGACCACATTTCCAAACTGCCATTCAGGGACACACCCCCTCTCTCACCTCCCCCCCCCAATAAATGAGGGGGGGCGGGGGAAATGTAGTCTCGGGGTTAATGGGGAATTTGGCGGCATGTTATTTGTCAGGTAAATGTGCCACTTGCCACCAGATGCAGTGCTGCTGTCACTCCCTCTGCATGAGCCACGTGCATTGAAGGAAAGGAGTGGCATCACTATCTGGAGAGTGAAGATCACACCAGTCCCTGCTGCTTGCCTCTTGGTGCCAGAGAAGGAGGAGGTGCCGAGGTGGGTGGGGACAGCAGTGCTGCACTAGGCGCAGGCCTCGCTCCCAGTCTCACTGTCTGAGAGTAAATTGTCAAGACTCCAGGCAGCGCTGGCCATAGCAACCAGTTACGGAAATGTAGTTATTAGTTAGTAGGGGGTGGTTGTGTCCTCTATTTCATTCCGGGACATTGTATTGTCCCAGAATGAAGCTGCCCGGGACCTGGGACAGACATGTCAATTGCGGGACAGTCCCGGGCAATCCAGGACACGTGGGCACCCTAGTCATGACCCTAAAAATTATTAGCTTGTTTGTAAACAGTTTAATGCCCTTCACACCTTTCCACTGCCAACCCAATTAATAATTAAAGAACAAAAAAAACAAAGCCACATGTCCCTTGTCAGCACCAATTCCACTTATGGAGAACAGTGATCCAGTGCCGCAGTCTAAGCCCACCACCAGTCTTCTTGGCACCTCTCCTCTTCATATTACCACACCGCTGTTGGAGTCATCAATATATGTGTGAACCCTGTCGAGGGACAACCAATGAGAAAATGTCCACATCACCTGGCAGTGATGTAGACACCCAAACAAGGACTCTCCCACTCTACGGTGAGGAGAAGACTTGAGACCCGATGAGTCACATGACAACAGATTAAGGCAAGTATTTGGAACACTTACTGTAGATTAGGGTTTAATTGATTCAGCTACTAGCTACAGAGCAGTGTTGCCAACCTACCAGATTGAAATTGACTGACACAACACCCAGAATTTACTGGCACAGCCAAGTTTTTACTGGCATTTTCAAAAGCTACACAATTACAGTTTTAAGTGCAAATTATAGTATTTAGGCTACAAACAACTACAATATGCAATCAGCAATGTGATTTAAGGTAGATAATAAGGAAAAAAACATATTTATTTTATTTTCGATATAGTAGGTAAGTAGCTCAGAGACAGGCCTCAAGAGGGCAAGAAATTAGCATGGGTGGCACCATTGGTGTGCGCAGCCTATTGCATTAGGGGGTGCACCCCAGAGCATAAACATACATGCGTGTGTATCAGCAAAGCAGTAGACGGTGTCAGTGTAGCAGAGATTGGTGTCAGTAGGGCAGCAGATGGTGTCAGCAATTTTTTTATTCTTATAATTTTTTTCAATTTAATTATTTTTCAATCATTTTTACAATATTATTTTGTATAATTTATTTAATTTTATTTCAGGAGTCCCGTTGGCGGGTTTTGGTGGAATATCATGGGTCTAAACAGATCCCTGATGTCTCACTTTTGACGCAGAGAAAGGGATGGGGGACAAAGATTCCCTAGTCCCTTTCTCTGCAGCCTCAGCTTCACTGGACAGTGAACGAATGGGAAATGCTCTGTGCTAAGCGGCTTCCTGTTCTTTCACAAACTGAACATAGTAAACATACTTTACTATGCTTCAGTTAAGAATAACCACAGGAGCGATCGGTACAGATCACACAGGGTGTTCATTCTGAAAAGGAAGGGTTCGGTAAATTAAATATTTACTGGCCCTTTCCTCCCCTCTCCATCCTGAAACATCCCCCGCAGGAGAGGAGAGGAGGGAAGCTGGCAGCACTGCAGGGGGGGCAGGGGGTGCCAAGAAGCAGGGGCATCAACAGCATAGGGTGATTAGGGTGTGCCCAGGCACACCCGGCACACCATGTGCGCACGCCTATGGGTGGCACACATGCAGAAAATGTACTCTCACAGTGACTGACAGCAGTGTGTAGCAGCACAGATGATGATGAGACCTCACCGACACAACACGTCCCCACCTAGTGAGAGTCTCTCTCCAAGCTAAGTGGTTCCTCCAGTCCACTCCAGTCTAAATTGCACTGACGGTCCCGAACCCAGCCTGCCATGCTCCCATACCGCAGACCCGCACACGAGGCTCTGGCCACTGTGCTTTGCTCCATTGCACCATGACATCACATGGCACATCACTGCCTCTGCCAGAGTCGCCTGATCAAACTGTTGCAGTCACTTGGATGGTCTCAGTCAGCTCCGGACCAAGCCGAGCGTCACAGCCATATTTTTTACTGGCAACCTTTTACTTTATTGGCAGGAGAAAATTGCCTGTTTTTTACTGGCTGGCAGTAAAAATACTGACGGTTGGCAACACTGCTACGGAGGGTGGAGGTATTGTTCAGGGTGGAAGGTAGATCTTCCTTGGCCAGACTTTAATTAATACAGATACAAACGAAAATTAAAATTTGAACACTTCATCAAAATATTTTCCCTTGCATCGGATACTTCACCCCGGGAAGAAAAAAGAATATGGGCCAGATTCACATACCTCTGCGCATCTTTAGATGGGTGTAGCGTATCGAATATACGCTACGCCGACGTTGCGCAGAGCGGCGAGCACAGTATTCACAATGGAAATGCTCCCAACGTTGCGCCGGCGTAACGTAATTTTGTTGGTGTAAGTCCTAAGTGAATCTGGCCCTAAGTCTTCTACATCCACAAGTAACCTGCACCATTGGACTTCAGTGGCTTTACAACAGGGGTCTCAAACTGGTGGCCCTACAGCTGTTGCGAAACGAGGCATTGCAGGGCTGACAGTTACAAGCATGGCTCCCACAGGCAGAGGTATGATGGGACTTGTAGTTTCGCCAACAGCTGGAGGGCTGCCAGTTTGAGACCCCTGATTTAGAAAGAACTGATACTGGTCCAAAATGTCACTGCATAAAAGTATCAGTTGTATCTTATTCTGCTGCTGACATTCATGCATTAGAAGAGCTATATTATATACGTTTTTTATTTGGAAGTGCTACAGTTACTTTCAGTTCACTTGTGGAAATGATCACTTAGCTCTTGTGTTCATACAGTATGTTTTATCTGTGTTTACATTTTTTTTTTTTTTAGGAATGCATTAAATGTGGTTAAAAATGACTTGATTGCAAAGGTGGATCAGCTATCAGGAGAACAGGAGGTTCTTAAAGGGGAGCTGGAGGCTGCTAAGCAGGCCAAGGCTAAAATGGAGGCACGCATTAAAGAGCTGGAGGAGGATCTTAAGAGGTATGAATAAAAATAAAACCTTGCTCTTTTGATTGCAGGTTAAAACCAACACCAGGCACATTTTTTTTTTTTTTTTTTTATAATTCTTTATTCAAGTCAGATACTTCTTACATTCCATAGTGCAAGTGTCTCTAAATTTTATACACAAAGGGCCGGTTTACTGTCCTTCAGACTTTAGGGGGCTGAACTGTGGCCCTTTGGAGTAGAAAATGTCCTGGCATCAGTGGGAGTAAACAATGCCCCATCTTTGGTGTCAGTGAGAGGAATTGTACCCCATCATTGGTATCATTGAGAGGAATTGTGCCCCATCACTGGTGTCATTAGGCCCCATTGTTGGTGTTACAAGGAGAAACTATGCCCTGTCATTGGTGCCATTAGGAAGAATTGTGCCCCATCATTAGTGTCCTTTGAGAGGAATTGTGCCCCTTTATTGGTGTCAATAGGGAAATTAGGCCTTATTATTGGTGTCAATGGATGAAATAGTGCTTCGAGAGCCAGATAAAAGCAAGCCAAAGGGCCGCATAAACGCCCCCTGGGCCACAGTTTGAAGACCACTGCCATAGAGGATGTCAAAACAGTAAACAGCTTCAAATCCCTTCCACCTGATGCGGTCCTATCATGAAAGACTATCAACATACATGTAGAGCGGAGAAAGAAACAAGACTCTACACAGTCTATATTGTTTTAAGACATTTCTAATTGTACGTGACCCAGAAGGTCACTACCCTCAAGGACTTATCTCTTGCGAGGGCCCTCTGGAAGCGAGGGGGTGCTGGCACAGGCAAAAACACATTTATATTAGAGTGAGGCTGGGTAAGAACATTTGATAATGCCGTTATTGCTTTCACTACCTTGTAGTCCTCATGGTGCACCTTACAGAATTTGTATGGACATCACAGGGACAGGAAGTGAAAATCTCTGCACCAGTTTTGGACACAACCAGAAGAATAAACTTTACATAAACTTGAACATCTCCCTTTTATCAAAATGGAAAAAAAATGCCTGGAGTTGGACTTTATTGTAAATGGCACAAGAAAAGTCAAGGAAACATTCCTATTTTTTCCCCTTTTTTTTTATTCTGCTTTAATTAAAAGATAACAAATAATATGTTTGCTTTACAATTAAGGGTGCGGTCGGAAGCCATTGTGGCCATGCAAGAACCCAAAGAGGAGGTGGATGAGGTAAGTGATTCTGCTGGGTGGTGAATAGTCATAATTTGTAGACATGTGCACACTGAAATATTTATTTTCGTAATTTCGTTTTTTTCGACTGAAAAATGTATTTATTTAGTTACTCCCGAAATTCGTTTTATTTATTTTGTTTTTCGTTAAAAAAATGCATTCGTTCCGAAAATCCAAATTAAAGTGGAAGTAAACCCTTCTATCGTTTTCAGCCAAGGAAGCGGCCATCTTGACCTCTGTTTAATCTGCAACTGCCATGATGCTGTACATGTGACCTGTTATGAAACCAGCCATTGGATGGTTTGGCAGTTTGGTTGAGAGCACAAACAAATGTGACAGCTAGCATTTCCGGCATGCCGGGAATGTTAACTGTTTTTGTAACTATCAAATTGAAGGGTTTACTTCCACTTTAAGGTCGAATCTGTCATTGAAGGCTTATGGTGTCTGTCGAATGTTCTAAAAAAAAAAAAAAACATTTAGACTCTTCATGTCTCTCTATGTCGAATCTTCATGTCTCTCTATGTCGAATCTTCATGTCTCTCTATGTCGAATCTTCATGTCTCTCTATGTCGAATCTTCATGTCTCTCTATATCGAATCTTTTCTCTCTATGTTGACTCTTCTTCATGTCTCTATATTGTCGAATCTTTTCTCTCTATGTCGAATCTTTTCTCTTTATGTAGAATAATATTGGACTAATAGAGTTAAGGTTAGGCACAATTAAGGTCGAATCTGTCATTGAAGGCTTATGGTGTCTGTCGAATGTTCTAAGAAAAAAAAAAAGATTCGACAGAATCTTTAAAAAAAAAAAATTTGACTCTTCATGTCTCTCTATGTCCAATCTTCATGTCTCTCTATGTCCAATCTTCATGTCTCTCTATGTCCAATCTTCATGTCTCTCTATGTCCAATCTTCATGTCTCTCTATGTCGACTCTTCTTCATGTCTCTCTATGTCGAATCTTTTCTCTCTATGTCGAAACTTTTCTCTCTATGTCCACTCTTCTTCATGTCTCTATAATGTCAAATCTTTTCTCTCTATGTTGAATCTTTAATCTTTATGTAGAATAATATTGGACTAATAGAGTTAAGGTTAGGCACATTCGACGCAACGAAAACGAAAATAAAGTATTTGTTTATGTCTGATCTTTCGTTTTCTGTGCTTTCGTTATCGTTTGTTAAAACGATAACGAAAATACCTGAAATTCGGACGAAAATGAATGCACATGTCTAATAATTTGTGAGAATGCTTCTTGTCAGTTTAAATAGAAGCAACTGCTTTGGTTCTGTATTGATGTAAAGTACGTATTTGTTAACAGTACCAGTTTTCCTATGGTTCGTATACACAGGCTTCAAACACAGAAGTGAATAAATTCACTATGCTTTTAAATGGATGTAATTTGCTCCTTAGTTATGTTGACTTGCTTCTGAGTTATTTTTATTTGACTTAGAACACTCAATCAGTTTATTTAATAGGTTTCAAGATATTGCAAGCTGCTTTTGCATTCACATTTATTGGGAAGAAAAGCAGCTCAGAAGCAAACAGCCTCTGTATAGGGGATCTTAGGGGTATGGCATTTTTCAAAATCAATATATTTAGAAAAAACATTTTGCTTTTCTATGACTTTTTTATGCATCTAAAAAGATTCAAAATGTTGCACAGTTTTCAATGATTCAGTAAAACTGTAATTCTGCTGACCACACAGAAGAACTAAATGTCCCGTGAATCATCCATTGTGTGGTTCCTCTTTGGCCTTGATGCTAAAACCACTGTCACACGTGCCATATATACAGTGCTTGAAAAAGTATTCATACCCCTTGAAATTTGCCACATTTTGTCACGTTACAACCAAAAACATAAATGTATTTTATTGTGATTTTATCAGATAGACCAACACAAAATGGCACATAATTGTGAAGTGGAAGGAAAATGATAAATGTTTTTTTTAACATCTTTTACAAATATGTATTTTGCAGATATTGCCTACAGTGCCATCTATTTATGCCTCCTCAGTTTTCATTAGCTTTATGAGTGTTCTATAAATTACCTCTGGTTTATAAGAAGTGTCCAAAGCAATACTTTTTTTTTTTATTATTATTATTATTATTATTACAAAAATCTTCTTTAAAGCGGTAGTTCACCCTCACTTGCATCATTTTTCCATCGAGACAGGCATTGTAGCGCGAGCTACAGTATGCCTGTCCCGATTTTTTTACCCCCGTACTCACTGTGTACCTGTACGATAAAGATTTCGGCTCCCGCGGGGAATGGGCGTGCCTAGGGAGAGGGAGGATGATTGACGGCCGGCCCTGGCACGTCACTCTCCCCGAAGACAGCCGGAGTAGGTCTCGGCTCTTCACGGCGCCTGCGCACAGGCTATGCGCAGGCGCCGTGAAGAGCCAAGCCTATTTCGGCTATTTCCGGAGAAGCGTGACGCGCCAGAGCCGGCCGTCAATCATCCTCCGTCTCCATAGGCACGCCCATTCCCCTGTATCTTCGATCTACGAGTACAAGGTGAGTACGGCGGTAAAAAAATCGGGACAGGCATACTGTAGCTCGCGCTACAATGCCTGATTTTATGGTACAATAAAAAAAAATTTTTTTTTTTTCGTTCATAGGGTGAACCCCCGCTTTAAATGGAGTTGACTGGAGTTGTGTAATGTTCTTTTTCATATCTTTTTCAGAGCTCTTCCCCGCTGCAGGATAACATCCCTATCGCTCAGCGCAGGCGCTTTACCCGTGTGGAGATGGCTCGTGTCTTGATGGAAAGGAACCAGTACAAGGAGCGTCTCATGGAACTGCAGGAGGCAGTCAGGTGGACAGAGATGATCAGGTGATGACTGTGCTGATATCTCTTTCCAATCATATCAAGTCAGAACCTTTTATGTGATAGAAATTTTAGCATCACAAACAAACATCGGCCCGGATTCACAAAGCACTTACGCCGATGTATCTCGAGATACGCTGCGTAAGTGCAAATATACGCCGTCGTATCTGTGCGCCGTGCCCACAAAACTAGATACGCCTGAAAATGGGCTTCATCCGAACGACGCAACTTTCCTACGCCGGCGTATCGTGGGCGCATAGTTACGCTGGCCGCAAGTGGCGCTCCCATTGATTTTCTATTCACATATGCAAATGAGGGAGATACGCCGAATATACGTCCGTCCGACGCAGTGCGCGTAAAGTCATACGTCCGGCGCAAAGTTATGCCCCATAAAGGAGGTGTGACTCAGCAGCATCCATGCAAAGGGAACACAAGCCGTCATATTTTACGTCGTTTACGTAGTACGTGAATAGGGCTGGGCGCAGGTTACGTTCACGTCGTAGGCAGTGATCCGTCGTATCTTAGGGAGTATTTCCGACGTGATTCTGAGCATGCGCACAGGGATGCGTCCACGGGACGGTGCATGCGCCATTTGTTTTAAGTACTTGTATGGCACACGGCCCATCATTTGCATGGGGTCACGCCTCATTAGCATGGCTCACGCCCACTTCCACCTACGCCGGCTTACTCCGAGGGGACCCAGCGCAGTTTGGGAGGCAAGTGCTTTGTGAATTCGGTGCTTGCCTCTCTGCGCTACGTCGGCGTAGCGTATATTAGATACGCTACCCCAGCATAAATATGCGCCAATGTATGTGAATCCAGGCCATCATCTCTTCAAAGCAACATACAGTTTTTTTTCAGTATTTTTTCTTTCTATAATTGTAAAAGAGGATAACTTAAGCATCAACAATATTATCAATGTGTATTACTATTTTTAAATGCATGTTGCTGTGTGTAGTTTGTAATTTTATATGTGCGTCAGGGCATCCATATTTAAATACTGTATATGCAGACTGGTTATGCTTTACTTATTTACTTACTGAGCTACAATAACACAGCACAATAAAATGTATAAAAATGCTATAGATTCCTTTAAAGGACTTTAAGGGCACACTCACACCATCTCAGCGCAAATCAACGCAGGATCAAAGCAAGAATGCATAGAAAAGAGTTGTTATCTATGTGCCCTTTTTTAACATTAGCATGCCAATGCACATTAGCATAATACAATGCAATACTAAAACAGAAAGAATTGTGTCTCTTGATGTGTTTCACGATGTGAACAAATCCTAAAGGAATAGTACCATGTACAAAAAAGAAAAAGTTTACCACCCAAGGTGGTAGACTTGTGGTTACACCCTCCTTGAAGTGGGTGTGGGTGCTGGCTCTGCACAAGTAGTGGTGAAAAGCAAATGCCTGGACAGCCGCACTCCAATTGAACGCCTTTATTGTACAAAATCAATCAATTCCATGTATGACAGCAGAGGTACAGGTACAAAAGCAGCTGACGCATTTCACACCATCATCTGAGCTTAGTCATAGATGTTGTGAAACGACTCAGTTCTTTTGTACCTGTACATGTTGTCATACATGGAATTGATTAATTTTCTACAATAAAGGTGGTTAATTGGAGTGCGGCTGTCCAGGCATTTCCTTTTCACCAATACAGTACCATGTGTTGTGTCACTGTGCATTATGATAAAACATTGGAAGTAATTTTTTTGTTATGAGGCCAATTAAAATGGGCTGATTAATACAACCAATATGTAGAATAGAAGTTTGCGCTAGAGGGAATAGTACTGGTTGCTAGCAATGCAGGTCAATATACATAAACCCCTCTAATAATATGTTGTTTAGGGTGCGGCACCATAAATTTACAAAAAAACAAATGACAAAAATCACAAACCATCTTCCACCATAAATCCAACTGAATATATGCAAGACCATCCCTTTAAAATAAAAAAATGTAATATAATCAATCGATAAAATAATAAAAAAAATAAAAGTCAAATGTTTATAATTAAATCCACATGTCCATGCATTTCTTTCACTAAACAGAGAAACCGAAAGTAGTGGCGTGACATCAGCACTTAGCCCTGCCCCTACATGGTTTGTGCAACAGTACATCTTCAGGGGACATTACCATGTTGAAGTGGGATCTCTGTCCTATAAATAATTGTTATGGAATAGCCACAAAGGGACCAAGAAAACATCAGTTGCAGGTGGCCATCTTTCCTTAGTCTATTACATAGACACCAGGGAAGAAAATACCAGGCTTCTTCATGTTATTAGCGGCCAGGTACAGGTTGTGAAAAATGGCAGCCATGTTTCCTTTATTCTTTCAACTCAATAATGGAGAAAAAAAAATAAAAAAAGTATTATAGGCTTACCTATAGGTAGAAGTTTACAGAGGAAGTTCACTTCCTCTTTAAAGTCGGTATTCCCTTCAGAGCCTGGACCAGTTGAGTGAATACGAGAACAAAGTGCACTCCTGTGATCTACAGGAGAAGTAGGGCAAAAGAGCTTTGGCCTTACTTCTCCTTTAATCCAGGGCAATGACTTAGGAGGTACTGAACCTGGTTGTTCAACATAAAAGTCAGGCAACTAATATTTTTAGTAAGGATGTCAGCAATGGAAGACGTTTCTCTCGTCGTCATTTTTTTTTTACGTTTTTGAAAACACTAATGCCGCGTACACACGATCATTTTTCAGCCTGAAAAAAACTTTGTTTTTCAAAAACGTAATTTAAAATGATCGTGTGTGGGCTTCACATCATTTTTCAGGTTCTGAAAAACGACAAAAAAAAACATTCTAACATGCTGCATTTTTTAACGTTGTTTTACTCGATGTCGTTTTTCGGGTTGTAAAAAATGATCGTGTGAGGGCTAAAACGACGAAAAAAACCTGCGCATGCCCAGAAGCAAGTTATGAGACGGGAGCGCTCGTTCTGGTAAAACTATCCATTCATAATGGAGTAAGCACATTCATCACGCTGTAACAGACAGAAAAGCACGAATCGTCTTTTACTAACACGGAATCAGCAAAAGCAGCCCAAAGGCGAATGGAACTTCCCCTTTAAAGTGCCGTCGTACGTGTTGTACGTCACCGCGCTTTGCTAGATATTTTTTTTTAAAACGATGGTGTGTGGGCAACATCGTTTTAATGATGAAGTTGGGAAAACTTTGTTTTTTAGACATGCTGAAAAACAAAGTTTTTTTTTCATGCTGAAAAATGATCGTGTGTACGCGGCATTAGGCCCCTTTCACACGTGCGGACAGTATGTCCATATTTCATCCATCCGTTTTTGGATGAAATCCGGACATACATGTATCCCTATCATAGGTGTGCGCAGCCTATTGCATTAGGGTGTGCGCCCCAAAGCTCAAACCTATTTGCATGTGTATATACAGTATACTGATGGTGTCAGCAGAGGGTGGACGGTGTCAGTAGGGCAGAGATTGGTGTCAGTAGGGCAGTGGACAGTGTTTGTAGTTTTTTATTTTTATTATATATATATTTATTTTATTTTAGGAGCCCCATTAGGGAGCTTTGGTGTATTTCTTTGCATTACTGCATGTTTAAAGCAGTATATTCCAGTGTGTTACTGCACGTTTGATGCAGCATATTTCTGTGCATTAGTGCACGTTTAACGTTGTATATTTCGTTGTGTTATGTGCCATTTAATGCTGTATTTTTCTGTGCGTTACTGCATGTTTAACGCAGTATATTTTGATGCAATCTGCACCACACAGGGTGATTAGGGTGTGCCCAGGCACACCTGGCACACCCTGTGCGGATGCCTATGATCCCTATGGGATAGCGGGTGTCAGCGGATGAACATCCACTGACACCCGATTTCATCGGTCCCCCCTATGGTCCAATACTGCAGACAGAGGAAAATACTATTTTTCCATCCGTCTGCGGATCGGATCGGGTGAACACGGACAGACGGTCCGTGTTCATCCGATCCCCCCATAGAGGAGAGCGGAGATCTGACAGTGTGCACTTTATTGTCACAACACACCAGGCTGTTTTATAGTACAGTGAAAACCTGCACATTGCCTCATTTGTCAGACCCACCGTGTCGCTGTCAAGGATTATAACGTTTATCTTGTTTTAGGGCCTCCCGGGAACACCCGTCCGTCCAGGAGAAAAAGAAGTCCACCATCTGGCAGTTGTAAGTAATAATGTCATCTTTGTGACAGTCAATTAAATGTGGTTACTGTGTGATTCTATCCCTCAGGAGCAGAGTAGACAGGTATTGGCATCAGGATAGGGCATATGATTTTTTTTAATGTTGCTGTTTTGAAATTGCTCCTGATTACGGTGTAACGTTTTGTTACATGTCAAGCTGGGGGGGTGACTTGGGAGTTCTGCAAGAAACCTACCCGCACAGTCCAGTGTCTGCTTTTTTGACTCCCACCATCCACTGTAACACAAACTGGGTTATTAGAACTCTGAAACATTGGGCTGAATTTGTGGCAACACAGACTACGTTTTAGATCTGCAAGGTTAAGCAAAAACACAAGACCATCGAACAGAAGGGAGAAGCTGAACGCACATAATATAGTCATGCAGTATATAGCTGGATTGATGGAAACACTCAGAACGATTCTAAAGAACTCTTTAGAATTTTTTTTCCCCATGCAATGCGGGCACAGCTAATTTTTGGCTAGAGGTGAGGAGAGCAGAGATATCGTTTCTTAATACCCCAATCTTCCGAGCGCAAGGCCTACCCCTGCCATTCCTGCACCCCCCTCCCAGGCATGCTAGCAGTCTTGTGCATGGACTGTTCCTGAAATCACACCCATAGACTGGCTCTAGGCATGAGGCTAGCATGCCCTTCCCGGGCATGCTAGCGGTCTTGTGCATGGACTGTTCCTGACGTCATCATACCCATAGACTGGCTCTGGGCATGAGGACAGCAGGAACAGCAGTCCACCACTGGATGTGGGGAGTGCTGTTTCCGGAGGATCGAAGGATCAGGTAAGTATATCCTCTCTGTGTGCCCCTGGACAAAATGAGCATTTGACCCATGCAGTGTGGGCACAACCCCACTGCATGGGCATTTTTTCCCCCCTGGAATTCTTCTTTAATAAACATTGCATTTTTGCGTACTTCAAGCCCTTAAGAATACACTGAGACAGAAAAGTAGCTAAGCTTGGTATATGCACTTCAGTGTAGTAAGGAATGCAAAGATGTATACATTGGGGAGACAAGTCAACCTTTCAACAAATGAATTACCGAGCATAGGAGGGCAAATTCTACAGACCAAGACTCAGCAGTTTTCCTACACCTTAAGTAAAAGGGCAATTTTTTCAAGGAAAGTGAGGTGCACATTTTGGATAGAGAGTAGGTTTGGCAATAAGTGGGAATGATGCACATCAAACTAGAGCAGTGGTTCTCAACCGTCCTAGTGCCGTGGCCCCTTATAGGGACCCCTAACAGAAAAAATTAATTTGTAGTGTGGCAAGTAATTTGCTCCCCTAGGAGGGAAGGAATGTGAAGTGTAGCCATGCTGGAGGGAGTTCTGATCAGCCAAATTAGGTTCTCTTGATCAAGGTCATCTGCTGATCTGAGAACTTTAGTGGGGACTTTTAATGGCAACTATAATCACAGGCAGTGTTGCTCACTGTGTCTCCTGGTTCATGGTGTTTCGCAGGAGTGACCCTTATGTCAAAATCAGGAGATGGGGTCTCCTCCATCCCCTCCCACTTAACATTTCTCACCAGTTAGCTGACCTCTACTCTCCGCCCCACATCCATGCCGTGAACTGAATGGGCAGCTGCGAAGAGGCTGAGTGGGCGGCCGCGGGCTCCAGGAACAGCCCTGTTGGGTGGCCGTGAAAACGCTGGGAATGCGGCGTGGGCCTAAGGAACAGCCTGGGATTTGGTGAGCCCTGGCAAATCATCATTTGACCCCCGAGGGGGTCCCGACCCCCAGGTTGAGAACCACTGAACTAGAGCATCTAATAATTCGACGGGGTGAAGATCTTGACATCACCCACACCTTTTATCCTGCTCTTGGACAATCGACATCTACACCATGGCTGCGCAACCTGTGGCCCTCCAGCTGTTACGGAATGACAAGTCCCTTGAGGCATTGCAAGGCTCACAGTTACAAGCATGACTCCCATAGGCAGAGGCATGATGGGACGTGTAGCTCCGCAACAGCTGGAGGGCCACAAGTGGAGCAGCCATGATCTACACATTCCATGGTGATTGGATTAAGTTGTCGGTGCTACCTGTGTGGATATTAATGCTGAAGTATCTTCCTGAAACTCATTAGAACTGAAGAAGTGGATTGGGGAAGCAACAAAACATCTTCAACATTACATAACAAGTCCAATTATGTAATGTTGAATGTTGTTACTAGTGCTGAGTTAACTATTTCTAGATCATGGAAATCCTCAAAAGTGAGCTAAGAACAAAATAACTTGGATAATCATCCATGCAAAAAGAGCAAGCCTTGCTAATGAAAAAGTAGAAATTTTTGAGAGGACCTGTAGTCCCTGGACCAAATAACTGCAAACATAGGGCCAGATTCACAGAGGAGATACGACGGCGTATCTCCTGATACACCGTCGTATCTCCTGTCTTATCTATGCGGCTGATTCATAGAATCATTTCCACATAGATAGCCCTAAGATCCGGCAGGTGTAATTAACTTACACCGTCGGATCTTAGGATGCAATACCTCGGCCGCCGCTGGGGGGAGTTGGCGTCGTATTCCAGCGTCGGGTATGCAAATGAGGATTTACGGCGATCCACAAAGTTTTTTCCCGTCGTTACGTCGTCGCTAGGAATTTTTTTCCGTCGCAAATTTACACCAGCGCAGTTTGGGAGGCAAGTGCTTTGTGAATTCTGTGCTTGCCTCTCTGCGATGCGTTGGCGTAGCGTATATTAGATACGCTACGGCGGCATAAATATGCGCCGATGTATGTGAATCCAGGCCATTGTCTTTGGAAAGATAAAACGTGTAAAAGTCCGGTAAAGAGATGATGTCAAATATTTCTTTGGTCGTATGTGTTCGCTAAGTGTAAATGCATTTTTACACAAATCCCCCCCCCCCCCAAAAAAAAAATCAAAATTTTTCATCTTGGGCTGCATGCGGCCCGTAGGTCACACAGGTTGGACATCCCTGGTTTAACTCTTCAAAGGTCCTATTCCAATCTAAGAATTCTATACAGAATGGCTATCATTCTATTCTAACCTTTTTATCTTATTCTACATTTTTGGTTATAATAACTGATGAGACTTCCTTAAAAAAACTTGCAGGTGTCCCAGAGCCTACGTCAAGCTAAACAAAACACTGACACATGCATTTTGGTATATTAATAATGGAGAATTGTACTAAGTTGAAGCGTTAATACCTGAATGAAATTGCAAACTGGTCTACTCATAACACGTAACAAATGTATCAAATGTAATCTCGTAGATAACACTATTTTGTTTCTGGTGTAAGCATTTGTGTGCCTATGTACAGTATATTATATTATATATACAGTATATAAGAACTAACTTTTTAACTATTACTATCTATTAAAAATAATCAAAACTATAATAAGAATTCTTATTGTTGAGGGTAAAAGAGATGCTGAACCAAAGTCGAAAAAATTGGGAAAAATAAAAGTGCATTTATTTTCTGAAGCAAAAAACTATTCTGTGATGACTTACTCTTCTTTCTCTGTTTTCAGCTTCAGCAGACTGTTCAGTTCATCATCCAGCCCTCCTCCTGCAAAGAGATCCTACCCCCCTGTCAACATCCACTACAAGTCCCCAACACCAGCTGGGTTTAGCCAGCGTCGAAGCCACACCATGTGCCAGATATCCACAGGGGGGCGCACCATAGAGTTCTTCCCCGATGAGTAAGCACATTTTCTGTTATATTATGGTTCTGTTGTGCAGTTCGTTTTAAAGGACATTTTGCTTTGGATGGACTGAAGGAAGGTGAGATTTGGTTTCAATCAGATATTAAAAACCTGATACCATCTTACCTTTCTCGTCTGATACTGATCTCACCCATCAAACCCGTTTAAGTTGTGTTTTTAAACCAGAACTTTCTGTTTAAATTGGCTAAATACATTGCAGGTGCAACAAAGCAAAAGGTGTGCAAAGTCTTATGGCCCGTACACACGATCCGAATATCGGATGAAAACGATCGTCCGAGGAAGAATCGTACGATTTTCGGATCATGTGTACACTACTTTCGAGAGCCGATCGCGACAGTTCATCCGATATTATTCGATCGGACAAGCACGAAAATTTTCCTCGTACGATGTCAGATCGTACGATTTTCGTTTAGTCAGTACAGTTGTCGTCCGAAAATACAATACAAATACATTACAACACATGACATCACTTCCGATTATTTTTTTCTGTCGTACGAGAATTTTCGTGACTTTAATAACCTATTTCATTTTACTTGCGACTATTAAATGAAAAAAGTCGTACGATATTCGAATCGTGTGTACGAGGCATTAGGCTGGATTCACACCTATGCATTTTTAGTGCTTTTTTCATTTTGCAGATTTGCACTACAGTCCATTTATCATGGTTTCCCATGGAACATGTTCTGTAGTGAAAATCTGCAAAATGCAAAACGCACTAAAAATGCATAGGTGTGAATCCAGCCTTACATTTTCTTTTCTTTAACCACTTCCCGACCGCCGCATTTAAATGTAGGTCGACAGAATGGCACGTACAGGCAAATGGGTGTACATGTACGTCCTTGCCTTCTAGCAGGTGGGGGGACGACGGTGCGGCTATTCGTTTCTAGCCGCCCCCTCGCGATCGCTCCCCGGAGCTGAAGAACGGGGAGAGCCGTATGTAAACACGGCTTCCCCGTGCCCGTGCTTCACTATGGCGCTGCATCGATCGAGTGATCCCTTATATAGGGAGACTCGATCGATGACGTCAGTCCTACAGCCACACCCCCCTACAGTTGTAAACACACACTAGGTGAACACTAACTCCTACAGCGCCCCCTGTGGTTAACTCCCAAACTGTAACTGTCATTTTCACAATAAACAATGCAATTTAAATGCATTTTTTTCTGTGAAAATGACAATGGTCCCAAAAATGTGTCAAAATTGTCCGAAGTGTCCGCCATTAGTAGTAAAAAAAAAAAATTAATAAAAATGCAATAAAACTATCCCCTATTTTGTAAACGCTATAAATTTTGCGCAAACCAATCGATAAATGCCTATTGCGATTTTTTTTACCAAAAATAGGTAGAAGAATACGTATCGGCATAAACTGAGGAAAAACATATTTTTTATATATGTTTTTGGGGGATATTTATTATAGCAAAAAGTAAAAAATATTGTTTTTTTTTTTAAATTGTCGCTCTATTTTTGTTTATAGCGCAAAAAATAAAAACCGTAGAGGTGATCAAATACCACCAAAAGAAAGCTCTATTTGTGGGGAAAAAAGGACGCCAATTTTGTTTGGGAGCCACGTCGCACGACCGCACAATTGTCTGTTAAAGCGACTCAGTGCCGAATCGCAAAACCTGGCCTGGGCATTTAGCTGCCTAAAGGTCCGGGGCTTAAGTGGTTAAAAAGCAGCCCCAGCCTGAGTGTAGAAGCCTGTACCCTGCCAGCATGCTGCAGAGGAAGAGCCTTGCTCTCTTTTTGGAAGCGGTGGTCTCTCTCCAGAGGTCTGGAACATTCCCTACTGGGTTGGAGCACTCTGGGGCATAAGCTTTACTGATTCTTGTTTGTTCATAGGATATAATCACCTGTGTAGCCCTTTCCTAATAAAGAATACAAGTTAGGCCGCGTACACACGGTCGGTCAAAACCGATGAAAAGGGACTGAAGGACATTTTCATCGTCCAACCCGATCGTGTGTGGACCCCCATCGGTCAGTTATCCTTCGGTCCAAAATTGTAGAACTTGCTTTAAAATTTAACCGATGGACGCCTAACCGATAGGTCAAAACCGATGGTTAGTATGCAAAAGTATTGGTTCAAAATCCACGCATGCTCAAAATCCATGCATGCTCAAGTCGACGCATGCTTGGAAGCATTGAACTTCGTTTTTTTCAGCACGTCGTCGTGTTTTACGTCACCACGTTCTGACACGATCAGTTTTTTAACCTATGGTGTGTAGGCACATCAGAACATCAGTCAGCTTCATCGGTTAACCGATGACAACTGTCCTTTGAACCGTTCTCATCGGATGGACTGATCGTGTGTACGCGGCCTTAGAGTACCGGCAAATGAATTAGCATTTTCATAAGGAAATCAGTAAACCACATATACTGTATTTCTCATTACAAATTCCTTCATACTGCAACATATTCCAAAATGATTCTATTATTATATGAAATCAAGTAGCCTGTAAGTCTGCATGTTACCTTACTAGTAAAACAACACTTTAGGTCCAGTTTACACCTGAATCATACCGGAACACGGTCCACATTCCTGTATGATTCCTGTGCCATTTAGTGCAGTGGGATTTTAGCCTATTCATTTGAATGGGCTGCAATCCCACTGGATCATATCAAAATGGTGCATGCACTACATTTCAAAAACTCATTGCACCGGATAGCATGGTTTCGATGCAGACAAATGTACTGCGTTTGGGGTGTCGTTAGGAATACATTGGCACCCGCAGCAGATGCGTGCACCCAGTGCATTTTAAATGCGGTGTCGGAAACACGCACAGAACATGAGTTTCCTGCACCGCGTTCTGGTGTGAACGAGCGCTTAAAGTAAATTTCACATGCTTCAAAGTATATGCTATTTTCCATGTGTAATTGTAATGATAAATCAAAAGGAATATTCATAATTGTGACCAAAGCATTACCTTTCTTTTTTTCTAAGCAATCTTTCTTCTGTGTTCCCATTTAACAAACTATTCATTCCTTTTGAACCTGCAATGTGTATGCTACTAACAAAAATTTAAAAAAGTGTGCCTTGGTTTGCACGTAATGGGCCAGATTCACAGAACAAATACGCAGGAGTATCTACTGATACTCCGGCGTAATTTCAAATTTGCCGCGTCGTATCTTGATTTGTGATTCACAAACAATATACGACGGCTTTTGGCTAAGATCGGACCGGCTTACGGCTTCGTACGCCTTCGGATCTTAGGCTGCAATACTTTGGCCGCCGCTGGGTGGAGTTTGCGTCGTTTTCCAGCATCGGGTATGCAAATTAGCATTTACGGCGATCCACGAACCTACTCGCGTGCATAACTTTGTTTTTTCCCGTCGCAAAGTTAAGCAATCTTTTTCATTGCTTAACTTTACACCAGCCATGTTAAAGTATGGCCGTCGTTCCCGCTTCGAATTTTAAATTTAAAATTTTTTTTGGCGTAAGTACGTTACGCACGTCGCCATTCACAAACACATCGGGGCGCCGTAATTTCGCGCAAAGCACGTTGGGAAAATTGCGAACGGAGCATGCGCAGAACGTTCGGCGCGGGAGCGCGCCTAATTTAAATGGTACACGCCCCATTTGAATTAGGCGGGCTTGCGCCGGACGTCTTTACGATACACCGCCGCAAGTTTACAGGTAAGTGCTTTGTGAATCAGGCACTTACGCTGAAAACTTGCGGCGGTGTAACGTAAACGGGATACGTTACGCCGCGGCGCAGGTACCTGAATCTGGCCCAATATCTCTAATCTAACCCAACCAGTAGGGCCACAGCTAACAAGGTTTCTGATTGGTCCATGCCACAGCCTTTGCATTTGTACCCCACTGCTTGCCAATAGCTTGAGCATTCTAACCCTACTAATCTCAGTGATGCGGAGATGTATATTTTTGGGTGAGCCTATTAGTTCCAAGTTCCATAGGTAATACCTGCTGTTATCTATATACCCCCTGCTCTGTGCACCTCTCTGATTTAGTTTTAATTGTACTTTGTTATTAGTGAGCTTACTTTTTAAGTTTTTTTTTTTTTTTAGTGTTCTGTCCCCCAGTAGACAAGGTACAAGGTCAGACAGGTTACCCCCACTCCCCCCTGCAGTTTTCCAAAATATTAGTTGGCAAGGAGAAGGCCGCGCGATAAAAGGCCCTTGTCTTGGCTCAAAGCACTTGCTAAGAGGAATGCAGAGGAAGGGGACATGTCAGTCTCGTGTCCCTCTACATTCCTTTTGCTGCCACTTGTCTAGTCAAGTGCTTAGAGCTGAGGCAGTAGTGCTAACCACTTAGCCACTGAGCAGCCCCAGTTTTATAGTTTTTTTAAAGCCAATGTGCTGCTTAAGGGTGGAATGTTTTTTGGTGGAGCTTAGCCATTAAAGTGGAGTTCCACCCAAAAATGGAACTTCCTCCCCCGCTCCGGTGTCACATTAGGCACCTTTCAGGGGGAGGGGGAGGGAGCAGATACCTGTGTAATACAGGTATTTGCTCCCACTTCCGGGCATAGATCACCTCGGTGATCAAGGTGACCTACGCCACTTCCGGTGCCTACTCTGTCCTCCCCCGCTGTCTTCTGGGAGACGCACAGGTCCCAGAAGACAGCAGGGACCAGTGAGAACGTGCAGCGCGACTCACGCATGCGCAGTAGGAAACCAGGAGGTCAAGCCACTTCCCGATTCCCTTACTGAGGATGGTGGCGGTAGCAGCTAAAAGCCAACTGATAGATCAGCCCCGGCTGCTGACATTGCGTGCAACTTGGTCATGTAAGTGTCCATATATTAAAAGTCAGCAGCTGCAGTATTTGTAGCTGCTGGCTTTTAATATTTTTTTTCCAGTGGACCTCCACTTTAAATTATGAAAGTCAGGCCTATCCTCATTAAGTAAGGGTCCATGCACGTGGGGATTACGCACACATTTTAGAGGCCTGGCAAGAATATAGCCATGTGCAGCCATTCATTTGTATGGCAGGTTGTATGTGGCACATGTTGCTTCCTGGGTGCAGAAATTTACGCCAGGCATCTAGAATGCTTGTGTAAGCCCCATGTGCAGGAACCCTTAGGTTAGTAGTGGGCAACACTGTCAGTGTTGACGGGCTTTTGCACGTTGCAAATGGTTTTGCATTCCCATACAAGTCTATTGAAATACCAGAACCACTTGGAGCAGGTCAGATGCATCTATCAAAGAAATCTGAATGACCTCAGAAGTGTCTCCACCTAATTGACACGAGTCCAAAGCCCATTGACACAGACACTTATGATGTTTGCTCCTAGGCAACCTAAGACCGAGTAGAGGTCACATTATAAAGGCTGACAGGTTCACTTTAAAAAGAAGGGCTGCAGGAATAGGCAGACCAGTAATGTAGCTCCCATTGGGATAATCATTTCATTCTTCCATTTCCAGGTCACTCTGCTTACTAGAAACATTACCCATGCACTGCCTGTAACCCTTGCTGCTTTGCTTTCTGCGCTCCCCCTGACGCTCTGCACCCTCTCCCTCTTTCTTTTTTTTCTAGATTGAGAAGTAACACTGTGGCTTCTCTCCTCAGCGACTGCGCATCCTCAGCTCGCCGTGAGCAAAAACGGGAGCAGTACCGCCAAGTGCGGGAGCATGTGCGCAACGACGATGGTCGTCTGCAGGCCTGTGGGTGGAGCTTGCCTGCTAAGTACAAGCAGGTTGGTGACTGAGGTCTACTTCACTAGTTGGGGTTTACTTTGTCTACAGGGAGTGGAGTCAGCCGTTTTGTATATTAAAGCAGATACTTAGATCCTCTCGGGGAAGTAGAAAATAATGATGAGGTTCTTATTGATTTCTTATGAAATGCTATTTCAGCCTTAAAATAGCTGTCTAGAGCAATGGGGAATTGTGCAGCTGTTACACTTCTACAGTGATATCAAAAATGGGAAAGGGGGCTTGATCTTAGTGCTGCCAGCATAGAAGGCAGACAGATAACAATGGGGAGGCCTTGTTGCTGGCTGTCTATCCACTGCTGATTTCATTGGCTCTTCCCCTTCCCTAGCGTTACACAAAAAGTGTAACGCTATACAAAAACTTTTATATTAGAATGGTAAGAAACTATGTCTGTTTGTGTCATAATCAGTCTCCAGAGACCCCAGCAAGTAAGTGGAAATTTCCTCAAAATTAGGTAAAATTCCACCTTTGATAGCTGAACAAGACAAGAGAACAAGTGCCCCATTGGGAAATTTCCCCTCTATTGCTGTTCCGGTGACAACTGTTACATTACCCTTAATCTCTTTACCAGAGGTAATGGCCTAGATCAGTGGTCTCCAAACTGTGGCACAGGGGCCACATGTGGCCCTTTGCTAGGTTTTATCCACCCCTTGGGGCACTATTTCATTCACCAATACCAACAGTGGGGCACTATCCCTCCCAATAAAACTAACAATGGGGCCCAATTCCTCCCAATGACACAAACAATGGGGCACAATTCCTCCCAATGACGGGCGCAATTCCTCCCAGTGACAAGAATCATGGGGTACAATTCCTCCCACTGACACCAATGATTGGGATCTTTTCCTCTCAATGGCACCAATGATGGGACACAATTCCTCTCAATGACACCAATGATGGGGTACTATTCCTTCCACTGACACCAAAGATGGGGCATTGTTTTTTCCCACTGACATCAGGACCTTTTCTATGCCCAATGGCCACTGTCCAGTGCCTGTGTAAACTATAATGGTACACTTTACATTTCAGTTACCCTTTATGCAAATTCTGAATCCCCAAAGAATTTTTAAATGTCTTGATAATTTTTTAGCTGAGTCCAAATGGAGGCCAAGAGGATAATCGCATGAAGAATGTTCCAGTGCCTGTCTACTGCAGGCCTCTTGTGGAGAAAGACCCCACTATGAAGGTAATAGCACAACCATCTGTTTGTGCCTAGTCCTAGTTACATCTGAGATATTCAAGGCTATAAAACTCTCTGTTTTGAGATGATAAAAACTTCTTGTTGTTTCCCGCAGTTGTGGTGTGCAGCTGGAGTGGATTTAACTGGTTGGAAGCCAGTTGAGGAGGAATCTGCACTTGGAGTCAAAGCAGTAACTGGTCGGGATCCTCTGACAACTGAATCAGAAGTGGAAGGGGAGAGCAAGAGCACACATACGTCACCGGAGAAGAAGAAGGTAAGAACGAAGCAAAAGACTCAAATGATTTCAGTCACTTCAACTTCTAAAATCCAATCTTTTTCAGCATCAAGAGGAACAATACTCAACTCAAATTCTTTCTTGGCCCATCTGACCACTAGACATGTGTATGCTGAAATATTTTGTTTCGGAATTTCGTTTTCGTCTGAAAAATAAATGTATTTAGTTACTCCCGAAATTAGTTTTTATTTTTTTTCCGTTAAAAATTGAATTTGTCCGAAAATCTGAATTAATTGGTAGAATCTGTCATTGAAGGCATATGGTGTCTGTCGAATGTTCAAAGAAGATTTGACGGAGCAGCTAAACTGTTCAACGCCGCAATCGTACATTTCCTGTTGAATGTTCCACCTACAAGCTAGCTATAATAGAATTCTAATGTTGTATGACTAGTAATAATTATATCTATTAATTATTAATACTAGTCAACCAACAGTAGAATTTTTCTATAGCCTATGGGACGGATGCATTTGACCGTAAATGTACGATTGCGGCGTTGTACAGTTTAGCTGCTCCGTCGAATCTTCTTAGAACTTTCGACAGACACCATAAGCCTTCAATGACAGATTCGACATTTGTATGTTTTTTGCTGGTTCGTCGAATCTTCGTCATTCATGTTGAATTGTCTACCCCAACAGTCAGCCGACTTTCACATTCGTTTTTCCAATTGCAAACTTCTAGCTATTTTACTGCTCCTCCTCTTTGGTTACAATCAGCCAATAACATTCATCATCATCGTTATTTTTATTTTACTTCTCCCACCCAATTCCAGCAGCGATCTTTTCTCTCTACGTCGAATCTTTTGTCTCTATAATGTCGAATCTTTTCTCTCTATAATGTCGAATCTTTTCTCTCTATAATGTCGAATCTTTTCTCTTTATATCAAATCTTTTCTCTCTATGTAGAATAATCTCAGACTAATAGAGTTAAGGTTAGGCACATTGGACCACAGGTTCGATAGATACAGATTGTTATTGTCAGCGTCATGTCGAATCTCCTATATAAATCGAACTGTTGTCGCAACGAAAACTAATATAAAGCATTTGTTTATGTTGGATCTTTTGGTTTCCGGATTCTGCGCTTTCCTTATCCTTTGTTAAAAGGATAACGAAAATACCTGAAATTCGGACGAAAGCGAATGCACATGTCTACTGACCACTCCATTGACTTAGCTGGCTAGCCATTCCCTTAACATGCTAGGTTTTTCTTATCACTGTAATACTTAAAGTCATTGCCGCTTCACACAAGGAAATAGTGAAGATGGCTCTTTCGTGCAGTTGGGCTCTCCAATTATTTTTCTTCATTATGGAGAATTCATTAGAAGTATGTGACACCAATATTTGGCTTTGTAACCGCTATAACTTTTAGGCAGACCATATATTATGCAATTTTCTTGACTTTCAAGCACGGGTTGAAGCTAAGAAAATTGCAGGATTCACATGTTGATGGGTGGATCCCTCCCCCAGTACTATTGTGTTCTGCCAGTGAGGAGCATAGGAAGCCTTCCCCACCGACAGAATACAATGATCACTGCTGGCAGCTGTTGGCAGTGATTGGGCGAAAAAAAAAAAAAAAAAAAAAAATTCAGTTTGGTTGTACTAAAGTTGATCAATTGATAGACTTCCAGTACAATGTACAACCAGCTTGCACATAGACAGCTTAAGATTTATCCATTTCCTGCAAAATTGGCTGAATTTCAATCTGTCTCTGGTCGGCTTTAGATAGATTGGGAGTTCTGATGCAAGACTGATGTTCCTAAGGGATAGAAGAAGCAAGCATGTAAGTGAACTTCCCAGGAACCATTTAAAGCTCAAATGTCAGCTTTTAATAAAGTTGACCTCTCAGGCCCCGTACACACGACCGAACATGTCTGCTGAAACTGGTCCGCGGACCAGTTTCAGCAGACATGTTCGGTCGTGTGTAGGCCCGAGCGGACAGGATTCCAGCGTACATTTGCCCGCCGGGCCTTTTTCCAGCGGGCAAATATTTCCAAACTTGTTTAGAAACAGCCCGCTGGAATCCTGTCCGCTCGGACATGTTCGGTCGTCTGTACAGACCTACCGTACATGTCCGAGCGCCCGCCATCCCTCGCATGCGTCGAATGACTTCGACGCATGCGTGGAAGCATTGAACGGGCAGGGCCGCCCACGTCGCCGCGTCATTGTCGCGGCGACGGCGCGGCCACGCCCCGCGTATTGTTTACGCGTGGATTTCTGTATGATGGTGAGTACAGCCATCATACAGAAATCCCCGGGCAGACATGTACGGTGAAAACAGTCCGGCGGACCGGTTTCATCGTACATGTTTGCTCGTCTGTACGCGGCCTAACATGCACATTTCTGTATAAGTATATACAATTTTTACACTGACATTGTAACATTACTTTCTTATAGTTTTTTGGAACAACTGATATTGTAAGGTCGAACAACAAAGTAATGAATAGTATTTATTATCTTGTTTATTTGTGACTGTGCAAGTTTTCAAAGTATCCTTTGTGTCCATTGGGGCATTCTCAAAATGTTCTTGTTGTGGGGGTGACTGTAGCATGTAATAAGCAAACATTCTGTTATCACTTATAGACAGAGATGTAAAGACATAGACACAGAAATTGTGGCACTTTGGGTATTTCAATTTAGCACAGTAAGAAACTTCATAGTCAGCACAGACAGAGTAGAAAAAAATAAGCGATGAATACTGTTCCCAAGGTTTGCCTTGCTTAACAGTATCATATTTGCGAAAATGGTGGTAGGAGTTGTGTTTTTAATAGTGTGTCAAGTGTCTAATAGTGGATCAATTCTATTTTCAGACTAAGGAGCTTCATGAAGCTGATGCCACTTCCAGCCGTGTATGGATCCTTACCAGCACTTTGTCTACAAGCAAAGTTGTCATCATTGATGCCAATCAGCCCGGCACCCTGGTAGATCAGTTCACAGTCTGCAACGCTCATGTGCTGTGCATCGCCAGTATACCTGGTATGATAATTTTTCAAGAATAAAATACATTTTCACCTGTTTAACAATCAAGGTTTATATAAAAAATAATCCCACCTCCCAAGTACTACTACATAAAATACTATCATATTCTACCTGGATGATGAGGTCAGTTTCAAGCTTGCTCACTAATGTGTCAAATCAGCCATCTCCTTATTGTTCAGAACAAACTAGGAAGGAGACACCTTTATTGAGGTTTTTGGGAATTTTGTTCAGAGACAGATTCCTATTTAATTAGATCCATTTCAACAGCTGTTGGTCTTGTGGTGACGGCAGCAGTTTGAGAAGCTTCTGAGATTGTTCAGAATCCATTGACAGGTGCATTTCACTTGCAGTTTACCTCCTTTTGAGCTGCATTGACCTGCTTCAAATGGGTTTTGCATTCTCATAAACTTTTGCAGCAAACAAAAGTTCAGGAACACAGATCCTTATGCCTTGTACACACGATCGGAATTTCCATCGGGATAAACTCTAATGGATCTTTCTGATGGAAATCCGTTCAAGCTGTCTTGCATACACACTTTCACACCAAATTCCAACCGTCCAAAATGCGGTGACGTACAACACTGCGACAAGTAAAATTAAGTTCAATGCTTCCAAGCATGCGTCGACTTGATTCTGAGCATGTGTGTTTTTTTTCTCCATCAGGGTTCCATACATACGAACGGAATTCATTTTTATTCATTGGAATAAAATAAAAAAAAGTCCTCTTTCTAAGTCAGTTGGAATTTCCGATGAAAAAACTCAGATGGGGCACACACACTGTCGAAATATCCAATGAAAAAAATTCCGTCTGACTTTTTCCATTGGAAATTCCGATCGTGTGTACAAGGCATTATACTTTAAGGAAGTCTATGGCATTCAGCCTATGGCATGCTTGTTTTAAACAATGCTAAATTGTCAGGGCTACCAAACTGTAACATACATTCTAAACTAATATATTCTGTAAAGTGGCAGTGTAGATTTTCTTAAGGAATTTGGAGGGAGTTCATAAGAAACACATACGCGTATCCTAATATTTGTTGTCCATAAAGCGTGTTTTATAAGTACTGTATATTAGGTACAAAAAAAAACATAAAATACTCCAAAGAGTTAAAATAGTAAAAACACATCAAGGACCTGTTTATCATTGTACTCTACAGCCATATGAGACGTTCTAAAGTTACATCTACCATTGGTTAATCCCTGTTTCGAGATACTGTTCCGAGATACTTCACATCAAACTGTAATAAGAAGTGTTTCTATACTTACTGGCTTTTGAATGAAGAGGGGAGTGAGTAATAGAATGAAAATTGGAATCCTCTAAAACTTTGCACCATTATTTTTTGACACATTAAAAGTTAAAAACGACATCTGATATATCTACTAGTAGATCTCTAAAAGTTATTTTACTTCTTACTAACCAGTAACTTTGTGTTCTGCAGCTGCCAGTGACATTGATTACCCACCGGGCGAGATATTTCTGGAGGCAGATGTCAACCCCGAGGACTCAGGTGACACTGACGGGGTCCTGGCAGGAATCACCATTGTAGGGTGCGCCACTAGATGCAATGTGCCACGAAGCAACTGTTCCTCTCGGGGTGATACCCCAGTACTGGACAAGAGTCAGGGTTAGTGGTTCCAAAATCTCCACATCCCAGTACAAAATTACTGCCAGTTTCTCAAGAATTGATTATGGCTTTAAGGTTTGTACAGATAGCTAAGCAAAAGATTCAGTATCTCATTTGCTAGGAGCATCTGAGTCTGGTGATATTTGGAACATGTCCAGGCATCGGAAAGGCCAAAGAAGTAGAAGTATACTAAATAGCCCCACAATTATGTATTTTTTTTTGTTTTGCTACGTGAGGTTTGGGTAATGTTTTACGTGGGATCTGCAGAAAAAACTGAGAAGGGTAAAAAAAGTAAACGGGGAAGAAAAAAATGAAAATACTAGAAGAAAATAAAGGAATAAAAGGGAAAAAGGAAGCAGGAAAATGTATGGGAAAAGAAAAGATGAAAAGGAAAAGAAAAAGAGAAAACAAAGAAACAGGAAGGGAAAGGAGAGGAAAGGGTACAAGGGAGGGAACGAGCAAGTCTTGGAAAACACAAAAGCGAGTGCCTGGGAAAATTAAGGAAAAGATAAGTGAATAGCAAGAAAAGGAAAAAAAAAGAAGATAATTGATAATTGAATTGAAACAGGAATCAAGGAAAGAACAGAAAAAAAGAAAAAGGTTAAAGGCAACTAAAAATAAACTGGAAAAAAAATTGGTTCAAGAGTCACAGTAATCAATATTGCTACCTAATAGTCAGTGTTGTAACACTAACCAGAAATAAAAATATATTAAGAAACTATTATCAGAACATTCATCCCTTCCAAAATACTGTTTTAGACTTGTATTCTTAAACCATAAGGGCACTCCACTATTCATTTGTAACCTCTAGATTGTCTTTATGTGAGCCTTAAGGTCTATTCAGCAGTACTGTGATAATAGTGGTAATGCCATCTGTCCCTCAGGGGAGGTCTCCACAACCAGTAATGGTAAACTCAACCAGCACCAATCAGCGGAGGAAGCCACAGAAGCCTTGGAAGTATCAGAACCCACTACCAGTGAAGCAGAACCAACGCAGGTCCGACCAGGAGCCCTCACAGAGCATGTTTTCACTGACCCAGCACCTGTTGCCAATGGCAGGCTGTGCAGGTACATAGTCCATCCTCTTAGAATGATGAATAGATCTTTTTATTGCAAGTTGACATGTTGAGTATTCCTAAATTAAGTGTTATTTAATTAAATGTCAATAATAATTGCAGCTGGGAAGCTGGATTTCTCCTGCATCTTGCAAGACAAAGCAGGAGTGGTAGGATGGAATGAGCAGAGATTTGACATCATTTCTAAAAGCTCCAGCAGATAGAGAAATATTTGTCAGCTTAAAGGGTGGATGGGGGCAAGGGTAAGTGTGGCTAGTCCTACAGCAACAGCAAGGGTGGAAATGATGCTGTAACTTTACTGCCTAAGCGGGAGGGTTGTGACTATGTGCCTATCTATTGGTTCTACTGGCAGGATCAAGTATGTGACTCTTTTCTGTAATCCCTGGCGTAGCATGTGGGGAGGTGCATCGCAGGAGTAAATACACTTGTCCGGTTGCAATTAACAAAACTTTAATTTTGACAGAACGGTCCAAAGACACAAACAATCCAGCAGGGAGGCATTATGCTGGAAACACTCACAGTTCTGTGCAAACTTGTAGATTGGAGCAGGTTCGGATGCATCGACAGAGTCTGTCTCCGAGGGCAGAATGTGGCCTGACCAGTCTGAGCCTAATGGGGAAAATTCCATTGCAGGATGGCATGTACCCAGGCTGTCCCTACTCGTCCAGAACCTTTCCCTACCACTATTCATTCTCCCTGACAGACAGATGAACTGTCCCTATGCCATCCACTTTGTAAGAAGGCACGCCAAAACCAAGCACTTAAAAATGCTCTGCTGACCCAAGATGGCCACCAGGATCACCTGAATGCAGTGTAGCCATCGCAACGCTGCCTAGAGGACCAAGGAAATCATAGAGGAACCAGGTTTCTCTTGACTTCCTCTCCAGCTGCAGTACCATTCAGGCCAAGTGCCATCTACAGTGGAGAACAGAGACTGATCCTGCCTACAAGCAGCACTCTCACTGGTAGAGGACGAGCAGCTCACTGAGCCAATCAGACGGTATTCTTAGTATGCTGAAATGCAAACATGCTTGTAGACAGAAGAGCAGAGTGATGATGTCATTGGTGTGCTGCTGCTTTTTCATTATTCAGGGGTTAGGCCCCATACACACGATAGAATCCATCCGCAGATAAATCCCAGCAAATGGGTTTCTGCGGATAGATCCTATGGTGTGTACACGCCAGCGGATCTGTTTCCGCGGAGAAATCTCCTCTGGGATGGATTTCAGCAGATCGAATATATGCTGTGCTGCACAACATATCCATCTGCTGAAATCCATTCCAACGGATGGATCCGCTCGTCTGTACAGACTTACCGGATCCATCCGTCCAAAGGGATTCCCCGCACGCGTCGTAATGATTTGACGCATGCGTGGAATTCCTTTTATGACAGCGTCGCGCCCGTCGCCGCGTCATAATAGCGGCGACGGCGCGACACGTCATCGCCAGAGGATTTCAGCGCGGATTTCAATGCGATGGTGTGTACACGCCATCGCATAGAAATCCTCTGAAATCCTCGAGAGGATTTATCCGCGGATACGGTCCGCTGGACCGTATCTGCGGATAAATCCTCTCGTGTGTATGGGGCCTTAGAGTGGGTCCAGGACCAGGCTGTATTGTGGTTTGCCTATATTTCAGCTTACCCGTTCTTTTAGATGTGGTGGCTGCCTTAGTTATGTTTTGTTTTATGTTTTTTTTTTTTTTTTCAATTTCCTTTTATTGATTTTTTACCAAATACAAAAACTTTTACATTTATACATAATTCCTTAAAAATTTACATTGTTCCTATTGGTTATTCTATATATACAAAATCTTGATGAGTATCTGTCAGTTACTTTATCCTTAATCCAAAAATAGTTTTCATCATTTATCTGCATATACTCCTATTATCTTCCATATCCATTCATCCTCTCATCAAAAAACAAAAACAAAATTTATTTCCACTTCATCTACATTTCGTATTTCTCCCGATTTTCATTTATATATATTCTTTCATTCCTTCCGAGAGCTGAAAATTCCTCCCATTTTTGCCATATTTGCCATATTTCTGGCATTTGACTCTTTATATATCCTTCTTCTCTTACCTGTTTTCCATATATTGTATATCGTTCATTTCACATATCAAATCTGCTATATTTGGGCTTTTATTTTCTCTCCACTTACGAGCTATTATTGTTCTAGCAGCCGTTGTCATGTGATGAAAAATATCCTTCTTTATACTCTTAATTGAGTCTGGAATCAAAGAAAATAAAGACATTTCTATATTTAGATTCCTCTCTACTCCCAATACTTTCCAAGATATCTCCTGAACTTGTTCCCAAAAATTTCTCACCAGGTGACATCTATACCAAATATGGTCCATAGTCCCCCTTTCGACCTTACATCTCAAACATATGTCTGTTTGTCCACTATTTATTTTATTTAACGCTACTGGGCTCCAATACCATGTTGTTGTTTTTTTTTACACCTAGAGTGATAGAGTGATGGAGGAGCAGTGTTTTTACCCTAGGAAAAGCCAAAGAACACCTCTCTCTTTCCATTTTCCATAATTTAAGGGGAAATGTACACTAATCCACAGAGATAGCTGGAAATAAGAAAAAAATAAGTAATAGTGCAGCACAGGCAGGGAGGGCAGGAATATGGAAATATTTACTAGACCAAAAAATGGCAAATAAAATAATATTTTAATAAACATTTTTATTTTTATTATACTCTCGTCCATTTTGCAGCTAAAGTCTGATCTAGGACCAATCTTGCCCCCCCCCCCCCCCCCATTTCTAATATTCACCCTTAAATATGGATGTGGCTTTAGGAGTGTTTCTAATTCTTGCTTTCTAATTCTAGCAAATCAAATAAGTTATCCTTTACATTCACTTGAAAGAAGAATGTGTTATAATGTTTTGTGGAAAGATGTAACTGTTTTATGCTTTTTATATTTATTTCTAGTGAAAATGGACATCTAAAACCAGAAGTAAACACAGCACAGCAAGAGACAGAGCCAAGCAGTGAGACCCCTGCAGGCACAAGTGCGACACCCACAATGTGGCTTGGAGCACAAAATGGCTGGTATGTCAGTGTTATTGCATTATTGTGTTAATGCATTTCATTATTATGCTTTGGATTAAAACCATTACTTTGCTAAAATTGCCATATATTTAATAAAACTGCCCTCCATTTGCATGAAGATCTGAAATGTCATGTTGGTTAATGCAAGGCACACAAATTAACACATCAGCAAAAAAGCAATTGCAGCAATTGGCACATCAGACAAAAAAAAATGCAGTTGTAAAAAAACCTGAAAAATAAAATAATTGAAATATAAAAATGCAGTTGTATACATTATTTTCTATAGATGTGCAGACCCGCACTGTCTTGCAGTGTGCCCTGCAGTACATCCAACAGGTATCCTACAGACAATTGTTTCATTGTTCTGACTTCCTTCATGGGTAAAAAAGAGAAAATTGGTTTGCTGCATGTTTTTTGTGATGTCTTGTTAATGTAGCACTACCCCCGGAGGAGCTACTGGTTTGTTTTGGGTGGCATATTTACCTCGTGGCTCTCCGAAGTCCTAGGGGTGTATGGTGCATATAGCATGAAGTGAAGTAATGTCCACAACAAATGTCTTTTTCTGTGCTCTTTTTTACCCAGCCGGGTAAAAACAATAAACTGGTGGTGAAAGGATAGAGTTGAAGGAAGAAGAACAGCAGATTCAGGCGTAGTATTTGGAAACAGTCCTGCTCCCATATGTAACACTTTCTGCACCACTCCTGCCTGAGTGGGCTTAGCGTACCCAGACAGGCCTCTCTCACTGACCTGGCAGCCGGAGTATCACTCGAACCTTTTTCTGGGAAAAGTCTCTGCCACAGACCCTCCTGGAATGGACTTGAACTTGAGGAAAGGTCTCTGCCACAGACCCTTCTGGAATGGACTCAGGCAGACAGCTCTGCCACAGGCCTTCACTGATTACAATTACGGAGACAATCTTCCTTCCTTGCAGAATTGTGCCTGGATCTCGTTCTTCTAGTTGCCCAGGTACCGACTGACAGGTGATCAATCCTTCAGTGTCTGGCTACCTTGATCCCCGGTGGTTTGTCGTAATCCTTTTGGATCGCCACAGATGGACTCCCCACCGAACAGCTATACCGCTTGGGATCTTCAAGAATGGGAACCCAGTCGATCACTGGGTCCCCGCCGCTGCTCAAATGTTCCAGACCAACATGGTCCCGAAACAAAAGAACCCCCGCTTGGAACGCATGCCCTGGCCAGGTAGGCCATAACGCTGGGGGGCCGTGATGTGGTCACCCTAAAGGTGGGTGCCACACTGGAAGAAGACGACCCAGACTCAATGGCGTCTGTCCCATAAATACACTCTCCCAGCATGCCCAGCGAAGAAAAATCCCTCCTGATTGGCTGCTGGAAAAAAGCACCCAAGTCTCGACTCCACTGCTTCCATCTACTGCACTGGGGTGGGAAGAACACCCCAGTACAACAGAATGAGCCCACAGCACAGCCAAGCTGAGACAGAGACCTGTTTTGAACATAACAATTTGGATCAGAGTCTACTAATACTCTGATCACCCTCTAAATTTCAATAACACCGGTACTTGTAAGTAACCAGGCGCTACATTAATAATCCTCGAACATGGACTGATGATACTGATCTGTTTTTCTTTTTTATGCATGCTAGTCTCCATATCGAAAACAAAGAGGTTACTAAAGTATGAAAATTCTCGTACGACAGAATACAAATTTGGAAATTATGTGATGTATTTGTATTGTACTGGTTAAATGAAAATCTGGTATTGTATGAGAAAAAAGTTTGTGTTTGTCCTTTTGGAAAATTTCGGACAAAAGCTGTGTACTAACGATCAGATTATCGTACGATCGTTTCAAAAGCGTTATTTTTTGTACGACATTCTGATCACATGTGCCCGACTTAACGATTGATAAGAGCATATAGTGTATAAACCACTGATGAACAATCCCTTTCACTTTGCAGGCTGTATGTTCACTCAGCTGTTTCCAACTGGAAAAAGTGTCTGCATTCGATAAAGCTAAAGGATTCAGTATTAAGTCTTGTGTAAGTACATACTGGCCTCTTTTTTATCAGTAGAGTATTGGTGCTTATCCATGATGAACACATTGATCTGTTACTCAAGATATTGCTCTTTCAAATACATTACATTTTATAATTTAAAGTGGATGTAAACCCTCACATATACCCAGTGAAGTAAACAGGTGATACACAGAGCTGAAACAAATCTCCCTCTAAAAGTTTTACATGTATATCTGCTGTATTCAGCTTCATATACTGTTTACAAAGTGCACATTGTGTTAGAATTTTCACTTCCCCATTCAGCAGTAGCAGTGTAGTGTTGGATTACACTGGAAATCAGCTGATTGGAGGAAAAGCACACACCCCCCTTCACATAGGCAGAGACTTTAAGAGTTGTCCTGTGAGTAGAGCAGCTTTCTGCTAATCTATTTATAGCACCCACCCTGACACAAATTTCAGGCTGGTTTTATCATATGTGTTGGAGAACTTGTCAGAAGTTATTATGCTGATAACAGAAGAATGGGACAGGAGAATGCCATGGGACTTAGTGCTTTGAAGAGAGATAAGAAAACACTGCAGCTTAGATTTCATGAATCGGGTTTACATCCACTTTAAAGCAGTGGTGGTCAACTTACTCAACTTTATATAGGGGTCTCAAGTGGCGTATAACATTGCTGAGGGCCACACATAATATTCAGTGAATGCAATGCTACAAAAGCTGTCAAAGACTGGAGACATGCAGGAGGAGATGGTCAGAGACTATAGACATGCTATAGGAGATGTTGGCGACTAGTTGTTGGAAACGCCTTGCATGAGACTGCTAGAGATTGCTGCTATTACAACCCCTTTTGCAAATCACTGCTTAAGTATTTAGGCTCCCTACAGCCCCCTTAAAAATTACTTGTGCCACGTTTCAATAATTCATTCTAGATCCATTACAGTATTTAAAAAAAAAAAAAAAAAAATAGATGGACAAAACACACAAACTAAACTACTGTAAAAAAAATAACATTCTACAGAATGCTTTCCATTGACTTGAGTAAGCATCTAGGTAAGGAACAGGCAGGTTCATGTCTGCAGGTAGTCTCGGGACAAGGTCATCTAGCGCCCAGGGCGAACATGCTAAACTGCGGCCCTCCCTGTCCACCAAGATGCATTATGTGTCAGCAAAAATCCCCCCCCCCCAAAAAAATGTGCATGCTTACCCCGTAAACATAAGTCCCCCTCCTCCCAGTACACATCAGCCTCCCTGTTGAAATCCCTACTCCCATCCACCAAATCCCCCCAGCACAAATGTCCCCCTAGCACAATTCCTCTACCCCTCTAATTCCCCCCCAGTACAAATCTGTCCCCCTATACCCCCTCCTAGCAAAAATCCCCCCCCCCCAAATCATCCCTACTAGCACCCCACCCATCATAACAAGTCTTATTCCCTGCCGCCTCCCAATTTCTCCCTGCTAACACAAATCCCCCCCCCCAATAGGGTGCCCACGTGTCCCGGATTGCCCGGGACTGTCACGCAATTGACATGTCTGTCCTGGGTCCCGGGCACCTTCTTCCCGGGACAATACAATGTCCCGGAATGAAACAGAGGGCACAGCCAACCCCTACTAACTAATAACTACATTTCCAGAACTGGTTTCTAGGGCCAGCGCTGCCTGGCATCTTGCAACCAGTAACAATTTACTCTCAGACAGTGAGACCGCGAGCGAGGCCTGGGCCTAGTGCAACACTGCTGTCCCCACCCACCTCGGCACCTCCTTCTTCTCCGGCACCCAGCGGCAAGCAGCAGTGACTGGTGTGATCTTCACTCTCCAGATAGCGACGCCACTCATTTCCTTCTATGCACGTGGCTCATGCAGAGGGAGTGAGAGCAGCACTGCATCTGGTGACAGGCTATGGGTGGCAAGCGGCACTGCATCTGGTGGCGAATGGCACATTCACCTGACAAATAACTTTAATTCACCATCAACCCCGAGACTACATTACCACCCTCATCTTTTTTGGGGGAAGGTGAGAGGGGGTGTGTCCCTGAATGGCAGTTTGGAAATGTGGTCACCCTACCCCCCAATCTTCATGCAGTGCCCCCCCTTCCTCAAATGAATCCACAGTGCCCAGGGCGGCCGTCCCTCCTGCCCACCCATTGTCCCGGCCCTGTCTGCAGGGGACCTAAGGGACCCACAGTAGGTGCCAGCACTGCTAGTTGAGTACCATGGAACCTAAATGAGTCTGACTTTTAATATTTTTAAGTTCACAACAATGCTTAGTTTTCAGGTCTAAAATTTTTTAATTAACTTTTTTATCCCTTCGAGTCCCACTGACATCTTGGCATTTGACAACTAAATGACAGTGAATGGTGGTGTTATGGATTAGAAACATTTGTCCAAATTTGCATATTAGCCTGCACATCCAGCGTTTGTCTGACGAAAAAGTCAAATGGGCTGTTGAAAGCACCGTACTAACGATCCGAAAATCGTCAGACAGCTCGTCTTCAGACTTCTCATTCGTGATTTTCGCACCACGTGTACGAGGCCTTACTGATGATAACTCTGTCCTGACCAGCGACTATAGTGACTGAAATCTCAAACTCATTCCACAGGGCTTGTATCCAGTAACATTGTTTTGACACTAGAAAAGGCTCTAATGCCGCGTACACACGACCGTTTTTCAGGTTCTAAAAAATAACGTTTTTAAGGGTCTAGAAAAAACAATGTTTTTTTCAACCCGATCATTAAAACGACCTTGCCTACACACGATCGTGAAAATAAAATGCTCTAGCAAAGCGTGGTGACGTACAACACGTACGACGGCACTATAAAGGGGAAGTTCCATGCTTTAGCGGATTTCGTGTTAGTAAAAGACGATTTGCGCTTTTCTGTCTGTTAGAGCGTGATGAATGTGCTTACTCCATTACGAACGGTAGTTTTACCAGAACGAGCGCTCCCGTCTCATAACTTGCTTCTGAGCATGCACGGGTTTTTCACGTAGTTAAAGCCCACACACGACCATTTTTTACAACCTTAAAAACTACAACGTTCAAAACATAATTTTTTAGAACCTTAAACGGTTGTGTGTACGCGGCATTATAGCAATAAAACTTTGCATGGATTTATTTATCTACCAATTTTCCTTTTCTCAGGCATGTCAAAGGACGGGTTTTGGTGGCTCTAGCAGATGGGACTTTGGCTATTTTCCATCGGGGAGAAGGTAATAGCATTTCTCGACTGTTATATTTTCACTTGTGCTCCTAATAACTTTGCTGCTTGAGTATAATTTTATCTTCCTTTTATATTGAAAAGACCGACAGTGGGACCTCAGTAATTACCACTTGATGGACCTCGGACACACACATCATTCCATCCGGTGTATGGCTGTAGTATATGACAGAGTCTGGTGTGGATACAAGAACAAAATACATGTGATTCAGCCCAAAACCATGCAGATAGAGGTAACCAGAGAAGACCAAAGCATCCAAAGAACTTAAGAAATCATGGTGGTATATTGGGTTACTGGGTTATTCAGGCAGTCACAGGATTTTTCTTCTAATCTGGATGTATTAGCTAAACATATTGGCCCAGATTCTCGTATATGGGCGTAAAACTGTGCGGGCGTAACGTATCTGATTTACGTTACGCCGCCGCAAGTTTTACAGGCAAGTGCTTTATTCACAAAGAACTTGCCTGTAAAGTTGCGGCGGCGTATCGTAAATCACCCGGTGCAAGCCCGCCTAATTCAAATTAGCCGGGTAGGGGGCGTGTAGCATTTAAATTAGGCGCGTTCCCGCGCCGAACGTACTGCGCATGCGCCGTCCGGAGAATATCCCAGGGTGCATTGCTCCAAATGACGTCACAAGGACGTCATTGGTTTCGACGTGAACGTAAATGCAGTCCAGCCCCATTCACGAACGACTTACGCAAACAACGTAAATTTTAAAATTTCAACGTGGGAACGACGGCCATACTTAACATTGGTTGCCCCTCTTATAGCAGGGGCAACTTTACGCCGTGCAAAACGAACGTAAACGATGTAACTTCACTGCGTCGACCGCTCGTACGTTTGGGAATTTGCGTATTTTGCTAATTTGCATACTCAACGGGGAAACCGACGGAGGCGACACCTAGCGGCAAAAAAATAAATTGCATTTAAGATCCGACAGCGTAAGAGCCTTACGCCTGTCGGATCTAATGGATATCTATGCGTAACTGATTCTAAGAATCAGTCGCATAGATACGACGGCCCAGATTAGGACTTACGACGGCGTACATTGCGTTGCGCCGGCGTAAGCCCTTTGAGAATCTGGGCCAATCTGTATATAGACTGGGATGGGTTTCCTTTATGCCGCGTACACACGATCGGAATTCCGATTAAAAAAGTCAGATAAACTTTTTTCATCGGAAATTCCGATCATGTGTACGGGCCATAAGAATTACATTTTGTTTACATTTTGTTTGTTTTTTGATCAAGAAACTTTTGTAATGGAGTTTGAAGTTTAGGGGCTATTTTGCTGTATGGCATTCTTAGACATGCAGATGATATGTAAGTAGCTCCTTCAACCCAAATGGTTTACCCAAGTTTTTGGCTAAGCTTTTAACTTAATTTCCTATCATCTGTGCCCAGTCTTGCCACACAGAGTTAATCCAGCTCTGAGCAATCCTCTTTTTATTGTTCAGGGAAATAAAACAGACTTCCAGATAAAAAAAACAAAGTCCTTGCTTGAGTGACAGGTTATTTACATCTCGTGCACTGCTTGCAGACATACACAGCTTCTGTAAAAAGTGCTCAATTCACATCCCCCTCCCCTCTTCCCTCCAGCTCTATGTATATTCTGATGGCTGTTGCATTTTCTCATGGCACTGAACTGTGACTCACCCCTTATTTTGAAAACATTTAATCAAAACACAGGGGAGGGGATGTGAATTGTGCACTTTTTTCATAAGCAAGGACTTTGGTTTTTATCTGAAAGCCTGTTGTATTTCACTGAACAATAAAAGAGGATTGCTCAGAGCTGGATTAACTCTGTGTGGCAAGACTGGGCACAGATGATAGGAAATCTTATACTCTACTTTGTGACATCAAAAAAAAAAACATCCACTTTAAGGCTCAGTTCACACTGCTGTGATGGCAAAGTCGTATGACTTTATGCCTGTGCCTTCTTTCCGACTCGATCCGACTTGGATGTTATTTAGGAGCCTGTACAAGGACAGAAATTGAAGTCAGACCAAAGAAGTACAGGAGCCTTTTCCAAAGTCGGAGCCACTTGTGTAGCATCAGTGAAGACGGCTCTCATAGGAAAACATTGAATTTGACATGTCATGCGATGCGACTTGGGGTCTCACAAATCGGATACCATGTCGCAGCAGTGTGAACCAAGCCTAAATGTGCTTATGTAGAATACTTTTTCAACACATGATCGACAAATATTTATTAATGAGTAATTTTCTTCTCTCTGGCTTGCAGAAGTCATTTGATGCTCATCCTCGGAGGGAGAGCCAGGTGAGACAGCTGGCCTGGATCGGGGATGGAGTGTGGGTATCGATTCGGTTAGACTCCACACTCAGGTTGTACCATGCACACACCCATCAACACCTTCAGGATGTGGACATTGAGCCTTACGTCAGTAAAATGTTAGGTGAGTGGCCTAAGGTATGGAAGTACTTCTGACAGTGTTCAAAATTGATCGGCTCATGTTGCAGCTCCATAGGAAAGTAATGAATCAACACAGTGCTAATTCCTTGCATACAAAGTCCCCATTCTGCAGGGAAACAGAAACTGCACTTCCTACCGTCTCCTACCACTGATGCGTTTCACTTGCTGCTGGGGCTAAATCCTAGAGCTTTGGGATTAGGCCCCAGTTGCAGGTGAAACACATCAGAGGCAGGACGTGGATGGAGTGTTCTGCCACTGTTGACAGAATACAATTTTTGTATGCAAAGGATCATCAATGTGTGGATTTATTACTTTCATTACTTTCCTATGTAAACAATGCAAGAAAATTACGGGAACATTTATTTTTTGAAAAGAAACTGCAGGAAAAATCGGTGGTGCTAGGAAGAAAGTAGGGGAGCTAAAAGCACAGTCAGAGGGAAGAATCAGCCTTGTCCCCTCATTATGGTTCATGTGATATTTTGCCACTGCTCCATCCATTCAATCTGCAGCTGCAATAACTAGGACTGTTTATATAAATTATTGACCTGTAATATCAGTCTTCAGAGACTAAAAACCTCTTGGCTTCCCTATTAAAATGTCTGACAGGACTGTCTGTTTTATCCATAGTAACCCATCATATTCTAGTTAGTGATACTATCCCAGGCAATACAAAAAGAGGTAGATTGGCTGCTATAAATAGTATAGTTCCTCCTGCAGACCCTCATGTATGTGACCTACTATTCTCGGCCTTTCACAACCAGGGTGTGCCACAGCACCCTGGCATGTCATCTGGGTGCATCAGGGGTACTGCAGCATCCTGGTTGGGTAAAAAAGTAGAGGCATGTGTGTATGTATATTTATGTATGTATGTTACTTTTACTCCTGACCCCTACACACTTTATGAAACACATTTCTGACCCCTACACACTGTACAAAACATTCTCCTGACTCCCTACACACTGTATAAAACACACTCCTGACTCCCTACACACTGTTTGAAATACATTCCTGACTACTACACACTGTATGAAACACATTCCTGAGCCCTACACACTGTAGGAAACACACTCCTGACTCCTACACACTGTAGGAAACACACATTGATAATGATTGATTCCTGACACAATTCTCAGGGCGAAACCCATTTCTGCCGTTTGACCCAAATTGTAATGGTGAGACATGCAAACCAGAGAGCCTAAAAATTTCACATCCTCACCTTTCAACATTCAGCCAGCAAAGAGGGCAAAATGGAGCCTGTGCGGCTTCCTTTATTAACAATATGAAAGCGTAAGCATACAGATTGGTCAGTTTCATACAATTCAGCCCCTTATTACACGCTCCCCTGTGACACGTCACACATTCCACAGCACATTTCAGCCTTGTGTGTGATGTCCATTGTACAGGGGTTCTTGGTCAGCTCAGCAAGGGTTTTTTCTCTTCAAAGTCATTTATGGACATAAGTGAATCAAGAAGGAATGGGGGTTTGAACACATCTGGAGCAAAGGGGGGAGGGGAATGGCAGCTGAACAGCACTTCTTTGTCTCTTTTTCAATGATGACTTGTAACTTTAAAACTTAAAGGAGTTCTCTGACCTAAAACTTTTAACCCCCGCTGTGCCCGGGCTGTAAAAATATACAAAATAAACTTTCACTTACCTGCCTACGATCCCCCGTTGTTCCGATATCGCCGTCCCGTTCTCCGGTCCCGGTCTCTTCCGCTTCCTGTGTGTCGGTGACTCATAGTGCGCTCAGTCTATCAGCGGCCGCGACGGGACATTGCTGCGGCCGCTGATAGGCTGAGCGCACTATGAGTCACCGACACACAGGAAGCGGAAGGGGCCCGGGACCGGAGAACGGGACGGCGATATCGGAACAACGGGGGATCGTAGGCAGGTAAGTGACAGTTTATTTTGTATATTTTTACAGCCCGGGCACAGCGGGGGTTAAAAGTTTTAGGTCAGAGAACTCCTTTAATATCATATCTGATTTAAACTCTTTAAGGGAAACAAACACTATTGTGATATATATTTTTCACACATGCATATATAGATAATGAATATGAAAACAATATAAAAATATAAAAGAAATTAAAAGAATATAAGAAGAGAAAACATTTCAGTGGTTCTAATAAAATAATTAGCTTAACATAAACATAAATATTCATTTTATTTCACTTCCATCACAACTCCTGACCCCTACACACTGTAGGAAACACACTCCTGACTCCTACACACTGTAGGAAACACACTCCTGACCCCTACACACTGTAGGAAACACACTCCTGAGCCCTACACACTGTACAAAACACACTCCTGACCCCTACACAGTGTAGGAAACACACTCCTGACTCCTACACACTGTATGAAACACACTCCTGACCCCTACACTCTGTATATTACTTTTAATCCTGACCCCTACACTCTGTACGAAACACACTCCTGAGTCCTACACACTGTACAAAACACACTCCTGAGTCCTACACACTGTACGAAACACACTCCTGACCCCTACACACTGTACGAAACACACTCCTGACCCCTACACTCTGTATATTACTTTTGATCCTGACCCCTACACTCTGTACGATCATAACTGCTTTTCGAAATTAGCGGGGGATGTTTTTTCGACTGGGTGCCTCGAGACTAAAAATACTTTTTAAGGGTTCGGTGACTGAAAAAAAGTTGAGAAATCCTGTATACGTGGTTTACTATGCAATAAGAATAAAGAAAGTTGTATCCATTGTTGCTGTTTGGATTCCTCCAAGTCACTCTTTTCTCTTTCACTATCAGGAACTGGAAAATTAGGGTTCTCCTTTGTGCGAATCACAGCTCTGCTTATTGCCGGCAATCGTCTTTGGGTGGGAACAGGAAATGGAGTGGTCATCTCAATTCCCCTCACAGAGAGTAAGTTGTAAAGGATATTTCTTATAAAGCGGCAAAGTCTAATTGTTTATGGTTTAGGTTAAAAGGTTAACGGATTACATGTCAAAGGTGTATATAGACAGAAAGGGAAATATGGAACCATTGCAGCTAAAGTGAACCTGTATGCAATTTTATTGTGTTAAAAGCGAGAGGCCTGCTTGGGGTTGATATCAGAAGCTATTACATTTATTAGCAGCAAAAGTATCTTATTTGTCCCTCTCTGACTATGATTTACTTTGTGGCAAGGGCTTGACTTTCCCTGACTTCATGGCTAAGCTCTGCCAGCTGCCATTCCACGGACCATGCAACCTCCTAGAAGCTGTTATTAGCATTTATTTTTCTGCTCTTAAGCCTGGTACACACGAACGGATTTTCATCGGACAAAGCGTAGGACTTTTGTCCGAAGGACGTTGGCCTTGAACTTGTATTGCATACAAATGGCAGTGCATTGTCAGTCAGCAAACACGAAACAACATGGTTTTTCAGCTCTTTAGCGCCACCCTTTGGCCAACTTCTGCTAATGTTGTGTTATGGTGAGCACTACTTCTGAGCATGCGTGTTTGTACTTTGGAGTTTTGTCAGACGGTCGGATAATCCGACAACACACATTTGTTGGTGGACAATTTTAACCTGCCTAGCGGTATTCCTGAGTGTGGTTCGGGGTGAGATTTTTGTGCTACTATCGGTAACCCCAAGCCACACTCGGGATTGCCTCGCTGGATGCTGGAAAAGGTTACTTACCTTTTCCCTGGGATCCAGCGATGTATTTCTGCAGTGCACGGCGGCCGGATGTTCCACCTGATGCACTGTTCCCCTGATTCCCTTCCCTGCGACGTTGCGACGCACGGGGGCGGCGAACAGCGCCAAATTCAAAAAAGTACATGAACACAATACATACAGTATACTCTAATCTTACAGATTACAGTACTGTATGTAAAAAATATGTCCCTAGTGGTCTGCCCAGTGCCCTACATGTTCTTTTATATAATAAAAACTGTTCTTTCTGCCTGCAAACTGTAGATTGTCCATAGCAACCAAAAGTGTCCCTTTATGTCAAAAGTGGTTTTAGAGCAGCTAGAAAACAGCGATAATAAATTATAATCACTTGCAGAATTGAGCGATTTGTGGGGAAATTCGTCATAAAAGTAATGACAGCGACAATTCTGCAACTGAGCAAATTTCAGTGTTTTTGATTTGATTACATTATTGAATAATTTTTATTATAATTATATTATTATTTGTTGTAATTATTTATAGTTATTTATTATATTATAATTTATGTTTTTTTTTTTTAAACTTTATTATATCCGAGATGTCTATTAGACTCTGGTTTGGACAGATTTAAGTGAGTTATTCCTAATGCCGCGTACAGACGGTCGTTTTTTGTGATGGCAAAAAACAACGTTTTATGTGATGAAAAAAAAATCCGTTTTTGAAACTTCATTTTAAAAAACGACGGAGCATACACACCATCGTTTTTTCAAAATGCTCTAGCAAAGCGCGGTTACGTTCAGCACGTACGACGGTACTCTGTTCCATTCAAGCTCGCTTCATAACTTGCTTCTGAGCATGTGCATGTTTAAAAACGTTGTGTAAAACGCCAAATTTCCATGCAAAATAATTGTACCGCTTTCAGCACCTAAAATCTGAAATAATAATACCGCCAGGGAGGTTAAAGCATGCTATCCAACATTTGTTGGCGAAAAATCTGACAACAATTGTCCGATGGAGCATACAAACGGTCGGATCTTCCGACAACAGCCTGTCATCGTACAATTCCTGTCGGATAATCCCATCGTGTGTACGGGACTTAAGAAGCTAAATCGTGTATTTCTATGTGTCCATGCACACTACTTTGGGCTATTAGCATTTTATGAGCTTCAGCTTCTAGGAGGAGAGCCTTGGTAAATCATTAACATCACACCACAATACCTACTTTCGGGCTCGGTTCACACCTACGCAATTTGCATTTGATCCATTTCTGCAGTGCATTTTGCGTTTTGCATATGCGTTTTTGCCCCTTTTTTTGCATGTTTTTTAATGCGTTTTTTGCATTTTTTATGTTTTTTTTTGCCCAAATTGTTGGGTGGATTAAAAAATGCAAATCACTGCAAAATCGTGGCAAAATTGCGGCAAAAAAGCACTACTGGCCAGATCCACAAAAACAGGCGTATATTTAGGCGGGCGTAGCGCATCTCATATGCGCTACGCCGCCGTAAAGCAGAGTGGCTCGTAGGGTATCCACAAAGAACTTGCTCCCATATGTGCGCCGGCGTAACGTAAATCTGCCGGCGTAAGGCCGCGTAATTCAAAGTAGGCTTGGAGTGGGCGTGTTGTATGTTAATTTAGTATGACTCCACGTAATTGGCGCTTTTTACGAACGGCGAATGCGCCGTCCGTGGACGTATCCCAGTGCACATGCGCGAAATCACATCGCAAATAGTCAATGCTTTCGACGTGAACGTAACTTAGGCAAAGCCCTATTCGCGAACGATTTACGCAAACGACAGAAAATTCTACGCTGTCCCGACGTCCATACTTAACATAGAGCCAGGGGTTACTCATAGAGCCAGGGGTAACGTTACGCCGAAAACGTAAGAGAATCGGCGTATCTAGCTACTTTATACTCTATGCGGAAATCAACGGAAGCACCACCTAGCGGCCAGCGTAAGAATGCACCTAAGATCCAACGGCGTACTAACACGTACGTCGGTAGGATCTAGCCCCCATTCAGGCGTATCTGGTTTTGTGGATACAAAACAAAGATACGTTGGCGCATCGTAGAACTTACGTGGCGTATCAATAGATACGCCGACGTAACTTCTTTGTGGATCTGGCCCTACATGTTTTTCTGCAGCTTCTCCGTTGAAGTCTATTGAACCAAAAACACACCGTTTTGCTTTTAAAAAAAAGTACCAGACCCTTTCCAAACACGCAGCAGCTGAAAGAAAAGCATAGATGTGAACGTGTCCGATAGGAAACTATGTTAAATGGACTGTAGTGTGTTTCTGCGAAAAGTATTAAAAAAACGCATAGGTGTGAACCGAGCCTCAGTGTGCCTTTCCAGATGCACTTTTACCTGCATTTTTAATGTGTTTGTAATGCTTTTGTTATGCGCTCCAGTGCATTTTTTTTTTTTTGTTCATTCACTTTTCTAAATTTTTATTTTTAAAGGGATATGCTAGCATTTTCCTTGTGTTACTCCTGTCGCTTCCTCAGGACTCTTCAATGTTTGGTGTGTGCATTAGTGTAAAGAATGTCTGCCCTAGGCAAATTCATGATGCTGGCAATTGGGTTCCAGTGCCTTTACACACATTCTGGTGCAAAAAATGCATACTGCTGTACTTTTTTTGAATAGTTAAGGAAAGTTGAAAAATGGCACTAGACATGTAAGGTAAGGATGGGCTCAGGCGTGTTCGGAAACCCGCACGTGTGGAGCCCACCAGGAAGTCTGTGCTGCGCTAATCACAGGCAGTGTGAAGTTTCCCGATCTCTTTCGCCACAGGAAAATGTCTCACTGCCTGCGATTAGCGCAGCGCAGTGCCGACTTTCTGGCGGGCTCTGCATGTGCGGGTTCCGAACACGCCTGAGCTCATCCTTAATGTAAGGTTATCTCAATGGTAATGCTAAAATGTATTGATGTTGATGTACAAAATTTGGTTCCCAGGTAAACAAATACCACCCCACAAGATCTCCATGGTATACTTGGCTTGTAGTGTAATGTATGAAAAATGTAAATTAAAGCGCCACACCACAGCTACAAAGTCCAGATGTGACTTTATTCCAATAAAAGTCAGAGAGGCAATCCAAAGAACTACCAATGTGTTTGAGGAGCCCAAAAACTCAATTTTCAGCAGGGCTAGAAAAACACAAAGACATTTTTTTTTAAATAAAAGCATATCTGGACCTTTTAGCAGTGGTGTGGTGCTTCAGTGTACATTTTTGTTATTGTTTTTATTGTAATGCAGTGAACTAGGGTAAAAAAAACACACATGAAAGCATCCTGTGTGAACAAGCCCTTAGGAGATGGCAATCGATTGAACCCAACCATTAATTTATGGAAACTCATGCAACTAAACCAGGGAGCGACATAGAAGAGTTGTATTTATTTTTTGGCTAATACAGCTAAAGTGGATGTAAACCCGAATTTTATTTTAATTTTTTTTATGTCACAATGTAGAGAATTAGGCCCCATACACACGATAGAATCCATCCGCAGATAAATCCCAGCAAATGGGTTTCTGCGGATAGATCCTATGGTGTGTACACGCCAGCGGATCTTTTTCCGCGGAGAAATCTCCTCTGGGATGGATTTCAGCAGATCGAATATTTGCTGTGCTGCACAACAAATCCATCTGCTGGAATCCATTCCAACGGATGGATCCGCTCGTCTGTACAGACTTACCGAATCCATTCGTCCAAAGGGATTCCCCGCATGCGTCGTAATGATTTGACGCATGCGTGGAATTCCTTATATGACAGCGTCGCGCCCGTCGCCGCGTCATAATCGCGGCGACGGCGCGACACGTCATCGGCAGAGGATTTCCGCGGGGATTTCAATGCGATGGTGTGTACACTCCATCGCATAGAAATCTGCGGAAATCTTTGAGAGGATTTATCCGTGGAAACGGTCCGCTGGACCGTATCTGCGGATAAATCCTCTCGTGTGTATGGGGCCTAAGATTTCCTATCATCTGTGCCCAGTCTTGCCACAAAGAGTTAATCCAGCTCTGAGCAATCCTCTTTTATTGTTCAGTGAAATAAAACGGACTTGCAGAGAAAAACCTTAGGGCCAGATTCACATAGATCCGCGGCGGTGTAACATATCGCATTTACGTTACACCGCCGCAAGTTTTGATTCACAAAGCACTTGCCTGTAAAGTTGCCGCGGCGTAGCGTAAATCCCTCCGGCGCAAGCCCGCCTAATTCAAATGGGGCATGGATCATTTAAATTAGGCGCGTTCCCACGCCGAACGTACTGCGCATGCTCCATTTTGAAATTTCCCGCCGTGCTTTGCGGGAAATTACGTGGAACCGACGTGATTTTTTGAACGTCGACGTGAGTTACGCCCTTTCCTATTCACGGACGACTTACGCAAAAAAAAAAATTTGACGCGGGAACGACGGCCATACTTTAACATGGCAAGACTATCTATACGCCACAGAATAGCAGCTTTAACTATACGCCGGGAAAAGCCGACTAGCGACGACGTAAGAGAATGCGACGACCGCGCGTACCTTCGTGGATCGCCGTAAAAAGCTAATTAGCATACCCGACGCGGAAAACTACGCAAACTCCACCCAGCGGGCGCCGAAGTATTGCACCTACGATCCGAAGGCGTACGAAGCCGTACGCCTGTCGGATCGAAGCCAAAAGCCGTCGTATCTTTGTTTGAGGATTCAAACTAAAGATACGACGCAGCAAATTTGAAAGTACGCCGGAGTATCAGTAGATACTCCGGCGTACTTCTTCTGTGAATCGGGCCCAGTGTCTGTTCCGCCCCCTTGCTGTGAGTGATAGGTTATTTACATACTGTATCTTATGCACTAGCCTGAAGACAGGCATTATTTTTTAATTCCCACCCCCACTCCTTTTCTGAAGTCATGTGGTTACTTTTCTGCATTTTGACTGGATGTTAGTGATCATAGCAGAAGTCGGTGTACGAAATACATAGGAAAAAATGCATGTTGACAAGAGGAGTGTAGAGGTGGGCGGGGAGTTTACTGACATCATGACTCCACCCACCGAGCTCCAGACAACAGATCCACCCACAGAATCTGCAGATTTTCAGTTCTTATAACAGACAGAGGGGAGACATTTGACAGGTAAGAATACATGCAGGAGGCATCTATATCCTTATAGATCAGCACTATGGCAGTAGTTTAGAAAGGATGAGAGTGGCTTTACATCCACTTTAATAGCAATCATTTTGTGGTTTGTATATGGAGTATAGAGTCATTTAAAAAAAGAAATGAAGAGGGATGATTTAAAATATTGATGGCATTACTGTGTATTGTGGTTGCACTGTAGGGCAGCTGCTTTTTTTTTTTACTGTATATATATGCATTGAGGTGCCATTTGGAATAAAAAAAAAAACATAAATAAAATCCATGAACTGCCCGGTAATTGCAAGCAATATTTGGTCTCCTGATAAACAGGATGAAAAGCGCAATTAATTATCCCCTTTGTACCTGCTGTAACACAAAATGTTATAATTTCCTTAGGTCAAAATTAAAAAAAGCATATTTTTTTCTTACTTATGCCTTTAATTTATAAAGGAAATTATACAGGTCTTGAAAAACAATATTACCAAAAGAAACCCCTTTTTGTCCCAAAAAAAACAATATGGGTGTCACTTCCATGTCATATGTAATTACAAAGCCCTTAGCTGATCAGCTTTCCATTTGAACTTCATGGAGGCTGTTACATACATTTTCAGTACTGTTTTGCACCAGTAATGTCATGTAATTACAGGGAGTGCAGAATTATTAGGCAAATGAGTATTTTGACCACATCATCCTCTTTATGCATGTTGTCTTACTCCAAGCTGTATAGGCTTGAAAGCCTACTACCAATTAAGCATATTAGGTTATGTGCATCTCTGTAATGAGAAGGGGTGTGGTCTAATGACATCAACACCCTATATCAGGTGTGCATAATTATTAGGCAACTTCCTTTCCTTTGGCAAAATGGGTCAAAAGAAGGATTTGACAGGCTCAGAAAAGTCAAAAATAGTGAGATATCTTGCAGAGGGATGCAGCACTCTTAAAATTGCAAAGCTTCTGAAGCGTGATCATCGAACAATCAAGCGTTTCATTCAAAATAGTCAACAGGGTCGCAAGAAGCGTGTGGAAAAACCAAGGCGCAAAATAACTGCCCATGAACTGAGAAAAGTCAAGCGTGCAGCTGCCAAGATGCCACTTGCCACCAGTTTGGCCATATTTCAGAGCTGCAACATCACTGGAGTGCCCAAAAGCACAAGGTGTGCAATACTCAGAGACATGGCCAAGGTAAGAAAGGCTGAAAAACGACGACCACTGAACAAGACACACAAGCTGAAACGTCAAGACTGGGCCTAGAAATATCTCAAGACTGATTTTTCTAAGGTTTTATGGACTGATGAAATGAGAGTGAGTCTTGATGGGCCAGATGGAAGGGCCCGTGGCTGGATTGGTAAAGGGCAGAGAGCTCCAGTCCGACTCAGACGCCAGCAAGGTGGAGGTGGAGTACTGGTTTGGGCTGGTATCATCAAAGATGAGCTTGTGGGGCCTTTTCGGGTTGAGGATGGAGTCAAGCTCAACTCCCAGTCCTACTGCCAGTTTCTGGAAGACACCTTCTTCAAGCAGTGGTACAGGAAGAAGTCTGCATCCTTCAAGAAAAACATGATTTTCATGCAGGACAATGCTCCATCACACGCGTCCAAGTACCCCACAGCGTGGCTGGCAAGAAAGGGTATAAAAGAAGAAATACTAATGACATGGCCTCCTTGTTCACCTGATCTGAACCCCATTGAGAACCTGTGGTCCATCATCAAATGTGAGATTTACAAGGAGGGAAAACAGTACACCTCTCTGAACAGTGTCTGGGAGGCTGTGGTTGCTGCTGCACGCAATGTTGATGGTGAACAGATCAAAACACTGACAGAATCCATGGATGGCAGGCTTTTGAGTGTCCTTGCAAAGAAAGGTGGCTATATTGGTCACTGATTTGTTTTTGTTTTGTTTTTGAATGTCAGAAATGTATATTTGTGAATGTTGAGATGTTATATTGGTTTCACTGGTAAAAATAAATAATTGAAATGGGTATATATTTTTTTTTTGTTAAGTTGCCTAATAATTATGCACAGTAATAGTCACCTGCACACACAGATATCCCCCTAAAATAGCTAAAACTAAAAACAAACTAAAAACTACTTCCAAAAATATTCAGCTTTGATATTAATGAGTTATTTGGGTTCATTGAGAACATGGTTGTTGTTCAATAATAAAATTAATCCTCAAAAATACAACTTGCCTAATAATTCTGCACTCCCTGTATAACGCTTCTGGTAAGTATGATCTATTATAAATGAAAAAAAAAAAAACATGTACAGTATAAATGTGAAGTGAGAAATACATTTTATACAAAATGAAAAAAATAAGCTGCCCTTCTCAAACTATAAACCAGTCATGGCGAACCTTGGCACCCCATATGTTTTAAAAACTACATTTCCCATGATGCTCATGCACTCTGCAGTGTAGGTGAGCATCATGGGAAATGTAGTTCCAAAACATCCGGGGTGCCAAGGGTCGCCATCACTGGTATAGACAATGCTACCTTAAATATATGTGACAGTGGTAGGGGGGCGCTAGTGCGTTAATTGATTACCTAATGAAGGTTATATTTAATTATAATACCTTTATTAGGTAATCAATTAACGCACTAGCGCCCCCAACCACCGTCACATATGTACAGTGCAATACCCCAATGCAAACAAATTGGCAATCATCCTTCTTTATTCTGGCTGATTTAACTTAAAGTGGAGGTTCACCCTAAAACATGTATATACCATTCCATCCAGCATACTGCCGACATGTACAGTATGCTGTTTTTTTTTTTTTTTCGCTGTACATACCCTCGTATAGCTATTTTCCCCCCCGGCTTCCGGGTAGTGCCTCCCGCGGGAGTGGGCATTCCTATTCAGAGACTAAGTGATTGACGTGATGACAAAAGCTTTCCCACGGCGCATAATGCGCGTCACCAGTTTCCGGAAGAAGCCGAACTGCGAGTCGAAGAATACTTGGTGAGTATAGCCTCAATTAAATTTATTGGCGTATAACACTCAGAGGGTAAACTGTGCCTGCGTGTTATACCCAGGGGGCTGTGGAAAGTTTTTTTCCTGAAACTTCCCTCTTAAAGTTAGGGTGAGTGTTATACACCGATAAATACGGTAATTAATAGTTAAATAGACAAGTACCATCATCCATGATAGATTATAGAAAATTGAGACCGGTTGAGGTTTTTCGGCCCTTCACTGCAACAGACACCTGACGGGTTCGCCCGTCATTAATAACTGCTGTTCTGAATGTGGGGTTTGGCTCATTTGGTTTTAATTTTGTACAGTTTCATGTGTAATAAATATTTTTTATATTAATTTTTGCATTTTGTTATCAGTACCTAGAAAGTCCAATCAACATGTTCCCCCTAGGTGACCATTTATGGATTTAGGCGGTACTAGCAGCCGCCACCTTATGTTCGCCTAGCTAAATTTTCCATAAATAATAACATGTTATTCGATTTTTACTCCAGGAATATATACAAAGTTTGGAATTTCTAGAGAAATGCTTAAATAATGCATTACAATTTAACTAAACCCATTAGATTTTAGTCAACTAAAATATTTTAGTCGACTAAAATATGACAAAAATAATTCAGATGACTAAAATATGACTAAAACTAAAATGGCATTTTAGTCCATAGGCTTTGACTAAAACGAAATTTTATGTAAAAATTAACATGAGTCCTCAGCTGTAGGGGCAAAGGCTGAAATTCAAACTCTGATTGGCCCGGCCAGCACACACAGCTTGACAAAATCAATAAAAAAATTGACTGAGCCAGGTGGGAAATGATCAGCTGAACAGTGATTGCATCCTATTAGATGCAGTCACTGTTCAAGTTTTCATGAAGCCACAAATGCTTGATTATAATAGAAAGCAGTAGAGATTCTTCCATGAACACTGCACAGCATAGGAGACTGGAACAGTAGGAAAGTATGGGCAGAACCCAGGTTCACTTTCTTTATGCATAATAAACTTCCACTGGATTTATGATTCTCGAATAAGAGCTGGCATCAGCAGGCCTGTCGCTACAGGACAGGCAAAACAAACAATTGCTTGGGGCCCCCGAGCTGGCCTGGGGCCCCCAACTTCCCTTTCCCAGGCTGTAGCGTGGCCGAGCTCCTCTTCCTTCCTCCTGGAGTCCTGTCAGTCCGGCCAGGTGTCGCGCGTGGCACAGGAGATTCAGTTTCCTGTTTTCCGGACGGACTGACAGGAAGTGCACACTGAGTGCTTACTTACTTTCAGTCCGGCCAGGAACACAGGAAAGTGAATCTCCTGTACCGTGCGGTACCCGGCCCGGGCACTATCTGATAGTGGACTGGGGAACCATAATGATAGAACCCTGGACTAACAGGAGGAAGAGGAGCTCGGCCACGCTACAGCGGCAGCCTACAGGGAAGAAGGGGAGAATAGAAAAACATAGGGACTAGGGAGGGGGGGGGGGAGTAAGAACATGGGTGTAAAAAATGAGTGTAGCGCTAATGTAGGCTTTGCGTGCGGGGGGGGGTGGTGCTTGGGGGCCCCCATCTTGCTTGGGGTCCCCAAATTCCTTCAAACGGCCCTGGGCATCAGACACTGACCAGGGCGGGCTGGGTATGAATTCCATGGGTGGGCACGCATTCCATGGAAGAAAGAGTAGGCATTGCATTGTGATTGGGAAACAAATAATTCTTTTTTGGGGGCATTGCCTCCTTTTTACCCTCATAATGCTAGTTTAAAGCTGAACTCTAGACCTATATACTTAAAAAGGCACAAATGAAGGCAGCTCTGTAATCAATAATACATCATTGGATTTTTTTAAAAGCAAGCAGTGTAAATACCTGAATCTGACTTATTATCAGTCTATTGCGCAGTCTGCACAGCAGAGCTCAAGTTGGAGGGACCAGAAGCAGCGTAAGAAGCTAATCAGGTGTGCTGTAGTGCAAGGAGCAGTAAAATAGTAGAAGAAAGTGAGAGCGAGAAAGGAGCTCATTACCATGCTGCGTCTCCTTTCACACTCCAATCACAGGCCAGGGAGGGAGAGAACCAGTGGTGGTCGCTCCATTACGGGCACAGGGGTGCTGCCATTTATGATTCCGGCCCCTAATCTACATGCAGGAATGCATGGATTTCAACGTTTTTTTTTTTTTGAAGCACGTGATTTTGAGCCTGAGACTCTAATTGGCTTCAAAAAAGGGTGGACTCGGGGGACAGACTACTGTGCCCTGAGCCCACAAAGTTTTGTGACATTAATATGAATACTAATGTCTTCTTGCTTCTCCTCCTAGCCAATCAGGAAGCGGGTCCTGAGACCACCGATTGGCCAGGGAGTCTTAGGACTTATTTAATGGCTTCTGTTTATTTTTGTGTATGCAAGCCTTTGTCCTTATTTTCTCCTGTGGCTATAATTAAGGGAACAAAGTCAGGTTTTTTTTTCAGGATTGCTGTGATTACTCTCTAAAGTGGGCGAGGCTAAAGCAGTTTTGAAGTGCAGTTCCTTGCTAAATCCTGAGCTTTGGGTGCCTTATGTGGACTGTAACAATCACATTCAGCAGGGAAAGGGGGGGGTCTATCAGGCAGATCCAGAAAATTATGGCAAGATTATATTTCCTAGTTGGTTGACTAGTTGTATTTAGCTCGGGGCGAAAAAAGCCCAAGGAAAAGATAGCCGAGAGGCGGGAGAGCTCTTATAGTCTAGTAAAGGGGTCTCCATACTTTTCAAGCAAAGGGCCAGTTTACTGTCTTTCAGACTTCAGGGGGGCCAGATACTGACCAATGGGGATAGAAAATGCCCCAGGGCCGAGCATCAGTGAGCATTAACATGGCCCCCAGTGTTGGCTGGCAGTAGGAGGAGGAATAGCGCTCTATCATTGCTATTAGTGGAAGAAATAGTGCCCCATTGTTGGTGTCATTGGGAGGAATAGTGCCTCATATGGTTGGGAGTAATACTGCCCCAAGGGCCGGATAAAGGATAGCAAAGGGCCGCAGTTTGGAGACCCCTGGTCTAGTATGTATCGAAATGTAGTTATTTCCTCAATACATTTTTATTGAACACCAACAAGGGGGGAGATCCCAACATTACAAACAATCTGAAAATATTGTATATATTACAGACACTTTGTTCAGTACGTCAAAATACATTAAACCTTATACATCTAATCATTGCAATATAATGATGTAGTGAACGTACCACATATGGGTTGACGTATTCCAGTTTTTTGTGTGTGTGTCCAAGGGCAACAGGACCTCTCCCCTTCTTTTTCACTTTCTCCCTCAATTCATTTTTATGATTAGAGAGAAACCAGTGAAGTCAAGAAAAACATACATCTGTTGGGTTTGTGGTGACCCAGGCAGGTAGAATGAGGCAACCTTGTAAACACATGGAGAGAAAAGGCCCTATCTCCACGTGGGGTGAAATCGGTTAATCTTGATGCTGCAAGGGTCCCAATCTTGGATCCTCTATGGGTTCTCAGATGGGTATTGCACCAGTAGGAGGAGGGGAGATAAAAAAAAAAAAAAGCCTATCGGTAAACCGAGCGGCAGAGGTGACCAGTGTGGTGCATCTAAGGATGGGTCAAGTTTATGAACATCAAATAGCTTAATTTCATCACAAGACACAATTTTTTTTTTTTTATTCAATAACAGTTTTATTGGATTTTTTTTCCATATATAAAAAGAAAAACAGAAAATACAAGCACTGCATACATAGTTAACAAGTTACACGCATAACACACTGGAAACATGCTGGATGGCATTGATGATATCAAAGAAAAAGTCTGAATCAGTAGAGAAGTGCCTCAACAGAGGTCATTGAAACAGGCAACAGAAGGCACGTGTAACCTCTTATAATGCAGGCATTTGAATATCGAAAAAAGGCTCACAGTCATGACTTCAGCGCAACTTAAGAATGTTAGTGCAGAGTATCCCAAACTTGTAAGAAGAAAATAGTAAGAGAAAATAAAAATATACCCAAAGTAGGCTGGGAGAATATAAAGGAGAGAAGAAACCAGTAGAAAGATAGAGACTACTACAACGTCCCAATTCTGTGCTGGTGATCCAACGACCAGAAGGGGAGCAAAACTAGGAGGGGGCCTCAGGATGGGTCTTCCTTCAAATGCCACAGTTCCCAGGTGAGATAAAGTTCCTCTAACTTATTCTGGATTCTAGCAATCAATTTCTCTATTAATTCTACCAAAGGACAACATTTTATGACTATAACTGGCCACTTTCTCAGTTTACGGTGATACACAAATGTTTAACATTTCTCAGTTTACTCTTTCATGGACAGATTAAAGTGGAGGGGTAAACCAAGAAATACCAAACATTTGTGTATCACCATAAACTGAGGAAGTGGAGAGTTATAGCCAGGAAACTTGTCTTTTAGTGAAAAAAAGCTATTTCGTGTTTGTAAAAATTGATGACTCCAACCCATCCTTGGACAAACCACATTGGGCGCCAACCCATCCTTGGACAAACCACAATGGGCGCCAACCCATCCTTGGACAAACCACAATGGGCGCCAACCCATCCTTGGACAAACCACAATGGGCGCCAACCCATCCTTGGACAAACCACAATGGGCGCCAACCCATCCTTGGACAAACCACAATGGGCGGCTCACCAAAAGGCTTTTTACTCCTCTTATCGTACCAACTCACATATTTGTCTTCCGACAGGTTCTCTTTTAACGAGCTTAAAACACAGTGATGGTGATGATATACTGTTTATTTATTATCAATAGTCATATAGGCATTTATTTTTCATAAAACAAACTGTATCTTGCTGTATGTTGTATTCCCGATATAGTATCACTGTCGAGCAATAGAAACCTGGGAATGTTGCATCTTAATCCCAAATTGAGTTTTTACACCCTGAAAGTCCTACCAATAATTTATTTTTGTGTTCTTCATGCTTTATCCTTTTCCTTCCCCCATTTTTCCCTTTCTTCCTCTTTTTCCTTCAATCTGCTCCCCACCCTTCCACCTCCACTAGCGGTAGTCCTACATCGGGGGCAGCTGCTGGGGCTGAGGGGTAAGTCCAGGACCTGTCTCTGTCTCAGCTCATCCCATCTTTCTCCATCCTCATCCATTCATTGTCGGTGTTCACAAGGCCAATGTGCCGCTCATGTCTGTGGTTTTTGGTGATGGGATGTCATTCATTAACAGCGACTGTGTTATATTACCTGTTGTCATAGTCAACCTGCTTCTCAACAGTAACAACTGACATTGCAGCACAAGATGGCAGCACATGCATTTTATTTTTCAGGCTGAGCCCCCAGAGTGCTCTGGGCTTTCTCCAGGCTTCCTTTACAATTTACAAAGTAAAAGCTACCGTGGGACTTTGTGGGAACCAATACAACTGCTTAATATATATCAGATATATTTAATAATGCTTTATTAAAAATTCATAATATTAATATAATAAAAGATAAGGCTGGTACAACTGCTAAAAATATATCATAAAATCTTTACATTTATTAATGCTTCATTAAAAATTCATAATAAAATATATCCACATTACATTGCTACAGCATACCCTTTAAAGCCCCATCATCTAATCAAATAAGGATAAATTCAATTCATATGAGCCCAGTTTCCTAAATGTTAAATAATGATTGGGTCAGAGTGACACCTCAGCGCGTCTCGTAGAGATAAGAAGCCACTTCTTCGGGAGACTAGAGGACAATCTATAAAATGTATGAACTCTAAGTGCAATGTGTTTCCTGGATCATTTGGTGAATATAAGGCATATGCAATGAACATGGTTGTAACCATGGGCCAGATTCACATACAAATGCGTTATCCCATTTACGTTATACTGCCGCAAGTTTACAGTGTAAGTGCCTGATTCACAGAGCACTTACCTGTAAACTTGCGGCGGCGTAACGTAAATCCGCTTGGCGCAAGCCCGCCTAATTCAAATGGGGCAGGGACCATTTAAATTAGGCGCGTTTCCGCGCCGAATGTACTGCGCATGCTCCGTTCCTAAAATTTCCCGACGTGCATTGCGCTAAATGACGTCGCAAGGACATCATTGGTTTCGACATTAACGTAAATGGCGTCCAGCGCCATTCACGGATGACTTACGCAAACGACGTGAAATTAAAAATGTTGACGCGGGAACGACGGCCATACTTAACATTGGCTAGGCCACCTAGAGGGCACCCTTAGTTTTACACCGCGTATATCTACGGAAACAACGTAAATTTAGAGCGACGGGCAAAGTGGACGTTCGTGAATCGGCGTAACTAGTCATTTGCATATTCTACGCCGACCGCAATGGAATCGCCACCTAACGGCCGGCCTAGAATTGCAGCCTAAGATCCGACGGTGTAAGTCAATTACACCTGTCGGATCTTAGGGCTATCTATGCGTAACTGATTCTATGAATCAGGCGCATAGATACGACAATCGTATCTCAGAGATACGACGGCGTATCAGGAGATACGCCGTCGTATCTCTTTTGTGAATCTGGCCCCATGTGTCCAAACAAAGGCTACATTGTTATCCCCTGAGTCTCCTGAAGAAGTGGCTTATGACCATGAAATGCGTCAAGACATCCCCCTGAAAGAAAAGGGACTCATGAATTGAATGTTATTGCTAGTTGACTATATGATAGGGGGGAAGCTGTAGAAATGTGATGTGGATACATGTATTGTAAGCAAAAAAATTCCATGCTTCTACCCATACAAAATAATATTAATGTAGCTTACAGGTGCTTGATCCACAGTCGTTTGTCTGAGAAGGTAATCCATAAAGATGATCTGCACAACCAATTGTTGCTCTTAAAAATTCTTCATATTTTTCAAAAACCACAGTGTACAAATGCGGATAGAATCAGTTGACGCGTTTCAGCCTACAAGCCCTAGGTCATATGACTAAGGCCATGTAGACTGAAATGCGTCAACTGATCTTATCTGCGTTTGTACACTGGTTCCTGAATAAATATGAAGATTGTATAACAATTGGTTGTGCGGATATAGGCAGATTCAGGTATAGTTACGCCGGCGTATCAGTAGATACGCCGTCGTAACTCTGAATCCGCGCCGTCCTACATTTAAGCGTATGCTCAAACTGAGATACGATTAAATGTTGCTAAGATACGAGCGAGAGAGAGAGAGAGAGAGACTTGTAAACCGCAACACATGCGAACTGAATCGCCTCTGGGCGCTGTATCCATTTCATGGGTAAGGAACCCCTTGACCTCAGAAGAGCGGCGTAAGTCTTCCTACGCCGTCATATCTTGGCTGTCTATTTACGCTGGCCGCTAGGGGCGTGTACGCTGATTTACGCTAGGGCCGTGTACGCTGATTTACGCCTAGAATATGTAAATCAGCGAGATACGTCTATTCACGAACGTACGCTCGCCCGTCGCAGTAAAGATACGCCGTTTACATAAGGCGTTTTCAGGCGTAAAGATAAACCACCAAAAAGTCAATGTTAAGTATGGACGTCGGAACCGCCGTCGAATTTCACATCATTTGCGTAAGTCGATTCAGAATAGGGCTGGGCGTAGGTTACGTTCACGTCGAAAGTATTGACTATTTGTAACATGATTTGGAGCATGCGCACTGGGATACGTCCACAGACGGCGCATGCGCCGTTCGTTTAAAACGTCATTTACGTGGGGTCATGCTTTATTTACATTAAACACGCCCACCTCTTCACAATTTGAATTAGGCGCGCTTACGCCGGCACATATACGCTACGCCGCCGTAACTTAGGACGCAAGTGCTTTGTGAATACAGCACTTGACTCTCTAACTTGCCGCCGTACGTGAATCTAGCCAATAATCTTTATGCATGTGGATACATGGGCCAGTGTTATATTTTATTATGAATTTTTTTATGAACTATTGTTATTATTTTATTATATATTTTCAGCAGTTGCATTGGTACCCAGAAAGTTTCATTGTAGTTTTCCTTGACATACTGTATGACTATGTATAATGAATGAAGGTCTGAGGTTTTCATTTTTAACTAAGTTGGGATATAAGCACACTTGCTTTCATGAATCCCATATGTCTGGGTCTCCTCAAGTTTAGGATTGTACGAATGTGGGGTGGGGGGGAATGCCTGTGCAACAAATTTCAGGACATTTAATCCTTGCCTAGGAAGTTTGGTGAACTATTGAGCACTTTTGAGGTTCAGTTTGAAAGACAGATGACACGTGCTTGTATGTCACTGCTACTTTATACTTTTTTGTAAAGGCAGATTTGCTTTAAAATGCACAAAACAAGCAGGCATTTTGTGCTTTTGACTTGATCACAATATTGTAATCAAAACACAATTCTGACAACATTTAGGAAAAAACATTGTAAAATTATGTATTTTTTGTAATAAACATAATAATGTGAAGGAGAAAGGTAGGTTGTAGTTGCTGCAGTATCCTCTAATATCTGTTGCATGGTTACTATTGTCTTTAATTTGTTTTTACTTTATTTTAAAGTTTCTTTTTTTTTATTTATCCCATTAACTTGCTTGGGATGTCTCACTACTTGTTTAAATTCAGTCTGTCTGTGTCTGCACTGCACCGCTTATAGAACAAAACACAAGGCCCCGGGGGCCGAATACGGCCCTCCAGACCATTTCCTGTGGCCCTCGCACACAGGGGGAGGGATAGAAGGGAGATGTGAACAGCCTGTGAATAAGAGTTGATTCCGGCACACTGTGCATAGCAAATCCCTAAACCTTGCATGTAGAGAACTCCTCAACACTGCACTCTGTACGTAGTGCATCCTTGAACTCCGCACATAACGCACTCTTGATATTTATTACCCCTTTAAGATCCTTCCACTGCAATTTGACCACACCCATCTTTCGATGCGGTTCGTTGGGGTAGATTTATATAGTCTTATGCCGCGTACACACAATCGGAATTTCCGACAAGAAAAGTTTGATATGTGAGCTTTTCGTCTGGAATTTTGACCTGGTATAGGCCCCATCTGACTTTTTCTGTCGAAATTTGAAAGCTGGTTCTCAAATTTTTTGATGGGAAAAGTTCTTGTCGGAACTCAAGTTTGAGCCAAAATTCCGTCTGAAAAAAATCCACGTTTTTTTTTGTCGGAATTTTCCGATCGTGTGTACGCAGCATGACAGATACAACCAGCCCTTTGAGGACCACTATAATACCGATGTGGCCCACAATGAAATTGATTTTGACACCCCTGGTTTATAGACATGTCTGCAGTCCATGCAGTAAGGCAGCGGTAATCCTTGCATTTTACTTTCTGCAGTATTTGGAGTCACAATGGATAGCTTAACTTAAGCTCACACAGTGGCTACCTATTTCAAACAATATGTGGTCTATTTTGGGAGTGTGAGAAGAAAAGTTTACAAAATCATAATTTTTGTCTTCCCGGCAGTGAAGGAAAGACACATCCTCTCTCCCTCTCCTGTAGAAACAGCGCCATCTAGATCTCCAGTCTGCAGCAGCAGGCGGCCAATATGAAGCTAGTGCTGGGCTTTCTTATTAGGAAATCCAGCATGCTTTAAAAAGCATGAAAGTACTGTTAAGTACTTATGTGCAAAATAAATGTTTTATTGCAATATAAATTCTAACTTATCAGTTAATAATCATAAAAAAGTATAGCCATAAATCAGCAGATACTCTCACCCACACCAGCCACACACACACACGTCATAACCATTCTGTATTTTTTGGTGTTTTAGTAAATTTTATTCTTTTTTTGTTATTATATTATTATTGTGGAAGATTTTGCTCTGATCTAAAAACTAAACTTGTTGTGTACAAGAAATATATGTAATTCAAAGTATTTCTCAGTAGGCTTGTCTAGCGGTTCAGGTCATATGTGGAGTGGTTTTGAATTAGGGTTAGCACACAAAGATCTTAGGGCAGTGCAAGCCCTTTCATGGTGTTAGAAGAACGTCCTTCCTTGGTTTGTTTTCAGATTTTTGGAAGCGCTGTTGTATGCTGAAGCATTTTCTAATGGACCAAATTACTTTCCTTACTTTTTCTGTGATGTTAATGTCCCACTGTATGAACCACAGCTTTGAATAAGTTGAGAGAGAGAAATGCACAGGGCTATTCATGGACTTTATAGGCACAGTAATGCACAGTAATGCACAAAAGATATTATTTTTCAAAAAGTATAAAAAGTTTTATTAATACAGTTAGCATAGGAAAGTAGTTCACAAGGAACTTAATAGAACATCATACTAAAGGAGCCTTCTAACACCAAACACAGAACATAAAGATAGTGGAGCAAACCATAAACAAAACCCTCCAGAAACGAACAATAATAAAATTATTCGTATATACCGGTAGCCTTAGAGGGTTAATTGACCACTATACTTGATGTATGTTGGGGTCGAAAAAACTGAGTTGACTTGACATGTTTCGCGTATCGTTACGCTTCTTCAAAAGCCTTCATTAAGTATGCTATATAGAAAGGAGAAAAGGTTTATGAGACAATCATAAAAATATTTTTACAGGGAATACAGTGTATGTATACATAGATATGCGGACCAAAAGGGCACTGGGTGGGTTCTCTGCGTAAAAGGTCACAAAGGACCACTTGTGGGGACATCCAAATCACACATGGCCACAGAGGCGCCAAAATGAACATTATGGGGACGTGAAATATATTGTAGCAAGGTTTTAAATAGATTCTTACATAATTAATAAGGAAATTATAACCATAAACATTGATAAACAAGAGGTGCCTTATTCAGTAAAAGATATCCATGGTAAACAGTACAATTGAGGTATTGGTAATGGAAAAATCAAAAATTATACTCACTAAAAATATGAAGTGAAATAAAGTCGCAAAGACAGTAGGTATCAGGGAATACCGTGTTAAAAACACATAGAGGTAGAGCACGCGAGAGGCGTATAGGCAGCCAGTCATTCATCTAATGGTAATTAATGGGTTAATACCAAACTAAACGAACAGGCTGGAGAAGCGCCGGGATAGTTGGATTAAGGTAATCAAGGATGACACAGTTAAATTGTATCCTATTGTAATATAACAGGCATCACACTGATAAATACTGGGCAAGTAGTCCACAGATAAGCAGTGCAGAAATGCTGTAGATAGAAAGAAATAAAAACCCAAATCAGGCGCTGCAATTTAAATAGAACCAAAGACCTGCTGTGAAAAAATACAAGGACTGACCTGTAACTAGTGCCAAGCGGACATTAGATGAGGATAAAGCTCCCCTCAGAGCTGAAGCGACTACACGCCAGTACTAGCGTGTTTAAATAGATAGACATGTCCCGCTCGTCTGACGTATGGCTGGCGCAGTTGGCGTGACGTCATTCGAGCTGGCCGCTGAGATCTACTGCGCATGCGTCGCCCAACAGCGCAAACCCGATGGGTAAGGCACTGCGGGCACGCCAGAGCAGCAGTATAATGACCAAAAGGTGGAATAGAATCTCCACCTACTGGTCAAAATTGTATAACTTTTAAAGAGTCCAACTTCCTCCAGGTACGGGGCGTGGCCATGGGCACATGTTGTGCACCGGCCTACGCTAACCTGTACCAGGGGGGGTGGGAACGAGACATTTTTTCTGATGAGCATCTGTCTATGTATACCAGCAATGCGATTTGCTGGCTGCGATACATAGACGATATTTTCATCATTTGGACAGGTACTTCAACTTTATTGAATACCTTTTATAGATGCTCTTAACCACAATCAGTACAATCTCAAATTCACTTTCTCTAGTGCCTGTGACAAAATCACATTTCTGGATCTAACTATTCTAAAAGACAGTGATGGTCGCTTAACGTCTTCTCTCTATAGAAAAGAAACTGCGGGTAATACACTTTTACACGCCTGGACTCAGTTTTTTCGCCCCAACATACATCAAGTATAGTGGTCAATTAACCCTCTAAGGCTACCGGTGTATACCAATAATTTTATTATTGTTCGTTTCTGGAGGGTTTTGTTTATGGTTTGCTCCGCTATCTTTATGTTCTCTGTTTGGTGTTAATAGGCTGCTTAAGTATGATGTTCTATTAAGTTCCTTGTGAACTACGTTCCTATGCTAACTGTATTAATAAAACTTTTTATACTTTTTGAAAAATAATCTCTTTTGTGCATTACTGTGCCTATAAAGTCCATGAATAGCCCTGTGCATTTCTCTGTCTCAACATATATTAGGACGTGGCACACTTATTATCTTTATGTATCTGCAGTACCACTCTGCGAGATGATACATTCTTTCCTCATTTAAACAGCTTTGAATAAACTGCTATTTTTTTTTAGAAACCATTTATCCATTTTCCCCATTGGAAATTCCCTGCCATGTTGCCAAGTGATAGAGATATGAGTTATCAGTAAAGAAGCTTACATGTGATCATGCATGCCTACCTTTCCTACACCCGTCCGCTGCCTTAGTGGCTTGCATATAAAAACCCTAAAAAAAAATAGCTTTACCATGAACTCTTATTGACAGATTCTCTTCAAAGATGGAGTTTGGTGCACCTGTTGTCTTCATATATCACTGAGGGGCTCCAACAGAAAAATGACATTGTTAATGGCTTTATTTTAATCCACCTTGAAGTTTTGGATGCTCCCAACCTCTTTAAGGTGGTCTGACACTTTCTAGGGCATCCTAGGAACACTATTTTGGATGGCCTTAAACTTTACAGGGCATCCTAGGAACAGCATTTTGGGTGGTCTGACATGTTCCAGAGCATCCTAAAAACACAATTTTGGGTGGCCTGACACTTTTGAGGGCATCCTAGGAATACTGTTTTGGGTGGCCTGACACTTTCCTGGGTGTCCTGGGAACACCATTTTGGGTGGCCTGACACTTTCCTGGGTGTCCTGGGAATACTATTTTGGGTGGCCTGACACTTCAACAATAGCTGGCAGTAATTATTCTACGGTAGTAGAATTTTCCTAGCATAGGACAACCTGTCTAGTCAGCCGTTCCTAGTATTGGGGGGACCATATTCAGCGAAACTAATGACTAATCTGTATCCTTAGCCAACAAGACATCTCCCACTTCTTCTGGAGAGGGAGCAAGACCTGGAGGAGACCGAGGAGTAATACATGTGTACAGTGATGATAACAGTGACAAGACTGCTGGGAGCTTCATCCCATACTGCTCCATGGCCCAGGCACAGCTCTGCTTCCATGGCCACCGTGATGCTGTCAAGTTCTTTGTATCGGTACCAGGTAAGTCCATAATAGAAATCTATTCATGTGAAAATGAAGAGGTTGGTGCAGTGGCGTCACTAGGGTTGGTGTCACCTGGTGCGGTAAAATATGGTGTCACCCCCCCCCCCCCCCCCCCCAATAACATTTTTCAAATATTTTTTACCCTACTGTTTGCTCTCTGTTCTCCTTTCTTCCCCTTTTCTCTCTCTCCCTATCCATCTTTCTTGTTCGTTCTATCCCTTCTTCTTTCTCTCCATTTTTCTTTGTCCCCTCCCCCCACATCTCTTTCTCCAGGACCGGAATTCACATCTCAGAAGCCTATAGGCCAGGGGCATACCTAGAGTATTTGGCACCCGGGGCGGATCCAATATCTGGCACCCCCCCACGTTAAAATGTAAAAACACCCCACTGTGCCCCCTGCATACCTCTGCATCCTTCTAAATCTTTTTGTTACTACTGTGTACCCCCACTCCACAACTGCACCTCTGGACCACTTTACATTGCATAGCACCCTGCATCACTGGACCCCTTTACATTACACAGCCCCCTGCATCACTGGACCCCTTTAAAATTACACAGTACCCTGCATCACTGGACCCCTTTAAAATTACACAGCACCCTGTATCACTGGACCCCTTTACATCTCACAGCCCCCTTCACCTCTGGACTCTTTTACATTACACAGCACCCTGCACCTCTTTATATTACACAGCCCCCTGCATCACTGGACCCCTTTAAAATTACACAGCACCCTGCATCACTGGACCCCTTTACATCTCATAGCCCCCTGCACCTCTGGACCCTTTTACATTACACAGCCCCCTGCACCACTGGACCCCTTTACATCACATAGCCCCCTGCACCTCTGGACCCCTTTACATTACACAGCACCCTGCACCTCTGGACCCCTTTACATTACAAAGCACCCTGCATCACTGGACCCCTTTACATTACACAGCACTCTGCACCTCTGGACCCCTTTACATTACACAGCACCCTGCATCACTGGACCCCTTTACATTACACAGCACCCTGCACCTCTGGACCTCTTTACATTACTCAGCCCCCTGCATCACTGGATCCCTTTAAAATTACACAGTACCCTGCATCACTGGACCCCTTTAAAATTACACAGCACCCTGCATCACTGGACCCCTTTACATCTCACAGCCCCCTTCACCTCTGGACCCTTTTACATTACACAGCACCCTGCACCTCTGGAACTCTTTATATTACACAGCCCCCTGCATCACTGGACCCCTTTAAAATTACACAGTACCCTGCATCACTGCACCCCTTTACATTACACAGCACCCTGCATCACTGGACCCCTTTACATCTCATAGCCCCCTGCACCTCTGGACCCTTTTACATTACACAGCCCCCTGCACCACTGGACCCCTTTACATCACATAGCCCCCTGCACCTCTGGACCCCTTTACATTACACAGCACCCTGCACCTCTGGACCCCTTTACATTACACAGCCCTCTGCACCCCTTTACATTACACAGCACCCTGCATCACTGCACCCCTTTTACATTACACAGCCACCTGCACCTCTGGACCCCTGCATGTTACACAGACCCCCCTTCAGTGCAGACACCCCCTCAGTGCAGACACCCCCCTCAGTGCAAATCCCCCCCCCTCAGTGCAAACCCCCCTCAGTGCAACCCCCCAGTGCAAACACCCCCCCACCTTAATACAACCCCCCCTCAGTGCAAACCCCCTTAGTGAAAACCCCCTCAGTGCAAACACCCCCTTAGTACACCCCCCACCCCTTCAGTGAAATCCCCCCAGGTGCAAACACCCCCCTCCCCTTTCAGTACCTCAGATCATTGCAGGCAGCGCCACGGCACATAGACAGAAGGTCCCCTCGGCCCCTCCCCCTCTGTACACACAAACAGAGAGGAGGGGGCTGTGCCTGTGTGCCGACTGCCCCCACATGTCAGCTAAAAAAAAAAAACGCCTCTGGGTTGGTGGTGATCTTGCCAAGATAATCTATCATATTTTGGATATATACATATTGTCATGCCATTTTTTTCCCTCTCTCATTATCCCCTATGGGTTGGAAGGGACTTGGTTGGAACATCTTGAATGGTGTATTGCGCCCCACATGGTACAAAATCCATGTCCTTGGATAAAGCACAGAGTGAACATTCTGTTGGCTTCCAACCACGCTCTTTTATAGACTGGTGGCCTCACTCCTCACATAGCAATGCCTATAGAGGACCCACGTGCCACTACAATATTGTTCTGGGATTTCCAAATTCGCTGTTTCTCTGTGACCTCAAATTACAGAGGCTCTACTAGAAGCCAATATAATAATTGGTCTAACCAAGTGACTACCCAGAAAATCATTCTGGGGACTCTCTTTAGCATGTAAAGCAGCCTTGTTCCAGATCCAGTCACTGCTTGACAGAGAATAGATTTTGATGATCACGTCACGTTGTACAGTATATATTTTTACTACATTTTGGATGCAGAGCTACAGCAAGATACAGATATACAATTCACTTCATTGGGTATAGGAGAAGGGTTTACAACCATTTTAATTCTTGTACCCGATCAACTATTTCCAATGTTCACAAATGAGACCTTGTTGCAGCCTCTCGCCTTCACAGTCTGACAGTGGTGGAGAGAGAAGAGTGAGGGAATTCTATTGTCGTGCTCGCCCCCTCCCCTGGACTATAGGAGAGTCAGGACGCTTTCTACGTTGCAGATAGAGAAAGGAGCTGTGTGTTAGTGGGCGTCCTGACTCACCTGTGGTCCAAGGGAGGGGGCGAGCACGACACTCCACACCAGGGAGAAAGCCTTACATTACTGTGTGGAGTTAGACAGGAAGTGAGGATTTCTCAGAAGTAACAAGGACATTTAAAAGCAAAATGGAAGGATGAGGTAAGTGAAGGAGGACTGCACTAAGGTAAAGGAAGCTATTTAGGGAAAAAAAATTGTACCTTTACAACCCCTTTAAATGTACATTTTGGGCTGATTTAGCATGCCAAGTGACATGTACTACTTTTGGCAACTTCAGGGGAGATTTAAATAGACATCTGTCCAGCAACCTGCACAGATGTCTGCCAAATCCCCCCTGAAGTCGGACTGCATTGCCGGTTTGAAATCCTTCCTAACCCACAGTCAGTGTGAACTTACACTAAATGAAAGGTCCCCAGGTCTGGCTGCATTCAGAAATGTCAGCAATCATGGTGTTACAAAGTCCCGCTTCCTTGCACTTGCCCCACACCATTTACTGAAGTTTCGCAGTCTCAACAGGAAAAAGTAGTGACTGATGGTGCTTCTTCCTGCTGGAAAGACTTCAGATCCATCTTCAGAACAGAAAATTGGAATGTACACAAACAGAAAATAAATGCCTGCCCTTCGTTGAGCATCAACCAGTTTGTATGGTAATAGAAAATCAATTAAAACTTATATTCAAAAATGACTAAGCTTCTTCTGTATGTTTCATAGGTAATGTTCTGGCCACACTGAACGGCAGCATCCTGGACAGTCCGTCTGAGAACCCAGGCACCCCGTCTGCAGAAACCGAGGAGCAAAAACTAAAGAATGTGCTAGTATTAAGCGGAGGAGAGGGATACATTGACTTCCGTATTGGTGAGTCCAAACTAACGAGTGTGAAAGAAACAAGACTTTTAAGTATCTACATGACATCAGTCTATTACTGTGAGCCCCAATCCTGTTCTGGATTCTAAACAGTTTACAGCTAATGGATCTCTGTCAAGGAAGCATTATAGCCGAGAAGCCTCAGATGGAAGCTAAAGTTCACCATCTCCTGGACTGGTTTCTGGTTTTGGGTCAATGGTTCTTCAGCGAAGCTGAATATATTTAGGGAATGACTACCAATGCCATAGTATAGGAAAACACGGCGGCGGCGGGGAGAGCCGCCTCTCTACACGAACAAGGAGAGGAGGAGGATTGAGGGTAGCACTCTGGCGCTTCAGCGCCCCCACCTCTGTGGCGCCTGGGTGAACTGCACCCCGCTCACCCCGTGTAGGATCGGCCCTGCTTCCATCAGGGCTTCATTTCATAGGTCATTTGCTTTTTGACAGAATGCCTCTAAAACAGGTCTATACTCCATTTTCTGTCTCAATAGTGTTTATTTCGTTAAGGTAACATGCAAAAGTTCCGCCCTCGCAGGGGCTAGCTTTAACAACTGTAACAAGCGTTAGTTTGCAAAAAAAGGCAAAGAAGATACGGTATATAAAAAACAAAAACTCCTGAGAAAGGGTATACCAGCAACAGATAGGCATGGTCCAGAGGCTGTAACTGCCATGGGGTCATAGGGAGGTTCCCAACAATAATGGGACATCCCCTGGGCCCTGCAATATCCATATAGTGGAAAAGTATACATCTTATTGAAGTTCAAAAAGGGAAGGATGGGTGGGTGTAGAAGTAAAGAAAAGCCAGAGTAGACTAGGGGGGAAGGGGGATCAAGAGGTTAGAGGCCTAGAGGGGAGAAATAAAGGGCTTGGGACAGTGATGGCGAACCTTGGCACCCCAGGTGTTTTGGAACTACATTTCCCATGATGCTCAACTACACTGCAGAGTGCATGAGCATCATGGGAAACGTAGTTCCAAAACATCTGGGGTGCCAAGGTTCTCCATCACTGGCTTGGGGGCATCGAGGCCGCCAGTCATAAGCAACCTAGGCTGGCAGGGGGGAGAGTCGAGAAGGCATATAACATCCACGGTTCCCAGATCTTGAGGAACTTAGCATTGGAGTCGTTGCGGATGCCCAACAGTTTTTTGTTAAGCATCAATGCTATACTCCATTTTCAGTACAGTTGGCCTGTCTGCTTCATTGTTATAATAAACCCTCCTTTCTTTAAGCACTTTCAGCAGCTGATTTAATCATTTACTAAGTATGCAGCTTCTTTATGTTTTAAATGTTATATTTTTATCTTGTAAGCCTTGCATTTGTTCCAGTTAAACTACTTCAATACATTAACCCCCTTCCTGCCCATGCCAATTTTCAGCTTTCAGCGATGTCACCCTTTGAATGACAATTGCGCGGTCATGCAACACTGTACCCAAATAAAAAAATTATAATTTTTTGGGTCGTATTTAATCACCACTGGGGTTTTTATTTTTTGCTAAACGAACACAAAAACCCCGAACATTTTGAAAAAAAAAAAAAAAAATGCAAATAAGAAATTTTTCTCCCACACTGATGAGCAACATTGATAATCAGGGCAGGCCCTAATTATCTGTGAAAATGTCCCCTGTAACAATTGCCGGTTACTGACTCTCCTCCCACTATGACAATGCATGAGGAAAGGAATGCCCATAACTGCCAGGTTTGTTTACATGTGATCAGCTGTGATTGGACACAGTTGACCACATGGTAAAGGGCCGCTTTACCATGATCAGCTTTGTCCAAAGGATACAGTCATTACAGGGCATGCAAGGGGTGTGATTCTGGGAGGACACCCTCCCGGAACGAGAGAGAGCCACGCTGTATCCATCTATAGGCTATAGCACGGGTCTGTTGTGGTTAAACTGTTGCCACGAACGCTGCCTCAGGTTTTCTGTTTCAGGGTGGCTCTTTTCTCTTTCAGCGTCATATGGAGCCACCCTTACATGCAAGGATTAGAGTTGTGTCTCCCTACACAGTGTGCATCAATAGAAACACACAGCCCCATAGCCTCTGACGGCATAGCCCTCCCCTGCTCCTTCTTCCTCTCCCTTGCTTACTTCTCCAAGCTAAGAAGAGGCTAAATGGAGACTACACTGTCCATTATTAATTCTTTCCTAGTTAGTTCAGGGAAGCAGTGCTTATACAGAGAAAGAGAGGGAGCCATTAGAGACAGTTGTAAACTGTAAGTAATGGAGTAAAAATGTTACCAAATAATTTATACGGGAATGTTTATTCTATTGTGCTTCATGTGCTAAGCAGAAAAAATAAATACTGAGGGTTTAATATTACTTTAATGAGCCCTAGATGCACACTTACCTGAATATGTCAGTTGCAACTTGCTGCTAGCTTTAGACCCTAGCAATATAAAACGTATTTACTCTGGTCGTGTCTACTCAGTCGATCCCCATGGAAACAAGAGGAGTTTAGGAGACATCTCCATAGAGGTTTATAGGGATTGACTACACGGGCATGAGCAATGCTAGGAAAATTAGGCTTAGGCCCCTTTCACATGTCCGCTCCGTCCGTCCGTTCATTACAAGTCCGTTAACGGACTTGTAATGAATCCCTATGGGAACGCGTCTGTTAGCGGATGGAGCATACGCTAGCGTCCGCGTCAGTCGGGATCCGCTTTCCCGAACGGAAGAAACTCTATTTTTCTTCCGTTCGGCGGAACGGACCGGATGCAGACGGACAGACGGTCCGTCTGCATCCGGTCCCCCATAGGGGACAGCGGAGCAGAGACAGGGCGGTCCCTGCACTGTGTGCGGGGACCGCCCTATCCGCCGACAGCTCAGCGGGGATCCCCGCTGAGCTTTGGCGGACACACGGAGCGGACCCAGAAACGGTCCGCTCCGTGTGAAAGAGCCCTTAGTATCTGAAAATTGCTACAAACAGCACCTGTCCAACTGGGGTAAGTATGTATCTTTATAAAAAAAAAAGTAATGACATTAGATACTGTGACGGGAAGGCCCGTGGAACTCAGAATCCCTTGGAAAGGTTGGGAAACCCTTGTTTCAGCTCCCCATGCACCTCTTAGGTCTAAGTCACCCTGTGCCATCCTGGCATAGGGTGACTGAGAAAATATATCTTGGATTACTTAAAATGGGACAGTATTATTTATCCACAATATCTCCCAGGATATATGTAAAGCCTCTTCTTGGTTTGTTTGATTCTGAACTCAACACGTTAATTGAGAGAGCTGATCACATTGGCCTCTGTACAATGTAGGAGACGGGCTGACTCGTGCTGGAACTCCTGCTATTGTGAGAAGGTGTCCTGTGTTTATACTTATGATAATGTATAATCTACTGTGTGAAGCTCGGTGACAACAAGTCTGACCTGTAGTGAAATCCTGATTAATCATAACAATGCCCAGAAGGGCACGGAGTCACATCGGCTGCTTTAAGGGATTAGTTAATTAGCTCATGTTAATTTGATACAGAAGTATTATTAGAGTAATGTGAGCAGGAGGGATGAACTTCCTCTTCTACTGTATATAAGACTTGTATTCTGGTTCGAATAAACAGTCCATGTTCAGCAACTAAACAAGTATCGTCTTGTTTTGTGCTTGTGAGCGGTTGGAAAATCTGATATCTATATCCAGACTGGGAGGAAGTGGTATATGACGAAAGCGGATTATGGGACTTTTCGTTACAGATACATTTTAATACAATGAATTACTTATCATTATTACACAGGTTGGAATGAGGAGATTATTAAGAGCCAATTGTTTTTTTGTTTTGTTTTAGGGGACGGGGAAGATGACGAGACAGAAGAGCACTCGGGAGATGATAGCAACCAGAACAAACCTGTGCTTTCCAAGGCAGAGAGAAGCCACATCATTGTGTGGCAGGTGTCGTATGTCCCGGAATAAACACACCCTTCGCCTTTTTCCCAGAATGCCAAGACGCCTCCTGCTTTTCTGCACCCGCTGGAGAAAAAAAAACTGAGACTTGGACCCAGCACTACTGTAAACTCCTGAATCTCCTCTTACATCTCCTATCTCATGCTCCCAGCACCTCCCTCCATTGCAGAGCCCACTGAAGCCACCACCAAGTCCTGGAAATTAAATCTATTTCTACTCCATTCTGATTGGATCCTGCCAGGAGATGGTCTACTCAGTGACAGACATGATACAACAACTATTCTCTGGGCAGAACTGGCTGGTCATTGTCCTCCCAGCCCTCCTGGGTGTCTTTTGTGGCATTACATTGAAGATGGGCACCATCTTACTGTTAATAGGATCTGGTGTGAGATGGACTTCTGTATTGTTTATGAGACTTTCTGCTTTGATGCCAGATCACTTTCTATACTGTGTTTTATTGATGTTCATCCCAATCAAATTCATTAGATACAAATTACCATACGAGGCTCATCTTTTCCTATACATACACCAGAGGAGGTCTGTTTATAAAGGGAAGCAATATACAGTATATACATTCATATATATGGCCGCTATTTTTTTTTTTTTTTCCAAGTTCAGTTTTCCCCTTTTGAAAATTGTGGATTATACCGGGCTTAAATAGAGCAACCATCAAAATTAAAGTGGAGCAATGGTCTCACATTAAAATAAAATATGTGCTGTAGAGCTTAATTATAAGGGCATCTTCACCTCCATTTTTCTCTTATTCCCCCTGCAAAGTCCCACAAATACCTGTTGGTCCTGCTATTGAAGTCATCCTAATGCAGATTCCTATGATGTTGTGGCAACAATGCTGCACTGCTCCTGAATTCAGAGCAGAGTTGCCACTTTCATAAGGCTGTATCTGCTTGCACTACAGTGGGATGAAAAAATCCTAGGCTATATTTGTGTGCCTGTCTATGCACTGTGTAGTGAACCTTAAATACCAACAAATACACATATGTGAGCTATTTACGTGCCAATTGATTTGTATTTCTGTCCATCCAATTCTGAAATGTACAGAGCTCTGCTACACAGAACAGTCCTTGCTGGGCAGGGGAGGAGACCTACATTTCCTTTGACATACTGAAGTAACACTTATGCTCTGTACACACGATTGGAATTTCCGATGAAAAAAGTCAGACGGAATTTTTTCGTCGGATATTCCGACCGTGTGTGGGCCCCATCGGACTTTTTTCATCGGAGTTTAGAAATAGAACATGAATAGATCGGAAATTCCTATCATGTGTACGGGGCATTACAGGTCTTGGGCCAGATCCACGAAGAAGTTACGTCGGCGTATCTATTGATACGCCGCGTAACTTCAAGGATGCTCCGGCGTATCTTTGTTTTGTATCCACAAAACAAGATACGCCTGAAGCTGGGCTAGATCCAACTGACGTACGTCTTAGTACGCCGTCTGATCTAAGGTGCATATTTACGCTGGCCGCTAGGTGGCACTTCCGTTGATTTCCGCGTTGAGTATGCAAATTAGCTAGATACGCCAATCCACAAACGTACGTCCGGCGCATTTTTTTACGTTGTTTCTGTAAGGCTTTTATCGGCGTAACGTTACCCCTGGGTCTATGAGGCGTACGCAATGTTAAGTATGGACGTCGGGCCAGCGTAGAATTTTCCGTTGTTTGCGTAAAACGTTAGCGAATAGGGCTTTGCGTAGAATTACGTTCACGTCGAAAGCATTGGCTTGTTGCAGGTTAATTTGGAGCATGCACACTGGGATACCCCCACGGACGGCGCATGCGCCGTTCAAAAAAAAATGTAATTTACGTGGGGTCAAGATGTTTTTTTAACATAAAACACGCCCACAACTTAGTCATTTGAATTGCACGCCCTTGCGCCGACACATTTACACTTACGGCGCAAATTCTTTGTGGATACAGAAAATACGCTGTAAGTTACGGCGGCGTAGTGTATCTGAGATACGCTACGCCGGACGTAAAAATGCGCCGAGGTACGTGGATCTAATTGCGGTTTTCTTTATGAGGTAGGTTACTAAGTCTTTCCTCAACCCTCCCAAATTTCTTTGCTAGGGACAGGCTTGCAGAATTTGATAACACTGGTGCATAGGTAATTTGTACACACATACTAGGACCAGTTTGGGCAGGAGCCAATTAAACTACCAGTATGGCTTGGAATGTGGGAGGAACCCCATGTGAACACAGGAAGAACATGCGAACTCCATGCTGCTGCATAGGGGAATCCAGGAGCCTGATATCAAATCAAATTCAGGAACTTGTACTGCATTAAAAAAATGCATTTAAAGACGTATTAAACACTTGAAGATTGCAATACGTATTTATATATGCTACAGTTTTCAAGTGATATACCCGATTAATGCATGCAGTTACAGACGTCATCCTGCTATTGTTTTGTTCTGCGAGCGCCTGGCTTTTTTGTAATTAGTGGTGCCTCTCCAGATTCTCCATCCTGCCGGAGAACCTGGAACTGAAGCCGGCGTTACCATAGAGCTTTTCGAGGACCGGAAGGTCCCCCATTATCCCTATGGTATAGGAAACTGGAGGCGACCTGTACTTTGTCACTTCCAGTTTCCCTGGATGTAAACCGCGCCATTTTTAAAATAGGAAAGCATCTGATCACCACCGATCTCTTGGTGTGATGAAATGCTTTTAAGGGCGGAGGAGACAGATCTCTCTATATAAAAAGAGTACCTGTTACTGCGTATTGCTGTCACAAGGGATGTTTACATTTTTTTTAAAGAAAGTGTAAAAACAAAAAAATTAAAAACACACTTAACTCCTTCAGCGCCCCCTAGTGGTTAACTCCCAAACTGCAATTGTAATTTTCACAGTAAACAATGCATTTTTATAGCATTTTTTGCTGTGAAAATTACAATTGTCCCAAAAATGTGTCAAAATTGTCCGATGTATCCGACGTAATGTCGCGGTCACGAAAAAAAATAATCGCTGATCGCCGCCATTAGTAGTGAATTTTTTATTTTATTTTTTAATAAAAATGCAATAAAACTATCCCCTATTTTGTAAACACTATAAATTTTGCGCAAACCAATCGATAAACGCTTATTGCGATTTTTTTTACCAAAAATAGGTAGAAGAATACGTATCGGCCTAAACTGAAGAAAAAAATAGTTTTTTTTATATATTTTTGGGGGATATTTATTATAGCAAAAAGGAAAAAATATTTTGCTTTTTTTTTCAAAATTGTCGCTCTATTTTTGTTTACAGCGCAAAAAATAAAAACCGCAGAGGTGATCAAATGCCACTAAAAGAAAGCTCTATTTGTGGGAAAAAAAGGACGCCAATTTTGTTTGGGAGCCACGTCGCACGACCGCGCACTTGTCAGTTAAAACGACGCTGTGCTGAATTGCAAAAACTGGCCGGGTCCTTTACCTGCATTTTGGTCCGGGTCTTAAGTGGTTAATAAGTAACAGCTGTTTGCCCTTGTTTTACCGTTGCGTCTTCCAAACAATTGATGCACAATATGCAAATTGGTATCAACTGAGCATGCAGGTTTATGCAGGAAACCACAACCGGGCACCAGCACCACAGAGACGGCATTATAGGCATCTCAGGATCTCCTTAGATGACATGACCTCAGCCCCATGACCTCCACATTTTTTCCTGCACTGTAATAAAGGCATGCACTGTACAGAAAGCATCATCTTATGGTAACTGGCATTAACTCAACCAGGTATGAGGGGAGGGGGACATGACATTTTTTCATAGAGATGCACTTAAAGCGGAGGTTCACCCAAATAACATATATATCAGACCAACTTCTTTATACTTCTAACATGTACAGTCCCCCTTTTTTTTTTACACTGTACATACCTTTCTAATCTATATTTGCAATCTGGCTTCCGGGTACTCACTCCCGCGGGAGTAGGCGTTTCTATGCTGAGGAGGAATGTCCTCTGGGAGGTCGGGCAGATGTGATTGACGTCCTTTCAGAAAAAGTTCCCCCCGGCGGATAAGGCCCCTGCCCCCCGTATTGCGTAGGCGTGTCACGAGTCACGGCGTTTCCGAAAGAAGCCGAACGTGCAGAGCTGCGAATCGGCTCTATACGGTGCCTGCGCACCGACTAGGAGCCGTGTAGAGCTGACTGCGCAGGCGCCGTATAGAGCTTCTTCATGTTCGGCTTCTTTCGGAAACGCCGTGACTCGTGGCGCGCCTACGCAATACGGGGGGCGGGGCCTTATCTGCCGGGGGGATTTTTTTTTTCTGAAAGGACGTCAATCATCTGGGCGACCTCCCAGAGGACATTCCTCCTCAGCATAGAAACGAATTGGCAAATGAAATGAGATCTGTATCACGAGTGTTGATGGGACTGTTCTCGTCTTTGCCATTTTCAGACTTCATTAATCTGAACCAAAACCGCACAAGATCATTCAAGGATTAATAATCCAGTTTACATAATGGCTGACCGCCCTATGAGTGACTAATGCATTTAACCTGAAAAATAACCCTCCACAATGTTCTTCTCATATATCAATATCTATTTCTTTCCCAAGAAATTCCAAAGTTCGTAAACTGTCAATGACTTTAGGCATATGGGCTGAAAAGAGTATCATGCATGCCGCACTGCTAACCTTTCCTTCTAGAAATACTAGTTGTCAAGTCTATTATATGGTTCCAATACTCAAATCAGGAGCGAGTTTGCTAATCAGATGTTGATTGCATGCTTATTCTGGTCATAAATTCAGAATCAGGCGACACCCGAGGCAGTAAAGCAACCATTGTTTTTCTAAGCTGCTGCGTTTTTAAAGAGAAAAAACATGGAGGACAGTGCAGAAGTGTACCATTTTTGTACAAATTTTTTTTTACCAAACACACTTTAACCTGATTTACTGGAATCAGAGCCCTAGAACAGCATGAAAAGTCTCATAGCAATACTCCTCTGGCTAAGGGCAGTGCTGGGACAGAACAAATTTAATCCACAAGTGCTTTTTCCCTAGATGGCTTCCCTGCATGTGATCCTAGAACTCCCGCACTGCCAGGCTGCTTTCAGTACCAGATGCTGCAGGCCTTTCTGGAGTTCGGGGGGGGTTATAACTGAAAAAATAAAAAGCACATTCTGACCAGCCAGCAAAAGTATTCCAAGCTTGGCTCTAACGGCTCATTCTACCTACAGCGGTGACGTATGTAAAGAGAGTGTCACAAGGGGGCGCTCCAAGGTGTCTCTTCAATAAAGGCTTGTAAACTCCGCATTGTGTGTTGTCTGTCCTCTCTCTGGTTCTATTGGTGGCATTATGTAAAGACAGCTGTATCAATAATGCTCTCTGCTTTCTTGCTCTCCCCCTTGTGACATGAACACCATGTAATTGTTATGTATGTAATAAACGTATTACAAAATGACATCATAGGCTGAACCCATGTGTGCTCCATCTCTCTCTCTCTCTCTGCTATGGTATTGGGAAACCTGTATGGTTGTTATGTCCCTTTGGCTGGATTCACACCCATGCAGTTTTGGTGCTTTTTGCATATTTGCCCTACAGTCCATTTAACCACGCAACCCCCGAACCATATTGCTGGTCAAAGACCAGAGCACTTTTTGCGATTCAGCACTGCTTCGCTTTAACGGACAATTGCGCGGTCGTGCGACGTGGCTCCCAAACAAAATTGGCGTCCTTTTTTTTTCCCACAAAGAGAGCTTTCTTTCTGTGTTTTTCGATCACCTTTTTTAGTTTTTGCGCTATAAACAAAAATAAAGCGACAATTTTGAAAAAAAATCGCGGCAAGAAAAAAAGAGAACATGTTCTAATTTTTTCTGCCGGGATTTCCGGCGGTTTTCCTGTGTGGAAAACTGCCATGGAGCATACACACGGCCGGTTTTCCCGGTCAAAAGCTCTCACGGCAGTTTTCCAGACGGGAAAACTGGTCGTGTGTACGAGGCATTGGGCTCGGTTCACACTGCAGTACAGAGTTCGGTGCGTCTCTACTCACTGTTTGAGGTCCAATTTCTGTCCGAATTTTTGGCTGAATTCGGACCTGAAACCGACCAGAAGACGCACAGGACTCCTGCGCATTTCGCTCCGCAGCCATCCCGGAGCTGCGTGAACCGGCTCCATTGAGAGAAACCCGCATCCAATTTGCAATAGTGTAAACCAAGCCTTAAAGGTTATTTTAGGGCAAAAAAAAAAAAAAGATGAAGTTGCTCCGAGTAAAACAGATACCCAACATGTCAAACTTTCAAATTGTGAACGCCCACTAGACTATGACGAATTTCAGTACCCTATATTTTCCATAGGCGATGCTTTAAAAGCCCCAACAGGTCATCACTCATGATTATGGCCCTAGAAATACTTCTCCCACTCCGGCGTGCACGGCCATATGTGACACATGTAGTGCAAGCAGTGTTTTTCTATGTAGACGTCCCCATCGGAGTGTTTATGTTCCATGTGGCCCTATGTTGGTTTACTAAAAGCAAAATACTGTATAATGTGCACTGAGCTACCCCCTCAGATCTAGAGCAACTGCACTTGCAGGTGCAGAGTGAATTTGCCTTCAGTAAATCAACCTCATTGTGTATAAAACCCCCTACCGTGATATACAGCGGTTGCAGTAAAAGAGTTAAAGTGGATGTGAACCCTCCATATACCCAGTGAAGTGAACAGCCTTAGATGATACACAGAGATGAAACTAATCCCCCTACATAAGTTTTACATGTACATCTGTCTTCAGCTTTATATACGGTTTAGAAAGTGCACGTCCTGTCAGATTTTTCACTTCCTCATTCCCCTGTAGGAGGGGATTATTGCTAGACACTGAGACAGCCGATTGGAGGAAAGGCGCACACACCTCCTCCCAACACATGCAGAGGTTGCCTGTGTATAGTTTAGCAGTCTGCTAATCAATTGATAGAAGCCTCCCCCGACACTCTGCAATCTCCCTTCTCGAAAGAGCTTGTCAAAAGTTATGCTAACTAGGGTTGTCCCGATACCACTTTTTAAGGACCGAGTACAAGTACCGATACTTTTTTTCAAGTACTCGCCGATACAGAGACTTTTTTTTTTTGTCATGTGTCAGTATTTTTGTTTTATTTTACAATTTTATTTTTCACAATTTTTTGTTGTTTATTTACAATGCTTTCTTGGGGGGGGGGGGGGGAATGGATGTGTCAGTGTGTTTATTTTAATTTGTATTATTTTTTACAATAATTTTTTTTATTATTTATTAACATATTTTTTTTTTTCTTAGCCCTGTTGGGGGGCTTTGGTGAGTGATCACTGACTCATTCGGAAAAGGTAGGAGCTGGGTTTAGCGGCTCCTACCGCCGCTCTCCATCCTGACAGAGGGGGTGGAGGACGACACGGAGGGGGGACATGGAGCGAGCAGAACAGCAGCGGCACATAGGGGGGAGAGCAGAATGGAGGACAGCAGCGGCACGGAGGGGGAGAGCAGAACGGCAATGGCACGGAGGGGTGGGACACAGGAGCATGGAGGGAGAGAGCAGAACGGCAGTGGCACAGAGGGGGGACACGGAGCATGGAGGGAGAGAGCAGAACGGCAGTGGCACAGAGGGGGGACACGAAGCATGGAGGGAGAGAGAGCAGAACAGCAGCGGCACAGAGGGGGGACACGGAGCATGGAGCGAGAGAGCAGAACAGCAGCGGCACGGAGGGGGGATACGGAGCATGGAGGGAGAGAGCAGAACAGCAGCGGCACAGAGGGGGGACACGGAGCATGGAGGGAGAGAGCAGAACGGATGGGGAACTGGAGGAGGATACAGGGAAAGTCAGGTATCGGTAAAGTATCGGAGCATTTTCCCCGAGTACAAGTACTCAGGGAAATGCTTGGTATCGGGACAACCCTACTGATAACAGAAGAACGGAGCAGGACAAAACTACAGGACTTAGTGCTTTGAAGAGCGATAACAAAATCTCTCTGCTTTCAGAATACATTACCTCAGTGGGGAGGATTCCCCCATCCACATCGAATATATGGATGGAGAAATTGATCCATTTTTTTTTTCGTTCAACCTGCTGGTCGATTGAAAAAATAAATAAAAATGTACTCATCTATGGGCTGCTTTAGTTCTTTCGTACCTGTATTGTTATACAAAAAATACACACACAAGTGGAATGCTTTGTGGAACTGATTTTATTATAAAAAGAAGGGGCAAAATGAAAGAAAAAATAAAACAATCATTATCCCTGTAAACAATGTAGATGCCCTTTTGGATGTTAATACATTCCTGCCCATACAATCTGTAGACATACACACCTTTTGCACAAAAGGCTGTCAATGTGAACATCAGGGCCGGACTTATTCCAGGAATTTTGAGAAACGGTTTGACCTGCTTTCTTTGTGTGCAGCGCCTCCTATTAAGCCGTGTTTGTACTGCAAGCAAAACAGTTCAAATGCAGCCTTTTCTAGTCAATTATCGCGTTTTCCATTTAAATGCAGCTACATGGGTTTGAATAGAAAATGCACTGTTCACATAGAATGTCCGGTGACATAAGTAAAATGACAGCAGATGTCCATTTTCTTGAGACCTTTTTTGTGGTTATTAAAACTTGCCACTCTAGGCATTTTTTTTATAGCGTAAGAGAGGTTACAACCTCCATCAGGTTTTCATTGATGTCCATGTCTCCATTGGTAAGATTTCCCCTCTGTTCCCGTCTTGGCCACAATGTCACTGAGTGCATGAAGTGAGGAAAAATCTCCAACTGGGACACAGACAACAACAAAAAGGGCAACGATGGGTCTGGAGTTGCACTTTAAAGCAAATGTCCTTAAAGGGGTTGTAAAGGTTCGTCTTTTATTTTCTAAATTGGTTCCTTTAGGCTAGTGCATTGTTGGTTCACTTAGCAATGGAAAGTAGAGGTAGACCGATATATCGGCCGATATTTGGCCGTTTAAGAAATTGGCATCGGCCGATTATTGTAAAAAAAAAAAAAAAAAAACGGCCGATTTTCATCCATCCACCCCCCTCTACAAAGCATCTCCCACCCACGCCCAGCTCCATCTATCTCCCCCTCCACAATGCATCCCCCACCCACGGCCAGCTCCATCCATCCCCCTTCACAATACATCCCCCACCCACGGCCAGCTCCATCCATCCACCCCCTCCCTCCATCCACAGCCAGCACCATCCATCTCTCCCCCTCTACAATGCATCCCCCACCCACGGCCAGCTCCATCCATCCACCCCCTTCCCTCCATCCACAGCCAGCACCATCCATCTCTTCCCCTCCACAACACATCCCCCCTCCACGGCCAGCAGCATCCAGCCATCCCCCTCCACAACGCATCCCCCACCCACGCCCAGCTCCATCCCTCCATCCCCCTCCACAATGCATCCCCCACCCACGGCCAGCTCCATCCATCCACCCCCTTCCCTCCATCCACAGCCAGCACCATCCATCTCTTCCCCTCCACAACACATCCCCCCACCACGGCCAGCAGCATCCAGCCACCCCCCTCTACAATGCATCCCCCAGGCACAGCCAGCACCATCTTTCCCCGTCCACAACGCATCTCCCACCCACGCCCAGCACCATCCATCCTCCTCCACAATGCATCCCAATCCAAAAATCGGCCCAAAATATCGGCCGCAAAAATCGGCCTCATATATCGGCCATCGGCTGCCCCGATTTCTAAATATCGGCCAGAGAAAAACCCATATCGGTCGACCTCTAATGGAAAGTGTGACGAGATCCTTCCTCGCCCAGGTCCTGCTCTCCCGACACTCCTCTGCTACCAGTGAGTCAGCTTGCAGATTGCAACGTCTGATGGTCCAGTCATCCAAGGTTCCGGGGTCCGAACTACAGCTATGTGCCGTTCAGACCCATTAGGAACAAACACCAGGCAGGCTGTATGTAAGTTCCAACAGGACTCTTTATTTTCAATTACACAGCACACTTTTATACAGAATTTGGAACATCCCACTCCCAACAACCGCTTTCCTATTGGTCAATTGTAAAGTATATGCAGTCTTCACTCAGGTCCCCCTTGACCATGCAAATGAGGACTTGAAATTGTCAACAGGGATTGGTCCAATAGCTTGGATAGAAAGACTTGTGTATTGAGACAGAAGCCCCAGGGGGTAATCAATGTACACAATAACCCGGTTCTAGCTAGACGGACTGACTCCGACACCCGCTCTTAACCTGCAGAACACAATAAAAGGTATTTCGCAAGCTGGTTCCACTTAGCATTTCAAAAGCCTTGCATTGAATGTCCCTCTCCTGTGTAACAGATGTCAAGTAGAAACACTTTAATATCTCAAGGTCCATGACATTACTTCCCCTGGGAAACAGTCCAACAGCCGCAGTGGGACCCAAACGGGTCAACTCGAGGATGTTGGAAAAATAGTCTTAAAGTTCCAGGACTGTCTGCTGGGATGACCCATCTGCCTTCCTGTTTTGAGGTCCTGGCCCATAATCGGACGGCAAGAGGCTCACATTCAGTCCTCTCCAAAAGCCCCTGTCCCGGCTAGGTCTGTCACACATCACCCCCTTTGGCAGGAGACTAACACTGGGAGAGACCCCAATTCCGGTACCCCCCCAGTACCCCAGATAACTTGTCCCAAACAGAGCATTACTCACCCAGCCAATCTCTGCCTCTCTCAGAGAACACGCCTGCCGCTGGGGAGAGGCCTGGACTGGCCCTTCTCCCTGGAGTCCTTTCAGCCGCTGGAGAGAAGACAGGGTGGCTGGGCTCAGTTCATCATGCCGTTGGTAATCTGGGCCAACTGGCCACCATTCCTGGGGTATACCAGTGGAGACTGCAGTCCCATCCACTGATGCTAGGTAAAAATCCCCCAGTGCTTGCAAAGCAAAGCCGACATCCTCCTGTCTCAGTGCCGCACCATGTTCTGGGGTTGTGTCCATGGAGATCGGAGTCCCATCCACTACCACAGGAACCCCCTCTCCTGTTAGTTGAGAGCAGAGGCCTGGGGCACTCTGCTCTGTTGCCAGCTCTTCCGCTGGGTTGCTGTGAGTGGAGACCACAGTCCCATCCACCGATATCCGCTCAAGCTGTAGTGGGGTGCAGCCGCCAGTAGCATCCTGTCCTGCTGCCAGTGATTCAGCTGGGAGTACGAGCTTTACCACCTCAGCTTGTTGCTGGGGAGGGGGGCCAACCGCCCCGGCTCCCTGGAACTCCACAGTTGGTCCCAGTACTGGGCAGAGATGGCTAGCATTCTGCCCTGTTGCCAGCACTTCTGCTGGGGGTGCATAATCCATAACATCCTCTGAACAGTCCATACACTCTGTAATCTGTGGCTGGGGAGTGATCGCCATCTTCTCACCCTGAGCCTCCGGAACTGCCACAGGGGTGGGGCAGAGGTCTTGATCCCTCTGTCCGGTGACCAGCGCTTCAGCTGGGGAAGTTCCTTGTAACTCCACAAATACTGTACTTGGTGCTGGGCAGAGCACAGTGAAGTTTGGCCCTGATACCAGCTCTTCTGTTGGAGGCTCCCCAGGTTGTTCTTCCTCAGCAGAAAAGTCTATCAAATCCCCTGTCTCTACAACTGGTGTCTGGGGATAGAGGTTCACCATCTCCTGTCCATGGAACCCAGAAGATGCTATGGGCACTGAGCAGAGGTTAGCAGAGCTCGGCCCTGCGGTCAGCACTTCAGCTTTGGGAATGGCAAGCTCCCGATTTTCCACTGCTGATTCATCAGCCAGGATTTCATCACTGTCAGCTGATATTTCCTCATAGTCCCAGGTAAAGGGAACCTCACCCTGCTGCTGAGCGGAGTCTAGCAGCTGTTTGTAGGCGATTTCCAGTTCCCATTCCTGAGCGGCCAGGAATTCCAAATCTTCCTGTAACCAGTGCACTTCCGGGACATTCAGTCTTCGCTCTCTGTGCTCCATTATTTCCTCCCAACGCCACTCCCGATCGCTCCCAAAGTTGGGATCCCTGGACATCCTCCAATACAACAATCCCAGGCCATCATAGTCAAAGCCTTCCGTGGGGCTGTCATCCGCTGACCACGGGCACTCTTGGACTACATACCACCGGAGGGCTCTGTAGCTCTCGTCCAACCGCATCTCTTCCCGGATCAGCCTGCTTAACTCTGCTGTCCACTCCTGCTTTGGTTGTTCCCCCAATAACAGCATCCGTACTTCATACTGTGACCAGTACCTTACATGGATGGAGGGGAGAGCTTTTCCCTGGTGTCGCTGCTCGCGGGCTAGCGCTTCTTTCCAGAGTTCGCAGCGGATCGAATCAGACCATCCAAGCAGGACCTCCTCTGATACTGGTCCTCTGCGCTGTATCTGCTTCTCTCGCAACCTCCTTCTGAATTCCTCTTCCATGGTTACTGATATCTGTACCTCTCCTCTTCTTTCATTTGGTGCTGCTTCTTTAGGCGTTGTCACCGATCGCCGTATTTCTGCAATTCTCAGCTCCTGTTGCCGCTCTCGTTCTCTCTGTTGTCGCTCTCGTACTCTCTCATCCTGCCGCTGGAGGTCTCTAATGGTATTCTGTATGGCGGTCTCTGATGGGTTCGCACCATATAATGCCAACCGCTGTTGAACTCGCTGCTGGAACAAGTCTTCAACTGACCGGGGTCCTGCATCACCATCCCTCTGATCCATCTCGGCTAGCGCAATGATCAGGGTGGCCTTGTTCTTCCCACCGGTCCCTCCACGGCTCTCAAGCAAGTCTTTTAGCATGGTTCTCCTCCAGGCTGCATAGCTGGTCATTCATGGTGGTGGTTTGGAGTTGTCCCAGTAACTGGAGAGCAAATCCCACCGCTGCCAACCAATGTGACGAGATCCTTCCTCGCCCAGGTCCTGCTCTCCCGACACTCCTCTGCTACCAGTGAGTCAGCTTGCAGATTGCAACGTCTGATGGTCCAGTCATCCAAGGTTCCGGGGTCCGAACTACAGCTATGTGCCGTTCAGACCCATTAGGAACAAACACCAGGCAGGCTGTATGTAAGTTCCAACAGGACTCTTTATTTTCAATTACACAGCACACTTTTATACAGAATTTGGAACATCCCACTCCCAACAACCGCTTTCCTATTGGTCAATTGTAAAGTATATGCAGTCTTCACTCAGGTCCCCCTTGACCATGCAAATGAGGACTTGAAATTGTCAACAGGGATTGGTCCAATAGCTTGGATAGAAAGACTTGTGTATTGAGACAGAAGCCCCAGGGGGTAATCAATGTACACAATAACCCGGTTCTAGCTAGACGGACTGACTCCGACACCCGCTCTTAACCTGCAGAACACAATAAAAGGTATTTCGCAAGCTGGTTCCACTTAGCATTTCAAAAGCCTTGCATTGAATGTCCCTCTCCTGTGTAACAGATGTCAAGTAGAAACACTTTAATATCTCAAGGTCCATGACAGAAAGCAATGGAAAGTCATTTAGAACTGCTTACTGAACACCTTACTGAGGAGGAACAGGAAGTGAGAAATTCAGACAAAGAAAACAAAAAAGAAAAAAAAAACATTTAGAAGGGAAATGGAAGGAAAAGGTAAGTGAACCACCAATGCACTAGCTTAAAGTAACCTATTTAGAAAATAAAAACTGAACCTTTACAACCCCTTTAACTATTTAAGTTCCACTCTATAGAAGTTTTACTGCTACAGGGCGGCACCTCTGGGCCGGATCACAGATAGTGTGTGTGTGTATTGGGCTAAAGATCGGACCCGATACAGTGAACAAGGACACACCAGACCCCTGCTGGGAGCCGCATCCATATTAGGTGTGAACCGAGTCTTAAAGGGGAGTTCCAGCCAATTTGTATGTTTATTAAAAGTCAGCAGCTACAAAAAGTGTAGCTGCTGGCTTTTAATAAACAGACACTTACCTGCTCCAGCGACGCGCCGGCCGGGGCTCCGCTCCTCTCCCCGGCCGGCGTCTTCATTCTCAGTGTGGGCACCCGGCCGTGACAGCTTTCGGCTTCACGGTCGGGCACCCACTGCGCATGCGCGAGCGGCGCGGCCCGGCGCTGCGCCGTGTAATTGGCCAGGAGATCGCCTAGGACCTGTGACGTGTCCTAGGCGATCGCCTACAGCAGCCCCTTCCTGTAGGCGATTAAGCTTAGTCGCCTACAGGAAGGAAGAAGTGGAACAGGAAGTCCCACTCTTCCTGAAGCCCCCACTCCCCCCCCCCCAAAAAATTACATGCCAAATGTGGCATGTAAGGGGGTGAGGAGTGGGATAAGCGGAAGTTCAAATTTGGGTGGAACTCCTCTTTAAGCAGGCCATACACGGTCGAATTTCGAATGAATTTTCTTTTCAAAATCAGAAAGTTCGTTTTTTTTTGTGATCCGATGATGCCACCATTGATTTTCAACATTCGGCCGAAAAAATATTCATGATGCCGGGAATATTCGTTTCTCTCCGAGAATATTCTTTTCTTGCACATGCGTTTTTTTTTTTTCTATTACATTTCTCGCACGATTCTCCCATCATTGATCAGAAAATCGTTCGTTTTTCAAAAAATGTCCAACATATCGGATTTCTCGAATTTGATTGCTATACGAAAATCGGCTGTTGCTGCAGCCCACTAACGGTGCGAAATTCGTACAAAAATTCTTTGATACGAGACAATGCTTTTGAAATTCGAACCGTGTATGGCCGCCTTAACAGGAGCGAGAAGTGTAGATGGATAGACGTGTTATTTTTCTACAAATCTGCTTTCACAGATATAGCAGTAGCTTCATGATAATTTGGTCAATGGGGCAACACATGGACCTACAAGTCCCAGCCGGCTGGGCTATCACAAGTTCATCAGACATAAATCTCATACAAGGGTCTGTGGTTTCAAAAGCACTTAACAAATACATTCAAGTTTTCAGATCTCATTGAAGCACAGACTTTTTAAGACCCCCCAGTTTCCCTATTTAAAGAAAACCACAGTATTATGTGAAGGTCACAAAAGGTTAAAGCTGTGCCGATTTTCCTTTTATTCATATTGCTAACAAGTCACTACTATTGGAGTAAGTGGGGGGGCAATCAGCAGGACTAACCCCTGTAAATTTTATTAATGCCAGTGCAGTAACAGTGCCATGTAGTGTGTCTTTGCACCATGCAACAATTATTTTTTTTATCTTTTACAAGAAAGGGTTAATCTCTGTATTATGAGAGCTAGAGGTACAATAGTGGCAACAATTTCCTACCTTGGATAAATTCTGATTGGACGGAAAGTTTAAGTGCTTGCAGACGCCCCTCAGGAACCAAATTTACAAATTGTAACCCCCTTAACTTTGCCTTACATTCAAGTTTTTCCACTTTTTTTTTGTGTTATTTCTAATGAGAACAATCCACCTGGTACTCCAATTTCTCTGTTCCTTAAAAGATTACTCATAGATCCAGCTCTCAGCGCTGTGATCCCAGCAGACCAGCTCGTCATCCTTAAACCACAGGGCGATCTCGCGCTGCGCACTCTCTGTGGAGTCGCTGCCGTGTATGACATTCCTGAAAGAAGAACGAAACGAGGATTTCAAGTAGGGCTGTGGAAATTAACTATTAATTTCTCGATTAATCTTACATTTTTTTGATCGATCAAATATCTTTTGATTGGTACTCACCTCTCCACCAGTTTCCGGGCCTTCAGGGACTTCCGTCGGAGATCCGGTGACATCATGGACACCGGCGGGGCTTGCCGTGTCCATCTGAAGGGCTCCCTTGCTGTGCCTTTATATCTGCATGCCGGCGGGACCTTACTATCTGCCACACGCAAGGGCTGTTACACTTCCCTCTATCAACCTGGGATTCTACAGCCATCCACTGGGAGTTTAGATGTCCCATGAAGGGAACTATCACCATGCCGACAGACTGATGTTAACCCCTCCTCATCTGGATTCAGCAGTGGTATCGTTGTGCACATTTTTATACCAGTATCATACTTAGCTACATGTTTTTATGACTGCTTTTGCTACCGTTTGGTATTACTCGCACCATTTTTACAGTTTATGTAGCTACATCGATTTTATCTCCAGTGCAATATTTATTTTGTTACCTACTTGAAGACCATAAAAGTTTTAATGCTATTCCCATCGGACGCTGCCTTTGTGTGTTTTTTGTATCCTGCTATCCATTTTTCCAGTGGTTGGAAGCTGCACTGGGAATCAGCCTGCGAGGAGATCAGCTAAAAGTAGTTGGATCTGTATGTGCGTTATAATTAATCGAAATTAGCTCTTCTGTCCGTTCTGCTGTGGCATGTATTTTTGATTTAATTTTTTGATTAAAAGGCAAAAAAATTTTTGGAGTGCGGCTGTCCAGAACTTCTTCCTGTTTTGTTTCTACATGCATTGCCAGCACCTCTAAACTGGAGGAGAGGTTTTCACCTGTGTTTGACCCACCTAGAGCGGTGATATCCCCTTCACTACAAAACAAGATGTGTCAAGGGCAATCAACATCTCCTTCATCCTCTTCACTCTACAGTTTTCTCCACAAATGTCCAGAAGTGGACAAAAAGAGTAAAAGTCATCGTAGGCTCGGTGCTGCCCCCATTAACCCTGCCACCCAAAGTTCTGGCCCAATAATCCCTTATAGAAAAACACAGCCCTGAACTGAGTTTCCAATGTATGTAAACTATGGTGGAAGGAAGTACAATCAAAGAGACAACAGATGGATTTTCCAGTACTCAGACTTACAGTACTAATGGAAAGCAGTCATCAGGCAGTCAGAGAACGGCAGCGTCCACTCCAAGTACATTTTTGATGTCCTATCCTAAATTAGCTTTCAGTTTATCATTGTGAGGAAGCCATTTCTACACAATACATGCCAACATGAGTGGGATATAATGGCAAAGCAATGGCTTGCAGTAAACGGACATGAGTGCCGTTTGGATGGACATGGGTACAGCCGAAATGAAGCTGGACATAGTTTCCATGTGTACTAATCTTGAATTTAGGAATGCTGGGAGTTATGCCACGATCAGTCCATCCAATGAGAACGGCCCGATGGACCGTTCATCGGTTAACCGATGAGGCTGACTGATGGTCCGTCGCGCCTACACACCATCGGTTAAAAAAAACGATCGTGTCAGAACGCAGTGACGTAAAACACAAAGACGTGCTGAAAAAAAAGGAAGTTCAAAGCTTCCAAGCATGCGTCGACTTGATTCTGAGCATGCCTACTAACGATCGTTTTTTTCCCATCGGTTAGGAATCCATCGGTTACATTTAAAACAAGTTGGCTTTTTTTTAACCTATGGTTAAATAACCGATGGCGCCCACACACGATCGGTTTGGACCGATGAAAACGGTCCATCAGACCAGTCTCATCGGTTTAACCCAGGGGTCTCCAAACTGCGGCCTGAGGGCCGGATGTGGCCCTTTGCTAGCCTTTATCTGGCCCTTGGCCATTGCTCCCAATGATATGAGGCCCTATTCCTCCCAATGACACCAACAATGGGGCTCTCTTTCTTCCACTAACAGCAATGATGGAGCACTATTCCTCCTCCTACTGCCCACCAACACTGGGGCCATGTTTATTCTAACTGATGTTCGGCCCTGGGGCTTTTTCTACCCCCATTGATCAGAATCCGGCCCCCCTAAAGTCTCAAAGACAGTAAACTGTCCCTTTGCTTGAAAAGTATGGAGACCCCTGGTTTAACCGATCGTGTGTACGCGGGCATTACACAGCTGTACAACAAATACAAATACAAAATTCAAAAGCATTGGATTTTGAATAATAATAATAAAAAAAAAAAAAAAAAGGGAGGATAAAATCCCTATTCTATCAAAGGGCAATTTCTGCATGGAGGAATTCACCCCCCTCCAGTAAACAGAAGCAGGTCTATATCTCACTGACACTTATAGTAACAGACTGGAAACTGATCAGTGAAACAGAGTGCTTCCCATACAGAACTATTGCATTCTTGAGAAAACTCAGAAGCTGTGTAAAGCCAGGAACCCCTCTGTGAGGGTCCTAAAAATATAGGAGGACTTCCCTTAAGGTAGCTTACCTGCTGACATCTATACAGAAATCCCCTCGGATGGTACCAGGCAGGGAATCAGCTGGGTTGGTCTCCCCCATCATGACACGCGCAGTCTTCACTACATCCAGCCCCTGCCAGACCTGCAGAAACCAAAATGCATTATTAAACATCCAAACGTAATATAAAACTACATCGTGCTTTGTATACCTGGTGAGTTTCAAAATGGATGAAAAAGAATTTACTGGCCGATTAATCGATTATGAAATTAATTATTATTGTTTCGGCCCTACTCGGCATCGGCGCATACTTATTACACTCCATTAACCCCTTTAGAGATCTTATGTGCTTGCAGACACTTTGATGAATGTGAATACAATTTGAACGGCTCTGGAATATCTGACAGCGTATTATAGAAGCTGAAAAGCAGCTTAAAGCGGAGCTCCACCCTAAAGTGGAACTCCCGCTGATCGGAACCCTCCCCCCCTTCCGGTGTCACATTTGACACCTTTCAGGGGGGAGGGGGGGTGCAGATACCTGTCTAAAGACAGGTATTGCACCCACTTCCGGCCACACAGTCTCGGGCAGACTGCGGGCATGACGTCACCTCCCCCTAACCCCCCGTTGTGTTCTGGGAACACTCAGCTCCCAGTACAAAGCGGGAGCCAATCGGCAGGCGTAGCGCGACTCGTGCATGCGCCGCAGGGAACCGGGCAGTTAAGCCGGAGCGCTTCACTTCCTGGTTCCCTCATCGAGGATGGCGGGGGGGGAGGGCAGAGTGACGAGCGATCGCTCGTCCTCTGCTGCAGACGGCGCTGGACTCCAGGACAGGTAAGTGTCCTAATATTAAAAGTCAGCAGCTGCAGTATTTGTAGCTGCTGGCTTTTAATAAAAAAAATTCAGCGGACATCCTCTTTAATGTCGCTATTGTGTGCGTGTGGGGGGCTCAGGAAGCACCAGCATTTACAGTGCCTTGAGTGACTATTCGGCCCCCTTGAACTTTGCGACCTTTTGCCACATTTCAGGCTTCAAATACATAAAGATATAAAACTATTTTTTTTTGAAGAATCAACAACAAGTGGGACACAATCATGAAGTGGAACGAAATTTATTGGATATTTCAAACTTTTTTAACAAATAAAAAACTGAAAAATTGGGCGTGCAAAATTATTCAGCCCCTTTACTTTCAGTGCAGCAAACTCTCTCCAGAAGTTCAGCGAGGATCTCTGAATGATCCAATGTTGACCTAAATGACTAATGATGATAAATAGAATCCACCTGTGTGTAATCAAGTCTCCGTATAAATGCACCTGCACTGTGATAGTCTCAGAGGTCCGTTTAAAGCAGAGAGCATCATGAAGAACAAGGAACACACCAGGCAGGTCCGAGATACTGTTGTGGAGAAGTTTAAAGCCAGATTTGGATACAAAAAGATTTCCCAAGCTTTAAACATCCCAAGGAGCACTGTGCAAGCGATAATATTGAAATGGAAGGAGTATCAGACCACTGCAAATCTACGAAGACCTGGCCGTCCCTCTAAACTTTCAGCTCATACAAGAAGAAGACTGCTCAGAGATGCAGCCAAGAGGCCCATGATCACTCTGGATGAACTGCAGAGATCTACAGCTGAGGTGGGAGACTCTGTCCATAGGACAACAATCAGTCGTATACTGCACAAATCTGGCCTTTATAGAAGAGTGGCAAGAAGAAAGCCATTTCTTAAAGATATCCATAAAAAGTGTTGTTTAAAGTTTGCTACAAGCCACCTGGGAGACACACCAAACATGTGGAAGAAGGCGCTCTGGTCAGATGAAACCAAAATCAAACTTTTTGGCAACAATGCAAAGCGTTATGTTTGGCGTAAAAGCAACACAGCTCATCACCGTGAGCACACCATCCCCACTGTGAAACATGGTGGTGGCAGCATCATGGTTTGGGCCTGCTTTTCTTTAGCAGGGACAGGGAAGATGGTTAAAATTGATGGGAAGATGGATGGAGCCAAATACAGGACCATTCTGGAAGAAAACCTGATGGAGTCTGCAAAAGACCTGAGACTGGGACGGAGACAATGATCCAAAACATAAAGCAAAATCTACAATGGAATGGTTCACAAATAAACATATCCAGGTGTTAGAATGGCCAAGTCAAAGTCTAGACCTGAATCCAATCGAGAATCTGTGGAAAGAACTGAAAACTGCTGTTCACAAACGCTCTCCATCCAACCTCACTGAGCTTGAGCGGTTTCTCGATGTGCAAAACTGATAGAGACATACCCCAAGCGACATACAGCTGTAATCGCAGCAAAAGGTGGCGCTACAAAGTATTAACTTAAGGGGGCTGAATAATTTTGCACGCCCAATTTTTCAGTTTTTTATTTGTTAAAAAAGTTTGAAATATCCAATAAATTTCGTTCCACTTCATGATTGTGTCCCACTTGTTGATTCTTCAAAAAAAATGACAGTTTTATATCTTTATGTTTGAAGCCTGAAATGTGGCAAAAGGTCGCAAAGTTCAAGGGGGCCGAATACTTTCGCAAGGCATTGTATGTATTTGTTTATAATACTATGCCAGGTAACGGTTTGAGCAAGGAATGGGAGTGGGACCCTGTATTTATTGCTCATAATAAAAGATTCAATTTAGCATGAAAATGTCATATTTAAAGTGTATGTCATGGCAAAATAATTAAAAAAAACATTCGTACATCTGACCAATAATGCAGATTTATCCATGTTTTATAACTTTACAGACCCTGCAAGTACAGACAAGTTGAACTGCGAGAAGTATACTCCGCTCCGCTCCTCTCTTTTTCCGAATTGAAATTGTAAGAAATTGTCAGCCCTGCCCAGTTATCCGTTGGTAAAACTACAAAATCTCACCCCTCTCCTCATCTCCACATCATACATAGTACCTGTTTTGTAGTACACAATAAGGAAAATGGGAAGACTCCCTAAAATAATACAAGAAAGCTCAGAATTTTTGAAAAAAAAATCCACAGAAATCTTTTTTTTTTTTTTAAGCAAAAATCTAATTTCCTATTGAATAAAAGACACCAAGATGATGGCAAACTAAGGTGCAAAGGTACACTAATGGGGTTCTTTAGTTCTCACCATGGCAATCACCGGTCCAGAGCCCATATATTTTACCAGACGCTGGTAGAATGGACGGTCTCGAAGGTCAAAGTAATGCTCCTTCAACAGAGCCTCCGATGCCTGTGTGAAGAAATAAAAGTCATAGATACAAATTTTACATAGCCAGGGATAGACAGGCAGCCAACAAGTCTGACACGTTGCTGATTGCACCCAGGTTTCCTAAACCTGAACTCAAAGCAGACACAGACTAATACAGTTTTGAATTCATTAATACCTCAAGAAATGTATAACTTTTGTAATGCAAGCATTTAAAAAATAAGTTCACCTTTCTAAACATCGTCCACAGCCAGTGATTACCTGCAGTGATCGAAGGCTTCTGCCTCCCTCTCCCCGTGACAGTGATCAGGGGATCTTCTCCCCAAACCCGCCGTCACAATTACAAAACACCATGGCCACACGGGACTCCGCCTACACAACCATGTCATATTGGGTCCAGGCTGTGGAGTCACCAATCTTGGAGGAGACGCCGTTGGGATACAAGCGCAAGAGATCCACTGTAGGTTGAGTTGGATCCATACAGGAGGGTAAGAGTATTCATGTCTTTACCCCCACATCCCAAAGGTGAAGGCACTCCCCGGTGACATCTCTGAATAGCATACCATCTTGCTCGCATATAGACCGGTTAAAGTCTGCGATCATCTTTTTACATCGACCTGGGAATTCCCAATCTTTGGATACCTATTGATGATCTTATGGCGACGGCTGTCACAGAATTTATTTTGGACTGTGTCTATACATTATAATTCATTTCAGTGACTATTCAATGATCATTTGATTCACTTTTCTGATTATTGTGTTCACCATAGATTTGTTGTTATTTACACACAAAGAAAATCTTTTACGTTGTCCATCATCACGTTTAGCAAATATTTGGGCTTAGCTAGTATTTATGTTATTTACACACATTTAATATGTTTTGTTTAGTGTGCATACATTAACCACTTAACGACCGCCACATGTATATGTACGTCCACAGAATGGCACGTACAGGCATATGGGTGTACATGTAAGTCCCCGCCTTTCCGCGAGTCGAGGGTCCGAATGGGAACCCCCCCCCCCCCCCCCCGGTACATGCGGCGGTCGGTTCTTCCGTGGGAGTGATCCGGGATGAGGGGGCGGCTATTCGTTTCTAGTCGCCCCCTCGCGATCGCTCCCCGGAGCTGAAGAACGGGGAGAGCTGTATGTAAACACGGCTTCCCCGTGCTTCACTGTGGCGGCTGCATCGATCATGTCATCCCTTTTATAGGGAGACACGATCAATGACGTCAGACCTACAGCCACACCCCCCTACAGTTGTAAACACACACTAGGTGAACCCTAACTCCTTCAGCGCCCCCTGTGGTTAACTCCCAAACTGCAACTGTCATTTTCACAATAAACAATGCAATTTAAATGCATTTTTTGCTGTGAAAATGACAATGGTCCCAAAAATGTGTCAAAATTGTCCGCCATAATGTCGCAGTCACAACAAAAATTGATGATCGCCGCCATTAGTAGTAAAAAAATAAAAATGCAATAAAACTATCCCCTATTTTGTAAACGCTATAAATTTTGTGCAAACCAACCGATAAACGATTATTGTGATTTTTTTTACCAAAAATAGGTAGAAGAATACGTATCGGCCTAAACTGAGGAAAAACATATTTTTTTGATATTTTTGGGGGATATTCATTATTAAAGCGGGGGTTCACCCTTAGAGGGCACTTTTTCCCCTTAGATTCCTGCTTGTTTTCTCTAGGGGAATCGGCTATTTGTTTTAAAATATGTGCAGTACTTACCCGTTTACAAGATGCATCCTCTCCGTCGCTTCCGGGTATGGGCTGCGGGAATGGGCGTTCCTTCTTGATTGACAGTCTTCCGAGAGGCTTCCGACGGTCGCATCCATCGCGTCACGATTTTCTGAAAGAAGCCGAACGTCGGTGCGCAGGCGCAGTATAGAGCCGCACCGACGTTCGGCTTCTTTCGGCTACGAGTGACGCGATGGATGCGACCGTCGGAAGCCTCTCGGAAGACTGTCAATCAAGAAGGAACGCCCGCTCCCGAAGACCCATACCCGGAAGCGACGGAAGAAGATGCATCTCGAAAACGGGTAAGTACTGCTCATATTTTAATACAAATAGCCGATTCCCCTAGACCGAACGAGCAGGAATCTAAGGGGAGAAAAAAAAAATTTAATAAATGGGTGAACTCCCGCTTTAAAAAAAAGTAAAAAATATTGAATTTTTTTCAAAATTGTCGCTCTATTTTTGTTTATAGCGCAAAAACTAAAAACCGCAGAGGTGATCAAATACCACCAAAAGAAAGCTCTATTTGTGGGAAAAAAAGGACGCCAATTTTATTTGGAAGCCACCTCGCACGACCACGAAATTGTCAGTTAAAGCGACGCAGTGCCAAATCGCAAAAAGTGCTCTGGTCTTTGACCAGCAATATGGTCCGGGGGTTAAAAGAAAGTGAAATGGAACAAAAATATAAAATTCCCCGACCCTGCGTTTATCACCCCAAATATTTTGCATAGATTTCTAATTTGTAAGCTGGTTTGCTAGGTCGGGTTACCGAGATTCAGTGTCTGACCAGGCATGAGGAGTGCACCGAGATTCAGTGTCTGACCAGGCATGAGGAGTGCACCGAGATTCAGTGTCTGACCAGGCATGAGGAGTACACTGAGATTCATCAAAATTAATTTCTAAAAAGGGGCTGCCGGTGATCTGCCGATATGGTTCCGGCTAACGTGAAAGTTCCTGTGCAGGCGCAATCTGATCTGCTGATATGGTTCCGGCTAACAAGAAAGTTCCTTTAAGGACTGCGCAGGCGCAAACTTGCCGATGGAAATCTCCGAACCTCGGCCGGCATCCAGGGCGACGTGGATTTTGAGGAAAGTGGCCAGTCGGCCTCACGTCATCGCTTCGCTCGGACGGCTCGCTCCGCTCGCTCGGCCTCCTGGCTCTTTTTTTAACATCCTCCAATCCACGGGGATGTTAAAGAATGAGCCTGGATGCCGGGCAAAGTTCGGAGATTTCCGTCGGCAAGTTTGCGCCTGCGCAGTCCTTGAAGGAACTTTCACGTTAGGGGAACCTTAAGGACATGTCACCGGCATCTATTCACAAACTGATGTTGGCAATGTCATGGCGACCCCCTTACCTCTCACCATCACTCTAGCTTTGGAACCATTAAATCTGGAACCCGATTGGTTGGATGGGAACATTAACAGTTCTTTGTGTCACTTTGGTAAATGTCTCTTTTTATTTCAGTGACTCACCCGCATCATCTTCATGGCCACCAGTTTGAAGCCCTTCTTCTCGAATCGCCGGATGATCTCTCCGACCAGACGCCGCTGACACCCATCCGGCTTTATGGCCAAAAATGTGCGCTCATTAACCCCCGTCCATGCTGGAGAGAGAGCAGACAGGGAAGAATGTCCAGTCCTAATTGTTGTACATGTCCTACCATTCTACAGCATTCAAAACTAAACCCATCAAAAAAAGAAGGTGAATAATAAAATGTCACACAGATATATATTAGGGTTGTCCCGATACCACTTTTTTAGGACTGAGTACAAGTACAGATACTTTTTTTCATGTACTCGCCGATACCGAATACCGATACTTTTTTTTTTTAAATGTGTCCCCAAATGCAGCCATGTCCCCCCCATATATGCAGCCATGTCCCCCCCATATATGCAGCCATGTCCCCCCCCATATATGCAGCCATGTACCCCCCCATATATGCAGCCATGTCCCCCCCATATATGCAGCCATGTCCCCCCCATATATGCAGCCATGTCCCCCCCCATATATGCAGCCATGTCCCCCCCATATATGCAGCCATGTCCCCCCCATATATGCAGCCATGTCCCCCCCATATATGCAGCCATGTCCCCCCCCATATATGCAGCCATGTCCCCCCCATATATGCAGCCATGTCCCCCCCCATATATGCAGCCATGTCCCCCCCATATATGCAGCCATGTCCCCCCCATATATGCAGCCATGTCCCCCCCCATATATGCAGCCATGTCCCCCCCATATATGCAGCCATGTCCCCCTTACCTACATGCTGCCGCGCCGCCGCTTGGTTAATACGGGCGGGGAACATTACAGCTTTCATTTGAATAGCTGTAGTGTTTCGCGCCGCATATAGACACTCCCCCTTGCTCGGGATTGGACAGTTCACCCGAGCAAGGGGGAGTGTCTATACGCGGCGCTGCGGGAAACACTACAGCTATTCAAATGAAAGCTGTAATGTTCCCCGCCCGTATTAACCAAGCGGCGGCGCGGCAGCGGGGATGCGGCGCGACGGGTATCGGATGAGGCATTTGCGGGAGTACAAGTACTCCCGCAAAATACTCGGAATCGGTCCCGATACTAGTATCGGTACAACCCTACTATATATATATATATATAAATCACATGCAGTCACTGGTGACACCACTATTTGTATGGGACCAACACTCATGTAAAGCATGCAGAGGTATTGTGTAAGCTCAATGTTTACTGAGAAAGGTTTTAAACAATGCCAGTCAAAAAACATTGAGCTTACACAATAACCCCAACAGTATATACATGTATAGGGACCGCACATCTGATCACAGCTGTATATAGAGACCGCACATCTGATCACAGTGATCGGTCACAGCTGTATATAGAGACCGCACATCTGATCACAGTGATCGGTCACAGCTGTATATAGAGACCGCACATCTGATCACAGTGATCGGTCACAGCTGTATATTAGGTATATAAGGACCACACTAAGTTTAGATGGGCAGAGGAGCTGTGCTTTTACCCTCCCCCCTTAAAGTGGAGCTTCACCCTCTTGAACAAGTTTGCCCCAATAAATTGCTGACTCCCCACATCTAATGTTTGGATAAAAAGTAGCAGACCCGCCCTCTTCATACTAAATGTCCCATGATTCCCTGTGCACATTGGGGGTCACCACACCAGCATTTCCTATTACACTTTGTATGGACTGGCTGCATGTTCTCAGTACAATGGGCGACAAAAGCAACACCACCCACACCTGAGAGCCACATGGGGCCCACAGCAACAGCACTGCACATCTTCAGGAGGACCCAGCACCGTCCCCTCCCCCACCCATCACCTACCTGAGGGGAAGATGTGCGCGAAGATGGTCAGCATCAAACAGATCATGGCGAGAGGAGCGAGGAAGAGCCGGGGCCGCGCACGTCACCCAAACCGGCATACTCGGGAACGCGCACGCAGCCACCCCTCCAAATTTCTATAAAAAGCTGGTTAATACGTGTCTGTATGTACAGTGCGGGGAGACACCGGGACCGATCCAACCCAAATATACACACTGTCCGTACACACAGCTACTTCTAACAATTACCTGCATTGGGGTAGATGGAGTTATTTCACTGCGCCATCTTGTGTCCAAAAATCTAACTGCAGCGGCTAATGTCTGACCACATCCCAGTCCAAATGATCCCATTTCATTTATCCACATACTTGCTAACACTCCCGGAAAAATCCCGGCTTTGGGACCCTCGTCCCGATTAAATTACCGGGATTTTGCCTTTGTCCCGGGAAATCGGGAATGTTTTAGACAAAACCGGCCGGCGGGCTACAAAAAGATGGCCGCCGACGCCATAAGGACTCTTTCACCATGTGTTTAGTTGAGAGAGGGAGGGTCAGCCAATCGGCTTCTCTCTTTAGTGTACAATTAGACAATTCTCTTGTACACTGAAGCCTATTGGCTGCACGGATCAATCGAAGACCCCGCCTCTCTCCACTGTAAACACGAGAAACCTGGGAACTGTAGCTGCTGGGGGGACACTGATGTAAAGAAGGGCTCCCCTGTGCTGGGGGACACTGATGTAAAGAAGGGCTCTGCTGCTGGGGGACACTGATGTAAAGAAGGGCTCTGCTGCTGGGAAACACTGATGTAAAGGAGGGCTTCACTGCTGGGGGACACTGATGTAAAGAAGGGCTCTGCTGCTGGGGGACACTGATGTAAAGAAGGGCTCCGCTGCTGGGAAACACTGATGTAAAGGAGGGCTCCACTGCTGGGGGACACTGATGTAAAGAAGGGCTCCACTGATGTAAAGGAGGGCTCCGCTGCTGGGGGACACTGGTGTAAAGGAGGGCTCCACTGCTGGGGGACACTGATGTAAAGAAGGGCTCCACTGATGTAAAGGAGGGCTCCGCTGCTGGGGGACACTGATGTAAAGAAGGGCTCCGCTGCTGGGGGGACACTGATGTAAAGAAGGGCTCCACTGCTGGGGGACACTGATGTAAAGAAGGGCTCCGCTGCTGGGGGGACACTGATGTAAAGGAGGGCTCCACTGTGCTGGGGGGACACTGATGTAAAGGAGGGCTCCGCTGCTGGGGGGATACTGATGTAAAGGAGGGCTCCACTGCTGGGGGACACTGATGTAAAGGAGGGCTCCACTGCTGGGGGACACTGATGTAAAGGAGGGCTCCACTGCTGGGGGACACTGATGTAAAGAAGGGCTCCGCTGCTGGGGGGACACTGATGTAAAGAAGGGCTCCGCTGCTGGGGGGACACTGATGTAAAGGAGGGCTCCACTGCTGGGGGACACTGATGTAAAGGAGGGCTCCACTGCTGGGGGACACTGATGTAAAGGAGGGCTCCACTGCTGGGGGACACTGATGTAAAGAAGGGCTCCGCTGCTGGGGGGACACTGATGTAAAGAAGGACTCCACTGCTGGGGGACACTGATGTAAAGAAGGGCTCCGCTGCTGGGGGGACACTGATGTAAAGGAGGGCTCCACTGTGCTGGGGGGACACTGATGTAAAGGAGGGCTCCGCTGCTGGGGGGATACTGATGTAAAGGAGGGCTCCACTGCTGGGGGACACTGATGTAAAGGAGGGCTCCACTGCTGGGGGACACTGATGTAAAGGAGGGCTCCACTGCTGGGGGACACTGATGTAAAGGAGGGCTCCACTGCTGGGGGACACTGATGTAAAGAAGGGCTCCGCTGCTGGGGACACAGATGTAAAGGAGCGCTCTGCTGCTGAGGGACTCTAATGTAAAAAAGGGCTCTGCTGCTGAGGGACACTGATGTAAAGGAGGGCTCCACTGTGCTGGGGGGACACTGATGTAAAGGAGGGCTCCACTGCTGGGGGACACTGATGTAAAGGAGCGCTCCACTGCTGGGGGACACTGATGTAAAGGAGCGCTCCACTGCTGGGGGACACTGATGTAAAGGAGGGCTCTGCTGCTGGGGGGACACTGATGTAAAGGAGGGCTCCGCTGGGGGGGGACACTGATGTAAAGGAGGGCTCCACTGCTGGGGGACACTGATGTAAAGGAGGGCTCCACTGCTGGGGGACACTGATGTAAAGGAGGGCTCCACTGCTGGGGGACACTGATGTAAAGAAGGGCTCCGCTGCTGGGGACACAGATGTAAAGGAGCGCTCTGCTGCTGAGGGACTCTAATGTAAAAAAGGGCTCTGCTGCTGAGGGACACTGATGTAAAGGAGGGCTCCACTGCTGGGGGACACTGATGTAAAGGAGGGCTCTGCTGCTGAGGGACACTGATGTAAAGGAGGGCTCCACTGCTGGGGGACACTGATGTAAAGGAGGGCTCTGCTGCTGAGGGACACTGATGTAAAGGAGGGCTCCACAGCTGGGGGACACTGATGTAAAGGAGCGCTCCACTGCTGGGGGACACTGATGTAAAGGAGCGCTCCACTGCTGGGGGACACTGATGTAAAGGAGCGCTCCACTGCTGGGGGACACTGATGTAAAGGAGCGCTCCACTGCTGGGGGACACTGATGTAAAGGAGCGCTCCACTGCTGGGGGACACTGATGTAAAGGAGGGCTCTGCTGCTGGGGGACACAGATGTAAGGAGGGGCTCCGCTGCTGGGGACATAGATGTAAAGAGTGGCTCCGCTGCTGGGGGACACTGATGTAAAGGAGGGCTCCGCTGCTGGGGGACACAGATGTAAGGAGGGGCTCCGCTGCTGGGGACATAGATGTAAAGAGGGGCTCCGCTGCTGGGGACACAGATGTAAGGAGGGCTCCTCTGATGGGGGACACAGAAACGTAAGGAGGGCTCTGCTGCTGGGGGACACTGATGTAAGGAGGGTCTCCTCTGCTGGGGGACACTGATGTAAGGAGGGTCTCCTCTGCTGGGGGACACTGATGTAAAGGAGGGCTCCGCTGCTGGGGGACACAGATGTAAGGAGGGGCTCTGCTGCTGGGGACACAGATGTAAGGAGGGGCTCCGCTGCTGGGGACATAGATGTAAAGAGGGGCTCCGCTGCTGGGGACACAGATGTAAGGAGGGCTCCTCTGATGGGGAACACAGAAACGTAAGGAGGGCTCTGCTGCTGGGGGACACTGATGTAAGGAGGGTCTCCTCTGCTGGGGGACACTGATGTAAGGAGGGTCTCCTCTGCTGGGGGACACTGATGTAAGGAGGGTCTCCTCTGCTGGGGGACACTGATGTAAGGAGGGGCTCCTCTGCTGGGGGACACTGATGTAAGGAGGGTCTCCTCTGCTGGGGGACACTGATGTAAGGAGGGTCTCTTCTGATGGGGACATAGATGTAAGGAAGGCCAGTGGCGTCACCTGGTGCAATAAAACATGGTGTCACCCCCCTCCGGTCTAGGCTGCCCAGCACCCTGCCGGCAGCGCACGGTCACAGGGCGCACCCCAAACCAGCCCCTGTAAATGATAGTATGGAGTGGTATATGGCAGGTTAAGGAGGTATAGGGTAAGTTAGGGTGGCACAGGTCAGGCTGGGGTGGTACAGGGCAGGTTAGAACTCTTGCATTGGCAGTGTGCAGAGGAAATTACACAGCATGCCTCATGCCTGCAGATGAAGACCCAGGCGGGTGGGCCGGGCTGCTGTGTCCTCGTCTCTCATCTCCTTCAGCTTCGGGATCAGCAATAGTAAAGGAGTCTGTGGAGGAGGCAGCCACACCCCCAGCCCCACCCACCAACTCCAGCTCCCATCCATCCAATATCATCTCATCCATATACTCTCCCAACCATCCCATCTCATCCATATTCTCTCCCAACCATCCAATATCATCAAATCTCATCTCATCCATATACTCTCCCAACCATCCAATATCATCAAATCTCATCTCATCCATATACTCTCCCATCCATCCAATATCATCAAATCTCATCTCATCCATATTCTCTCCCATCCATCCAATATCATCAAATCTCATCTCATCCATATACTCTCCCATCCATCCAATATCATCAAATCTCATCTCATCCATATTCTCTCCCATCCATCCAATATCATCAAATCTCATCTCATCCATATTCTCTCCCATCCATCCAATATCATCAAATCTCATCTCATCCATATACTCTCCCATCCATCCAATATCATCAAATCTCATCTCATCCATATACTCTCCCATCCATCCAATATCATCAAATCTCATCTCATCCATATTCTCACCCATCTCTCCCATATCATCCATATTAGAGGTCAACCGACATGTTTTTTTTTCCCTGGCCGATGCCGATATTTAGAAATCGGGGGGGGGGGGGGGGGGGGGGCGATATATGATGCTGTTTTTTGCAGCTGATATTTTAGGGCGATTTATTTATTTCCTTCGTCTCATAAACAGGTTATTTACATATCTAGAGCTTGGACATGTTTATCATAGGTTATGTTTATCATAATATGAGGTGATCCAAAGTTCATTGTATATTACCAGGATATGTAAATAACCTGTAACACAAAGCAAGAACAGACAAACGGACTTTATAATTTGGCAAGTTTTTATCTGGAATTCTGTTGTATTTCACTGAACATTAAAAGAGGATTGCTCAGCGTTGGATTAACTCTGTGTGGCAAGACTGGGCACAGATGATAGGGAATCTTATTCCTTTCATGCCTACGCCTATGTATGACATTTGGTGTTTACAAGTTAAAATCCATATTTTTGGCTAGAAAATTACTTAGAACCCCCAAATATTATATATATTTTTTTAGCAGAGAATCTAGAGAATAAAATGGCGATTTTTGCAATATTTTATGTCACACGGTATTTGTGCGGCGGTGTTTTAAACACAACTTTTTGGGAAAAATTAACTTTCATGAATTTTAAAAAAATGAAAAAATAAAATTAGCCCATTTTTTTTGCATAATGTGAAAGATGATGTTACGCCGAGTAAATAGATACCAAGCATTTCACGGTTTATAATTGCACGCACTCGTGGAATTGCGACAAACTACGGTACCTAAAAATCTCCATAGGCGACACTTTAAACTTTTTTTACGGTTACCAGGTTAGAGTTACAGAGTAGGTCTAGTGCTAGAATTATTGCTCTCGCTCTGACGATCGCGGCGATACCTCACATGTGCGATTTGAACACTGTTTTCATATGCGGGCACGACTTCCGTATGCGTTTTCTTTGCTGCGCAAGCTCGCGGGGAGGGGGGCGCTTTAAAAAATTTTTTTTTTTGTTTTCTTATTTATTTATTTATTTTTTTATAATATTAAATTGTGTTTTTTTTTTTTTTTTCCATTTTGATCACTTTTATATTCCATGGTTTCAATGCGGAGACTGAATCAAAGCCATTTACGGCTTAGTGTGAGTCTCCGCCTGGACACAGAACGCGGCGGATGGAGGATCGGGTCTCCCGGTCAGAGCGGCGAGAGGCGGCGGGAGGGGGGGGATGTCCCCTCCCGCTCCTCCGGCATAACAACCGAGCGGCTTTTAGCCGCATCGGTTGTTATGTTTGGATAGCCGATCGCCGGCTCTAAACAACAGTACCCGGATGATGCCTACGGCTGCAGGCATCATCCCGGTATAACCCCCGAAAGCCGAGGACGCATATATGCGTTGCGTCGGCGTGAAAGGGTTAAACTCTACATTGTGACATCAAAAAAAAAAAAAAAAAAAATTTGGGTTTACATCCACTTTAAGTCTGCTCTAAGCACATACTGTACTTACAGTGGTGATATGCTAGCTTGATGCTCTCTCTCCCCAATATATATACATACACACACATACTGTATACATATACACACACAGTGATACCTTGGTTTGTGAGTAACGCGGTATACGAGCATTTCGCAAGACGAGCTATATTTAAAAAATAAATAACAAAATCCTGACTTTATTTGCGAGCGCTGTCTCGCAAGACGAGCATAACTCATGCCACTGGGGTATGTGTTGCCGTATATGGGCAGAGGTCCTGGGGCGCTGGAGAATTCTGAGACACTCCCAGCTGGGTGGGGTGGGCGTAATGTGCGTTGGAGCACCCGAAAGTGTCAACAGTTCCCGAGTGTCTCCGAGCGTTACCATCACCCCCGCACCTTTGGCCAAATACAGTACTGCATACACCAGCAGTGGTTGTGGAACAAATCATCCAAGTTTCCATTATTCCTTATGGGGAAACTCGCTTTGGATTACAAGCATGCTTCCCGGGAACTAATTATGCTTGTAATCTAAGGCATTACTGTGTGTGTGCGCGCGTGTTCATACACACAGCGGGCAAAAAAAATATTGAACAAGTCACCATTTTTCTAGGCAAATATATTTCTAAAGGTGCTACAAACATGAAAACCACGTCGGTAACAACCCATGCTATCCACATTCAGGAGTTGAAAACCTTCTGTAACCAATACCATCAATATATTTTGCAACAATAAGGTTGAAAAGGTCTTGATTGCGCTCTTTGCTTTTACCCATCATGAGATGTTTCTTGTGTGACACCTTGGTAATGAGACACCTTTTCATAGGCCATCGGTTGACACTGAACCAGCCGATATTAATTTGCACCGACAAGGGGCAGGATTGCATTCTAATTGATTTCAGCTGGTGTCTTGTCTTTCCATACCCATTTGCACCTCCCATTCTTCATGTGTTCAATACTGTTCCCCTGTGTCATTCCATTTCATTACACATAACTTCATTTCTGAACTTTATTTGTTTTGGTTTCTTTGTATGTATGGATTGCATGGATGGTTACCGACTTGTGATGAAAATTTCATGTCAATAGCACCTTATAGAAAAATAGTTATGCGTTTAATACTTATTTTGCTAGATAGATATATAGGGGCAGATCCACAGAGATACGCTACGCCGCCGTATCTTACCTGGCTTTAAATCGAATCCTGGAAGAATTTGCACCGTAAGTTACGGTGGCGTAGTGTATCTCTGGCGGCGGAATTCAAATCGGCGAGTAGGGGGGCGTGATTCATTTAAATGAAGCGCGTCCCCGCGCCAAATGAACTGCGCATGTTCCGTTTCTAAATTTCCCACCGTGCATTGCGCGAAATGACGTCGCAAGGACGTCATTTTTTAAACTTAGACGTGACTTACGTCCATCCCGATTCATGGCCGACTTACGCAAAAAAAAAAATTAAAATTTCGACGCGGGAACGACGGCCATACTTAACATGGCAAATCTAACTATATGCGACGAAATAGCAGCTTTAACTATACGCCGGAAAAAGCCGACTACAGACAACGTAAAAAAAATGCGCCGGCCGCTCGTACGTTCGTGGATCGTCGGAAATAGCTAATTTGCATATCTGACGCGGAAAACGACGTGAACGCCACCCAGCGGACGCCGAAGAATTGCATCTTAGGTCCGAAGGCGTACGAAGACGTACACCTGTTGGATCTAACCCAGAAGTCGTCGTATCTTGTTTTGAGGATTCAAAACAACAATACGACGCAGGAAATTTGAAAGTACGCCGGCGTATCAGTAGATACACCGGCGTACTCGCTCTGTGGATCTACCCCAGAGACAGCCTGTAAATTATAAGTAGCCTATAATGGTGTGATTATATATAAAGCTTTATTATAGCTCAGTAAATATCAACAGAAGAAAAAACAAAACACAGCTACACATGGGGGGGGGGGGTTATTAACAAAAGGCAAATCCACTTTGCACTACAAGTGCAAAGTGCACTTGGAAGTGCAGTCGCTGTAGATCCGGGGGGGACATGCAAGGAAAATAAAAAAACAGCATTTTAGCTTGCACATGATTGGATGATAAGATCAGCAGAGCTTCCCCTCATTTCAGATTTACAGCGACTGCACTTCCAAGTGCAATTTCAAATGCACTTTGCACTTGTAGTGCAAAGTGGATTTGCCTTTCGTAAATAACCCCCATGGTGTCATTAGGTAAAAATGATGATTTTCAGCCATGGAAAGTGCTGTGCAGTCTTCTTTCAGCAAGGTCCAACTGAAAACAACCCTCAACTAAGAGAAGAGCCCATGACCCCAATAACTGTTGCACTGCTCAAAATCGAAACCACTTAACAGTGCATTTCTCCATATAGAACGATATTAATCATGTTGGTTTTGGTGTTAGAAACAGAGGGGTGATTACAGCTCTAAATTTAATGAGCATTTTTTTCCCCCGTTTAGGGATACTATACACATACACTTCGTTGCCAAACTGCGCTGACAACTACAGGAATCTGTGTTTCTATGAAGTATTAGAGGTCCATGCCCTTATCACACAGGTGTCCCCGTTTTGGCTCTCCTCACTCTAAGCTCGTTTTTGAGCTCCTGATCAGATTCACGTAATCTCCCAATGTCCAGCATGGGTTCTGTTAGGGGCTTTCCTTCTTTCTGCAACTGAGCCAGAAACATTGCCCTCAGGAGTGGCGGGTACCGCACATAGCGGATGGGTTCCGGCTCCGGAACTGGGATAAAGTTCTTGAAGGTCTCTTCTTCATGCCGTGGTATAAGACGCCAGTCATGGTACATGACTTTGCTGATCTCCTTCTCTTCAGACACCGTTTTACCTGGGTGAATAAAGAAGACGACCAACAATCAGATCACTCTACTTCATATAGGCTCCAATTATGCTATGAGGACTCCACTGCAAATAATTGACTATTAGCTGGATTCACGTAGGGCGGCGTATGTTTCAGCCGGCGTATCGTATTTACGCTACGCCGCCTTAGGTTAGAGAGGCAAGTGCTGTATTCACAAAGCACTTGCGTCCTAAGTTACGGCGGCGTAGCGTAAATGTGCGGGCCTAAGCGCGCCTAATTCAAATTGTGAAGAGGTGGGCGTGTTTTATGTTAATGAATCGTGACCCGACGTGATTGACGTTTTTAACAAACGGCGCATGCGCCGTCCATGGACATATCCCAGTGTGCATTGCTCCAAAGTACGCCGCAAGGTCTTATTGGTTTCGACGTGAACGTAAATTACGTCCAGCCCCATTCACGGACGACTTACTCAAACGACGTAAAATTTTCAAAATTCGATGCGTGAACAACATCCATACTTAACATTGGCTAGGCCAGCTTTTTGTTGGACTAACTTTACGCCTGAAAACGCCTTACGTAAACGGCGTATCTTTACTGCGACGGGCAAGCGTACGTTCGTGAATAGGCGTATCTCGCTGATTTACGCATTCTAGGCGTAAATCAGCGTTCACGCCCCTAGCGGCTGGCGGAACTAGACAGCTAAGATACGACGGCGCAGGCCGTCGTATCTTAGCTACATTTAAGTGTATCTCAATTTGAGAATACGCTTAAATATACGACGGCGCAGATTCGGAGTTACGACGGCGTATCTACTGATACGCCGGCTTAACTCTTTCTGAATCTAGCTATTTGTGTTTTTAGTAGGGGTGCAGCGCATCAAAAAACTCATGGTTCGGATCGTTCCTTGGTTCGGATCATGGTTCGGATCGTTCCTCGGATCGGATCATTTTTCGGATCACCACCATATATAGTCCCCACTGTAATATCCACATCTCCCCCCCCCCCCCAAATGCAATGTCCACATCTCCCCCCCCCAAATGCAATGTCCACATCTCCCCCCCCCAAATGCAATGTCCACATCTCCCCCCCCCCAAAATGCAATGTCCACATCTCCCCCCCCCAAAATGCAATGTCCACATCTCCTCCCCCCCCCCCAAATGCAATGTCCACATCTCCTCCCCCCCCCCCAAATGCAATGTCCACATCTCCTCCCCCCCCCCCCCAAATGCAATGTCCACATCTCCTCCCCCCCCCCCCCAAATGCAATGTCCACATCTCCTCCCCCCCCCCCCAAATGCAATGTCCACATCTCCTCCCCCCCCCCAAATGCAATGTCCACATCTCCTCCCCCCCCCCAAATGCAATGTCCACATCTCCTCCCCCCCCCCCAAATGCAATGTCCACATCTCCTCCCCCCCCCCAAATGCAATGTCCACATCTCCTCCCCCCCCCCCCAAATGCAATGTCCACATCTCCCCCCCCCCCAAATGCAATGTCCACATCTCCCCCCCCCCCAAATGCAATGTCCACATCTCCCCCCCCCCATGCAATGTCCACATCTCCCCCCCCCCCCATGCAATGTCCACATCTCCCCCCCCCCCCAAATGCAATGTCCACATCTCCCCCCCAAATGCAATGTCCACATCTCCCCCCCCCCCAAATGCAATGTCCACATCTCCCCCCCCCAAATGCAATGTCCACATCTCCCCCCCCCCAAATGCAATGTCCACACCTCCCCCCCCCCAAATGCAATGTCCACATCTCCCCCCCCCCCCCCAAATGCAATGTCCACATCTCCCCCCCCCCCAAATGCAATGTCCACATCTCCCCCCCCCCCCAAATGCAATGTCCACATCTCCCCCCCCCCCCAAATGCAATGTCCACATCTCCCCCCCCCCCCCAAATGCAATGTCCACCTCCCCCCCCCCCCCCAAATGCAATGTCCACATCTCCCCCCCCCCCCAAATGCAATGTCCACATCTCCCCCCCCCCCAAATGCAATGTCCACATCTCCCCCCCCCCCAAATGCAATGTCCACATCTCCCCCCCCCCAAATGCAATGTCCACATCTCCCCCCCCCCCAAATGCAATGTCCACATCCCCCCCCCCCCCAAATGCAATGTCCACATTTCCCCCCCCCCAAATGCAATGTCCACATCTCCCCCCCCCCCCAAATGCAATGTCCACATCTCCCCCCCCCAAATCAAATGCAATGTCCACATCTCCCCCCCCCCCCCCCCCCAAATGCAATGTCCACATCTCCCCAGGCAGCGCCGCTCTGGGAAGCTCACCTATGCCACTTTTTGTAACATTTTATTTATTTTAATTTCTTCTGATATACCCTCTATTTCTTTGTAAATGGGCACAATTACAATATCTGCAGGGGATCAAATTGCCTCTGTACATCCCAAAAGTCTTCAAGGAGGGTTGGTTCTCAGCTCAGCCCGTGCTACGCTAAGGGCAGATTCCAAGGTTCCAGGAAGTAAATGCTACATGAATCATTTGCCCTTACTCAAGATGAATGCTGCCAGAAATGCCAGCAGGTGTTTTTCAAAATGATTTCTCAACAAAATAAAAGCATGGAGACATGAATGGACGGAGGAGTTTGCTTTGAATATAATAAATAAATTATATAGTATTTTTGGTTTGTGGTGCTCAGATGCAGTGCAGGTCCACTTTAAATCCCTTAGTTCATCAAAGTATAACTTGATATTTAGATAAAAAAACATAGTGCAGGGTTTGACAAATTTGCTTGGAATCTAGGAGCCAGCTAAAAAAGTTAGGAGCCAGAAAACGCGCCCGTCCCGACGAGCTTGCGTGCAGAAGCGAACACATACGTGAGCAGCTCCTGCATATGTAAACGGTGTTCAAACCACACATGTGAGGTATCGCCGCGATTGGTAGAGCGAGAGCAATAATTCTAGCCCTAGACCTTCTCTGTAACTCAAAACATGCAACCTGTAGATTTTTTTTTTTTTTAAACGTCGCCTATGAAGATTTTAAAGGGTAAAAGTTTGTCGGCCATTCCACGAGTGGACGCAATTTTGAAGCGTGACATGTTGGGTATGAATTTACTCGGCGTAACATTATCTTTCATAATATTAAAAAAATATGGAGATCTTGTGTTCCTGCTAAGCAGAGACACAGATCTCCGTTTTCCCCTAGTCAAAGCACATCCCCCACAGTTAGAAAGCACCCCCTAGGGCAGTGATGGCAAACCTTGAAACCCCCAGATGTTTTGGAACTCCATTTCCCATTATGCTCTCTGGAATGTAGTTGAGTATCATGGGAAATGTAGTTCCAAAATATCTGGGGTGCCAAGGTTCGCCCTAGGGACACATTTAACTCTCTGATTGCCCCTGTTAACCCCTTCCGTGCCAGTGTCATTTGTATAGTGACAGTGCATTTTTTATAGCACTGATTAATGTATTGGTGTCACTGGTCCCCAAAAAGTGTCACTTAGCAGATTTGTCTGCCGCAATCCCACTTAAAATATATAGAAGAATTCCATAAATATATCCCATAGTTTGTAGATGCTATAACTTTTGCGCAAACCAATCAATATACGCTTATTGGGATTTTTTGTTTTACCAAAAATATGTAGAATACATATTGGCCTAAATTGATGAATACATTTGATTTTTTTACATTTTTATTGGGTATGTTTTAAAGCATAAAAGTTAAAAATATAGGGCCAGATTCACGTAGGAGAGCGCATCTTTGTGCGGGCGTAACGTATCCTATTTACGTTACGCCTCCGCAACTTTGACAGGCAAGTGCAGTATTCACAAAGCAAAGTTGTGGCGGCGTAGCGTAAATAGGCCGGCGTAAGCCCGCCTAATTCAAATGTGGAAGATGTGGGAGTGTGTTATGTAAATTTATTGTGACCCCACGTAAATGACGCTTTTTACGAACGGCGCATGCGCCGTCCGTGAAAGTATCCCAGTGCGCATGCTCCAAATTAGCCAATGCTTTCAACGTGAACGTAAATGACGCCCAGCCCTTTTCGCAAACGACGTAAAACGTGAAAAAAATCAACGCTGTTCCGACGTCCATACCTAACATTGGTACGCCTCATAGAGCAGGAGTAACTTTACGCCAGAAAAAGCATTACGTAAACGCCGTATCTCTACTGCGACGGCCGGGCGTACGTTTGTGAATAGGCGTATCTAGCCGATTTACATATTTCTAGGCGTAAATCAGCGTACACGCCCCTAGCGGCCAGCGTAAATATGCAGTTAAGATACGACGGTGTAGGAGACTTACACTGGTCGTATCTTATACAAATTCTGGCGTATCTGATTCTTTGAATCAGGCGCCAAGATACGACGCCTCAGACTCAGAGATACGACGGCGTATCTGGAGATACGCCGTCGTATCTCCTACATGAATCCGAGCCATAGTGTGTGTTTTTTTTTTTAATTGTTGGTCTTTTTTTGTTCATAGCGCAAAAAATAGAAACCACAGGTGATCATATAACACCAAAAGAAAGCTCTATTTTATTTTGGTACAGCGTCGCACGACTGCGCAAATGTCAGTTAAAGCAACGCAGTGCCATATCGCAAAAAAATGGCCTAGTCATGAAGGGAGTACAACCTCCTGGGGCTGAAGTGGTTAAATTGTCTATAGTATTTTTTTTATCTGTCACCGTTTTTTCTTTTCTTTTTTTGTAATGGTGTTTCATTTAGAAGGACCTACCTCGATATGTTAAATAACCCCAAGCTTGTCCATGGTCCATGTTCTGCAAGACAAAAACAAAAAAAAAAAAAAGGTACAATTATATGTAAATTAAAGCAGAACTTTAAAAAAATAAAATAAAAAATTCCAATTTGGATACAGCATGGGAGGGTTATAACCCGTCAGCTTGTTATTTTTGCCATTTGTGTCCCATTGTGGAGATTTCCCTTCACTTCCATTCCCATAGCCAAACAGGAAGGGAGCGGAAATCACTGAAAATTAAGGAGAATCTCGAGGCCCCTATTGGAATATTTCCCCTCTATTACAACCAAAAATGTGGGATTTTCTTTTACATTCACTTTCAATGATAACTTAAAACAGGACCAATAGAGAGGGTGAATCTCCCTAATGGGGTCAAAGACTGCAATAAAAACTGACAGGTATTCAAAATCATCTTCACACTATCAGAAAAAAAATTTAGTTATACTTTAACCACTTAAGGACCGGACCAATATGCTGCTAAATGACCCAAGGGGTTTTTACAATTCGGCACTGCGTCGCTTTAACAGACAATTGCGCGCTCGTGCGACGTGGCTCCCAAACAAAATTGACGAGCTTTTTTTTGGTGGTATTTGATCACCTCTGCGGTTTTTATTTTTTGCGCTATAAACAAAAATAGAGCGACAATTTTGAAAAAAAAAAAAAATTGTGACTGCGACATTATGGCGGACACTTCGGACAATTTTGACACATTTTTGGGACCATTGTCATTTTCACAGCAAAAAATGCATTTAAATTGCATTGTTTATTGTGAAAATGACAGTTGCAGTTTGGGAGTTAACCACAGGGGGCGCTGTAGGAGTTAGGGCTCACCTAGTGCGTGTTTACAACTGTAGTGGGGTGTGGCTGTAGGTCTGACGTCATCGATCGAGCTCCGTGACCGCGGGACTTGCGGACCCGATCGCCGCTGGAGTCCCACGATCGGTCCCCGGAGCTGAAGAACGGGGAGAGCTGTGTGTAAACACTGCTTCCCCGTTCTTCACTGTGGCGCCGTCATTGATCATGTGTTCCCTTTTATAGGGAAACACAATCAATGACGTCACACCTACAGCCACACCCCCCTACAGTTAGAAACACAAATGAGGTCACACTTAACACTTAAGCGGTCCCAAAAATGTGTCAAAATTGTCCGAAGTGTCCGCCATAATGTCGCAGTCACAAAAAAAAATGCTGATCGCCGCCATTAGTAGTTAAAACATTTTTTTTATAAAAAAATGCAATAAAACGATCCCCTATTTTGTAAACGCTATAAATTTTGCGCGAACCAATCGATAAACGCTTATTGTGATTTTTTTTTACCAAAAATACGTAGAAGAATACGTATCGCCCTAAACTGAGGAAAACATTTTTTTTTTTATATACCGTATTTATCGGCGTATACCGTGCTTTTTTTTGCCCTGAAAATAAGGGCAAAATCGTGGGTGCGCGGTATACGCTGATACCCGCGCCAAGTTTTGAATACTGCTCCGACATATACCGAGCGCAGTACACTCGGGTATAGTAGGCCAGTCTCGGCTCCTTCCGCGCTCACGTCCTGGACGTACAGGACGTCAGCGCGGGTAGCCGAGCATTGCCGACAATACACAAGTGTACTGCGCTCTGTATATGTCGGCGCAGTATTCAAACTCGGCACGGGAAACGAGCGAGGAGGACGCGAGGACGCCGCACCAGCTGAAGAGGACACCGGACCTGCCGCAGAAGGACACCCGAAGCCGCAGAAGGACGCCGGACCCGACGAGGCCGCCGATGGACACCGCGCAAGACACCAAAACTGCAAGTACAAAAAAAACTTTTTTTCCACAGGATTGGGGGCCACTTTAGGGGTGCGCGGTATACCGCAATAAATACGGTATGTTTTTGGGGGATATTTATTACAGCAAAAAGGAAAAAATAGTTTTTTTTTTCAAAATTGTCGCTCTATTTTTGTTTATAGCGCAAAAAATAAAAACCGCAGAGGTGATCAAATACCACCAAAAAAAATCTCTATTTGTGGGGGAAAAAAAGGACGCCAATTTTGTTTGGGAGCCACGTCGCACGACCGCGCAATTGTCAGTTAAAGCGACGCAGTGCCGAATCGCAAAAACTGGCCGGGTCCTTTACCTGCATTTTGGTCCGGGTCTTAAGTGGTTAAAGCGGTGTTTCACCCTAAAAACAAATTTCTAGCATGCCATCAAGCATACTAGCGTGATCTACAGTACACCTTTCTTTTATTTTTAGGCTCTGTACTCACTGTTTACTGTCGTAATGAAGTTTCAGACTCCCCGCGGGGAATGGGCGTTCCTATGCACAGGGAAGTTGATCGACTGCCGGCTATGGCGTGTCACGCTCCCCGAAGATAGCCGAAATAGGACTTGCCTCTTCACGGCGCTATACGGCGCCTGCGCACAGACATCGGAGCTGACTGCGCAGGCGCCGTGAAGAGGCAAGTCCTATTTCGGCTATCTTCGGTGAACCCCCGCTTTAAAGATAATGCACAAGGCCGGTGTGTCCTCTCTCCGTTTTGTATATAGTGTGTTTGGACTACCGCTGTCTGAGGAGGGCGGGCGGCAAGGTGAGTGGTAAACACTGGAGGTGGGATGGATTGAACCAGGAGATTTTGAAGAAGGTCAGTCCTCTAGTATTTGAGCATCACACCTGAGTGCAGGAGATTTCATTTTGGTTTACAGACTGAAGCAGCTCCCTGATGAGGCAATGCAGTGCATGCATTGTAGAATATCCCAAGGACTCCTGGGGTGCACCGGGAGCACCTTGCAGGTCCCCATAACATTCCTGCAGCATCATATTATACAGGATCCCATGTTGGCCTCTAGCCAGAATAAAGGACCTCAATATGAAGAAGTAACAGGCAGACAAGCAAGTGGGCTTTCCTGTCTACACCACACTTATGTGCCGTATACTTTAGTGTCTAAGCCCAACATGTGGCTGTCGCTTCAATATACAGGTCTGTCGGAGTCACCTACTACTCTGCCATATTTGCAGGATGAACATCGTGATCTTCTCGACTCCTCCTCACCTCGGCTGTGTAATCCACTTTGACCTTAGTAATAGTCCAGTAGCAAGGCTCATCAAAGTCCTCCAGCCAAGACTTCTTGGTCACCATCCTTCCGATCCCAAACGATCTCAGACCAGGGAGTAGAGAGAACAGCCGCTTCTCATTCTTGATGTCCTCCCAAGCAAGGACGGGCATCCGCTTACCTGTAAAAGGCCGGGTCAAATTCTAGAGAAAAGGAGACAATAGATGGAGAAGTCCTTAGAACACACTTGTGGTGGGAGGAAGCAACCTTCCTTACATAGAGAGGTCATATAGTGCCATAGATGTATAGAGATTAGAGCTTCCCTAGTCTGGCCCCCGGGGGGTGTTTCAGTACCATCACACAGCCCTATATAGGAGAGGACAGAGGGGGAGACAGGACCATCACACAGCCCTATATAGGAGAGGACAGAGGGGTGACAGGATCATCACACAGCCCTATATAGGAGAGGACAGAGGGGTGACAGGATCATCACACAGCCCTATATAGGAGAGGACAGAGGGGTGACAGGACCATCACACAGCCCTGTATAGGAGAGGACAGAGGGGTGACAGGACCATCACACAGCGATATATAGGAGAGGACACAGAGGTGACAGGACCATCACACAGCCCTGGAGAGGAGGGGGGGGGGGGTGACAGGATCATCATACAGCCCTGGAGAGGAGGGGGGGTGACAGGATCATCACACAGCCCTGTATAGGAGAGGACAGAGGGGTGACAGGACCATCACACAGCCCTATATAGGAGAGGACAGAGGGGTGACAGGACCATCACACAGCCCTATATGGGAAGACAGAGGGGTGACAGGACCATCACACAGCGATATATAGGAGAGGACACAGAGGTGACAGGACATCACACAGCCCTGGAGAGGAGGGGGGGGGGGACAGGATCATCATACAGCCCTGGAGAGGAGGGGGGGGTGACAGGATCATCATACAGCCCTGTATAGGAGAGGAGGAGGGGGGGTGACAGGACCATCACACAGCCCTGTATAGGAGAGGAGGGGGGGGGACAGGACCATCACACAGCCCTGTATAGGAGAGGGGGGGTGACAGGATCATCACACAGCCCTGTATAGGAGAGGAGGAGGGGGGGGGTGACAGGACCATCACACAGCCCTGTATAGGAGAGGGGGAGGGGGTGACAGGATCATCACACAGCCCTGTATAGGAGAGGAGGAGGGGGGGTGACAGGACCATCACACAGCCCTGTATAGGAGGGGAGGGGGGTGACAGGATCATCACACAGCCCTGTATAGGAGGGGAGGGGGTGACAGGACCATCACACAGCCCTGTATAGGAGGGGAGGGGGGTGACAGGATCATCACACAGCCCTGTATAGGAGAGGGGGGGGGGGGGGGTGACAGGACCATCACACAGCCCTGTATAGGAGAGGAGGAGGGGGGGTGACAGGACCATAACACAGCCCTGTATAGGAGAGGAGGGGGGTGACAGGATCATCACACAGCCCTGTATAGGAGGGGAGGGGGGTGACAGGACCATCACACAGCCCTGTATAGGAGGGGAGGGGGGTGACAGGATCATCACACAGCCCTGTATAGGAGGGGAGGAGGGGGGGGGGGTGACAGGACCATCACACAGCCCTGTATAGGAGAGGACAGAGGGGGTGACGGTCACCTCATAGTCCATAGCATATCTCTGGGACTCTGTCGGCCGATTCTTCAGCGCCCGGTACTCCCGGATTTTTCGGGCCATCTCGGCAATATTTCTCACTCTCTTTTCCCGCCCCATGATCCCGATCAATGCCCCGCACACCGACAATCCACACACGTGAGGGTGACCCCGGTATACTCAGGAATGTCGCGCTTTGCTGACGTCGGAGACCTGTCAACATTGTCACGTGGTCCGATCTTAAAGCAACATTACAGCTGCCAGATCTTCCAATCGCCCGCTTATAGTTTATTAAGACAAGCAACACCGAGTCTACACCTTTTACCACGACTTGTGCACGAAGTTACGATTATCGCATCAGGATCTTGAAAGTTCACTTTATAAACTGAAAAATTTGCCCATAACCAATATGGCTGCCTCAGACTACAATGTAATCAGTAGGCGCCACCTGGCTGTCAATGTAGAATAGATGTCAGCGCGCCGGCGCCATTTTGTTGAAGCCCCGAGGGTCCAAGCTGGTGTCCAGAGCCTGGGTGTCCTGTAGGGATCATGAGATGTTTGGGCAGGGAGATTGGTGTTCATAGTACTGGCTTGTTCCTATGTGAGGGGTATTGTGTTGTTGTCTAGTTCGCTGCCTTTAGTCCTGTAAGGGGTGTGATTATTGCCAGGCGATTAGCTAAATTCTGAGCAAATCTTTACTGAATACAAATCACACATATAGAATTGTTTCCATCAGCAGGTAAACTAAAGCTAATACCTTGTCCATGTTTGTATATATTGTTATACTGTGTACTCCTATCTACAATGTAAATCAATAATAGGCTTACTGATGATTGATCAATGTTTATTTTCTGCCCAATACTACATGACTGGTGCTGGTTAGATCAATACGGATTGTAATTATGCCATTGCGGTATATAAAGGTGCTTTGTGGCTTCTGTATACGGGTATTATTTGATTAATACTCCCCATAGATTGTTACATTCCTTATTTCTGATTGATCACATGTTCAGCCTTCCCCCATCCCTAGGTGTGCGCCATTGTTTCCAATATCCTGTTTTTTTTCCATTAATAAATATATATTTTGGCCCGGATTCAGAAACGAGATACGACGGCGTATCTCCTGATACGCCGTCATATCTCTAAGTGCCGGCCGTCGTATCTATGGGCCTGATTCAGAGAATCAGTTACGCATAGATTTCCCTAAGATCCGACTGGTGTAAGTGTCTTACACCGTCGTATCTTAGGCTGCATATTTACACTGGCCGCTAGGTGGCGCTTCCGTATAGTTACGCAATGAATATGCTAATTAGGTAGATACGCCGATTCAGAAACCAACGTCCGCCCGGCGCATTTTTTTCACGTCGTTTGCGTTAGGCTTTTTTCCGGCGTAAAGTTACCCCTACTATATGAGGGGTATATGCGGCGTTTCCTATGTTAAGTATGGCCGTCGTTCCCGCATCAAATTTTGAAAATTTTACGTTGTTTGCGTAAGGCGTTCGCGAATAGGGCTTTGCGTAAGTTACGTTCACGTCGAAACCGATGAGGCTTTACGGCCTAATTTTGAGCATGCGTACTGGGATTTTTTTCACGAACGGCGCATGCGCCGTTTCAAAAAAATACGTCAAATACGCGGGGTCACGATTCATTTTAATAAAACACGCCCACATCATCCCCATTTGAATTAGGCGGGCTTACGCCGGACGAGATACGTTACGCCGCCGTAACTAAGGGCGCAAGTCCTTTCTGAATACGGAACTTGCGCCCAAAATTACGGCAGCGTAACGTATTGGAGCTACGTTACGCCCGCACAAAGATGGAGAAATCTATCTGAATCCGGGCCATTGTCTTAAAGTATAAGTAAGCCCTATAATTAAATGAGAGAGAGAGAGAGCAGTAATCTGTTGTAAAAGGAGGGCGAGGGGGTTGTCCTGTTGTTGTTGTTGTGTTGTTGTTGTTGTTGTTTTTTTTTTTTTTCAGTTGATTTGTAAACTTACTACAACTTGTTGTTGTTTTGTTTTTCAGTTGATTTGTAAACTTACTATCTCATAGGAACAATCCAGTACCGTGCATGTCTCTGGAGATCTTTTTTCATCTATTGAAGCCTTGCTTCCTCGAAGAATCGGGATCCACTGGTGCTCTTATTTGTAGTGGTTGCTTCACCACCAGTAGTGTGTTCGGGTCTCAGGCATGTTGTATTCCGTATTGTGAGGGTGACAACACTCTCCTGCATAAATGTTGAGTTATGAGTAAACGTTGTCACCATCTTGGAGGAAGTGCATCAGTAGGTGCTTACTGGCAGGATCACCAGGTACAACCACCGCAAATAAAGGACACCAAGAGAAGCTAAGTCAACAGGTTTTACCAATTTTTTTTTATTCTTGGGTTTATATGCACTTTAAATATGGAGCAGGTGCAGGTGAAAGTCACAGTCACCAGTTCCCCCAGGAAAAGGGCCAAAACATGGGAAATATCGGATTCAGAAGGGGAAGAGCCAGACTGTGTTCTAAAAGGGGGCATGACGGGAGCAGAGGCAGCAATGAAATGTATGCAAGTGTCGGATGATGCATATGATAGTCCGTTTGTAAAGGCAGAACCTGAGGAGCTTTTGAGAGGCCAACAAGTAGACCTTGGTGCAGATGGTGGGGAACTTGGCTGGACTGGAGCTGAAAGGGCAGAACCTTCTGGCCTTCAGAAGGACCAGAGAGATGTCCATCGTTCTCCAACTACATCAGCTTTATCACTACCTCTTCCTAAGTCCACCACGCCTAGTCCAGGGAAGAAGACAAGAAGGAAGAAGAGCCCAGAGGAGCTGGAGGCTGACCGAGCACAGGCTGAGGAAAAGAAGAGGGAGAAAGAACAAAAGCGTCAGGAGAAAGAGAAGATCAAGAATCTAGAGAAGGCGGAACGGGAGAAAAGGAAAGAATCTGCACAAGCCCTGAAGCTTCTGAGGCCAGATCAGTGTGGAAAATATATGGTTGTTCAGGTGGATGCAGGTAGGAAAACGTCCTACACTTATAGGTAGATTCAGAAAGAGTTAGGCCGGCTTATCAGTAAATAAGCCGACCTAACTCAGAATCTACGCCGACTTATGTTTAAGCGTATGCTCAAACAGAGATACGCTTAAACATATCTAAGATACGACGGCTTGCGCCGTCCTATCTTAGATTGCAATATTTTGGATGGCCGCTAGGTGGCGCTTCCATTGCGGTCGGCGTAGAATATGTAAATGAGGGGATACGCCGATTCACGAACGTACGCCAGGCCGACGCAGTACTTTTACGCCATTTACGTAAGAGATAGGCCGCGTAAAGTTAGAGCTAGGCCCTAGTGGAATAGTAATGTCAAGTATGGCCGCCGTTCCCGCCGCAAAATTCGATATTTTTACATTGTTTGCGTAAGTCGTCCGCGAATCTGGATTTACGTCGTTTACATCCACGTCGAAATCAATAGGCCCGTACGGCGTACTTAGCCGCAATGCACGCTGGGAAGTGTAGGCGCCCGGCGCATGCGCAGTAACCAAAAAACGTAAGGTCAAGCCTTATTGGCATTAAACACGCCCCCCTTCCACACATTTGAATTAGGCGCCCATACGCCCGCCCGCTTTAGGCTACGCCGCCGTATATTAGCAGGTAAGTATATTGAGAATCATTACTAGCCTAGTTAATTTTACGGCGGCTTAGCCTAAACACGCTAAGCTACGCCGCCGTAACTTTAATCCAATGTACCTGAATCTACCTATTATTTTTTTCTCGGTTTCTAAAAGCAGATTTTGGCCAATAGCAGCTTCTAAAATTACCACATACAGTATGTTGATAGGTAGGACACATTTAAGCCCCATACACACCATTAGGTTTTCTGCAGATTTTTCGTCTTCAGATTTACCAAAACCATGTAGTGCAAGGGCCTGCCTGATTGCATACAAATTGAAATTTTAATGCCGCGTACATGCGGTCGGAGTTTCCAACGACAAATGTTCGACGGGAGCTTGTTGTTGGAAATTCCGACAGGGTGTAGGCTCCATCGGACATTTGCTGTTGGAATTTCCGACAACAAAAATTTGAGAGCTGGTTCTCAAATTTTCCGACAACAAAACTTGTACGCGGCATTAAGGTTTGACCTCGTATTATATGGTTTTGTTAAATCTGAAGATTATCTGGTTGGTTAGGCCTCATGTTCCTACATGTAGAGTTTACAAACAAATGGGACACATTGAGAACTAGCACTATAAATTTTTCTTTTGGTGCATGCTATCATTCAGTGGCGGCTGGTGATCAAAATTTTTTGGGGGGGGCGCAAAAAAAAATAAAAAATTGCAGCCTCACTGTGCCCATCAAACGCAGCCACTGTGCCATCTATTGTCACCACTGTGCCATGCCATCAAACGCAGCCACTGTGCCATCTATTGTCACCACTGTGCCATGCCATCAAACGCAGCCACTGTGCCATCTATTGTCACCACTGTGCCATGCCATATATAAACTGTCCTTTGGTGCATGCTACCCTCTCAGATCAGCTTTTAGTATGACCCACTGCTTGGCAGGACCAAATTCCTGTAGATCGTAGGATAGACCCCCATGTTCTTGCATATAAGGGTTTACAAACAAATAGGACACATTATAATTTGTCCTTTAGTGCATGCTAGCATTACAGATCAGCTTCTAGCATCATTGCAAAACACACATATATGTCTAAATTGCTTTGTTGATTGGCCCCTTATTGCGCAGGTCTTCTCCAAGATGCAGGGTCAGAAGATATGCTGGAAGCCCTAAGATCATCTGGGTATGCTTACGCCTTAGAGCCACACTCTGTGCCATGGAGCATTACTTGGAGAAGAGAGATGCCTGTTGACTGGACATGTGTAGTAAGTTGTGATTGGAACAGACAACTGTTGCGATTTGACATGTAAAATCAGCGGCAATTTGCCGGAAATGGCACCGTCCTAATCGGTGCAATGCCGCATCTGCGGCGCTGCACCGATTTCAAAAAGTAGTTTCTGTACTACTTTTTTGCGATTATTATTATTATTTTTTTTTTGGGCCGCGACTTGCATTGACATCTGTGCAGAAACCTTTACAGACTTCCTGGCCACAGCTGTTCACATACACCTGTAATCGCAGCCACAAAAATCCAATGATTCTTGCCGCAGCATTCTGCTGTATGCCTCTAATTGCCCACACAAATGTAGCCTAACCAAAAGTGTCTGAATAAGACCCTTTATGGTAGGGTCACCAGGAATTATTTTAGGTAAGCTCTAGATTTATCAATATTGGAATGGCATTAAAAATGTATTTGCCATAGTAAGACATTTGTCAATGATTAAGCATATAGGCAACCTTCAGTTGCCAACCTGTCCAGTCTGGAAATCTAATTTTGAAAAAACAGGCCATTTACCGTATATACTCGAGTATAAGCCGAGTTTTTCACCCTTTTTTGTGCTGAAAGTGGCCGCCCCCCCCCCCCCCCCCCGGCTTATACTCCAGTCACCTTTTTGCGCCTGATCTCCCGGACTTTGGGGACCCGCTATCGGCCAGCTGTAGGTCCCCCAAACTTGGCACACATGTAGCCCCATTTCTCCTCTACAAGTGTACACAGTTTGTTGTCCAGGGGAACCTACGGTCGGGGAGAATCGATTTTTCAAAGCCGGGGCACCCCTTCCATAGACGAGGACGCCTTTTGGTGCGTTGCGCGTTTTGCAGCCCATTTTTTTCAATGGACTGCCCTACTTGTGAGAAACGGAGAAAAGAAGTCCCTGACTCTTTTCTGAAAATGTGTTTTACCAGGCCGCATAGTGCTTCAACGTTATGTTGTTTGGCACGCTTGCATTTTCAAATGCATGGGGTACACATATACTAAATTAAATTGCATTTTTCTGCGTGCCAGAAAAAGCATGCGATTTTGCGCTTTTTCTCAATGCACATTAATGTTTAACCTAACATTAGACAGAGAATGCATCAAGATGGTCTCCCAGTTTATGGCTAATACACCTTTACGATCTTTCCCCTTTCCCCACCACCTTCCCCTTTCTTACCTATCCTTGTAGTTCATAATATGTGTATCGGTACTGTAAACCTAGCTTGTACTATGCCATACTTATTGATCTTTATTATCATAACCGGTATGGTTTTCTTTGACTTACAGATGCATTCCAAATTTTTCTTAAAATGTTGGTTGCATTTGTGTGTTAGCCAGCAGTGTCTCCAAAAATGTTGGGGGCTCCTTCCCCTCCACCCACTCCGGCAGGCCCTTTGAACCTGAGGTTACACCTGCGCAGCCTATTCTCAATGTCATCCTGCTTTTGTAGGAGCTGGTTGACCTGAAGCTGCATGGCGTCAGATGAGATCTGGAGGGGGGGATGGAATCCTCCACTATACCCAGGCGGGCCTCTGCATCCGTGACCCTCTCCCTGAGCTTCTGAAAGTCCTGACTGACCAGCGATATATCCACCTTCACCTCCTCTATGGGAGCTGTGAGGGTGGTCTGACAGGATGTAACAGCTTCCTGACATGCTGCGATAGCCTCAAGGAGTTTAGCTGTCTCTGTGCCTCGGGACGCCTCCTCCCCCTGTGCCGCGCCGTCATCTTGGTCTGGGGGGTCCGTCTCAGTATGGCGATATTGCGCCAGTTTATAAGCCGCGGACGTGCTCTTATTCGGCAGGGACATGGTCACCGAGGGTGCACGGTCTGGGGGATGTCAGTACCTGGGGTGTAGCTGCGTTAAGGGTCTCAGGATATCAAGACAGGATATTCGGCTGGCGGAGCTCAGGTCACCAGTGTCCTATCCCATGCCGCTCCAGGCCACGCCCCCCGTTGGTTGCATTTGTACGGGGTCATACTATGGATCTTACGAAACTTTAATAAAGACCTACTGAAAGCAAAAATGCAACAAAATGGACGGGGTCACCTCTGTAGTCGTAGGAGGAGTGACATTCCAAAGTGGGATCAGAACCCAAAATTGTAGACTTCCTCCTACAGATAGAAAAAAAATAATGCTTCTTGAAACCGTTCATCATCCATATCTGAAATTGTACTTTTGCTTTTTTTATATATGACAAAAGAAATTATGGATGTTCCATTCTCTGTTCTTTTATATTCCAGGAAGGTCTGGAACTGTGTGAAGGGGAAGAAGATCAAATGCTGATACTGGTGGAGCCCAGAGAATTCCTTAAGAATGTCTTCTGTTACATTCAGGTAAAATGTGGGAAGATGAAGATCTTGCAGATTTGCGCACATGGTTATAGGCAAGTAGGAGTTGTGTGTAGCGCAGTTTATTTGTGTCAGTGGGCTGCCCTACACATGAGAAACGTGGAAAAGAAGTCCCCGATCCTTTTCCAAAATCACGCGGCACCAAAACGCAGGGAGCTGCGCCACCCTATATTTTGGCATGTGTGGAGCTGCCATTAAGTATTAATAAATACTAATATTAAATAATAGTTCTTAGGCCTCATGCACACTGGACATTATAAAAATTGCCAGTAGCTTTGCAGTGAGTTTTTCAAAGTTTTTGCCAAAGTGCTTTTTAGTGTTTTTTAGCGTTTTTTTATTTATACTTTTTTTTGTTTTGTTTTTTCAATGGATCAAGAACGTTAAACGCCGGTGAGCGAAGTTTTTGAACGTTTATCGACGTTTATCAGCGTTACAGCTGAAAAACGTCTCTCAGAATGCACTATTTTTTATTTTATTCACGTACTACGTAAACAACGTAAAATACGACGGCTGTGTTCCCTGGTCCATACCTTAGCATGAGTTGCACCTCATATATGGGGAATAACTTTACGCCGGACGTACGACTTACGCAAACCGCGTATATTATGCGCCGGGCGCAAGTACGTTTGTGAATCGACGTATCACCCTCATTACCATATTTGAATAGGAAATCAATGGGAGCGCCAGATGCGTCCAGCGTCACTATGCGCCCACGATACGACGGCGTAGGCAAGTTACGTCGGTGGACTGAAGCCTGTTTTTAGGCGTATCTTAGTTCTGTGGGCACGGCGAACAGATACGACGGTGCATGTTGACACTTACGCGGCGTATCTCGAGATACGTCGGCATAAGTGCTTTGTGAATCAGGGCCAATGTGTGCATGGACACATAGGATAACATGATGGAGAGTTTGACTGTAGGAAAAAAAACGTCTACAGCCAAAACCGCTGCTGTAAAAATGTCAAAAAACGTCCAGTGTGCACAAGGCCATAAACCTATTGTGCAATGTTGTTGCACTGTAACTTTTTAAGACTTCAAATAAAAATAAACATGCATCCAAAGCATTTTGGACATATGAATGACAATGTATTAACATCATCAGTGAGAATTGTGAGGGGAAAAAAAAATTGAGGGGACAGAACAGTGAGAAAAAAATTACCATATCCCCAGTGCGATCCACCACCATGCCACATGTTGCCTCTTACCATATGAGGAGACCCCAAATTATAGGTGGTCTAAATGCGCCTTAGAATATGTGCACACTGCTGCAGCCAATGCATGTAGAAGTAGGGGAACCAAGAGCACGCCAACAGGGAGACTCGATTGGATCACCTCGTTTGCTCCATAGATCCGGCACTAGAAACAAATAACAGCCTCTCATAGTGTAAACCTGCTTGCTTTATTAGTAAAATAACTGCATATCTACTCGCAATCTCTTCACATATACGAGAGTGTCAAACAGTATACAGCGCCTCTGGTTCCAGCTCCAGCGTTAACGATGACGTCAACACAAGCTCCGCCCTGGTGGCTTGAGAGCATAATGCAGGGGTGCCCAAACTTTTTTCAAAGAGGGCCAGATTTGATTACGTGAACATAAGTGAGGGCCGACTATTTTGCCTGACATTCTTTGAACCATTAAAATTCGGTCTAATAGCCAGATTCAGATACACTGGCTTAATTTTGAGGCGGCGTAGCATATCGCATTTACGCTACGCCGCCGTAAGTCAGAGAGGCAAGTGCTGTATTGACAAAGCACTTGCCTCCTAAGTTACGGCGGCGTAGCGTAAATGGGCCGGCGTAAGCGTGCCTAATTCAAATGATGAACAGGGGGGCGTGTTTTATGTTAATGACTAGTGACGCGATGTGATTGACGTTTTTTCCGAACGGCGCATGCGTCGGATAGAATGCCTAAGATACGTCGAACACTGCCTACGACGTGAATGTAACTTACGCACAGCCCTATTCGTGTACGACTTACGCAAACGACTTAAAAAGATAGGCCTGTTCCGACGTCCATACCTTGCATGGGCTGCGCCACCTAGGGAGCAGCTTTATCTTTACACCGGCATATCTCTAACGTAAACGGCGTAACTAATTGCGATGGGCGCACGTACGTTCATGAATCGGCGTATCTTGCTCATTTGTATATTCGACGCTGCAAACAACGGAAGCGCCACCTAGCGGCCAGCGTAAATATACACCCTAACATACGACGGCGTAGGAGACTTACACCGCTCGTATCTTAGCCTAATTTAAGCGTATCTGGTTTCCAGAATACGCTTAAATTTACGACGGCGCAGATTCAGAGTTACGACGGCGTATCTACTGATACGCCGCCGTAACTCTCTGTGAATCTAGCTATAAGTGTGTTCGTCTGAGCACTAATACACGGCCCAACAAGAATAATCTTGCCTTTGTGGCTGTGTGTGGTGAAGATGAGCTTGGGCGTGTTATTTGAATATACAGTATTTATCGGCGTATAACACGCACAGGCTTACCATTGCCATGAATGCAGCCTTACCATTGCCATGAATGCAGCCTTACCATTGCAACCAATGCAGCCTTACCATTGCAACCTCACCATTGCAACCAATGCAGCCTCACATGTGCCATAAATGCAGCCTCACATGTGCCATGAATGCAGCCTTACCATTGCCATCAGTGCAGCCTCACATGTGCCATAAATGCAGCCTTACCATTGCCATCAGTGCAGCCTCACATGTGCCATAAATGCAGCCTTGCCATTGCCATCAGTGCAGCCTGAACGATGCCCATTTGCACCCTCGGAGGGCAGAGGGAGGGGGGCGGGACGAGTGCCGACAGATTACAACCAGGAGAATGTCTTGTTTACCCTGTGGCCTCTTTAATACAAAGTCCTGCCTCTTATGATAGACAGAACAGTCGTCCAATGGCATCCCAGGAGACGGGACCAATAGAGACGCTGCTGAGGAAACGGGAGATTCTCTTCATGTAATCTGACGGCGCTCGTCCTGCCCCCTCCCTGTCCCCTCCAAGGCAGCGCCAATAAATACAGTATACATCTTTTGTGGCCCTGGGGGCCACAAAATATATATATATATCCAAATTTTCAGGGGGGCCATATTAAATAAACAGGGGGGCCGGATTTGGCCCCCGGGCCTGACTTTGGACATGCCTGGCATAATGTACTGATGGTGTCAATAAAAATTCAATGTATAATCCAGAATATAACAGTCAACATGATTGGTAATCACATACTTATAATATCAGGTGATCTCCTGTCTCTTCCAGGCCCCTGAAAACTCCAGGACTTGTGAGACTCCGGCCTCTGTGTTTGGAACAGACAGAAAATGTCCTGGAAAGAAGACCACGTTGGCTGTCTTGGGGTTCCGTGATTATAGAAGGTAAATCGCATTACAGACTGCAGCTTTCGTTAAAGGGGACCTTTTGAACTAATCAGTCTGCTTCAAGTTACATTTATTTATTTTTGCCCAAAAAACGTTATATTCAAAGCTACAGTTTTCCAAAGTCAGCCTGACTTTTACATAGTTGCATAGTAGGTGAGGTTAAAAAAAAAAGGGAGTGCAAAATGTCCGTGTGTTTGGGGGCGCAAATTACTTGTCTTGCCTTGGGTGCTGACAACCAATGCTACGCAAATAATTTTATTGTTAGGGGTCCCCACAACTTGGAAAATTGTATCAGGGGGTCACGGCACTAGAAGGTTGAGAATCACTGATGTAAGGTTTGCTGCGGCTTTTAAAATTTAACATGTAAACAGTCTGTCAGATTTACATATACTGTATTTAACCACATAAGCTCGGTTTTGTGTTGAAAATAACTGTTGGGTGTAACAAGATGTCCGCTTGCCCCCTTCTCACTATCATTACTGTGCAGGAGTGTGGGGTGGAGCAAGATGGCAGCGCCGAATCGTCACTTCCTGCGAGACAGCCGCTGCTGGGTGTACCAAGATGGCCGCCACTCCGGAGCTAGGCCGAAGTGGGGACTTTCCTATGGCCGCACCCGAAAATCGTGGGTCATTCATCCTGGGGGGTGAATCGAGATCGCGATTTTCTTATGATTAATCGTGCAGCTCTAGCGGAGAGGTGAAGTTGCTATGCAGACCTCAGAGAGGCGAACTCTGAGATCTGATTGGAGGAAAGGGACACACCCCCTTCACACAGCACTCAGGAACAGAACGGAGGCTGCCAATCAGCTGGATAACCCTGCCTGTCACCTTTTTGTCTCTTGGTGTCAGGAAAGCTTTTCAGGAGATTGAATGCTGATATCTTTATGCTAAGAAACAAAGCAGCAGACAGAAATGAAATTTGGCGCTCCTAACTGAGATACGTGCACATTATAGAGGCATATGCTTTGTTCATGGTTCATGTCTGAGGTTTAAAGCCACTTGAAATGTTGAAGGTAAGGGTAACATTTTAAGTTTAGGGAGTTAAGGTTTTGTGCAGGGGGAAAGGGGGGAGAGATGGCATGGTTCCCCATTTGCAAAATTGTAATATTGTGCCCACTATAATAATATAAAAAATGTATATTTAATAAATATATGCGTTCAGGTCTGCAGAGCATTGCAAGTGTGATCAGTGGGGTAGATTCAGGTAAGGCTGCGCACTCTTACGGAGGCGCAGCGTTCCGTTTTTAAGCTACGCCTCCGTAAATTACTTGCGCTACGCTTCATTCACGAAGCAGTAGCTCCGTAATTTGCGGGGGCGTTCCGTAAAAGTGGCCGGCGTAAGCGCGCGTAATTTAAATGATCCCGTAGGGGGCGTGGATCATTTAAATTAAGCGCGTTCCCGCGCCGAACGTACTGCGCATGCTCCGTCGGGAAACTTTCCCGACGTGCATTGCGGTAAATGACGCAAGGACGTCATTTGCTTCAACGTGAACGTAAATGGCGTCCAGCGCCATTCACGATTCACTTACGCAAACGACGTCATTTTCAAAAATCGCGACGCGGGAACGACGGGTATACTTAGCATTGTCTGCTTCTGCTAATAGCATGAGCAGCCTTACGCAGAAACCGACGAACGCAAACGACGTAAAATTTGAACGCCGGGCGCGCGTACGGTTGTGAATCGGCGTGAGTATGCAATTTGCATACTCTACGCTGACCACTACGGGAACGCCACCTAGCGGCCAGCGTAAGAATGCAGCCTACGATATGACGGCATAAGAGCCTTATGCCAGTCATATCTTAGGCTGCAGTCGGCGTATTGAGCTTTCTGAATCAGGAGAAGTCGATGCGCAACTAAGCAATTACGCTGCGTATCTATGGATACGCAGACGCAATTGCTTTCTGAATCTACCCCAGTGTGTGCAATGGACAGGTTGTTAAGTTATTGACTCCAAGTCCCAGGTACATATGGAGGTCCGCATCTTCTATTATGGGGCTTCAGGAAGTAAACAATAGACAACCATTGCAGGGACATCGCCACTCTGCTGCCGCTGCACTCCGTAGGTTTGTCTGCTAAGGTGGTGGCCAAGGGTTCACATCAATTAGTGTTTTTTGCCAAAAGCCCCACACTAACAATGTCTTCTGGTTCCAAAAGCTGAGAGGCGGGTTCTCTTTGTATGCTTCGAGATGGAAAACATTGATGTGGTATAAGTGAACTTGACTGAGCTTTTACAGTAAATGTTTTCTTGGCCACCAGATGTCAAAGACTGTCACGTAAGATGGAGAGACACTCTCTGGAGCCAAGCCTTTGCTATGATGAACCAGAAAGCCATGTGGCCAGGCAACATATAGATGAGGTTGGTGGCTAATCTACATTTAAATTCTAGTCTTCACTTAGACCCCTTTCACACTGAAGTGTTTTTACAGTGTTTTAGCGTTAAAAATAGGGCTATTAAAACGCTCTCAATGGACCCTTTCACACGGAGTCCTGCAAGCAGCATCTTTGGAGCGCTGCAAAAAACGCTCCAAAAGCGCCCCTCTCCATTGAAATGAATTGAAAGCGCTGTAAAAACGCCTTTCCCTTTCACACTGAGGCACTGCAAAAACGCCTGCAAACGTTGGGGTCTTAGTGGTGCTTTACCAGCACATTGGGATTGCAGATGAGGCTTCGCTCAAAAAACGCTCGAAAAACGCTCGAAAAACGCTCGAATAAAGCCCCAGTGTGAAAGGGGCCGAAAAGACTTCTTCATACATCATCTTTTAGGATTCTAGTAGACTGTAATTTTTTGTTTAAGCCCCGGTTCACAGTCGCATTACAAGTGAAAACATTAATTTCATTGGTAGCCGTTCAAATCAATGCCACTCAAGTTACATGGACTTATAAAAAGATTCCTTAACTACTCTAATCTCAATGCGACTTGTGTCCCTTAGGCTACAATGTCGCTCATTTAGCCCCGGCGCATGGCATGCCAGCGTATTGGTGCGGGTGGAAGGCACAGATGCACCATCCAGCTTTACTGCTGGCAGCCTGTAAAACTATGAAAGGCTGAAAGCTGCTGCAGCTGGATGGACAGCATGAGTGGTACTAATGTTTAGGGCAGTATGTGACGATGACGAACATAGGTGTGCGCAGCATTTTGCATTAGGGTGTGCACCCCAAAGCTCAAACACATATGTGTCAGTAGTTTTATTTTTATTCTTTTTTAAGATGACTTTTTTATTTGGTGAAATATCAGGGGTCTAAACGGGGGAATATGCACCACACGGTGCGATTAGGGTGTGCCCAGGCACACCCTGTGCGCACGCCTATGATGACGAATGCTCGGAGGGCACATTGCTTGAATTCCGGGCATAAATGTTAGTATCACTCAGTGCACCATCCAGCCGCAGCAGCTTTCAGCCTCTCAAATCGCTGGATGGTGCACCTGTGCTTCTTGCCTGCGCCAAAATGCCGGGATTTCATGCACCTGGACTGAACGCCCAGCGAGCAATGAGGCCTTCATTTTAAAGCAATGATTTTTTTTTTATTGGTTTAGGAGAAAATTTACTAAAGATTTGTAGCTTTATTTAACCTTCATGTGTAGAAACGTATTGACTCATTGCCAACACTTTTTTTCAAGCTAACTGCCAGGTGGTAAGATCGGCCTTCATTCTGATTGGTTTCAGAGCCGTTTAGGTGTGTTCTTTTTTAACATTGGCATTTATTCAAATGTTTTATAGTTATGTAAGTAAACTATTTCTTGTAAGTAAAGGAGTGATCTTTGGATCCCTTTACAAGACCATTTTGGTTTGGGGCAGTTTGGGGTTCCAATGTTGCACCATGCGACACCCTAAATATGGATGGAACATGGTGCAAGAAATGGAGTTGGCCTTTACCCCTATTTTTTTCTCTAGTTTAACCACTTAACCCCCGGACCATATTGCTGCCCAAAGACCAGAGCACTTTTTGCGATTCGGGACTGCGCTGCTTTAACTGACAATTGCGCGGTCGTGCGACGTGGCTCCCAAACAAAATTGGCGTCCTTTTTCCCCCACAAATAGAGCTTTCTTTTGGTGGTATTTGATCACCTCTGTGGTTTTTATTTTTTGCGCTATAAACAAAAATAGAGCGACAATTTTGAAAAAAAATGAATATTTTTTTACTTTTTGCTATAATAAATATCCCCCAAAAATATATAAAACATTTTTTTTTCCTCAGTTTAGGCCGATACGTATTCTTCTACATATTTTTCGTAAAAAAAAAAAATCACAGGTTTATTAATTGGTTTGCGCAAAAGTTATAGCGTTTACAAAATAGGGGGTATTTTTATGGCATTTTTATTAATATTTTTTTTTTACTAGTAATGGCGGCGATCGGCGATTTTTTTTTCTTCTTCGGTACTGCGACATTATGGCGGACACTTTTGACACATTTTTGGGACCATTGGCATTTTTATAGCGATCGGTGCTAGAAAAATGCATTGAATTACTATAAAAATGCCACTGGCAGTGAAGGGGTTAACACTAGGGGGCGGGGAAGGGGTTAAGTATGGTCCCTGGGTGTGTTCTTACTGTGGAGGGGGGGGTGGCCTCACTAGGGGAAACACTGATCCTCTGTTCATACATTGTATGAACAGAGGATCAGCATTTCCCCCCCTGACAGGACCGGGAGCTGTGTGTTTACACACACAGCTCCCGGTCCCCGCTCTGTAACGAGCAATCGCGGGTGCCCGGCGGCAATCGAGCCCGCCGGGCACACGCACGGGAGTCGGGGGCGAGCGGGGGGCCCGCGCGCGCCCCTAGTGGCCGCTCGAAGAGCCAACGTAATATGGCGGGCTCTCGCCCAGGAGAGCCGACCTGCAGCCGTAGAATGACGGCGGCTGGTCGGCTAGTAGTTAATATCACTCTCTGGCATGCTGTTAAATCGAAATTTTAGGATGAAATTGGCACACTAAGCATTATGTATATTGAGAAACTATATGGGAAAATGACACGTATATTGACCAAGTTACATTCTGGGGCTAGATGGAGGAAGTATGGGATTACGCATCTTAAACACATATTCCGCCATGGAGTATTGCGTTCATTTACTGACTTGAGGGAGGCGTTTGGCCTTCCACAATCTATGTATTTCTCTTACTTACAATTGCTTCATTCCGTTGGGGTCGCAGGGTCGCTCCTCGGAGTGGCATCTGACGCCTACCCCTGTGTTTGATCTCTTGGGGGATGCTGGGTCGTCGAAGGGCTTTATTTCCCAGTGCTATGCCATTCTGTTAGTCTGTGATGAAACAGCATCCCCTGAAGATAAGGGAGAAGTGGGAGGCGGACGTTGGCCAATTAGATGGAGAACAGTGGGAAGAGATTTTCCAGGTAGTGAGTAGGTGCTCATTGAATGTTTCCCAAAGGCTTACCCAGCTGTATATACTGCTGCGGACATACTACACCCTTCACAGACTACATCAGATGAATTCACAGCTTGACCCTACATGTACGCGGTGCAAAAGAGATCATGGGGATCTGATCCATATGCTGTGGAGGTGCTCCAAGCTCCACATGTACTGGGCGGGTGTGGTGACTACGGTTAACTGTGTTTGGTGTGTCTCTCCCACAGGACCCGAGGGCTTGTTTCTTGGGTGCTTTGGAGGAGTACGAATGGGAGGAGGATAGCAGGGAGGCCGTACATAGAGTTTTTTGTTCCAGGCGAGGAAACTTATTATGGTACACTGGAAGGATGAGGCTCCCCCGACTTTGACAAAATGGATTGCCAACATTGGGACAGTACTGAGAATGGAGAAACTGATATATCAACATAGGGGTAGTGCTTACAAGTTCGAGAGGATATGGGCAAGGTGGCTGGATATGTCGGGGTTGGCCCCAGTGGACTTAGTGGCGGATAGGCTGTTGGGCATTAATGTTGGGTGAGATGTGGCTATGATCTAATATGCGGGAGACTATGGGGATGCACGGAGGGAGGGTCGGCCCCAATCCAGGATTGGACTCAATTTGTGTGTATACTGTAGTCTTTTTGTCTTTCCCCGCAATGTTAGGGGACTATGTATGCCTTGCACCTCTGAAAACTGAATAAAATTTTGTTGGGTAAAAAAAAAATGTATATTGTGATGTCACCTCCTCTAATAACTATTGTCCTCCTCTGGGGAGGTAGGCCCTTGTCTTTCTACAGCTGTACCATGATACAGAAGTGTTATTCTTGGATACATGGAGAGAACTGGGGCAACATGTGTGTGCTGTGACCAAGAGTATAGCCCAGCGTCCGTCCCGGTGAGTTCACAAACAAGTGACTGGATGATGTGTATTCATTGTGGGTGACAAGAGCAACCTTATTATAATTGCCCTGCTTTAATGAGTTATTCGGATTTCTGCTTTTCAGCAAATTAAACCATTTTAGATGGTTTAAACGAAAAATTATTTACAATTAAATTTTGTCTATTTTGAAACTGATGAAAGCCTACTAAATTATTTCTGTTTAGGTTGTAGACCAAGAACCAAACTGCAACATCTTGAAATAACATGCATGCGAAACTAAACCTTCCTATCCTTTACAGCTGAGGAAGCCGCCATCTTGGCTTCTGTTTGATCTGCAGTTGCCATGGTGCTGTACATGTCATGAGTTATGATACCAGCCATTTGATGGCTTGACAGTTCAGTTGAGAACACTGTGACGGTTATCAATCACGCCATGTCTTGAATGTACAGTATCTGTTTTGAGAAACGGTTATTAAATTGATGGGTGTAGTTCTGCTGTAAATACTGTCATGAGTGCTTCATTGTTGATTTTCTGCCGTACTGATTAGAGCTGCACGATTAATCACGGAGAGAATCGCGATCTCGATTCTCCCCGCCCGCGATCTCACCGCGGGATGACCCGCGATTCTTCTGTTTCACGGCCGGTTCCACGTAACCAGCGTGGAACGCAAATGGCGCTGATATCAGAAACCGACGTCAGCAGCCTGCGCCGCTGGATGGATGCCTGGGCTTCTCTTGCAGATCTGTACAACTGTAGTGTGTATCCATGCGCCACCCAGTGGTTGCCGGCGGTACTGCTTCTGATGTATTAATCTTTCTCACAGTTCTGTACAACTGTGTGTATCCATGCACCACCCAATGGTTGCTGGCGGTACTGCTTCTGATGTATAAAAAAAGAGACCAGTGGTATGTCTATAATGTTAAAGACCTAATAACTCCTATGAAAAAAGCAGAATCAAAGTTTGATTCTGCTTTTTTCATAGGTCTATAATGTTAAAGACCATATAACTCCTATCACTGGTCAGTTTTTTATATATTCATATTTTCAGATAAATCATAGGTTTATTTATTTGGGGGGTTCTGGCATTCAGTTTTTGAGAATTGTGATCTTTAGTCTAAGCAAAAGAATCGGGATTCTCATTTTGACCAGAATCGTGCAGCTCTAGTACTGATATGGATCATATTTTTTGCTGCAGTGACAGCAGACTTCTGGCCTGTTGCCAAAGGCAGCACACATTTTCAGCAATTCTTATTGAAGCTAGATTACCTGTAAAGATCAACAGGGGATAGCCATAACTATTTACCACCAAATGAAAGCCCACTTTGTCCTGAAAAAAAAACGTGGTATATTCCACTTTTGATGTACAAAGTAGTTGTGATAAGTACGGTTTTACTAACACATGTCAAAGTTGCTCCGGCCCTCCTCTGGTCCTCCTCCAGCGCCTTACTTTCTGCTTTCAAGCAATGCATCCAGATTCTTTCAGGTAGCAGCATAAAGAAAGGGGGGTGCACTGTGATGTAAGGAAGAGTGGGGGACTCAACTTGTGATGGGGTGGCTCTTGACATCTAATGTAAGGGGATGGGATGCGCTGGACATCTAATCTTACAGATACAACCGGCCCTTTTGAGAGCAATCATAATGCTGATGCGGCCCACGATGCAATGGAGTTTGACACACCTGGTCTACAACATTCTCTCTGTGTCTGCAGATTTCACTGGGAGGCTCAGAGCTACTCTTTCTGCACCTCAGCAGGCACCTGGCGAGGGTGGGGACCCAAAGGATCACTTACTGGCTTACCATTGGTCTGGAGGAGACAGATTCAGCAGCTCAACAGAGTCAGTCCGAGAATGGCTGCAGTTATAACAGAGGCCTATCCTTCTCCGCAACTCCTTATGCAGGTCAGTGTATTTTGTGTAATGTTTTCTGCCCAGAATCCACATATAAATGGAGCCTAAGGATAGCTGGTAGGCAGATGATTGGATTTCAACTATGTGCTGTGTATACAGGCTGTGTGTGTGCAGTGCAGGGATGGGAGACAGGCATAGTGTCAGAGGTAGAGGGCGGGGGGGTGCAACCCACCCCCAGCACTCCCCTAGATCTGGCCATGCAGCACGCACTTGGCTGGCACTAGCTCGCAGGGGCCCCTGCATGTGTCACCAGTGCTATTGCAAACATGGCATCCCTCCAGATGTTCCTGGGCCTTGCTTGTCTTTGCCAGCCACCGATGCAGGTGCTATGCCAAACACGGCATCCCTCCTGATGTGAACTGACTGCATTCATAGCCGAAAGTTTTCAATTTTTTATTGGGCCACAATATGTACACCCCTGCTTTAGCAGGTAAAAAAACATGTTCACATTTCATCTGCTTGTTTAGCTGCTTCATATTAATTCCATCAGTCTGCGTAAAAAGCTGATGTTATTTAAAGAAAGTGTATTCTATATCGTTTCTCTCTTTCTCTCTCTAGGCATATGGAGCCTGTAATACCGATAAAGAGAGACTGTCTCTCCTCAGTAACCTGAGGGTACCACGTGCTGTAGGTGCCACAGACGATATGGATGATCCTGATGAGGGTGTCACACAGTCTAATGACAAAGACCAGACCAGAGAAAGGCGCATTGGTCCTGATTTGTCACGACGCATCTGGCTGTTCATGACATCAACCAATCCAGAGCTGGTATTGGATTTGAACTCCTAGTACATAATCACTGGTGCTTTTTTTTTTTTTTACCAGTAAAGTATTTATATTAAAAATATATTTACAATCTGTGCAATAAAAAAAATGTACATGCGTGTTTTAATGACTGGAAAAAAAGGAAAAACTGCGCCATGCCAGATGTACATGACATGACATAAAATAACATATAAATCAATCATGTAAAAAATGTCCCAAAGGTGAATTGACTTGTGGGTGTTAACATCTGAGACGAACAGAACCGCAGTGAACGTTTAAACCATCCGTGAGAACCACCACCACATGGAAAGCCTCTTACCAGATTGATAAGTAAAAACAGCCTCAAGCAGATATAGTATCCGTCAGTGGGTTAAACACAGGGCCTGGGAGCCACCAGATCGAATCTTCCAACGAGAGAGACAGCTACCCCCTTCACCAGAATGGTCCCTGGATCATAGATGAAAGAACGGACGGACCAAAGCATAATACCGTTTACAAGGTTTTATTTAGTATAAAAGATTGTACTTACAAACAAGTAATTCGTAAAAGCATGTAGAAAATGCCAGCCGGCACTAGAGGAGCCCTTCCTCCTTCGCATCGAGCGCGGTGACGTCACTGTACGCCGTCCCAGACGCGTTTCGTCATAGGTTGACGTTTTTAATGGGGTGTTTTAATGACTGGCTGAATTGCACACTATGGAAAGATCCATTTGCCTCGTACACACGGGCAAACATGTACGATGAAAACGGTCCGCCGGACCGTTTTCAGTATACATGCCCGCCCGGAGATTTCTGTATGATGGCTGTACACACCATCATACAGAAATCCGCGCGTACACGATACGCAGTGACGCGGCGACGTGCGCGGCCCTGAAAGTTCAATGCTTCCACGCATGCGTCAAAGTCATTCGACGCATGCGAGGGATGGTGGCCGCTCGGACATGTACGGTAAGTCTGTACAGACGACCGAACATGTCCGGCGGGCAGGATTCCAGCGGGCTGTTTCTAAGCAAGTGTAGAAACATTTGCCCGCTCGAAAACGGTCTGGCGGGCAAATGTACGCTGGAATCCTGTCCGAATCCTGTCCGCAGACCAGTTTCAGCAGACATGTTCGGTCGTGTGTACGGGGCCATTGACTTTAGAGAAGTGGAAGGAAACTTATGAACTAAAAGGGGCCTCATATGCAACTCTGGACACCACTAAAAGGTCGCACATAATGTTCAATTTATGTAATGCAAGAGAGGGGTGTCAGAAACTGCTGACCGAATAAAGGAAATGAGGGTCAGAGTGTGGACATGCTACGTTTTTGGCTGGGGATATGCTGCAGAAGACGATATGAAACTAGGAACATGCTACAGGAGGCGAGTACAGATCAATGATCTTGCCTTAATCAGTGTTTCTACTACAAATTGATGAGGTCCGAGGGCCGCACATCATGAACCAAAGTGCCACATGCCTTTGCCTGCAGGTTGGGCACCAGGGCTTTAGATCGTACTGGCCAGATGTCCATTGATATTAAGGCTGGCTTGTTGTCTCAACGGTGTGGTAATGCACGCACTATAACATGTTACATCTTGTCTTAAAGTGGAATTAAAAGAGAAGTATGTTTTTATTTTTTTGCAGTTTTATATTTACCTAGGTGGATGCAGCATTGGTCCAATGCTGTACCTGTCCCCCAGCACCTCTACCCTGAGAACCAAGCGATTGAACACCGCCGATCGCTCGGTTCTGACAGCTTCTTGAGTAGAGAGCTGCTGCCTGACAGCTCTGTTCTGCCCCCTCCTCACTCACTGGAGCGCTGAGCTGTGGAGGGGGCAGGGAGTGGCCGGCTCAGGCTCTCAGTGGCTTGCTGAGAGGCAGGGCTGGGTGTCAGTCCAGGCCTCTGGCGGATCCCGACTTCCATTTTCGGGATGATGCGGTGCCTGGACCGACTTCTGTGACGTCAGCAGAGAAAGAACTTCAGCCCGCTCTCTGCTGAAAAGGGGTCACAGGAGTGCAAAACTAACTGCAGTTCTGTGATCCATAGGAGAAGTCTGGCCAAACAAGTTTTGGCTGTACTTTTAAAGTCTAACGCTAATTATTCTTAAAAATGTTCCCACCCTCTCCTCTTACTTATCCTGTCTACACTGTGTATAAAAGTATACTTACCTTTTTTTTTTTCAGCCTGGTCACGTGATCCTGCAGCTCCAGCTTCTCTGTGTCAGTGAGTGGTTGCTGCAGGGGAGAAGAGGGAGTGCTGACAATGGCTAAGCCATTGGAACCTATGGGTGATGTCATGGCTCCCAGAATTTCCAGCCCCTGTAGAGTGCTTCCTGAGCCAGAGCTGCAGGGTCATGTGACTGGCCCGGATCAGACCAGACTGAAAAAAGGTAAATATACACTATTTACACTGGATAGGCAGGAGGAGGGAGGGAACATTTTTAAGAATAGTTGGTGTTAGGCTTTAGTAACTTTTTGAAGTGTATACGCAAGTGCCTACAGCCATTTTTTTCTACACCGCCTGTGTGCGTGGAAGTCCATGCAAAAACTAAAATCCCTGCATCTATAGTCACCACGGATCTAACACTAACCTCACTTTCCCTGTACAGAATAAATGAGTATACATACCTTTTTGGAAGCCGATCTGACCTGCTCTGACCCGATCTCCAGTGGCGGAAACTCTGCAGAGGACACGGACGACAACGGCTGTGAAATGAATGGGAAGTGATGTCACCCATAGAGTTACTATGGGGCTTCCGTTGTTGTCTGTCTCCTCTGCACCCGCCTACACAGTGAAGCCGTGGCTGACAGCTCAGTGTGGGATCCGATCGGAGCGGTGTCGGATAGGCTTCCAAAAAGGTATGTACAGTAAAACCTTGGTTTGAGAGCGTTTTGCAAGACAAGCAACATTTTTAAATACACTTTGGGGGTTATTTACTAAAGGCAAATTCACTTTGCACTACAAGTGCAAAGTGCACTTGAAAGTGATATACAAGTAGCGTCATGTTACAACTGAGTATAAAAGAGAAGAGAGGCGCCTTTAAGTGTAACAACATTTAGCAAGTCACATGGTTGATGATTAAAACGGGCACATCTAGGTAAGGAGGCATCCGGGGTAAAGCTGTCCTCATAGACCACCCTCCACACCACCATTGATGTCATTCCTTCCACGCTGCGCTCCATGAGCGCTTCAAGCCTCACTTTCAGATCGCTCTACTGCAGGGTAGTCTTCCCAGTCATGATTGCAGACTGACAACGGTGAGGAGGACCATCTATGTGGACAGCTTTACCCGAGATGCCTGTATACTTAGATGTGCCTCTTTTACAACCACATGAGTTGCTAAATGTTGTACTTTCATTAAATGTAATTGCTACACTTAGAGGCACCTCTCTTCTCTTTTATACTCTGTAGCTCCTGCTGGATTTTGCTTCTAATCCCCTTGTGGAGGCTTCCATTTGTAAATGGACATTTTATGGTTACACAACCTGGTCACGTTGCTATAATCTTTTTATATGGAATATAAACTGAAGGACTTATGAATAAATGGTTGTGGAACGAATCATCTGAGTTTCCATTATTTCTTATGGGGAAATTTGCTTTGATATACAAGTGCTTTGAATTACAAGCCTGTTTCTGGAACGAATTATGCTCGCAGTCCAAGGTTTTACTGCATACTATTTTTTTCTTTACAGGGAAAGTGAGGTTAGTGTTAGATCCGTATTGGCTATAGATGCAGGGATTTTAGTTTTTGCATGGACTTCCACTTTAAGTCTCCATTCACACTTTTGCGCTGTGAGAACACGTGTTTCTACAAACTCGCAAAAAAACAAGCTAAAATGCGCATCGTGCATGCGGTGGAAAAAACACACATTGCAAAAACATGGTCAAAAAAAGGTGCAGGAGCTACTTTGCACGTTTGTCACATGTAAAATGGGCTGCGCCATGTTGTACAGGAAAGCACAAAAATATATGTGCAGGTGTGAATGCAGCATATTACATTAAAAAGTCACATGCAATGCAACACCTTCTCTGGTTTCAAATGCTGATTTTCAATAATGTGTGTGGCAGAAGTTTTTTTAGCTTGCTATAGGGGCACTATACTTTGCGGCTTGCTATAGGGGCACTATACTTTGCGGCTTGCTATAGGGGCACTATACTTTGCGGCTTGCTATAGTGGCACTATACATTGCGGCTTGCTATAGTGGCACTATACATTGCGGCTTGCTATAGGGGCACTATACTTTGCGGCTTGCTATAGTGGCACTATACTTTGCGGCTGGCTATAGTGGCACTATACTTTGCGGCTTGCTATAGGGGCACTATACTTTGCGGCTTGCTATAGTGGCACTATACATTGCGGCTTGCTATAGGGGCACTATACTTTGCGGCTTGCTATAGGGGCACTATACTTTGCGGCTTGCTATAGGGGCACTATACTTTGCGGCTTGCTATAGTGGCACTATACTTTGCGGCTTGCTATAGTGGCACTATACATTGCGGCTTGCTATAGGGGCACTATACTTTGCGGCTTGCTATAGGGGCACTATACTTTGCGGCTTGCTATAGTGGCACTATACTTTGCGGCTTGCTATAGTGGCACTATACTTTGCGGCTTGCTAAAGGGGCACTATACTTTGCGGCTTGCTATAGGGGCACTATACTTTGCGGCTTGCTATAGGGGCACTATACTTTGCGGCTTGCTAAAGGGGCACTATACTTTGCGGCTTGCTAAAGGGGCACTATACTTTGCGGCTTGCTATAGGGGCACTATACTTTGCGGCTTGCTATAGGGGCACTATACTTTGCGGCTTGCTATAGGGGCACTATACTTTGCGGCTTGCTATAGGGGTACTCTGAAGGCAGGATGAGCAAAACGTTTTTCCCAGTGCTAAACCTTATATCCAATTTCTGAATTGCATTTGTAAATTTCAAAAGCCAATATAAAGGGAATAGTAGTGGTAAAAAAAAAGCACTTGTGGGTTTAAAAATCTTTTTGGTATAATTTACCTTTAAGGGGCGTGGCAGGGGCTGTATCCTATGCCTACATACTTTTGCTAATAGGTGTCCCTCGTTCCCATCTCAAAAAGTTGGGAGGTATGCTCTACCCACATGCTGAGTAAAGGTCACCCGCTCATTTTGGAAATAAAGACAAGACAAGAATGAGAGAAGTGGGCATTAATTAGTGTCCACAGCATGGGATTGTGGCAGTCAAAAAAATAAATATTTTTTTTAGGGCTGTTACTGATTAAAATTTTCGTGCTCGATTAATCAATTTTTTTTTTTATTGATTTATCGACTAATTTCGATTAATTATAACGCAGATACATTTTTCGGATCACCACCATATATAGTCCCCACTGTCATATCCACAGACATCTCCCCCACTGTAATATCCACAATCACCCCCACTGTAATATCCACAGACATCTCCCCCACTGTCATATCCACAGACATCTCCCCCACTGTAATATCCACAATCACCCCCACTGTAATATCCACAGACATCTCCCCCACTGTAATATCCACAGACATCTCCCCCGCTGTAATATCCACAATCACCCCCACTGTAATATCCACAAACATCTCCCCACTGTAATATCCACAGACATCACCCACTGTAATATCCACAGACATCTCCCCCACTGTAATATCCACAGACCTCTCCCCCACTGTAATATTCACAGACATCTCCCCCACTGTAATATCCACAGACATCTCCCCCACTGTCATATCCACAGACATCTCCCCACTGTAATATCCACAGACATATCCCCCACTGTAATATCCACAGACACCTCCCCACTGTAATATCCACAGACATCTCCCCCACTGTAATATCCACAGACATCTCCCACACTGTAATATCCACAGACATCTCCCCCACTGTAATATCCACAGACACCTCCCCACTGTAATATCCACAGACATCCCCCCCACTGTAATATCCACAGACATCCCCCCCCACTGTAATATCCACAGACATCTCCCCACTGTAATATCCACAGACATCTCCCCCCACTGTAATATCCACAGACATCTCCCCACTGTAATATCCACAGACATCTCCTCCCACTGTAATATCCACAGACATCTCCCCACTGTAATATCCACAGACATCTCCCCCCACTGTAATATCCACAATCACCCCCACTGTAATATCCACAGACATCTCCCCCACTGTAATATGCACAGACATCTCCCCCCACTGTAATATCCACAGACATCTCCCCCCACTGTAATATCCACAATCACCCGCACTGTAATATCCACAGACATCTCCCCCACTGTAATATCCACAGACATCTCCCCCACTGTATTATGCACAGACATCTCCCCCACTGTAATATCCACAATCTCTCCCACTGTGATATCCACAGACATCTCCCCACTGTAATATCCACAGACATCTCCCCACTGTGATATCCACAGACATCTCCCCACTTTAATATCCACAGACATCTCCCCACTGTAATCCACAGACATCTCCCCCACTGTAATATCCACAGACATCTCCCCACTGTAATATCCACAGACATCTCCCCCACTGTAATATCCACAGACATCTCCCCACTGTAATCCACAGACATTTCCCCCACTGTAATATCCACAGACATCTCCCCCACTGTAATATCCACAGATATGTAATATGGTCCACATCTCCTCCACCGTATAGGAAAATTAGTGCTTGCTAAGTCTTACCAGAGAAGCCGGCCAAACACGAGCAGTTGAGGCCGGGTGATGACGTCAGTGCGCCGCTCTAGGCTGCTGCCGCCGGGTGGACCAAGATGGCTGCCGCTCCGGGAGCTAGGCCGAAGCCGCGGCCTTTCCTATGGCCGAGGCAGCAGAGGAGCTCCGCGGATCACGTGGTGTGCCGATCCACATATGGTGACCCGTTTGGATCACGGATCATTTACGATCCATTGCACCACTAGTACCGGTCAAAAGAATTTTGATCGATCAAAAAAATTAACGATTAATCGAGGAATTAATCTTTAATTTACACAGCCCTAAAAAAAAAATGTTTTTGTTACTGTCTTTTTAAACATGGATATGACAGGCATGTGGATCCCATGCGGGAAAAACTTGATTCCAGGCAGGAAAAACATGTATTTTCTGGAACGATACACGTGTCTGGGGGGCTATATAAGACCCCCCCATCTAGGGTGTCCACATTTCCAAACTACCATTCAGGGACATCCCCCCTTCCCAAAAATCAGCTTGTGGTGTAACGAATCACAGCACAGTGATTGGACACAAGAGGCAGGATTTCTCCAATCACAAGCAGGGGGCGGGATTGTGCTCCTCCAGGCATTACCGGCCAGGACAAGTACTGTCAGTGAGTAAAGAAGTGATGTGGCGGCCTCTTTTTTAAGGGCATCAGATTGGCCTGGGAGGTGGCTGTGTCAGTTTCATTCCGGGACACTGTATTGTGCTGGCATAAAGGTACCCGGGACAGACCTGCAAAATGTGGCACTGTCCCGGGCAATCCGGGACACGTGGTCACCCTACCCGCATCAGTCACAGTTGACCCAGAGCGGCTTGGCAAGCTCCCCCCCCCACCCATTTGCAACACCTGTTATGTGGTTTTGTCACCCTTGGATCAAGGGGGGACTTTTACTGAATGTTTTTTATTTATGGTACTCGCTCGAGTTCTATGACTGAGTGAGATATTGATAGATATTTTAAAGTTTTTAAAGTTTTTTATTTATTGATGAATTAAAGATTAATAACATTTTATGTTTATATTATATACCAATAAAGGTGCAGCGGCCATTTTTATTGCCATTAAAATAAAAAAAAACTGTGTATGTTTGAATTATTTATTACAGATTAAAGGGTTTGTAAAGGTACAATTTTTTTTTCCTAAATAGCTTCCTTTACCTTAGTGCAGTCCTCCCTCACTTACCTCATCCTTCCATTTTGCTTTTAAATGTCCTTATTTCTTCTGAGAAATCCTCACTTCCTGTTCTTCTGTCTGTAACTCCACACAGTAATGCAAGGCTTTCTCCCTGGTGTGGAGTGTCGTGCTCGCCCCCTCCCTTGGACTACAGGAGAGTCAGGACGCTCTCTACATTGCAGATAGAGAAAGGAGCTATGTGTTAGTGGTTGTTCAGACTCTCCCGTAGTCTAAGGGAGGGGGCGAGCACAACACTCCACACCAGGGAGAAAGCCTTGCATTACTGTGTGGAGTTACAGACAGAAGAACAGGAAGTGAGGATTTCTCAGAAGAAATAAGGACAGGAAGCTATTTAGGGAGAAAAAATGAACTTTACAACCCCTTTAACCACTTCCTGCCCGGTCAATAGTCAATTGACGTCCGGGAAGTGGTTGTGAAATCCTGACTGGATGTCTATTGACGTCCTGCAGGATTAAATGCTGGCACGGTGATGCGGGGTGTCAGTCTGACACCCTGCATCTCCGATCTCGGTAAAGAGCCTCCGGCGGAGGCTCTTTACCACGTGATCAGCCGTGTCCAACCACGGCTGATCACGATGTAAACAGGAAGAGCCGTTGATCGGCTCTTCCTCACTCGCGTCTGCCAGACGCGAGTAGAGGAGAGCCGATCGGCGGCTCTGCTGACAGGGGGGGTTCGCGCTGATTGTTTATCAGCGCAACCCCCCCTCGGATGCCAACACTGGACCACCAGGGAGTTCCCCCCGGTGCTCAATAGAGCAAAAATAGGCACACAAAAAAACAATACATTTTTTTTAGCACAATCGATGCCAATCAGTGCCCACAAATGGGCACTGACTGAAATGATGCCCAGCAATGCCATCAGTGCAACCCCCCAGTGTCCAACAGTGCCACCCAGTGTCCATGAGTGCCAGCTCTTAGTGCCCATCTATGCCCAGTGCCCACCTATCAGTGCCCATCTGTGCCCCCCGTAAGTACTCATCAGTGCCACCCATGAGTGCCGCCAAAGAGTGCCCAGTGCCGCCTATGAGTGCCCATCAGTGCCGCCTATCAGTGCTGTCTATCGGTGCCCATCAGTGCCGCCATATCAGTGCCCATAGTTGAAGAAGAAAAATTTACAGAAAAAAATTTAATCGTAATCTTTTTCCAAAAATTCGGTCTTTTTTTAGCTGTTGCGCAAAAAATAAAAATCGCAGAGGTGATCAAATACCACCAAAAGAAAGCTCTATTTGTGGGAACAAAATTATAAAAATTTCATGTGGCTACAGAGAAGCATGACCGAGCAATTGTCATTGAAATTGCGACAGCGCTGAAAGCTGAAACTTGGCTTGGGCAGGAAGGTGCGTAATTTATTTTTGTACAGCCTACATTCCCATGCCCATAAGAGTCGTTTTTACAACCTCCATGCTAATTTCAGGCCAGTGACTCAGCATCTATTGATTCCATCTGCGGTTTATGAGAAGTCAACTGATCTTCTTCTTCTTTCACTTTCATTTTAGTGCGTTGAGCATGGCGTCTGCTACTATGAGAGAGGAGCTGACATGTTGTATCTGTCTGGACATTTACACAGATCCCGTATCACTGAGATGTGATCACTACTTTTGCCACGACTGCATAGTGAGTGCACTGGACACACAGGAGGGGGAAAGATATTATACCTGTCCGGAATGCAGAAGAAAGTATCCAAAGCGGCCTGATCTGAAGAAGAACCGGAAATTACGTAATATAGTAGACAACTTCAGATCTACGCACAGAGAAGAGGAGAAAATGGGGTTATCAGGTATGTATTTAATATTCTGTTCCCGTGTTTGTGTCCTGAAGTCTGTCGGTGTGAGATCACATGGAAGTCCATATTATCTTTTGTTTTCAGGGAGTTTCCCCGCCATATCTGCCCCACCACTGCTGCTGCCAGTGAGGTTCTCATGGGACAGCAGGCGGGAAATAACAGACAACCTTAACCACTTCCTTACTGGGCACTTAAACCCCCTTCCTGCCCAGAGGACTTTTTGCGATTCGGCACTGCGTCGCTTTAACTGACAATTGCGCGTTCGTGCGACGTGTCTTCCAAACAAACAAACAAAAACGTCCTTTTTTTCCCCACAAATAGAGCTTTCTTTTGGTGGTATTTGATCACCTCTGCGCTTTTTATTTTTTGCGCTATAAACAAAAATAGAGCGACAATTTTGAAAAAAAATATATATATTTTTACTTGTTGCTATAATAAATAGCTCAATTTTTATTTAAAAAAATTTTTTTATGCTCAGTCTAGGCCGATACGTATTCTACATATTTTTGGTAAAAAAAAATCAAAAAAAAAATCGCAATAAGCGACTGGTTTGCGCAAAAGTTATAGCGCCTACAAAATAAGGGACAGAATTATTATTATTATTTTTTTTTTTTTTTTTACTAGTAATGGCGGCGATCTGCGATTTTTATTGCGACTGCGACATTATGGCGGACACTTTTGACACATTTTTGGCACCATTCACATTTATACTGCGATCAGTGCTATAAATATGCACTAATTACTGTATAAATGTGACTGGCAGGGAAGGGGTTAACACTAGGGGGTGAGGAAGGGGTTAAATGTATTCCCTATATAGTGTTCTAACTGTGGGGGAAGGGGGGTGACTGGGGGAGGTGACCGATCTGTGTCTCTATGTACAAGGGACACAGATCGGTCTCCTCTCTCCCTGACAGCACCGCTGTCTGTGTGAGCCGGCAATGAGAAATGATCTCCTATGTAAACATAGGAGATCATCTCTCATTGGCCGCACAGATCGCCTAGCAAACGGCCGCTCCGATTGAGGGGGAGGGGGAGGGGGCGAGCAGGCAAGTCAGGACACTCTCTACTTTGCAGATAGAGAAAGAAGTTGTGTGTTAGTGGTCGTCCTGACATTCCTGCTCGCCCCCTCCCCCCTCAAGAGGCTTTCTCCACACCAGGGAGAAAGCCTTGCATTACAGTGTGTAGTTACAGACAGAAGAACAGGAAGTGAGGATTTCTCAGAAGAAATAAGGACATTTAAAAGCAAAATGGAAGGATGAGGTAAGTGAAGGAGGACTGCACTAAGGTAAAGGAAGCTATTTAGGGAAACAAATTATTCCTTTACAAACCCTTTAACTTAAATAAATAACAGACAAGTGTTGGCTATAAAGGCCGCAGTTGTTTATTATTGGTTTCAAATATTTATAATAAATTCATCGAATCAAATTCAAATATATAAGCTTTAAGCTAACCTAGCCGCTACGGCTCAGGCTGCAAATACCAAATTCTCAACTGCAATAAACTTTAACCAACATGACACAATAATTTATTGTATCACAAAGGTGACACTATCACATAACAACAGCCGCGACAACAATGAATAAACAAGGGAGGGGAACACCACAGCTCCTGTCTTCTGAGGTGAATGAGCCTGGTAGCAACAGAACCCCTATTTTATAGCCCTAACAGCGCCGGTTCTGTCCCTGTTTTTACAATATGCTGTGTTACAGCAAAGTCTCGTAGACACGATCGGATTTTCCGTGGACAAAGCCGTGTAATTTTGTGCAAAGGGCGTTGGCCATGAACTTGTATTGCATACAAACGGCAAAGAATTGTTGGCCAACATACAGGAAACTACATGGTTTTTCAGCTCTTTAGCGCCACCCTTTGGACAACGTCTGCTAATGTTGTCTTATGGTTAGCACTGGTTTAGAGCATGCGTGTTTGTACTTTGGATTTTTATTCCGACAGACTTGTTGTACACACGATCAAATAATCCCACATCACACATTTGTTGTCGGAAAATTTTAAAGCATGCTATCCCACATTTGTTGTCGGAAAATCCGACAACAATTGTCCAATGGAGCATACAAACGGTCGGATTATCCGACAACATCCTGCCATCACACAATTCCTGTCGGAAAATCAGATCGTAAATGAGTTTGATTGCATGGAATATGAGTACCGCTAAAGTCCTTGGGCCAGATTCACGTAGCTCAGCGGATCTATAGATCCGCTCGATCTACGTGAATTAAGATCCGCTCCCGCAAGTTTAGGAGGCAAGTAGCTAATTCACAAACCACTTACCTCCAAACTTGCGACGGCGGATCCTAAATCCCCCAGCGGAATTCAAATTCCGCGGCTAGGGGAGTGTCATATTTAAATCAGGCGCGTTCCCGCGCCGATTTAAATGCGCAGGCGCCGTCCGCAAAATTTCCCGGCGTGCATTGCTCCCACTGACGTCACTAGGACATCAGTGGTTGCGACGCTTACGTAAACGACGTCCGTCCGTATTCGAGAACGACTTACGCAAACGACGTTAAAAAATTAAAATTTGACGCGGGAATGTCGGCTATACTTAACATTGGCTGCGCCTGATAAAAGAAAGGGTAAGTATACGACGGAAAACCGCTACGGAAACGACGTAAGAACACTGCGACGGGTCCGCGTACGTTCGTGAATTTGCGTATCTCGCTGATTTACATATTATTTATCGTAAATCAGCGGGAACGCCCCCGGCGCCATTTTTAAATTGAAAAAAAGATCCGACAGTGTAACACATTGTAACACTGTCGGATCTAGCCCTATCTATGCGTATCTGATTCTATGAATCAGGCGCATAGATAGGACCAGTTTACGTCAGAGATACGATGGTGTATCTGTAGATACACCGTCGTATCTCTTTGTGAATCTGGCCCCTTATTTAACCAAACTCATTTCGTTATATGTGACCTCTTGGATGTAGTGCTCCTGCTACATGTCCCAACTAGCCCCTCCCACCAGGGAGCTGTCACTGTGCTTGCCAATCTTAAATGCCCAAGACATTTCGCGCCGCAAGGCTCCATGGCCCCATGTATACATGTCCTTTGTATATGGGCGGGAATGCATCGGCCACTTAGGATTGACCAAGTACAGTGACAGCTTCCTGATGGGATTGCTTAGGTTGAGGACCAGAATCCAAACACCCTGAGTTCATCCCTATTTAGCATTACCTTCCTGTTCACCAAAATTGTTAAACGTCCCCTACAATGTATGTAGAGAACATGCCAGACTGGTGTTTTGGGAGCTCACTGACCAATTGAAGTATTTCTGTTATGCCGCATACACACGATCAAAATTTCCGACAAGAAAAGTTTGATGTGAGCTTTTGGTTGGTGTAACGGCTACCCAATTTGTGAGAGGGTATCAGCCGTTGGAGACGTCCTTTTCCCTGGCAAGTTGCGATATGCAAGTACAGCTGGTATATCCCCATCCACGAGATCCAGAGAGAGAGAGTCAGGTACAGCTGTAAAAATAGCAGAATAATAGTCCCATAGAATGCCCTTTCAAGAACGAGACGAGGCTACGTTTTGAAGGGTCAAGTAGAACTGACTTTTAATGGTACCTTCACCTAGTTTATGTCTGGTTACAAGCTGTTACAGGAACAATGAAACACTCCGCCCCCCCCTCCTCACACAGTGGGGGGGGGGGGCTTCAATACAGATACTTTAAAATAATGACATCTCCTTGAGTTAATCACTTAATCAGTATCTAGACGTTTCGGACCCGAGCCCCATTTAACATGACCTGATCAGACACATTCCTTTATCAATCGGAATACATAGTTCCGTTACAGTCGGAAATTCCGAACGTGTGTAGGCCCCATCGGAAATTTCCGACAGCAAAAATTTGAGAGCTGGTTCTCAAATTTTCAGACGGGAAAAGTTCTTGTCTGAAATTCCGATCGTCTGTATGCAATTTCGACGCACGAAAAAACACGCATGCTCTGAATCAAGTCGACGCATGCTCGGAACCTAATTTTCCTCGGCTCGTCGTAGTGTTGTACGTCACCGCATTCTTGACGGTAGGAATTTTGTGTGACCGTGTGTATGCAACACAAGTTTGAGCCAAGATTCCGTCGGAAAAAAATCCACGTTTTTCTTGTCAGAATTTCCGATCGTGTGTACGTAGCATTAGTTTCTGGTGGTTTCTTGGATTTATATTTATGGTACACTGTACTATATCAACATTGTAATTTTGTCCTAACTAGGTGGAGAGTCCCGATCTCGGGAGTGTCCTGAAGAATTCCAAGAAAACACATTGTCTGTAAGTAAATTGATCTTTTCATCCCCTAGTATACACTGACCTTTTTGTTTACATTTTATAATGAAGGTTAGTCCATGAAGGCTAGTGGCTAGGGGAACAGCCTGCTTTTCTTGAACTGTTCGTAGCACCTTCCTAGTCAGGTGTTAGATTAGGTCAATTTAGTTTATCTCGCTGTAATCCGTGTGGCTGCATGTGATTGGTTAGGTCTGTTCTATGTTTCACAGGCTGCAAGTTTGATTGCTCTCTCTGTATATTCAGAACTCTCTGGGTAGTTCTGGATTTTAAGTGTGGAGCAATGTCAATGGGCAGCATGAATATTTATACTGTCCAAGCCAATCCCTGTGAGCCCTGCACAGATGGCTGTTGAGAAATAGGTATACAGTAAAACCTTGGATTGTGAGCATAATTTGTTCCAGAAACATGCTTGTAATCCAAAGCACTTGTATATCAAAGCATTTTATTTACAGGGTATAAAAGAGAAGAGAGGCGCCTCTAAGGTCCCGTACAGACGACCGAACATGTCTGCTGAAACTGGTCCGCGGACCAGTTTCAGCAGACATGTTCGGTCGTGTGTAGGCCCGAGCGGGCAGGATTCCAGCAAACATTTGCCCGCCGGGCCTTTTCCCAGCGGGCAAATATTTCTGGACTTGTTTTAAAACAGCCCGCTGGAATCCTGTCCACTTGGACATGTTCGGTCGTCTGTACAGACCTACCGTACATGTCCGAGCGCCCGCCATCCCTCGCATGCGTCGAATGACTTAGACGCATGCGTGGAAGCATTTAACTGGCAGGGCTGCCCACTTCGCCGCGTCATCGTCGCGGCTACGGCGCGGACACGCCCCGCGTATTGTTTACGCGCGGATTTCTGTACGATGGTTAGTACAGCCATCGTACAGAAATCCCCGGGCAGACATGCACGGTAAAAACGGTCCGGCGGACCGGTTTCATCGTACATGTTTGCCCGTGTGTACGCGGCATAAGTGTAGCAATAAGTTGCTAAATGTTGTACCTTCATTAAATGTAACCATATTGCTACACTTAGAGGCTCCTCTCTTATTTTTTTACACCCAGTTGTGACATAACGCTACTTATATATCAAGACATCACTTGTATATCAAGGCAAAATTTATTAAAAAAATGTTGCTTGTCTTGCAAAACGCTCTCAAACCAAGTTACTCTCAAACCAAGGTTTTACTGTAAATAGTTTGAGACCTGGAACAGAATGATCTTGACCTGTAGGATCACTAAAAAAAATGAAAAAAAACTCAAAAGGGGTGAGATTTTTAAGGCAACAAATATTAAACTCAAAAATTCATAAAAAAGTATACATTTATTACATAATATAATAGAAACAATATCAATAACGAACAAAAAAAATATATAAGGACATATAAAAAAAAAAAAATTTGTATAGCAAAATGATACTGTCTGTCAAACATTGCCCATCATCAGAGGGCTGATGGCACATAAGACGGATAATCCGACGCGTTTCGAATGTATAGCATTCTTCTTCAGGGTAATTTACAGTATCAAGATCTAAAATGAAAAAATACAAATAAATACATATTGAGCATTCCAGAAGACCTGCAGGATCACAGTCTCAAATGAGCTGGTTACTCACTTAGGTAGGGATGAACTCCGGTGTGTTCCTGCCAGGAAGTCGGCACGGCGCTTCGCTAATCACAGGAAGTGAGACATTTCCCGATCTCTGCAGCCGAGCATCGGGACAATGTCTCCCTGCCTGTGATTAGAGCAGCGCCGTGCCGACTTCCTGGCGGCCTCTGCACGTGGAGTGTGCAAACACACCGGAGCTCATCCCTACTCTTAGGCAACCTCGCCATGTGCTTGCTGTTCATGAGGCCTCAGCTGGACTAGCAGAGGGGCCTTGATGCGGAATGTTGCTGGAAGCTGACTGAGGGGCTGTAATCTGAGGATCTAGTCTGAGGTCACTGGTAGAGGTGTGTGGGCTGGATAGCAGGTGTTCCTTACTTGCCGACTATGTGAATGTAAGCTTTTGGGCTATGCCAGGCAGTGTGGGCGGATGACTCGCCCTGCATATGGGGTACTTTTCCACGGGGTTCCATGAGTTTCCTTTTCCAAAACTTGTTGTCCGGTGTCACTGCACACCTTGACTGTGAACTGTTGCATTTAGGAGGGAAACCGCTAAACCAATGTACACTCCACATGTCCTACGTACCTCTGCCACCTCAATCCCAGTTACAGAATGGGGTCCCGTCGAGCACCTAGTGCGGACCTCATGCTTGCTCTTTAATAACTCGGCTAGGCTGAGGGTCTCCTTAATGCAGGTTCGTTCTTGATTATTATGGGAAACCGACCGCTGAGGAGGAGGCCAGAACATCTTGTCAGGCAACTTGTCTACGGGACGGGTATCTGGAAGATATTGTCCAGAGGCGACCAACATCTGAGGATATTTGTGATTACAGACTAGTGTGAGAGATCCTAGAACTATGGGCTGTTGCCACCCCTCTGGTCTAGAGAGTCAGCTTTGTGTATTAAGGGAACATCCGATGGTGTCCTGAAGAGCTCTGTCTATATAATTCTTTGTGAAGGGACTCACATTGCTGAAGGATGCTGAGGATGCTTTATGTCTTCAGCTACTACAACAAAGCCAAGTTCATTTTCACAAGGACTTTGAATACAGTTCTATAGAAGGCAGCTAGTGTCCCAATCTTTGTACATAGTTCTTTTTAGAGTATCCCACTAATCCTCCATCCCCATCCAAGTTACCGCCCTCCAAAAAAAAAAAGCCATCCCTGGACTATTCATTGAGCAAATTTTGGGAAAAAACCTAAGGGACCTTTAAAACTGCTGGCTCCTATGGGGGTACCGCTACATTTGGAGGCTCATCTGGGATTTCCCTTGAGAAACCACAGTGGTTGATTTTGGCAATGGATGAAAGAGACTGTCAGTTTTGTTCTTACTATGGAGGATTGTTGGAAGGCAGTCAATATGGTGGACTGTTGTGTCATAGTGGAGAATGTCTGCATCACAGTAGGGACTGCTGCCAGTGTAGATACATTTCTCAGTGGCAAGCGAGCGAGAGTACCAGTGAAGTCTGCCTAGGGACAGGCAGGGTTACCGCCAGTGTGTGTGCTACAGAGGAAAATGTGGTCTGTTGATACTTTTGCCAGGGCCAGGAGCACAGAAGAAGGACCCGAGAAGAGGAGGATCCGGGCTGCTCTGTGAAAAACCACTACACAGAGCAGGTAAGTGTAACATGTTTATTATTTTGCCTTTAAACTCACTTTAAATTTCTTAATTTCTCCTTTACAGATCCTTGCCTCCATGACTAAGCCCCATGGGTAGGGAAAATCATGTTGGTGGGTGTGGAGTGGATGGAATTAGGCTAAAGCTGCTATCACCTATCTGGGCTTCCATGGTGTGCGGGGGCTGAGAGATTACTCTCCTTGTTCCGTAGATTATATGGAGTCAGGGTGGACTCCTAGCCTGACCTGGCTGCACCCTGAAATATACCGCATGGGGGACATAGATGCTGGAGCGGAGACCCTGAATTTGGTTTTGGCTCACAATAGACAATTATTCCTCAATAAGCTCCTGCTAGCCTAAAGAAATGGCACAGTGCCTCCTTCAGGTTGGAGGAAACACTGCATCTTCCACTCTTATCAGTACTTAACAGTTACACCAAATCTCCCTCTGATTCTCCCTGTTTTTGGCAAATTTATAAATATATTTATTATACTGTTTGCATGCAAACAAGTTTTATTTTTTGCTTTTTCATGTGTATTTTTTTTCTTAGGTTGTATAAAAAAGTACATTCAGTTCTGTCCTACATAGTTTTTGCCATAATGGCATTTTGCTTGTTCTTTGGTTTTTGTCCTATCCTGCAGTTTGTCCACACCTTACTCACCACTACGCCCCCCCCCCCCTATGTGAATGGGTATCGGGTAAAAAACCACAAGAGACAGTTTTTGACAAGTCCTTTATTAAAGAAGAAAAAAAGGTGTCCTGCAATGTAAATCCACCACTGCTGTCTCTTTGTTTTGACAGCTCCTATATAGGCAAGGGCAGAGCCATGCAATGACGTAACCGGGTGACCCCTCCCCTTATGACATCATGTCAAAGCACCCCCCCATGTTAAGGGCATGTGGCCTGGTACGCTTAAGAGCTCGCTTTCCCCACCTTTTTTTTCACACCTGCCTGGGTGCATGCTTGGCTTAGGCCGCGTACACACGGTCGGACAAAACCGATGAGAATGGACCGAGGTTCAGTTTCATCGGTCCAAACCGACCGTGTGTATAGCCCATCGGTCTGTTGTCCTTCGGTCCAAAATTTTAAAACATGCTTTAAAATCGAACCGATGGACCGCTGCCCGATCGAGCCCATACCGATAGTTAGTACAGAAAAGCATTGGTTCAAAACCTGCGCATGCTCAGAATCAAGTCGACGCATGCTTGGAAGCATTGAACTTCGTTTTTTTCAGCACGTCGTGTGTTTTACGTCACCGCATTCTGACCCGATCGGTTTTTGAATTGATGGTGTGTACACACATCAGACCATCAGGCCACTTCAGCGGTGGACCGATGAAAATGGTCCGTCGGACCATTCTCATCGGATGAACTGGTCGTGTGTACAGGGCCTAAGAGTTTTGTATGCATTGTGGGGGGGACCCCACACCAATTTTCTATTTATTTTTTTGGCGTGAAGTTCCTCTTTAAATCCTCCAGTCCATAGCCGGAGGGCCTGGTATGGACTGGAGGAAGGTACCCCATGCCGTTTTTTTTTTCATCTATATTGCTGGGAGCCAGCAATACATTGCAGCCGCAAGCAAGTTCAAATTACATTTTTTTCCAATAGAAATATCATTATTGCTGAGGCATGTTCTACACATCGTACAGATGTGCCACTTTACAGGCAGACTAAGGGCACCCCCATGCACGATAATAAACATGAAATATTCCTTTAAATGTTTCACTTTAAAGCGGTAGTTCCCCCTCAAAAAAATTGTTACCCTTAGATTGATGCTCATTTTGTCTAGTTGTTTTAAAATCGAAGCAGTACTTACCGTTGTAGAGAGCGATCTTCTCCGCCGCTTCCGGGTATGGTCTTCGGGACTGGGCGTTCCTTCTTGATTGACAGGCTTCCGACGGTCGCATCTATCGCGTCACGATTTTCCGAAAGTAGCCGAACGTCGGTGCGCAGGCGCCGTATAGAGCCGCGCCGACGTTCGGCTTCTTTCGGCTACTCGTGACGCGATGGATGCGACCGTCGGAAGCCTGTCGGAAGACTGTCAATCAAAATAGGAACGCCCAGTCCCGAAGACCATACCCGGAAGCGGCGGAGAAGATCGCTCTCTAAAACGGTAAGTACGGCTTTGATTTTAAAACAACTAGCCGATTCCCCTAGACAAAATGAGCCTCAATCTAAGAGTAACATTTTTTTTGAGGGGGAACTACCGCTTTAAGCATCATTAAAATTACTGCTCCTTTTTTTTTTTTTTTGCATTGATACATGTCCCCTAGGGCAGTACCTGGGTCCCCATACAATAACTTGCATATACCGTATTTATCGGCGTATACCGCGCACTTTTTTCCCCTTAAAATCAGGGGAAAATCAGGCAGGTGTGAAAAAAAAGGTGGGGAAAGCGAGCCCTTAAGCGTACCAGGCCACATGCCCTTAACATGGGGGGTGCTTTGACATGATGTCATAAGGGGAGGGGTCACCCGGTTACGTCACTTATTATTAATATTTTACGATCAAAGCGGCCTACTTTTTGTCTGAACCGATGTTCATTCTATCAGCTCTTTCTATGCACTCTACTGGGAATGTTTGCCTTATGTCTTTATTGCCTATACACTTTTATAATTGAATAAATGATTCCTGTTTTTATAGCTTACAGTCCTCTATGTGCTTTACAGTCTTTGATGTCTTCTTTGCATTCTTTAGCCTCCTTCACAGGCTCAGGTTCAGCCAGTAGGCACAACTCCTTCACCTGAAACCAGCACAGGTACACCTCCCTCAATGGGAACCGACATCATTCCTGACCCAGAAAAACGCAAGCTTATCCAGCAGCAACTGGTGTTATTGCTACATGCACACAAGTGTAAAAAACGAGAGCAAGTCAATGGTGGGATGCACCCATGCACCCTTCCCCACTGTCGTACCATGAAGAATGTTCTGTATCACATGACGCTCTGTACAGCCGGGAGAACCTGCCAGGGTAAGCTACTATCACATGTACCAACCTGTTAAAATAATCGTTAATGCTCCTCCATATTCACTGCTTGGAATGTAGAATGTTCCCAACCTCTGACTCCCTACTTTGGATGTTTATTTCCATCAGGCTGCCTAATCATTGTAGCTTCTGAATTCATCATCATGGTGCCTGAACTTAAAGGGGTTGTACTTAACACTGGTACGCCGCATGTACGCCACCATATAGCAGGGGTAACTTTACGCCGGGAAAACCCTAACGTAAACAGCGTATCTGTACTGCGTCGGCCGGGCGTACGTTCGTGAATTTGCGTATCTAGCTGATTTACATATTTCTAGGCTTAAATCAGCGTACACGCCTCTAGCGGCCAGCGTAAATATGCAGTTAAGATCCGACGGCGTAACAGACTTACGCCGGTCGGATCTAATAGAAATCTATGCGTAACTGATTCTAAGAATCAGGCGCATAGATACGACCGCCCAGACTCAGAGATACGACGGCGTATCTGGAGATACGTCGTTGTATCTCCTTTGAGAATCTGGGCCTAAGAAGGGAAATCTAAGGAAAAGGTAAGTGAACCAACAATGCACTGGCTTAAAGGAACCTATTAAGAAAATAAAAAACAAACCTTTACAATCCCTTTAAAAGAAACACAATCTGCAGATGTGACTGTGATTCCAATATAATGCCGCGTACACACGGTCGTTTTTCGGCATGAAAAAAATGTCATTTTTCAGCATGTCCAAAAAACGACGTTTTTCCAACTTCATCATTAAAAACGACGTTGCCCACACACCATCGTTTTTGAAAAATGATGAACAAAGCGTGGTGACGTACAATACGTAAGACGGCACTCTGAAGGGGAAGTTCTATTCGCCTTTGGGCTGCTTTAGCTGATTCCGTGTTAGTAAAAGACGATTCGCGCTTTTTTGTCTGTTACAGCGTGATGAATGTGCTTACTCCATTATGAACGGTAGTTTTACCTGAACGAGCGCTCCAGTCTCATAACTCGCTTCTGGGCATGCGCGGGTTTAAAACGTCGTTTTAGCCCACACACGATCATTTTTTACAACCCGAAAAACGACATTTTAAAAAAACAACAATAAGAAATGCAGCATGCTCGAATTTTTTTTTTGTCGTTTTTCAGAAGCGATGTGAAGCCCGCACACAATGGGGCAGATTCATGTACAATGGTGCAGATTTGCACCGGCGTGGTGCATCATTTTTAGACTACACCGGTCCAGCGCGGAGCGGCAGTTAGGTGATTCAACAAACTTTTTTTGTCTACGATGCCCCAGTGGGGCGGATTTTAGACGGCGTAAGGCGGGGTAAAGCCAAATGGGAGTCACCCTATGCTAATGAAGTGCCGACCGTGGCGCAGGGGTCACGCCGGGGCGCATCTTAGACCGCACATGCTCAGTGACATCCAGGGGTAAATGCCCCAATCTGCACATGCTCAGAACTGCGCCCCGGCGTGATCCCTGAGCTACGCCGACCCACTACCAAAGCCCAGTCCATGAATCAGCCCAGACTTCCGCCCTGCAGGTGCAAATGTACTGAAGCTTTTTTTTTTCCAAGCTAGGTGGTTTGCATTGTGGTGGGGCAGTTATGGCTGATGAGGAATCCTCAGGTGGGCGGATGACCAATTTCAGCCCAGAGGAGAGGGCTGTAATTATTGAGGGCCTCTCCCAACATGGGGACCGCCTCTATGTGTTGTCCAGCAAGTGTTGTTGCTCAGTTCGTTTGTAACGCTGCTGCTTTAGCTGCTCTCCAGCTGACCTCTGCAAGTTTGGTGCAAAGTTACCCCTGCTTTTATGAGGTGTAACTTTGCACCGGAAATTTCAGCTCCGCTCACCGGGAGTAGCCTGCGCCGGTCAAGCTTAAGTTGATGAATCGGCCCAAAAACCTCATTTGCATATTTAAAACACAAAAACCATGGCCGCGCCAGATCCGACCAGCGTAAATCTGCGCCAACGCCGCGCCGGCGTGGAAAGGTTACACCGAGGCGATGAAGTCTATTTGGAGGCGTAATCTGGTTCTCTGGGTAAGGCGCAGCGATCCGCCGGCGCAAATCTGCACTTACGCCGTGCATCTACCAAAAAAACGATGTAAGTGCTTCATGAATCTGGCCCACTGATTTTAAATGACGTTTTTAAAAATGTCGTTTTTTTTCATGCCGAAAAACGACCGTGTGTACGCGGCATAACACTCCTAGGGGTCAGGAGCCAGCTATTACTACATTGTTGGTGTCTTTACTGTATATTTCTTGGCTCCATAAAATTGCTGGTGGCCAGATTTTACTTTCAATTCTACATTAAATGGACCAACCTGTTTATGATTTGGTTTTCTTTTTTTGGAACGAAGCAAAGGTTTAGGTAGGCTAAAATGTAAAGCTTTAGGAACATTTTACTTTTATAACAGAGCTTTGTCTAGAGCAGGGGTCCTCAAAACTTTTTAAACAGGGGGCCAGTTCACGGTCCCTCAGACTGTTGGGACTATAGTTTAAAAAAAATATGAACCTATGCACACATCTTATTTGAAGAGCCACATCACAGAACCCATCCCTAACACAGACTCCCCTCATCACAGAACCCCTCCCCAACACAGACCCCCCTCATCACGGAACCTCCCCATCACAGATTCCTCTCCATCACAGATTCCCCCCATATTAGGCCCCCCCATCACAAAGCCCCCCCCAACACAAACTTCTCTCCATCACAAAGCCCCCAATAACTGACCCCCATCACAAAGTCCCCCAACACAAACTCCTCTATATCACAAAGCCCCCAATAACAGACCCCCCCCTCATCAAGGAACACACCCCCCCTCCCCATCACAGATTCCTTTCCATCACAGATCCCCCTCCCCCATCAAAGATTCCCCCCATATTAGGCCTCCCATCACAAAGCCCCCCCCCCAACACAAACTTCTCCCCATCATAAAGCCCCCAACACAAACTCATCTCTGTCACAAAGCCCAGAATAACAGACCCCCCCCCCCCCCCCATCACAGACTCCTCTCCATCACAGATTCCCCCCATCAAAAAGCCCTCACATTGGGTCCCCCCATAGCCGATCCCCCCATCACAGACTCCCCCAACACAAGTTCCTCTCCTCACATAACCCCCATAACAGACCCCCCCCCATAACAGACCCCCTCATCACAGATCTCCCCCCTATCACAGATCCCCCCATCAATATTACACTGCCGCCCCTTCTATAACATCCCAGCACTCCGCCTCTCTGCTACTTCAATCACACAAGACGCGAAGCATGGCAGGTCCGGACAAAGGGCAGGATTTGTTAGTAAAAGGCAGGTGTTTGATTGCTGAAACCGCCCCGCTGCTTAACTCAAAAGACCCGCCTTTTGTCCGGACATGTCGTGTTTCTCATTTTGTGTGACAAAAAGTCAGCAGAGGGGAGGGGGATTGCTGCGATATTAAAGGGGCAATCTGCGGGCCGGGTAAATCACACTGGCGGGCAGCCCGCAGGCCATAGTTTTAGGACCCCTGGTCTAGAGAATTGTATGCTTACTTTAATGTAAACTTATGTGCTTACTGAATATTTACTCTTTTCATCCCTTAGTTGCCCACTGCGCTTCCTCCAGACAGATACTCTCTCATTGGAAGAAATGCATAAGGCGTGACTGCCCTCTTTGCATGCCTATAAAGAATGCCAGTGACAACAGGAACCAGCAGTCTTTGGTGATATAGAACAATGTTACCAAAAAGGGAGTAATTGTGAGCCTTGTCTACCCTTACTGATGATAGAATATACTGCGTATAAATGATTGTGAAACAAATGGAATTCTAAGCTTTAAAGTGACCCCATTGCTATAATAACTTAAAGTGCCCTGTAAAAGAAGAAGCTGAATACTTGCCTTTCCAGTGGGCAATTATTGAGTCCAGTGTTTGTTTTACTCCAGAGCATGGGTCCTGCTACTCTCTGACACTTCTGGGAGTGTCAGATAGTTTATCCTCGCTGCATTCTGTGCTGCTGGTCACTATGGGCCAGATTCACGTAGAATTGCGCCCGTGTAACGTAAGCCGTTTACGTTACACCGTCGCAAGTTTTCAGTCTAAGTGCCCGATCCACAAAGCACTTACCTGGAAACTTGCGGCGGTGTATCGTAAACACGTCCGGCGCAAGCCCGCCCAATTCAGATGGGGCGGGTACCATTTAAATTAGGCACGCTCCCGCGCCGGACGTACTGCGCATGCTCCGTTCGCAATTTTCCCGACGTGCTTTGCGCGAAATTACGGCGGCGCGACGGGTTTGTGAATCGCGACGTGCGTAACGTACTTACGCCGGGGAAAAAAAAGCGACGCGGGAACGACGGGCATACTTTAACATGGTGGAGTAATTTTACACCATGTTAATAGCAGCCCTAACTTTGCGACGGGAAACTAAGACTTGCGCCGACGTAACGACGGGAAAAACCTTCCTGGATCGCCGTAACTGCTAATTTGCATACCCGACGCTGGAATACGACGCAAACTCCACCCAGCGGCGGCCGAGGTACTGCATCCTAAGATCCGACAGTGTAAGTCAATTACACCTGTCGGATCTTAGGGCTATCTATGCGGAACTGATTCTATGAATCAGCCACATAGATACGACAGGAGATACGCCGTCGTATCTGTTCTGTGAATCTGGCCCTGTGCTACTACAGGATCCTATAGTAATGTAGGAGCAGGTGGGTAAAAGACTGAACACATCAAGGCAGGGGCGTACATAGAGCATTTGGCACCCGGGGCAGATCCTATATCTGCCCCCCCCACTGATCATGCCTGTACGCACTCAGACCACCCACACAGCTGTACGCACTTAGCCCCCCTCACACCTGTACGCACTCAGCCCCCTTCAAACCTGTATGCTCTAAGCCCCCCTCACACCTGTACGCTCTCAGCCCCCCTCACACCTGTACGCTCTCAGCCCCCCTCACACCTGTACGCTCTCAGCCCCCCTCACACCTGTACGCACTCAGCCCCCTTCAAACCTGTATGCTCTAAGCCCCCCTCACACCTGTACGCTCTCAGCCCCCCTCACACCTGTACGCTCTCAGCCCCCCTCACACCTGTATGCACTCAGCCCCCCTCACACCTGTATGCACTCAGCCCCCCTCACACCTGTACGCTCTCAGCCCCCCTCCCACCTGTACGCTCTCAGCCCCCCTCCCACCTGTACGCTCTCAGCCCCCCTCCCACCTGTACGCTCTCAGCCCCCCTCCCACCTGTACGCTCTCAGCCCCCCTCACACCTGTATGCACTCAGCCCCCCTCACACCTGTACGCACTCAGCCCCCTCATACCTATATGCACTTAGCCCACCCACACACATCACCTGTATGCACTCAGCCCCCTCATACCTGTACGCCCTCAACCCCCTCATACCTGGACGCCCTCAGCCCCCTCATACCTGGACGCCCTCAGCCCCCTCATACCTGTATGCCCTCAGCCCCCTCATACCTGTACGCCCTCAGCCCCCTCATACCTGGACGCCCTCAGCCCCCTCATACCTGTACGTACTTAGCCTCCCTCATAACTGTACACATACAGCCCCCCTCATACCTGTGCACACTCAGCCCCCTCATACCTGTATGCACCCAGCCCCCTTATACCTCTACACATTCAGTTCCCCTCATACCTGTACACATTCAGCCCCCCTCACACCTGTACGTACTAAGCCCCCTTATACCTGTACACACTTAGCCCCCCTCACACACTCAGCGCCCTCATACCCGTAGTACGCACTCAGCCCCCCTCATACCTGTACGCACTCAGACCCCTCATACAGTATCCCTACCCACTCAGCTGCCCTTCACACACATCTGTAAACACACACAGCTCCCCCCCCCCCCCCATACACAAACAGCCTCAACCCTTCACTTGTACTGACAGCCCCCACTTGTAAGGTGCTCTTTTGTCCCAGGTCTTGATTTCACATGCCCTAGTGAAAATATTACAGGCAGTAACATGAGGGGTGCACATGATGTGAGCAACACAGAGAGCAAGCCCAGCCACAGACTGAGCAGAGAGACTCCTGCACCCGCCACTGTCTTGTCCCAGCTCTGATAGGCAGCCTGACACCCCCTCAATGTGTGGTACCCGGGGCGGTACGCCCCTGCATCAAGGGAAACGCTAACCTAAAAAATCCAAAAGTGTTCTATTAAAGCGGTAGTTCACCCTCTAGTACTTGATGTTACCATCGAGACAGGCATTGTAGCGCGAGCTACAGTATGCCTGTCCCGATTTTTTTAACCCCGTACTCACCTCGTAGTCGTCCATCGTAGATTTCGGCTCCCGCGGGGAATGGGCGTGCCTATGGAGAGGGAGGATGATTGACGGCCGGCCCTGGCACGTCACTCTCCCCGAAGACAGCCGGAGTAGGTCTCGGCTCTTCACGGCGCGTGCGCACAGGCTATGCGCACGCGTCGTGAAGACCAAGCCTATTTCGGCTATTTCCGGAGAAGCGTGACGCGCCAGAGCCGGCCGTCAATCATCCTCCGTCTCCAGAGGCACGCCCATTCCCCGGTATCTTCGATGGACGACTACAAGGTGAGTATGGGGGGAAAAAATTCGGGACAGGCATACTGTAGCTCGCGCTACAGTGCCTGATTTAAAGGTAAAAGAAAAAAATTTTTTTTTTTTCCTGTCGATAGGGTGAACCCCCGCTTTAAGAAAATAAATAAATAAATACGGAAGTGTTGGTTAGCACTGATGCCTATAGCTCTGAAAGGGAAAGAACATTGGATTCAGCCCCTGCCAGACAGAATTTTAGTGTAATTATAAATTGGACACATTTACAGAAAATGACATTAGTTGTTTTAAAATGAACACTGGTCAAAATCGAAAATAGCTATTTTTCTAGATTTGTTATGGGTTTTTTTTCTGTGGATTTAAAATGGTATTAAACCCAAAGCAAAAAAATAATAATATTTCAGCTTACCAATTCTTAGATGTGGTGGATGCATTTCTTTTCTTTTAGGCCCCCCCCCCCCTATGTTTTATCCTGGTGATCTGGTCAGTAAAAAAACTCCTGTATAAGAGTGCCTCCACTCTGGATGAAGGAGCACAGGGGGTAGATTTGGGAAGCAGCATTGTCAGTTTGGGGGGAGGGGACTGTTAGATGTACTAAGGTTTTGCAGATTCAGGCTATGGATAGAAGAAGCAGTCCTGCTTTTAATTATCACACTTGTCTCGTCGCCACTCTAGCCGGAGTGGGTAAAGTGCCCCCGGACAGACCTCTCTCACAGGCCTGGCAGCCAGAGCGTCACTTAGAACTTCTGGGGAGGAACAGGTCTCTGCCACAGACCTGGCTCTAATTGGAATTTAGGATTTGTAAAGAGACCTCTGCCACAGGCCTAGTACATCGAGAACATGAAGAGCAGAGCGAATCCTCCCCGTTGATAATTGGCCTGAATCTCCCTCAGGTAGACTTCTTGTCCTTGAGTCACCGACTGACAGTTTGCAGCATACAACCTGTCAGTGTCTGGCCACCCAGATCCCCAATGTTTCGTCTAAGCCCTGTTGGATCACCTGCCTCCGGGTTCACCTCAGACTCCCCACCGAACAGCACAACTCGCTTGGGATCTTCTTAATAGAGGTGGGGGACCCAGTAAGTCACTGGGGTCCCTTTGCAGCCTTAAGGTGGGTGCCGCACCTGGAACCCGCGAAGAACCCCGAGCAAAGGCCTCCGCTACAGAAAAATCCCACCCCAGCATGCCCTGCAAGGGAAAACGTTCCTCTCATTGGCTGCTGGGAAGAAGCGGCTCCGCCTGGACCCCTCTGGCGCCACCTGCCATCCAGAAATGGAACTACATCTCTGGAGCACAGAATGACCCACAGGACAGTTCAGGGCTGGCGACAGCCAAAATTTAAACAAATCAAACATGGATGAGAGCAGATAAGTCTCTCATCCCACTAAATTTGACATAGCACCTGTACTAAAAAGTACACAGGCGCTACAATGATAAATTCTGTATTTGACAGTCAGACCTTTATTGACAGGCATGCACGTAGGCTGTATCAAATATATATGTTTCTTTTTTCTATCGCCTATGGATCTTTTATTTTTCTATTTTTGCTTGTTCTATTTTTTTTTTTTTTTATTTAAAGCTTTTTATTTGGATACAAATTAATAATACATTATACAATTGTAGTGGTGCATAATACTGTTATGATGATACTATTATGATACACAACTCAAATAATTCCACTAAACATGCAACTGCATACCGTTATGTGTCCCCTCTACCCTATGGGTACCATCCAAAGCACCACTACACAGCTGGGAAAGGGAAGTAAAAAAGTTCTATTTTGTATGTTGAAAATCTTTAAATAAAGAATGAAAAAAAAAAAAGAAAGTTCAATAAAAAGCAATAAAAGCAACAAATAAAAATGGTCTTTGTGGGTTCTAGAGATTTTTTTGTTTTTTTTCCATCTCTCTTTTCAATTGAGTATAGCATAAGATCTTGCTTCCTGTATGATGATGTGGGCTTTCGGGTCCGGATTTACTCTGTACATTGTATGCTATAACACTGTAGTGAACCTGTACTGTCGGTTTATGACAATAAAACTTTTGTAACAGAAAAATGGTCTTTGTGTACAATTTACAGTAGCCAATACTCCATTGAGGAGTACAATAAATGAAAGTTTTTGTTTCCTATTTTTCACCATTTATATTTAAATGTGATACATAATAAGGTTTACACTGGGCCAATCATATTCCAGTTTGCACTTGTATAAATACATATTGGCCCAGATTCTCATACATTAGCGTTGCTCCTGGGCAGCGTAATGTATGAGCTCTACGTTTCACCGCCGCAGGTCTACAGGTTTAAATCCTGATTCTCAGAACACTTACCTGTAAACTTGCGGCGGTGTAGCGTTAGATTGCTCGGCGCAAGCCCGCCCAATTCAAATGGGGCGGGCACCATTTAAATTAGGCGCGCTCCCGCGCCGAGCGTACTGCGCATGCTCCGTCGGGTAAATTACCCGACGTGCATTGCGCTAAATGACGTCGCCCCGACGTCATTTGCCTAGATGTATACGTAAATGGCGTCCAGCGCCATTCACGGACGTCTTACGCAAACGACGTAATTTTTATTCAATTCGACGCGGGAACGACGGCCATAGTTAACATTGGTTGCGCCTGCTAATTAGCAGGGGCAACCTTACGCGTCGGGTACGCTACGCAAACGACGTTAATTCGCTGCGTCGACCTCGCGTATGTTCGGGAATCGCCATACTTACCTCATTTGCATAGACGACGGGGAAAAGCGACGATGCGACACCTAGCGGCGGGAAAAAAAATTACTTTTAAGATCTGACAGCGTAACAGCCTTACGCTTGTCAGATCTAATGGGTACCTATGCGCAACTGATTCTGAGAATCAGTCGCATAGATACCCGGGGCCAGATGAGGTGTTACGACGGCGCTAATGGTGTTGCGCCGTCGTAACGCCTTTGAGAATCTGTTAATAAATTAAAAGTGCACAAAGTAGATACACTCACTTTGTATAAAAAAACGCTCAGATAACACTCCACGAGCGATGAACTTGTATGCTTACATCACTTCCGGTTTCAGCCTATTGCTCCAATGATGGATTGGATTTTTCACAGGACCACTTTTAGAAGGATGCACGCCAAGATGGCCGCTACTCGTCTCTATGCCCTTGGAGGACGTCTGACGTCACTTCTGGTTCCCAGGCCATAGTAAAAAAAAAATGTTTGTTAAAGTAATAGTTAAAGAATTTTTTTTTTATATTTTGCTTTTAAAGGTAAATGAGAGATTTGGGGTCTTTTTGACCCCAGATCTCTCAATAAAGAGGGCCTATCATCATTTCTATTACAAGGGATGTTTACATTCCTTGTAATAGGAATAAAAGTTATACAAATAAGGGACAATGCAAAATAATTAAGAAAAAAAATTGAAACGCCCATCCCTCCGTGCTCATGCACAGAAGTGAACACATACGTAAGTGAAGCAAGGGAGAGTGAAGCAAGGTAGAGCAATAATTCTCCTGCAAGTCATCCTCTGTAACTCTAAACAGGTAACCTGTAGACATTTTTAAAGTGTCACCTATAGAGATTTTATGTACCGTAGTTTGTCGCCCTTCCACAGGCATGCACAATTTTAAAGCATGACATGTTAGGTATCTAAATATTCTGCATAATATCTTTCACATTATACAAAAAAGTTGGGGAAAATATTATGTTTGGTTTTTCTTTAATTTAATTTAATGTAGCAGGGTATCACTTTCTATAATATAGAAAGTGATACCCTGCTACATTAAATTAAATTAAAGAAAAACCAAACATTATTTATTTTACTTTTTATTTTTACACTGTTCTTTTTTAAAAAAAAATGTGTCACTTTTATTCCTATTACAAGGAATGTAAACATCCCTTGTAATAGAAAAAAAAGCATGACAGGACCTCTTAAATATGGGATCTGGGGTCAAAAAGACCTCAGATCTCATATTTACACTAAAATGCAATACAAAAAAATTCCCTTTTAGGATCTATAGGTGGAAGTGACGTTTTGCCGAAATGTGAAAAACGACAATGTGAAAAACGCTGTGAAAATTTAAAGCATGTTCAAAATTTTTAATGCCCATTTTTCACGTTGAGAAAAATGCTCTGGAGCCCACACACGATTGTTTTTAATGACATAAAAAAAATTTGAATTTTTCACGTCGTGAAAAACGGTCATGTGTACGCGGCATAAGTCTTTTAACCATATAGAATCTATAGACCCCAGATCCCATATTTAAGAGGTCCTGTCATGCTTTTTTTTCTATTACAAGGGATGTTTACATTCCTTGTAATAGGAATAAAAGTGACACATTTTTTTTTTTTAAAAAGAACAGTGTAAAAATAAAAAATAAAAAGTAAAATAAATAATAAAAACACCCCCCCGGTCCACGGAGCTCAAGTGCAGAAGCGAACGCATATGTAAGTAGCGCCGCATATGAAACCACACATGTGAGGTATCACCACGATCGTTAGAGTGAGAGCATTAATTCTAGCCCTGGACCTCCTTTGTAACCTGTAGAATTTTTTAAACATCGCCTTTGGAGATTTTAAAGGGAGGGCGCAATTTTGAAGCGTGACATGTTGGGTATGAATTTACTCTGCGTATTATTATCTTTCACAATATAAAAAAAAATTGGGCTAACTTTACTGTTGTCTTATTTTTTTAATGCAAAAAAGTGCGCTTGTTAGACCGCTGCGCAAATACGGTGTGACAGAAAGTATTGTAATGACCGCCATTTTATTCTCTAGGGCAGGGGTGTCAAACTCAATTTCATTGTGGGCCACATCAGCATTATGATTGCCCTCAAAAGGGCCGGTTGTATTTGTAAGATTAGATGTCCAGCACATTCCTCTGCCCTTTAAATTAGATGTCAAAAATATATATAATGCTTGGGGGTTCTAAGTAATTTTCTAGCAAAAAAAAAAATGATTTTAACTTGTAAAGACCAAATCTCAGAAAGAGGCTTGGTCCTTAAAGTGGAGTTCCACCCAAAAGTGGAACTTCCGCTTTAAGCACTCCTCACCCCCTTACATGCCACATTTGGCATGTCATTTTTTTGGGGGGGGGGGAGTGGGGGCTTCGGTAGGAGTGGGACTTCCTGTCCCACTTCCTCCTTCCGCCCAGGGACTGCCTCGGCGACTCCTCCTCTCGCCTTAGATGGCCCCTCCCTCTAGGTCAGTGGTTCTCAACCTTTCTAGGGTCAGGACCCCTTAAAAAAAATTCCCAAGTTGTGGGGACCCCTAACAGTAAAATTATTTTCGTAGCGTGGGTTGTCAGTACCCAAGGCAAGATGAGTAATTTGCGCCCCTAACCCACGGATATTTAGTCTCTTGTACAGTATTAAAAACCCTTATGGTACATTTTAGCCATGAAGCCCCTGGGCAAAGTAATGCTCTGGGGCCCCTACAATGCGGAGCTCCGCATAAACTACATGAACAATCATTCTGTACAGCAAAGAAACAGTGGGAAAATATTACATACGTAAGAAAGTTGTCCTGTGCATATAATATATCTGCTAGATTAATGCCTCCCCAGCACTATGGCCCCTCTACACCCCAGATATCCCCCCAGCACTCTGACCCCTCTGCATCCCAGATATCCCCCCAGCACTCTAAACCCTCTGCATCCTAGTTATCCACAAACACTCTGACCCCTCTACACCCCAGATATCACCCAGCACTCTGACCACTCTACATCCCAGATATCACCCCAGCACTCTGACCCTTCTACATCCCAGATATTCCCACAGCACTCTGACCCATCTGAATCCCAGATATCCCCCCCCCCCAGCATGGGCTCAATGACCAGCTGCTTTGGGGAAAGGGCAAGGGCCCCCCATGCAGCTGGGGCCCCTGGGCAGTGCCCAGGTGTGCCCTCTCAGTAAGACAGCCCTGCTTGGGACACATGACAGGTCCCAGGAGATCGCCTGTCCACTTTGGGAGCACAGCGCCGCTCGTGCATGAGCAGTGCGTGCCCGGCCGTGAAGCCGAAAGTTGTTATGGTCGGTTGCACCCACACAGTGAATGGAGGCACAGGCGGAGAGGGGGGGGGGAGCGACGCTCCGGGCGGCCGCATCGCTGGACCGTGGAGGAGGTAAGTGTCTGTTTATTAAAGCGGGAGTTCACCCAATGATGTTTTTTTTTGCTCTTTTCCCCTTAGATGGATGCTCGTTTTGTCTAGGGGAATCGGCTAGTTGTTTTAAAATATGAGCCGTACTTACCGTTTTCGAGATGCATCTTCTCCGTCGCTTCCGGGTATGGGTCTTCGGGAGCGGGCGTTCCTTCTTGATTGACAGTCTTCCGAGAGGCTTGCGACGGTCGCATCCATCGCGTCACTAGTAGCCGAAAGAAGCCGAACGTCGGTGCGGCTCTATACTGCGCCTGCGCACCGACGTTCGGCTTCTTTCGGAAAATCGTGACGCGATGGATGCGACCGTCGGAAGCCTCTCGGAAGACTGTCAATCAAAATAGGAACGCCCAGTCCCGCAGCCCATACCCGGAAGCGACGGAGAAGATGCATCTCGTAAACGGTAAGTACAGCTCATATTTTAAAACAACTAGCCGATTCCCCTAGACAAAATGAGCATCCATCTAAGGGGAAAAAGTGTTATGTACGGTTGAACCTCCGCTTTAAAAGTCAGAAGCTACACTTTTTGTAGCTGCTGACTTTTAGTAAACCTAAAAAAAGGCTGGAGCTCCCCTTTAAGTGGTTAATAGATGGAAAGTTTAAAAAATTACTGAAGCTCTGCTTTAATTTGTATTTTGATTATCCATGTAGTAATGTGTTGATTGTGGAATAGCGCCGTTCTTTAAAAAATTCTGACTACATTTATGCAGTAATATACAGACCGCCAGGCAAATAGCATTTTCAGAAATGGTCAGCAAATGCTGCTCCCCTATTCCTCCCATGACAGGTCTATTTTCAGTGGACAGTGTTGACTGCATGTGTTAATGTCTAAGCTGAACATTCCGTGACAGTCTCCCGCCCTTCCTAGAAGTAAAGAACACTTTCACTTTCATTTCTGCTTCATTCGTTCCAGCATGGCGTCTGTCGTTCTAGAAGAAGAGCTGAACTGCTCCATCTGTCTGGACATCTATAACGATCCCGTGTCGCTAAGATGTGGACATAACTTCTGCCAGGAGTGCGCGGTGCCTGCGCTGAAAGCACAGAAGTCCAGACCGTATACCTGTCCTGAATGTAAAGCTGAGTATGCTGAGTGGCCTCAACTGGAGAAAAACAGGAAGCTACGTAACATAGTGGAAGGTTTCCTATCTAGTCAGAGAGACCAGGAGAAGATCTTATGTACGTATTGTGTTAAATCTTCTGTACCTGCTGTTAAGACCTGCCTCCATTGTGAGAGCTCTCTATGTGTGGAGCACCTGGAAGCCCACAACGAGAAATTGGACCATGTTTTAACAGAACCCACCTCCTCCTTCGGTGGTAAAAAGTGCTCCATCCACAAGAAACCTTTGGAGTTCTACTGCTGTGAAGATAATACTTGTCTGTGTACATCCTGTTGTTTGGTGGGAAAACACAAGGGACACAACGTGATTCTAGTAGAAGAGGCCGCCGAGCAGGCGAAGGAGAGACTGAGAAACGCTCTGGGTAAACTTACCCCGTTGGAAGAAAAACTTGAAAAACGAGTCCGGAGTCTCCAGGAGCACAAGACTAAAGTTCAAGGCAAAGCACGTTCCGAAAAACAACAGGCTAACAACCTGTACAAAGAAATCCGGAGACAGGTCGAAGTCCAAGAGAAAAAAGTTCTGAATGACATCTCCAAGATGGAAGAACACGTTTTACTCAAAGTCTCCAATGTGATCAAGGAGGTGGAATCACAAAAGGCCAAGCTGTCCAAGAAGATACGGGACATTAAGAAGCTGAGTGACATGACTGATCCAATAGCTCTTCTGCAAGAGGAGCAACCAAGTGTACATGAAGCTTCTGAGGGCCAAGATGTAAACGCCGATAGAGATTTGGCCATCCCAGATCTGGATGAGGTTTTGATGGTGCTGACTTTGCACAAATCCATTACTGATTTTATGAACAATGCAAACTTGAACGTTTCTTCCCAAGTAAAAGAAGCTTCTGACATGTTTCTGGATATCAACACTGCCCATATGAATGTGGCTTTATCACATGACCTGAAGACAGCGTCATTCTATGCAACGCCTCAGGATAGATCAGAATTACCAGGGAGATTTACATACTGGAGCCAAGTGTTGAGCACCAAGAGCTTCTCCTCAGGGCGACATTTCTGGGAGATAGAAACCAGTGGCTTTGGAGTGCGTGAATTCGGGGTGTGCTACCCTAGCATGGAAAGGCATCAAGAAGAGTCCGGTATTGGAGAAAACAACAAGTCCTGGGGCTTACGACCCATAGGAAATAAACATTTTGCTGTACATGATTCATGTACACAGCAAGTTCATCGCAAATCTTCCTGTATGAGATATGCTGTGTACCTGGATTACAAGTCCGGACACTTGTCCTTCTATCAGCTGAGTGATACCATCCTGCATCTGCATACCTTCAAGGCAACCTTCACTGAGCCCCTGCATGCTGCTTTCTATGTGGATGATGGCGCCTGGGTAAAAATAAAGAGTTAAAGGGGTACTCTACGTTCTGGCTGGTACAAAACAGGTTTTGTTTATTTACCGTATTTATCTCCCTATTACCCGCTCCGCCGTATAGCGCGCACCCCTAATGTAGCCCTGACATTCTTGGGAAAAAAATGTTTTATACTTCCAGTTTTGGTGTCTTCCAAGGGCGTCCATCGGCGGCCTTGTCCAGTCCAGCGTCCTTCTGCGGCCATCGTGGTGTCCTCCCGCGCTGTCTCTGAGTCGAATCCCCACTTCCCGCGCTGTGTTTGAACCACTCCGACGACATACCTAGCGCAGTACACTCGGGTATAGTGGGGCAGGCTCGGCTCCTCTCGCGTAAAAAGCGTACAGGACGTGACCGCGAGAGGAGCCGAGCCTGCCCGAGTATACCCGAGTGTACTGCGCTCGGTATATGTCGGCACAGTGGTTCAAACACGGCGCAGGAAGCGGGTATCGCGCACCCACGATTTTGCCCTAGTTTTAAGGGCAAAAAAGTGCGCGGTATACGCCAATAAATACGGTATATCCCTCCAGATATGATTTTAATTGTATACTTACAAAAATTTGAGAGCTGGATCTCAAATTTTCAGACGGAAAAAATTCCAATACAAAATTCAGATCGTCTGTAACAATTAGACGCATGCTCGGAAACAATGAACTTAATTTTCTCGGCTCGTTGTAGTGTTGTACGTTACCGCGTTCTTGATGGTCGAAAGTTCAGAGAACTTTTCTGCGACCGTGTGTATGCAAGCCAAGCTTGAGAGGAATTCCGTCGGAAAAACCATCCAAGGTTTTTCCGACAGAAAGTCTGATCATGTGTACGCGGCATTAGGCTAGGCATATGTAGATTTTCCTATGGGCTGAATGAAAGAAACATACCGGATTCCACTATCCAAGCTGAACAGCATGGATGGACAAAGCCTTGCTGGCTATTGTATTCAGACAGCCAGTACCTGAGGTTATATGAATACTCCAACAGTATGGCCTCTTTAACACTGGGGCGCGGGCAGCATCGGCGGCGTTTTACCATCATTTTTGCGGAGGTATTTGGTCGCTAGCGGGGCGCTATTAACCCCCGCTGCAGTGGTGCTTTGCCGGCGGTTCGGCCGTGGTGCCCATTCATTTCAATAGCCTAATGCCGCGTACACATGATCAGACTTTCCGTCGGAAAAACCTTTTCCGACGAAATTCCTCTCAAGCTTGGCTTCCATACACACGGTCGCACAAAAGTTCTCTGAACTTTTGACCATCAAGAACGCGGCGACGTACAACACTACAACGAGCCAAGAAAATTAAGTTAATTGTTTCTGAGCATGCGTCGGAATTGCTACCGACGATCTGAATTTTGTATTGGAATTTTTTCCTTCTGAAAATTTGAGAACCAGCTCTCAAAATTTTTGTTGTCGGAAATTCAGACAGGAAAAGTCAGATGGAGCCTACACACGGTCGGAATTTCCGACCAAAAGCTCACATCGGACTTTTCTTGTCGGAAATTCTGACCGTGTGTACGGGGAATTAGTCTTTATAGAGCGGGTAAAGTATTGAACAAGTGACCATTTTCCAGGTAAATATATTTCTAAAGGTGCTTTTGACATATAATTTTCACCACATTTTGGTAACAACTCATGCAATCCATACATACAAAGAAACCAATTCTGATAATTGTTTTCACTCCTCTGTCATAAAATCTTGCGAGAAGCACCTGGTTGTAGCTGGTTTATGGTGAAATTATGTTCTTTTACTTCCGAATTATGGCCCCAACAGTGCTCACTGGAACATTTGGAGCTTTTAGAAATCTTTCTATAACCAATGCCATCAGTATGTTTTTCAACAATAAGGTTGTGAAGGTCTTGAGAGAGCTCTTTGCTTTCACCCATCATGAGATGTTTCTTCTGTGACACCTTGGGAAAAAGACTGAGTTGATTAATTTGCACTGACAAGGGGCAGGATTGCTTTCTAATTACTGATCGATTTCAACTGGTGTCTTGGCTTTCCATGCCTTTTTGCACCTGTTTCTTCATGAGTTCAATACTTTTTTTTCCCTGTGTCATTCCATTTTATTATTTCTTTGTATTTATGTATTGCATGGGCTGTTAGAGCCGGTTCACACACAGGCGGCACGACTTTTGGGGCGACTCGGCAAGGCGACTTGAGAGGCAACTTGCAAAATTACTTCTGTATTGAAGTCAATGCAAGTCACCCCAAGTCGCTCCCAAAGTCGTACAGGAACCTTTTTCTAAGTCGGAGCGACTTGTGTCGCTCCTATTAGAATGGTTCCCTTGACTACTGCGGACCACGACTTGTCAGGAGGCTGAGTCGCCTGACAGGTCGCCCCTGTGTGAACCGGCTCTTACCGACATGTGGTGAACATTTCACACCAATAGCACCTTTAGAACCAGTTCACACTGCGGCGGCACGACTTCGGGGGCGACTCTGCAAGGCGTCCTGAAGACGACTTCAGAGGCGATTAGCAAAATGACTTCTGTATAGAAGTCAATGCAAGTCGCCCCGAGCCGCCCCCGAAGTCGTACAAGAACTTGCGTCGCTCCTTTTAGAACGGTTCTATTGCATAGAAAGGGACGCGACTCCTGACGCCTGACGAGTCGCCCCAGTGTGAACCGGCTCTTACAAATATATTTTTTTTTCACAAGAAGCTTTACAAATATATTTACCTAGAAAAATGGTAACGTGTTCAATACTTATTTTACCTGCTGTAGCTAGTCCATCATGAGGTACTGACGTATGTTGTATTACATATGATACGGAAATATGTGGCATGTATTCGTCAATAGAGGGTTGAACGTTAGATTATTCCTTTTAATGTGTTTTTTTTTCTTTATGTTGATAGAATATGGATTTTTTTAAACATAAAATTATATATACAGTGATTGTAAGATGAGAAAATGTATGAAACATCAAAATGCAGTGTAGTACTTGTGTATTGCATTTAGATGAAATACAAAGTCTGCATATACTGTAACTTTTTGGAATGGAATTTGAGTCTTGCAGTTCAGTGTGAAGAATGATTTGCTATGTTGTGAGAATAGTTTTTTTTTTTTAGCTTCTCAGAATTTTAAACAATAGCAGTTAATACTGTACAATACCGTTATGGATTTTAAAAAAATTATATATATAAAATATTTCGTTTTTATTATTTGTGAGGTGCCGATCATGTGTTTGGTACTATACAAAAAGTATTAGAGGCCAAATTGCCCATGTGCATGTAGCCTGTCTGTCAAAACTATGTTTTTCAGGCACCGGTACAGCGTCCAGTCTCATTGCCAGCACCATAGGCGTGCGCACAGGGTGTGCCAGGTGTGCCTGGGCACACCCTTATCACCCTGTGTGGTGCAGATTGCATTGAAATATACTGCGTTAAACGTGCACTAATGCAAAGGAAAATACAGCATTAAACAGCACATAACACACCGAAATATACAATGTTAAACGTGCACTAATGCACAGAAATATGCTGCATTAAATGTGCAGCAACACACTGGAATATACTGCGTTAAACATGCAGTAATGCACAGAAACATACTGCGTTAAGTGTGCAGTAACGCACAGAAATAGACCCCTGATATTTCATCAAAGCACCCTAATGGGGCTCCTAAAATAAATATATAATAAAAATAATAAAACTACCAACACTGTCCACTGCCCTACTGACACCGTCCACCGCTACACATGCAAATATGTTTGAGCTTTGGGGTGCACACCCTAATGCAATAGGCTGCGCACACCTATGGCCAGCACCCTGGCAAAATCTATGACTGCCCACTTTCCAGGCATATGACGCTAAATGCAAGTACCACTCAGTACTGCCACCGTGTATGACAGGCTACTGCATCTGTCTCCCAGGTGCCCACAAACGCTAGGATTCGACAGACATGGGCCAAACAGCACATGTCCATGAAACCTTAAATACACTGCCTTGAAGATTTATTATTATTATACAGGATTTATATAGCGCCAACAGTTTACGCAGCGCTTTACAATATAAAAGGGAGACAATATAGTTACAATACAATAAAATACAAGAGGATCAAGAGGGCCCTGCTCAGAAGAGCTTACAATCTAATAGGGTGGGGCAGGTGGTACAAAAGGTTGTAACTGTGGGGAATGAACTGATGGAAGTGGTAAAAGATTAGTTGGAGATGTGATAGGCTTCCCTGAAGAGGTGAGTTTTCAGGGATCGCCTGAAGGTAGCAAGAGTAGGGGATAGCCGGACAGGTTGAGGTAGTGAGTTCCAGAGGATGGGAGAGGCTCTGGAGAAATCCTGGAGACGAGCATGGGAGCTTGACAGTAGGAGGTCTTGAGAAGAGCGGAGATAAATAAAAATGTCCTGTGATGTGACCTTACTAGTCTTAATAAATACCGCTCATCATCGGGCATTGAGAATGTATTTATATGACACTGTATTCCTGTTTGGGTCCCATCATCATTGAATTCCTCTGCCAATTGTATGTTCTCTCTTTGTTTATAAATAAAGAATTTGCGGAAAAAATACCATGCCCTGAGCAGTTTTTTTTTCTTAAATCCGATCTTTTTTTTTTATATGCAAACAACGTTGAGACAATACAAACTGTACAAACAAAACACAACCCAAAAAAACTGAGTAGTTACATCAATAAAAGTAAATACAGTGGAACCTCGGATTATGAGCATAATCCGTTCCAGGAGAATGCTTGTAATCCAAAGTACTCGCATATCAAAGCGAGTTTCCCCATGGAAGTCAATGGAAAACGAAAATAATTATACTTCAATGGAATGCAATACCGCATGCGGCCAGAAGCGAGGGGCGCCGGAGAGCCATGGAAACAGCCGGAAAGGCCAGAGGACACCTCGGCTGACCTTGGCAAACCTCGGAAACTGAGTATTTCTGTGTCTTTTCAAGCATTTCCGAACGGCGCCCCCCCCACCTCAGGCAAAAACACGGTACTGCACATCGCTTTGGCCTGAACCCTGCTCGTTTAGGATTTTTTCAAATAGTTAGGATTTTTTCAAATGCAGAGCTCGTATTGCGAAATGCTCGTTAACCGTGTTACTTGCAATCCGAGGTTTCACTGTATAATTATAGTGTACATAAATTAGGGACTCCAGCGATTAATCAAGTGATGTAAACCAGGTAAAACATACATTAAACAAAACAATCACGCTAGTCTTAAAGAAATGATTATGGGCTCAATCTTAGGATGTTTTTCATGCACTAAGGGCTCTTTCACACGGGCGGCCCGTTCAGGTCCGCCTCACAGTTTTTTAGGCGGACCTGAACAGGCGCTCCGTGCTCCTCTATGGAGCCGCGGAGGTCAGCGGTGACATTCCCGCTGACATCCGACCCGCCAAAGTGTGACGGAGGAAAAACCTACTTTTCCATCCGTCTGGCGGATCGGATGAACACGGACAGACGGTCTGTGTTTATCCGATCCCCCCATAGGGGAGAGCGGAGAAAAGACAGGGCGGTCCCTGCAGTGTGCGGGGACCGCCCTGTCATCCGCCGGCTCAGCAGGGATCAACGGAGCGATCCCCGCTGAGCAAGCGGAGGTTCACGTGGCGGATCATTACTGATCCGCCCAGTGTGAAAATGGCCTTACTTGTCCAAAGGTTCCAGTGCCGTCCTCACCAGGGGCAGTTCTTGGCCGGTCTTTGGGCCCCCAGCATGTTTAGTGTGAAAAGCCAGCTTTCAGGTTAGGGCGATATTTACCAAAAATATGTAGAATATATATCGATCGTGTCATCCCCTTTATAGGGAGACACAATCGATGACGTCCCTCCTACAGCCACACCCCCTTAGTTGTAAACACACACTAGGTGAAACATAACCCCTTCAGCGCCCCCTGTGGTTAACTCCCAAAAAATAAAAATAAAAAAAAAGCTGATCGCCCGCCATTAGTAGTAAAAAATAAATAATTAATAAAAATGCAATAAAACTATCGCCCATTTTGTAAATATTTTTGTAGAAGAATACGTATCGGCCTAAACTGAGGGAAAAAAAACAATTTAATATATTTTTGGGGGATATTTATTATAGCAAAAAGTAAAAAAATATTGCATTTTTTTTCAAAATTGTCGCAGAGGTGATCAAATACCACCAAAAGAAAGCTCTATTTCTGGGGAAAAAAGGACGCCAATTTTGTTTGGGAGCCACGTCGCACAATTGTCAGTTAAAGCGACGCAGTGCCGAATCGCAAACAGGGGCCTGGTCCTTTACCTGCATTTTGGTCCGGGGCTTAAGTGGTTAATGTATGTTTCCCATTGATTTGCTCATGATTATACTTTTACTTATTGGTTGATCAACTAGGGTGTATTTGTTAAAGTGAGTTTGAACTTATTAATCCCTGTTGCTATTCAATCACATACTAGCGCCCCCTTTACTTTTCATAGATCACTAGGAGCACATCACTCTTCTAGGGGAGCAGCTTAATTATTCAATTTATTCTTTTACATATTAATTTGGCGCAGAGTATTCGCCATATACCAAAAAATTCAAATGAAAACACTCAGTAAATCATGTCCGTTTAATCCAATGTTTGCAGTTTACAGGTATGGAACAGACATTAAAAAAATCCTTAAAACACTACAAAATAAAAATAAAACAAATGTAAAATATCAACTGTACATGTTCATGTGTCAAATCTATAGGAAATTCTGGACACAATGGAACGATTCACCCATTTGCTGCCATGTAAACTATGTACAGTACAGGCTGAACACATGGCAGACAACAAACCCAGGTTTAGGGGGACTTTCTGGTGTAGCCTCCTTCCAAGTACTAGCACTTTAAGGGAACTTGTCAGACTCCAGGCTTGATTCCCTTGGGACCTTTCAAAGGATGGACTTTTGCTGCTGCGGTTTTCTTGGAATAAAACAAGATAAAACAAAACAGGGCTTCTATAACAAAGTTGATGGGTTCGTGGAGGAGTCACTTATTGAAATGTAATGCAGAAAATGTAAAAAGTTTACTTTGACGAACTATAAGAATGTGATCTGCATTCCAGCCAAAACTTCAATGTTTTGCATTGTAGGGAGAAAGGAAAGGTTAGCACTTCTGATGGGTCTCCATTGTTGTCTGGAGTCCACATTGGGAGGGGAGGTTTTCCTTCACTTCTTGCTCTGGTCACAAGGACAGGATGGTTAACCTCTCCAAAAAAAAACAAAAACTTTTTTCTGCATCCTGGTTGGGAGATTTTTCTTAATTTCATGTCCTAGTTAATACGTGGTAACCAGAAAAGGACATGATGGGAAATCTCACAATTGGGGAGGGGACAATAATCACTCTACCCAAAGTACTGGTTCAGTATTAGGAGATTTACTTACTACAGTAACCACACCCTGCACAACTCAAGCCTCCAGTCAGGTCAAGGGAATTTGTTTTTTTAGTGTTCCTAGGGAAAGAAAGCTTAGTACCTTTGCTTCTATAAAAGGCTTCTTTATTTTATCATTTCGTAAAAATTGGTCCAGTGAATTGTCAGGACAGTGTCTGATGAGCCTACAAAATGCTGTGCTCCCCGGAGGACACACAAGCAAAGGACTCGCACTGCATGGGCATGCTTTGGTCGAACAGTAGAGCTCTCCATGTCTGGGGGGTGAAAAGAGGGAGATTAATATTGGTAGTAATGCCCCTAGACAGTAAACCATCTGTCTGACATTATCATTCTTATTTTTACAATGTCCTAGTGTCCTTAAACAGGAAAAGGCGAAAAGCTTAACCATATGGAAAACCTCCAGGTGGTAAAAACAATGTCCCCTCATCCCCCCCAAACTTGAAGACCGCTGCACTTTAAAAAGCCACCACCATCTGTCGGTGACATTTGGCAATATGGCAACAAGGGGTTGGGGTGGACAGTTCTGTACAAAACCAAAACTGCATGTCACTTCAAACAGTCTGGAGGTCTAGTGACTGTCCTGGTATACACTGATGCTACGTGGGATTCGCAACAATTAGTGTTTCCCACACTCAATCACAATTCGTTTATGCGAACCACTCCAGGTGTCAATGTTAAACACACCAAAAATGGTTTGCAAAACGCAGTGCGATTGGCTGAATCGGATCACATGGGTGTGAACATCCATACGATCCGATTCCAGTGCTGCAAAAATAAGGTGCATGCACCTTCTTCGTGTGCTGCGATTTGAGTCATACAAAATGAATGGGCTCAAATCGAACTGCAAATAATCGCATGTGATTTGAACAGGACCTTGGTGCGATTCCTGTCTGAATTACACGTGGTTCCCACACAGCATCAGTGTAAACCTAGGGTTCAAGGGGACTGCGGAGGTGAGATCATATACATGTGATGGCCTTAAAGGGTTTGTAAAGGTTTGTTTATTTCCTAAATAGGTTCCTTTAAACTAGTGCATTGTTGGTTCACTTACCTTTTCCTTCGATTTCCCTTCTAAATGTTTTTTTCCCCCTTGTCTGAATTTCTCACTTCCTGTTCCTCCTCAGTAAGCTGTTCTAAATGACTTTCCACCGCTCGGATGATGGTGGAAAGCTTACCGAGGACAAACAGGAAGTGAGAAATTCAAAGAAAAAAAAAAAACACATTTATAAGGGAAATTTGAAGAAAAGGTTGGTGAACCAACAATGCACTAGCTTTAAAGGAACCCATTTAGAAAATAAAAGACGAACCTTTACAACCCCTTTAAAAGGAAAATTAACCCAGATGCTGGTTTATTTTCAGTACTTAACTCATCAACAGAAGGTTGCGTGATGTCTGAGCCCTTATCTGAAATCAACTGCCACAAGATGGAATTGTAATGGGACATGTTGCCACAGGTACTCCATAAGTGAGCATTCCTAACAGCTCCCTTTTCTCTCAAACAACAGTAAACGCTTCACAATCTGCAATGGAAGTTGAGTAGTAGCAATCAAACATCCCCCTCATCTTTCCTGGAGCTTAAACATTGAATACTAAATAAAGTCATGGGCTGGTACTTTTTTTTTTTTTCATCCACAATTAAATAACCCTATCCAAAAATTAAAATCTTCCAGGCAAAGCCATTCTCATACAGCAGTCCTTTAAATGAATTCACTTACAGGTCAACCATTTAGATGCGGCTTCGCCCAGAAGCCCTGTTTTTTGGACAGAGCTGCCTTTCTCAAGAACCATTGTATTAGGTCTGCTTACCAGAACTTTGCATTATAGTGATATTACACCCACAAGGTCTTGGACAAATTGAAACCAAAAGAAATTTAAATAGTATTTAAAAATTAACCCTGTTCACAGGTTGTACAAAGAGTTTTGCAAGACCGACAATAGGACAAATCTTGGTAATGGGATTACCTTTACAGCAAGTTTCACATAATCAGGTTTCAAAGACAATTTTAGCAGTAAATTAAGCATGCTGCCAAGCCCTTTAGTCCAGTCCATTTCACAAAAGCCTTTACAAGTCCTAGAAAACATTATATGGTTGTGTTGCCCTAAAATAAGAGTCCTCAAGGAGGCAGTACTGTCTAGAGAACACAGTCCATATCTTGTTGTGGTAGTCCGATGGGGAGGGAGCGGTGACAGAGGGAGATGATGCTTCACCGTGATGAATTGGAACTGGAACGGCTGCGATGACGGCGGCGTGCAGGGGATCGTGAGCGTCGGCGTACAGGGGAACGGCGGCGGGGGGAACGGGACCTGAGGAGGGAACACAGTGTTATCGACTGAACCACAAAAATGGGTACAGGTTTCCCAAAGTGTAGATCAATGGGGAGAGACTGACATGACCACAGACACACAATCAGAAAGTAAAACATGATGCCTTTTCAATAAAGAAAGATGTTATATTCGTGTAACTGCAGATCTAAAAATCAAACCAATAAGCCCCATTACCAGCCTACTCCAAAGATATGTAAACACAAACCTCAGATCAGATGCCCAGAGGCTATCATCTGCTCTGGCTTGTACATGGCACCATCTTCATATGCCAAGAGCTGGGAGGTACACGTGTGTGCCCGAATCCCTGCTAAAAGACTGAAGATGCAGCTCCGCTCTACCCATTTCACAGCAGTGAAAAGCCCCAAACATCTCTTGAGACATTCTGCGTTTACTCAATAGATCATCAGGCGGGTGAGGGACAGCACATGGGTTCACTTATTTATACCCTAAACCAGTGGTCATCAACCCTGCCCTACAGGGCCCACTAACAGGCCAGGTTTGCAAGATAACTGAAATACATCACAGGTGATATCATTTGCTGCTCAGTGATTGCAGTATTCTAGACTGCATCTCCTCATGGTAATACATAAAACCTGGCCTGTTAGTGGGCCCTGTAGGGCAGGGTTGATGACCACTGCCCTAAACTATTCTTTAAATTAACCACAATAAAAAGCCAACAGGCTTGCGCTGGAACTATATTGCACACCTGTGTAGCTAATCTCAGAGGAAATGTGGCTTTGCAGAGGACCGTCACTGTACCTTTTACTGCTGGGAACAGACAAGATTCAGGGCAGAGCCATGGCTTCAGTCCTCCTATATCTGTACACTTTCTATTATGATGCATCACATGTCACTATTTTAATGGCAAGGGAGATTCTGTAATGTAGCCAGTAAGGGCTCAAGATTGTATAAGAAGGCAGAGTGCTCCGTTTAGCGATCCTGCTGCTGGTGAGTGACTGATCACTAGTCTAGCATGGTCCTTACAATTTGCCTCACTATGCAAGAGCAAAATCCTTTAGCCACTGTAAAGCGCCAACAGTTAAAGAAAATATTGTCACACTAAATGACTGAAGCATGTACCAAAACTTGCCCAGCGGTTCCCTTTAAATCAAACATTTTCAGGGAGTCCTATCCTGTGTCCAGATAGCAAAGGATTTATCGTGTTTCGCTCCTTGGTCACAACACCTTCCTCCACCCTATTGCAAAAAAAGGCTTGTTGCAAAGCCCCAATATTGGATTGTTAAATGGGAGGGGAAGAGGGCTTGGGTTCAAGTCAGCCAAGCCGATGCCTACCCTATGCAGACAGTCAAGGTTTGAGCTTCTAGTTCATCAGTCCTTTGATGAAGTCACGTGATGAGACGACACGTGCAAGGAACAACTCACGTGACCGGAAGTGACATGGAGACCGTCCGTTTGGATGCCTATTTTATCCCTGCCTGGATTTATACATACATTTTACTTTATTAAAATGTACTCATTCTTGCGTACTTCACGATGGGAGTTTCTTTTCTCCGCTTGCCTGATGAATACCTGATCCCTCTGTGAGCCTCCATTTTTATGAAGACCGTCACAAGCTATTGTCAGTATCAGGAAGATACACATTAAAGACATTATTTGCTCAGGAAGCTGGTACATAGCCATTGAAAGCCGATTGACTCATTTATTGAGGTAAGCGCTCTGTGAGCTCATCTATCAGGAAGATCTGCATTTGAAGCACTTTATTGTGGATTGAAGCATGTGAAGACATTTCATTCATTGCACTTACTTTGGACTATCACTTATTTGAAGAGTTGTTTTAGTTTTGGTCTTTTCATTTTCACTTGCATACAGAGCATTCGCTCTTCTGGAGCTGTTTGATAAAGCTCAATATTATTGCACTTTATTGTTTGAGACACGTCAATAGGTACACACACTGCTCGCTGTATCAGTGACTTATATTTATGCACTTTAGGTGTGTTTGAGATTGCGCTCATTTTATATTTTTCCCAGTTCTGCTGGAGGGATTCCCTCATCAACACAGACTGTTGATGGGTGAAGGGAGCAATTTTCTTTCCTACAACCCATGGTTGCCAGAAAATTGCACCATCTATGGCTGGCTTAAGACCGACTAAATACAGCTGCAAGACCGGGGGGGGGGGGGCAGGCTTTACACTTTATTGCTGAACTGCATTCTTCCCAAAATTCTCACAAAGAGTATCCCCAAATCTAAGAACACAATAAATTCTGCCTGTTACCAAGGCTCCCGAGAAGAACTATTAAACTTGATCACTGGGAGGTTTGCAAAAAAATAGAAATTTCCAAAACTGGTATCCGAGTTCAGTGCAGACTGAACCAGCCTCAAAAAAAGGTGAAAATACAGTATACTAGACCATACAGAAAGTGCTTTTCTCACAGCCAGACACTCCATTATGTTTATTAAAGGAGAAGTACAGCCAAACAAGCTTTGGCTGTGGATCACAGGATTGCAGTTAGTTTTGCACTTCTGTGACACATTTTCAGCAGAGAGCAGGCTGAAGAGTCTGTCCAGGCTCTGGCATCACCACGATCATAGAGTTGGAATCCACCCAGATCCCTGGACCGGTACCCAGCTCAGTGCCTGAGACGGCTTCTCCCTCCAGACCATCGCTTCAGTAAGTGCTTGGGGAGCTGTGAGAACTGAGCGATCAGCGGTGTTCGATTGCTCGGTTCTCAGTGTACAGGCGCCGGGGGAGCGATGCTGCATCCACCTAGGTAGGTAAAGTCAGTCTGCTCCAAAATTTTAGGAATTGGGATATATAAATATGTGGCTATGTTGTATAAAAAAAAAGCCAAAGTAAATGTGTTAAGATGTTGCTACAAAAAAGGATGGGGTACTTGTATTTCTGGTGGGCAGTGACTTGGAGCTTCAGTCATCAAAAACTATGGCAGATGAAGAAACTTTCAAGTGTGTTGGCGGACTGGTCCATCAGTGCTCTGTGGCTCCATTAACTAGCCCCTGCATAACTACAAGTAATTATGTAGATTCTAGCAGATGGGCCCAGAGCGCAAAAGGGGACTAGCCATCCTTCAGCTCCCAAAGACAACCCACCACCTGAGGCAAGTATTATAACCTCTTGGTTTTGGCTTTTTTTGTAGCAACAGTGTTTCAACATTGCAGTTTCATCGTTCCTTCAAACAAAAATATATACAACATTGTTCAGTAAAACCATAATACAATTACACACATTCCTAGCTGGTAGTCACTGATTTTACTCCAAATCCAGGTCTGCAGAACACAACCTTTACATGCATTATATACAAGGTAAATACCATATGATTGCAATATATATATATATATATATATATATATATATATATATATATATATATATATATATATATATATATATATATATATATATATATATATATATATATATATATATATATATATATATAGAAAAAAAAAAGCTTTTGAAAATGTCAGCGAGTTAGGGGAAAGGCAGAATTACACAACAGAAAGGACAGACAAATACAGAATGTGGTTTCAAAGCAATGGTTCGTAAGGGGCTTTTGCCAGGGTCAAGTTTGGCCAAGACTTGCAGATCCAAAGCCCTACACAGAGACAGCACATTACGAAGACATTTTCATATAAAAAAAGCTGAGGGTTGATCAACAGACTGGACCTATAAAATTCCACTTAATATCCTGAAGCACTAAAAGGAAAGCAAAGAAGGTAGATTGGGAACAGTAAGGACAGTCAGAATAATCTGCAGGGGTGCAGATTGCCGTTAGTTCTCAGAGCCTGCAGAAAAGATGCACTACCTCCTTCTCATCCGTGGGGGAGACCGACGCCACATAGGGGGAGGCGGTAACATCCGACGAGGAGGGCTGAATCTTCGGGGTGCCGCCCTCATACGTAAAGGTGTAAGGACTGCCGAAGCTGTGATCTCCTGCCCATCAATCTGTCCTGGAAGGTCAATTAAAAAAAAAAAAAAAAAGTTTAAATGTGCTTAACTGGAGGAATTAGTAAATGTTTACTCGAAAATAGACAAGCAGCCAGCACATGTATCCATCAACGTGTCCATGATATATAATATATATAAAAAAACACACACACACACACACACACACACACACACACACTAAAACAAAGCTATATCCAAAATATAAGGACTTTAGAACAGCGACAGAATTTTTGAAATGTGAGATTACACATGAGCCTTTAGATTAACCATGTCAGGTCTTTAAAAAACAAATATATTTCTGCCTTAGGGCTCTTTCACACGGAGCAGACCGTTTCTCGGTCCGCTCCGTGTGTCCGCCAAGGCTCAGCGGGGATCCCCGCTGAGCTGTCGGCGGATAGGGCGGTCCCCGCACACAGTGCAGGGACCACCCTGTCTCTGCTCTCCCCTATGGGGGACCGGATGCAGACGGTCCATCTGCATCTGGTCCGTTCCGCCGAACGGAAGAAAAATAGGGTTTCTTCCGTTCGGAAAAGCGGAACCCGACTGACGCGGATGCTCCATCCGCTAAGGGACGCGTCCCCATAGGGATTCATTACAAGTCCGTTAACGGACTTGTAATGAACGGACAGACTGAGCGAACGTCTGAAAGGGGCCTAAGGGTGTCTGCATTTTGGATGCAGTACAGCAGACACCTTAGGATAGCAGCATTGTCAGTCTGGAGAGGGTAGTGTTAGACTAGCAGATTTAGATGTACTTGACTAAAAAATTTTGAACTCCAGCACTTTTTTAGAAGTTAGAGCAAAGTTTTATTTCGTTTTTTTTTTTCCACAAGAAAAAGTTTTATTTAGTTTAGAATAAAGGTTTTACATATGAATAAAAGCTGACCATTGCAAGCTCCCCTGCCAGTGGTAAATGGTTTGTCTCAACTCTCTAACTGCTACTTTGTCTGGACAGCTTGATCTGTTAAAGTTGAAATATATCACTTATTAAAAGGAAAAAAGAAAGCCAAAAGAGAAAACCCAATGCAGTCACCATATCCAAGAACTGGCGAGTTGCAAATTAATGATTTTTTTGTTTTTGGGTTTAATACAGTTTTAGTATAGCACTGCTACTTGCAATGGAGACCCTTTCACCTTGCCATAGTTTGCTTACATGATTGTAGCGTTACGGAATGTCTAAAACAAATTTGCTGGTTTACCTCCATCCATGTGTTTTAGGGCCTTGTCTGCTTCATCTGCTGCCTCAAACTCCACATAGGCATAACCCTTATTAAGGTGCGGGTGACAGCGGTCTACTGGCATGTCGATCATTTTAATCTTCCCATAGGTGGAAAAGATCTCTAGAATGTGGTCCTGGGGAAAACAGAAATATTAAGCATAATACAAAAATAAGAACTGTAAAATATGACAATTACACAGCATCAGATCAGGATTTCTGCTCATTTAAGGCAAAGTTCACTTTATGAGCAACTGCAAGGGTTGTTGCTTTTGCACTGCCAGGGAAGCAACGTGACTTTCCCAGAGTTCTACATGCCAAGGCTGGGTTCACACTGTTGTGTGTAGTAATGCGTGTGCATTAATTTTATTGGCAAGCCCATCACACCAACTCACAATAACATACAATTGTATTTTTTTAACACAGTGCAACGCAATGAACAGTAGTGCATTAACGTTTGTTGTGGTGTGACGCAATGCACAGTCGTTAGCAAGGTGTGTTGGGGTGCTGTTATTCAAGAATAAATGGCAGTGCAGAAATGTAAAAACCATGATGGGGTTTAGTGAATGGAAATTCAGACACCCAGCACTATCACATGAGGGAAGAGGAAATGGTCAATAAGAGCCGTGTAAGCTCCAAATTGCCACTTGCATAGGGCACCCCCTCCTTGCTTCTGAAAGAATAGGGCGTGAAGCGAATGCAAGTTTGGTAAAGCAGATGTTTACTTTAAAGACGAATGAGCCAAAAAAAAATCTCTCTTCATGAAGCAAAAGTTTAATGCAACTCTCAGCAAACCTACCTAAATCGGTTTATGTACTCGGGGCATCATTGCGCTTTGTACAGCTTTACTGAATAAGCCTGAATGTGTTCAACAACTCAAGCCTAATAACCAGAACATTATTAAACAAAGCTAACCTTGGTAACATTTCTTGTCAGCCTCCCAATGTGAACTTTGGTGGGCCGCGGACTGGGACTTCGCCTTTTCCTCTCCTTCTCATCGCGTTTTGGCTGTTTGGATCTGCAAGAAATAAAACGAGTGTTATTCTACCAATATGGCATGCATTGAGAAATCTTTGACAACCAAAAAGCAGTTGTCACGTGGGCTCTTAATCAGAATGGCTGTATTAAAAAGTTTCATGTAAACCTACAAGACAAATACGGGCGATGAAGCTGCTTTCTAGCCAACATGAGTCTGACTGCAAACAAGTATGCAATAGGGTAGGCATGAAGCATTTTCAAAAGAAGAGGTCAGCAATGGCAGCCTGCACATTAATCTCATAACAGGTTTACTGAATGTATTTACCACCCCTCTAACAATACATGCTGCTGGAGCAGATTGGCCTATATCAAGAGGCTGATAAAGGAAGTTTCAAATAAAAAGGTTTACTATGAAACATGAAGCCAGTGGCAAGTGAGTTAACGTACAACAAATTCTCTACCTGAACTAAAATAGCATACCCTCCTGGTTTACGTACTACATAGTAATGTGCCATGCTGGCAGAAGACAAACATCAATTTTTTATTTTATTAAACTACCCAAGGACCCTCTATAGCGTAAACTCCATGGCCTTATTACTACGTCTTCTTACTATTTAAATGCAAGAGCCTTTTAGCTTTCGGAAAAAAAGGAAACATACTTGGAGCGTGAGCGCCTTCGGTTGTCATGTCTTCGGCGAGAAGGACTGGGAGAACCAGAGGAGCTGCTAGAGCTTGAGCTGCGGGATGAGCTGGAACTTCCAGAGCGGCTGGATGCAGATGAGGAGCTGGAACCTGAACTAGATCCTGAGCTGGACCCGGATGATGAACTTGAAGAGGAGCTGGAGCGGGAGCTTCTGGAACAAAGGGGTAGCGTATTGATCAATAAAACAAGTAGAACTAGTAGTTGGTCAAAGCAGAGCTAAGGTTTAAGCATAGATGGTGTCGGACTAGGAAAGAAAGTCATTATCCCAGACATGCTCGAGTGCACAGCTGTCAAACTCAGGTACGTGCATACTGGCAATAGGCACGTATTTTATGATGCTTGTCTGTTGCCTTTGCCTTGACCTCCTTTGACAATCATCATGAATACTTTAATTTGACCATTTTTGATTAGCTGCATGTTATAGTCAGTGAAGTTTTGGTACCCACACAATATGTACATGCTTTTGAGATTAAGTGACACATCAGCTAATAACCTAAAATAAGACTGGCAGAACACGACTTGTTTTGAAGCGTGCAACATCAAAAAGCAAGCAACTTTCGTTTTATACCAACTAATGTGCAGTGTACAACAGCGGCAAAAGTAGAAAGTAGCTTGGTCCTTGGTGTATAGTTTCTAATGGTTTGTAATGCCACGTACCTGCTGCTACTACTGCCAGTGGAGGCGCTGCGTCTCTTTCTGGTCTTGTCTCGTCCACGGTCTTTCTCTGCCGTTTCTTTTCCTGGAGCCTTTTCTTTAGTCCGATCCTTAGACCTGTCCTCAGACCGCTCTTTACGCTTGCTAGGAGAGGGAGCCCTACACAAGAGAAACATCAAGAACCATTATGTAGCCTCATATAGTATAAAGCAAATGTTATGCAGGATAAACCCATTTTGAACTAGCACATTTAAGAAATTAGCTTTGGTTTTTAAAGTTATTCTATGACCATTTTTTATCATTTCAATTTGGAATGAAAATGCATATTTATTTTTTTAAATCGTGAGTTTTTTTTTGGCATCTGCATCCCATCACTAGAAAGTTCAATTCATGTTCTGGAAGAAGGCAAAGAAAGTCTGATTAGACAAGTGTCCCCCCAATGGAAGATTTCCTCCAGTCATGTTCCAAACAAAACAGTAGAACTCTGGATTTCCCATTACCTCCATGGACAGAGCCATCCTTTCTAGTAAATCATTCTACAGTAGAAATGGGTTAACTTTGCCAGAGGCACCGCTGACTGCTTCAGGGCCCCCGCAGGTTTTGAATGGAATTACATTCTCCAAATGAAGCCTACATATACTTCTACAGTATAGAAGGGACAGAACACATGAAGTGGAGAGAAAAAATGCTGCTCACCCCGTTATAATACAGAAGAGAAAATTTCCCAAGTGGGGTTTTTAGGCAGCTCAATTCGACGAATGGGATACAATGTAGTAAAAAAGTATTTATTCACATATATCAAAATTTATCAAAAAAAGGGGAAAATTGTGGGATCATAAATAGAATATGAGTTGCGGCACAGCAAAAGAACAATGTTCTTTTGCTGTGCCGCAACTCATTCTATTTATGATCCCACAATTTTCCCCTTTTTTTGATAAATTTTGATATATGTGAATAAATATCTCCTAAACCTCCATGGTTAGGAGATATTTACAATAAAGCCATGCGCTGATGTCTACGGCGCATGCACGCTTTAGAAAGGGCAGATTGTGCCGTTTCTAAAGGGGTCATGTTGTGACTGGCACTCTCCCATATGGTGTCCCTCAATACAAAAAAAAAACAAAACGAAGCAGTTGGGTAAAAAAAAAAAAAAAAAAAGTTACCGAAGACCGCCTGCATCCAGATTTAGACATTGCTTGGGAATTTTGAATGACTGCTGTCAAAATACAATAGCTTTAGTGGGAGAATCACCCATCTGCGCAGTCTGGTGTATGGCTGGATTTAGCAAGCCGCTGGCCTGAAACAATCACGAAACCATCTGCACACCTGACTGTAAGAATAGAGATTCAGCAGAAAAGTTGGAGATCAAAGCCTTCAAATTTGCATCTATTGAAAAAATATAGTATTTCTGTGCTGGCAGGTCCAAAAAAGATGTAAAAGCAGTAGTAAAGTCCCAATTGTAAATTAATATAAAAAAAAATAAGTCCCCTGCAGGTTTAAGTCATAAAATGCGAGTATGCTCTTCACACCAGTACATTAGGACAGCCTGCCTATGAACGGAGCCCTCCAGCACTGCACGGTCACGTTTCCCCAGTGCTTCCATCTTCACCCAGTTGTCCTTCCAGGTTTGGACTCTACGGGCACTTGAATGGCCAGGCAGCAGCAATGTCACCCCTGCGCATGGTAGCCATTGTGCAGTCCAGTGGACTGCACAATGTGAGGCTCAGAAGAAATTACCCACTGACCCACCAGGGTCTCTTCTGTTACAAAAGCTCTCCCTGTCAGTAAATTCTGTATTGCTTCAGGTTACTACCACTTTAAGTTAGGGGGGACTGCAATCAATGGGGGAGACAGGCCAAGTTTTTCCAATCTCTAGCAGGCAGATCTCACCATTAGGGCTGCAACCAACAATTTTCATAATCGATTAGTTGGCCGATTATTGTTTCGATTAATCGTATAATAGCCTTTAAAAAAAAAAGAAAAATGCATTTAATTTTTTTGGGCGGATTACAAAACGCCGCAAAAACACATTACATGCTTTTCTGCAGCTTCTCCATTAAAGTATATTGAACCAAAAAAAACTAAATATCACCGTTTTGCGTGAAAAAGTCCTTGCCCTTTCCAAATACGCAGCAGCTGAAAAAAACAAACTCATGGATGTGAACGAGTCCCATAGGAAATCATGTAAATGAACTGTAGTGCGTTTCTGCAAAAAGCACCAAAAACCACAGAGGTGTGACCCCGGCCTGAGATGTTTAGTAACATAATGGAGTTAAAAAAAAACTAAAATAAGTACAAAAAGAGCAAATAATCGCTACTGTAAGTTTTTTTTTTTACTGTGGGACAGTGAAAGTAATATTTACAGTAGCGATTTGCTTTTTTGTACTATAGAGGGCTAATTTTAGTTTTTTTTAACCCCATTATGTTACTGGCCGATTAATCGATTATGAAAATTGATTTCATAATCGATTAATTGTTTCGGCCCTACTCACCACTGATACCCAATCACTGCAGGACACAATGGCGATGTAGGGTTGTCGGCCCGTGGGGGGGGGGGGGGGGGGGTCTAGTCCACACACCTGACAGTGTGGAGCAGGGTCATCACTGCAATTGTTTTAACCTCCTGAAAGGGTCACTAACTGACAGAGAAAAGTTAGGTAACCAACCCATCTTTGATGTCTAACAGACCTCTAAAAAAAATCCTGGGACTGATGGACAGAATTGCACATACCTGGCAGGTAAAACCGCTTTTATATGCATGTCATCTGTCTATACAGTGGTTTGCTTGACGGTCAACTTTAAACCAGAATTCCAGGTTTCCTTTCACTGTTTGAGTCAGCTCACAAATGCTGATCCAAAGAAGAATGGAATGGCTGCTGGGGACGAGCAACAGCAAAGATTCGTTCATACAGTATCTCCCGTCATTCAGGATCAGCCTTTTTTCAATGCACACAAGGTATTCTTTGGCTGGCTTAGGTGGACAGATGACACCATGATCTGTACTCTCATTAGAAACCAAAAAATAAAAATAAAAAAAAGGTATCTTTTGAAGTCCAGGGATCCTGTATATGCAACTATATGTGCAAGAAAAATGACAGACACTTCATGGTGTGATGCACAAAAATATGCATATGCTGCATTTTGCCCTCCTCTTAACCCCCTTGTATGAACAGGCCAGGGTTTTTGGTGTGCCATTGGGAAAAAAAAAAGGAATTTTTTCACGTGCAGAAAAACACAGGTCTTTTCAAGTGCAGAGTGTGAACAAGCCCCAAGTGTTTTCCTGACCATTTACTGTACTTACAAAACATTGTAGAACTGTAAGCTTGCCTCAAAACACTGGATGAGCTTGTATTGAGGAAGAACTATTGTGTCTCCCACACCTCCAAACAATCAACACTGAAGACAATGTTAGGGGCCCAATGACACCAGGTGTAGTGGGATGCATTTATGGAGGTATTACCACTACATATACAGTCCAAAATCTAGGTTATCTAATGGGCATAGTTCACACCATTGCAGAACAGGAGGAAAAAGTACAGCAAGCTGCATTTTTTTGCGACAAATGTGCATAGACACCAGGGCTGTGGAGTCGGAGTCGAGGAGTCGGAGGAAATTTTGGGTACCTGGAGTCGGAGTCAGCAAACAATGCACCGACTCCTACTAAATTTAGATTGGAATAAAAAAAAAAAAGCAAGTTTAAATGTCCCAATTCACAAAAAGTTCTAATTAATGACTTCTCTACTGTAAGAATAAAGACCAATGCATGCAGTGCCTCACGTAACCGCAAAACGAACACGTTAAGTGACCGTGAAGAAGCGCGCTTTTCATGTGCTTCACTATATGGCACACAACGCCAATTAGGAGCTGCAATACTTATACTTTCCATAGTGTTGTGTTCTGCTTTTACAGGGAACGCATGTTAGAGAACCAGTAAGTGTCCAAATAAAAAAATTCCAACAGGAGTTTTATAAAGCACTAAAAGAAGTTGAAAAGTATGATCGCTCATCCAAACTTACTGTTGAAGAAGCCATCCTTGTTTATCCAGAGATCGTTAGTGATGTGGCCAGAATAGTTACTGCAATGCCACCCACCCAAGTCAGTGTCGAAAGATTATTTTCAGCCCTAAAAATAATAAAGTCTGACTTAAGAGGCTCTATGAAAGAGGATCTGGCAGAGGCAATTCTCTTCCTTAGAACTCTACATTGAATTGATTTGCATTTGCCAAGCCTAGAACTACATTTCAAGATTAATATAAACCATTTCTAGGTTTTGCAGATTTTGTTTTTGGTTCATTATAGATAAGCTTTGTTTTTGTTCTAAAACAACCAAATAATGTGGTTTGTATTTTAGAACTGGTAAAGATCCTGTTCCTGATGTTTATGCCTGCTGCTACTATCCAGCCACTTGATTGTTTTCATTGTGTTTGTCTTTTGCTTAAACTGTGCAATACAGTAGACTGTTGGCTTCCCAGCCAGTAGTCCTGTGGTAGGTTGCGTTTCTTTCCCTCAAGGAATCTATAAAATACATTCGCATATTAATACAGAGGAGTCGGAGTCGGAAGTACATAAAACTGAGGAGTCGGAACATTTATCTACCGACTCCACAGCCCTGATAGGCACAACAAAACTCAGTGCACAAGCACACATCCAAAAAAAAAAAAAAAGGAAATGTAAGCATACAAGCCCACAGCGCAAAACAAATGCGTATAAAATCACACCTCAACATGCATGCAAAAATGTGCAATTTATGGCGCAAATTTACTCTCAAAGTGGATGTAAAGTCTTGAACGCCACCCTTTGGGCCCCTTCTGCTAATTTCACGTTTGGTGAGCATTAATTCCAAACATGGGCGTCTGTACTTTCGACTTGTGTGACGGACTTGTGTACAGACGATACGATAAATCAGACAACAGACCGTTGTCCACTGAAAATTACTAGCCCGTCATCCAACAATTTGTTACCGTAAAGTTGGACAATTGTCAGAAGGAGCCTACCAACGGTAAGATTTTAGTACAACAGACAATCCCCTTCCAACAATTGGATCGTGTGTACGAGGCTCGAGTGTGTTTTGTGCATCGTGTTTAGGGCAGTCCGCTCAATTCAATGGGCTGAAAAATTTGCTAAAGAATTCCCTGACGCTTTTTAAAAATGTTGCTGCACCGGATGTTATATCCTCAGCAGCTACAATCCAGAAGACGAATGCCTTCTTCGCAATTAAAGTCTTCTAATACCAAGTCTTGTACTCTTAAAGGGGTTGTAAAGGTAAAAAAAAGAAAAAAAAATCCCTAAATAGCTTCCTTTACCTTAGTGCAGTCCGCCTTCACTTACCTCATCCTTCCATTTTGCTTTTAAATGTCCTTATTTCTTCTGAGAAATCCTCACTTCCTGTTCTGTCTGTAACTCCACACAGTAATGCGAGGCTTTCTCCCTGGTGTGGAGTGTCGTGCTCGCCCCCTCCCTTGGACTACAGGAGATTCAGGACGCTCTCTACATTGCAGATAGCTCCTTTCTCTGTGTGTTAGTGGGTGTCCTGACTCTCCTGTAGTCCACGGAGGGGGCAAGCGTGACACTCCACACCAGGGAGAAAGCCTGGCATTACTGTGTGGAGTTACAGACAGAAGAACAGGAAGTGAGGATTTCTCAGAAGAAATAAGGACATCTAAAAGCAAAATGGAAGGATGAGGTAAGTGAAGGAGGACTGCACTAAGGTAAAGGAAGCTTTGCTACAATGTAAAGTAGTGAGTGTACAGCTTGTATAACAGTGTAAATTTGCTGTCCCCTCAAAATAACTCCACACAGCCATCAATGTCTAAACCACTGGCAACAAAGGTGAGTACACCCCTGAATGAAAATGATCAAATTGGGTCCGATTAGCAAAGAACTCTCTGAGGATCTGAAAAAAAAAAAGAATTGTTGCTCTACATAAAGATGGCCTAGGCTATAAGAAGATTGCCAAGACCCCGAAACCGAGCTGCAGCACAGTGGTCAAGACCATACAGCGGTTTAACAGGACAGGTTCCACTCAGAACAGACCTCGCCATGGTCGCCCAAAGAAGTTGAGTGCACGTGCTCAGCTCAATATGCAGGTGTTGTCTTTGGGAAATAGTCATATGAGTGCTGCCAGCATTGCTGCAGAGGTTGAAGGGGTAGGGGGTCAACCTGTCTGTGCTCAGACCATATGCCGCACACTGCATCAAATTGGTCTGCATGGCTGTCGTCCCAGAAGGAAGCCTCTTCTAAAGATGCACAAGACCACAAACAGTTAGCTGAAGACAAGCAGACTAAGGACATGGACTACTGGAACCATGTCCTGTGGTCTGATGAGACCAAAATAAACGTATTTGGTTCAGATGGTGTCAAGCGTGTGTGGGGGCAACCAGGTGAGGAGAACCTCAATCAAGCATGGTGGTGGGAGTGTCATGGCTTAGGGCTGCATGAGTGCTGTCAGTTTTCTATCAAATAGTGCCCTCTCCATTGTATGGCGCCATGGTGATGTCACGCCAGCTGATCAGGAAATCTGGAGTGCCCTTCCGACAGAACACCGGCACCTTCAGTTCGAGGGAACCATGAATGCCAACATGTACTGTGACATACTGAAGCAGAGCATGATCCTCTTCTCTTCGGAGACTGGGCCGCAGGGCAGTATTCCAACATAACAACCCCAAACACACCTCCAAGACAACCACTGCCTTACTAAAGAATCTGAGGGTAAAGGTGATGGACTGGCCAAGCATGTCTCCAGACCTAAACCCTATTGAGCATCTGTGGGGCATCCCAATGGAAGGTGGAGGAGCGCAAGGTCTCCAACATCCACCAGCTCCGTGATATCATCATGGAGGAATGGAAGAGGACTCCAGTGGCAACCTGTGAAACTCTGGTGATCTCCATGCCCAAGAGGGTTAAGGCAGTGCTGGAAAATAATGGCGGCCACACAATATTGACACTTTGGGCCCAATTTGGACATTTTCACTTAGGGGTGTACGCACGTTTTTTTTTTTTACCAGCGGTTTAGACATTGATGGCTGTGTGTTTAGTTATTTTGAGGAGACAGCAAATTTACACTGTTATACAAGCTGTACACTCACTACTGTACATTGTAGCAAAGTGTCATTTCTTCAGTGTTGTCATTTGGAAAGATACAATAAATAATTTACAAAAATGTGAGGGAGAACTTAAATGACATCCCAGTCTTATGCTGGCCATACAATCTACGAAAAATCGTCCCAACGACCTTTCGAAAAAAGGAAGGTTCCGCACGTGAGCGCAAACGACAGTGCCATCATGCAATGACCTATAAATCGTTCAGTGGACATAAATAAAAAATAATTGGTTGGTATATTTTACATTTACCTAGTGCAGAAAGTTCGGATGGGAAAACGCAACGTTTCAATTTATCGTTCAGCAGAAAATTTACAAACTTGTCAATTTTTTCGGCTCAAAAACATCCCAACGATTAATGATTTTGTGCCCATTAACTGTTCGAAAAACAAATGGACTGTCTGAAGGACCGATTTTCCGTATAGTGTATGGCCAGCGTTAGTCTGTAGGGTCCAATATTGAGTTTCTCCACCCTTTACAGCTATAACAGCTTCAACTCTTCTGAGAAGGCTGTCCACAAGGTTTAGGAGTGTGTCTAGGGGAATGTTTGACCATTCTTCCCAGAGTGCATTTGTGATGTTAGGCACCGATATTGGATGAGAAGGCCTGGCTCACAATCTGCGTGCTAATTCATCACAAAGGTGTTCTATCGGGTTGAGGTCAGGACTCTGTGCAGGCCAGTCAAGTTCCTCCACCCCAAACTCGCTTATGGACCTTGCTCTGTGCACTGGTGCGCAGTCACATTTGGAAACAGAAAGGGGTCGAGTGATACAGTGTGCGGCTATGATACGGGGGGCGCACCCGCAAGGACTCACCACCATGCGAGCTCTCGCATGACTGTGGTGAGTACTTGCGGGGAGGACCAGAGACAGCCGCCGAGGGACCCCAGAAGACATGGATCGGGGCCACTCTGTGCAAAACGAGCTGCACAGTGGAGGCAAGTATAACATGTTTGTTATTTTAACCACTTGCTTACTGGGCACATAAACCCCCTTCGTTCCCAGACGAAATTTCAGCTTCCGGCACTGCGTCGCTTTAACTGACATTTGCGCAGTCGTGCGACGTGGCTCCCAAACAAAATTTACGTCCTTTTTTTCCCCACAAATAGAGCTTTATTTTGGTGGTATTTGATCACCTCTGCGGTTTTTATATTTTGCGCTATAAACAAAAAAAGAGCGACAATTTAAAAAAAATATATTTTTTTTTACTTGTTGCTATAATAAATATCCCAATTTTTTTTTCAGTTAAGGCCGATATGTATTTTGACGTATTTTTGTAAAAAAAAAAAAAAAAAAAAAAAAAAAAAAAATCGCAATAAGCGACTGGTTTTACTAGTAATGGCAGGGATCTGCGATTTTTATTGGGACTGCGATATTGCGGCGGACGCATCGGACACTTTCAACACAAATTTGGGACCATTCACATTTATACAGCGATCAGTGCTATAAAAATGCACCAATTACTGTATAAATGTGACTGGCAGGGAAGGGGTTAAAACTAGGGGGTGAGGAAGGGGTTAACTGTGTAGCCTGGGTGTGTTCTAACTGTGTGGGGGGAGGGGGGTGACTGGGGGAGGTGACCGATGCTGTGTCCCTATGTACAAGAGACACAGATCGGTCTCCTCTCTCCCTGACAGGACGTGGAGCTCTGTGTTTACACACAGAACTCCACGTCCCTGCTGTTACCGGCTGTGTCACCGACGATCGCGTATACCCGGCGGACATCGCGGCCGCCAGGTACACGCATCAGCTCCCCAGCGATGCGGCGGCACAGTGGTTACCCGCCGCGCGCCCCCCCCAGTGGCACGCGCGGGTAATGCATTTCAAATGACGTCCACTTGGCACCTGAGAACCGCGCTGTTGACGTCTTTTGTCAATAGCGCGGGTCTCAAGTGGTTAAAGGAAAAAAAAAAATGTTTCCTTTAACCCTTATTCGCCTCATTCACACTTGGCGGACTCCGTCGCTACGGAGTCCGCCTGCTCCCGTCAGCTCAGTGGGAGATCAGTCCGCAGAGCCGACGGATGACAAGCTCCTCTCTGCTCACTGAGCGGGGAGGGGCTTGTCGGGCACCGCTGTCTTCTATGGAGCGATCTGATGAAAACCGACAGCATGTCCGTTTTCATCAGATCTGATCCGCCATGGACGGATGGGGACGTGCCCCCCATACGTCTGTTTTTAGCGGATCGGGTCGGATGACAGCGGACATGTCTCCGCTGACATCCGACGCTCCATAGCGATGCATGGAGCGGCTGTTCAGGTCCGTGACAAACGGACCCGAACGGCCCGAAGTGTGAATGAGGCCTAAAGGTTGTAAATCCTTGTTTAAAGCGGTGGTTCACCCTAATTGTCAAGTTTTACTTGTTAAAACCAGCAGCCATTGTACTGTATCTATCCGTTTTTTTTATTTTTTTAATAGGCCTCCTTACCTTGGAATGAGGGCCTTTTGTGAGCTGTCACTCACATTTCCCCACGGGAGTGGGCGTGGTTTCGAAAAATCCCCGATCAGCGCTATGTCTCCTGGGAGCGAGTCCTGAGAATCCCAGGAGACGCGCTGTGTTTGAAATCCCGCGGGTCACGTGACTGGTCTGGCTAGTCACAGCGGGGAGTGTCCTTTTCAGGACGCTGCCGGCCGTTGTCCTAGCAACTATGCAGTGTTGACGGCGCGCCGTCACACTGCATAGTTGCTAGGACAACAGCCGGCAGCGTCCTGAAAAGGACACTCCCCGCTGTGACTAGTCACGTGAACCGCGAGATTTCAAACACGGCGCGTCTCCTGGGATTCTCAGGAGACACCGCATCCCGGAAGATAATACAGGAGGGATTCACGGTGCCAGCAGTTAAGATGGCAATGTCCATCATCAGATTTTATAAAAATCTACATTTGGGGGAAATCGTCCTGGTAGCGGCTGCGACTAGGAGACTGGCGAGTACAATTTTCGTTGTACCATCAGCTTTACAAAAACGTCTTTAAAAAAACGTTTTCCCGCGGAACTCCCGCTTTAAGTTACCTGAGCCCCTTCCGTTCTCCCTCTCTACACAGTGTCCTGTCAAGAAGTGCCCCCCCATCGAGAAATGCCCAGGTGGAACTGTGCATGAGCCGCGCAGAAAAGCAGCGTTTGGGCCAGCCCCAAACTCTGAAAAACAACCCCATATCATAATCCCCCCTCCATCAAATGATTTGGACCCATGCACAAAACAAGGTCCATAAAGACAGGGATGAGCAAGTGTGGGGTGGAGGAACTTGATTGGCCTGCACAGAGTCCTGACCTCAACCCGATAGAACACCTTTGGGATGAATTAGCGCGCAGATTGTGAGCCAGGCCTTTTTTATGCCTGACCTCACAAATGCGTTTCTGGAAGAATGGTCAAACATTCCCATAGACACTCCTAAACCTTGTGGACAGCCTTCCCAGAAGAGTTAAAGCTTTTATAGGTACAAAGGATGGGCCAACTCAATATTGAACCCTACAGACTAAGACTGGGACGCCATTACAGTGCATGTGTGTGTAGAGGCAGGTGTCCCAATACTTTTGGTAACAGTGCATGTGTAATATATATTATGTGTAGAGGAGAGACAAGGATATGTGACCACACCTCTCCATACACACATATGTATTTCTATGTATAGAGGTGTGTGGTGCCCCCTTCTTTTCCCCCTCGGTGGATGTACACCGCCCAGTACCAGGGCCCCGGAGCCCTCTCTTTACACAGCCGGGCACAGGCCCCGCATACATACAGAGGAGTGCGGCCTAGTGCAGCCAGGCTCAGCCCCGCAATATCCCCGTCCTTAGACTGCTCAGAGCCCGGCCTGCACGGTCCGGCCTCCCCCGGGCACGCAGCTGGGTGCGGCGCCGAGGATGGAGGCCGATGGCGGAGCGGGTGACTTACATTTTCCCGGCCTTCCTCTGCTTCTCTTTCCTCAGATCAGACAATCCGTCGCGTTCGCTGTGACGCAGGGCCGCCATCCTGCCGCCTAGAACACCTCCGGTCGCCTTGCGGATGACGTTGCCGCGGGGCGTGGTTTATATCGCTTTTTTTTAAAGGTTCTTAAAGAGACAGAGCGCCTCGGCGGCGCATAGCGGGGAAGAGCGCGCGGGTATGGGGAAGGGTTAAAGGGCTGCGAGGGCCCCGCCCACTGGGAAAGTTTCTCCCAGAAGTCTCCGCTGGTTCCTTGTTCCTCTGTAAACAAAACAAAGACAGATTCATGGCTGCGGGGGGCAGGACAGCCGGGATCACACAGGTATGGGCGATCGTTATGGGGCGTTCATATGGAAATGTGCCTGTGATTACTGGGGAGCATAGGAATATGTTTGATAAATCAGTCCCATAGTATAAAGATTTCTCTGTCCCTTTAAATTAAAGTGGAATGTCCCTTTAAATGTCCCTGAGTTCACATTGTCATCAACATCATTGAGGGGTCCCTGGTGGGGGGTGGGGTTTACACACAATCTGCACTAGATGATCCAGGATCAGTTGTAAGGATTTACATTATAAAAATAAATACGTTATTGTTTTGTAGAACTAAAGACAAAGGGCCAGATTCTCAAAGGCCTTACGACGGCGCAACGCCATTTGCGCCGTCGTAAGTCCTAATCTGGCCCGGCGTATCTATGCGACTGATTCTTAGAATCAGTTACGCATAGATATCCATTAGATCTGACAGGCGTAAGGCTCTTACGCTGTCAGATCTTAGATGACATTTTTTTCCCCGCCGCTAGGTGTCGCCGACGTCGTTTTCCCCGTCGTCTATGCAAATGAGCTATTTACGCGAATTCCCGAACGTACGCGCGGACGACGCAGTGAATTTACGACGTTTACGTAAGCGTAAACTTACCCCTGCTATATGAGGGGTAAGTTTACGTAGGTCCGTCGTATGCCATGTTAAGTATGGCGTCCGGTCAGCGTCGTCTTTTTCCGTCGTTTTCCTAAGCCGTCCGCGAATACGACTTTACGTCAATGACGCTCACGTCGGCGTCATTGACGTTTTCCGTCGTCAGCTGGAGCATGCGCACTGGGCTATTTTTCCGCCCGGCGCATGCGCAGTTCGATCGGCGCGGGGGCGCGCTTAATTTAAATACAAGCCGCCCCCTTTGAATTACGCGGCCTTACGCCGGGCCATTTACACTACGCCGCCGCAAATTACGGAGCAAGTGCGTGGAGAATACGGCACTTGCTCCATTAATTTGCGGCGACGTAGTGTAAATGGCTTACACTACGCCAACGCCGATTCTATGAGAATCTGGCCCAAAACTTTTTTCCTTCATTTAAGATACAGTAAGGGAGGGTTACATTCTCTGTCAATGTTTATTTTGGTTTATCTGTGTCCCATTCGGCATATTTGCCTTCACTTCCTGTCCCATAGCCAAAACAGGAAGTAAGAGGAAATTCCTCCAAAGTCACTAGATCTAGTGTCCCCATTGGAAGATTTCCCCTCTATTCCTGTTCTGGTGACAACCCTACATTTGGGATTTTCTTTCACTGATAATGGTAAACAGGCCAAACAGAGAGGGTGAATCTCCCTGAAGGGGACACAGACAGCAATAACAACTGACAGGGGTTCTAATCCCCTTCCACTCTATCCAACATTTACAAAAAGTTATACTTTAACTACTTCCCACCCGGCCGCTGCACATATACGACCGGTTAGGCGCTTCCTCCTTCTGAGTGGACTTCAGGAACGTGCCTCAGAAGGAGGGGGATCGCGCGCCTGCGCAGCAGCGCGATCCCAATGCGCTTGTGTCACCCGGATACTGTGCATCTCCGATCGGCAGGAGGGCTCTGTGATTGGCCCTCCTGATCACATGACGGCTGTGTCCAATCACAGCCATCATGTGATGTAAATAGAGAGTCGGTTGCTAGGCGATCGGCTCTCCTCTCCTCACACAGAAGTTGTTTTTTTTCAATTTTTTTTTACCTTTTTATTTTTTTTACACTGTTCTTTTAAAAAAAAAATTGTGTGATATCTGGGGGTCAAAAAGACAAAAATGCAATAAAAAAAAAAATATGTAGTTTGAAAACCCCCCCCCCCCCCCAAAAAATGTCCCTTTAAGACAGAGGTGCCCAACCTTTTGGGGAGCAAGGGCCACTTAAGCGACTTAGTAACCAGTCACGGGCCACAACAGTCTTTCATTCAGGTATCGCCGGCTGTCCGCCAGGCGGAGTGCATTTGATCTCACTCTACCTATCACAGGAGTCGGCACTATATGGGAAACAACGGCTTATGCAGCTTATGCAGCTCTGCAGCCGCTTGCTTCCTCTACCGCTGGCTTCATTCACAACACTGATGCTCTGGCATTGCGGGTAGGCAATTTTCAATCTGGGTGTGCCAACCCGTCATCCCAGAGCAAGAGGTCGCGGGCCACATCAGAGGGCTCCGCGGGCCACATGTGGCCCCCGGGCCACTGGTTGGGCACCCCTGCTTTAAGAGCTATGGGCAGAAGTGATGTCTTGACGTCGCTTCCGCCCTGCAATGATATGGAGATGGTGGAGACCATCTTCCCCTCACTCATCTCCATACCACACACAGGAGCGAGCGGACACGATCGCATCTGCAGCAGCCGACGGCTCCGGTAAGCGGCAGAGGGCACCGGAGCACTGCAGGAGGGGGGCATTTTCTCGCCGCAGATAAAAGTGATCTTGCGGCGAATCCGCCGCAGAGACCACTTTTATCTGAAAGCGGACCGCCCACTGAAGAAGAGGATACCAGGGTCATGGTAGCTAGCTTCTGCCATAACAACGATATTCCTCTTCAAACAGCTGCCATATAAGGACGTAGGGTGGTCCGTAAGTGGTTAATGGCACCCCCAGATCAGATCGCAGTGTAAACTGTGAATTCAGACAGCAGTCGAATCGCATGGGTGTGACTTAGCCACCTCTTTTGTCATCTGTGACTCCCTTTGCCCTGGCAGAAAATGTGACTTCTAGTGCTCCATTCAGAAATCCCTGTGAATGGATCTGCGTTTGGAATGACACACAGAGCCATGCTGTGCAGGGCAGAGCAACAGATTCAGTGTCACCCATAGCGCTCCCCAGCAGCACACATACTTCACCACCCCACCGGGGAGTGAAGGAAACTTCTATGTAAGCCACAAGCTGTCACATGATTCTCCATACACGTAAATTCCCATCATTTCCTAAAGCTCCCAGCACTGAATAAAGCTGGGGGAGAGGAAGCTACTGGGGGTGGGCTTTTAAAGCAAAGCAATTACTTAGCCCTGAATGGGCAAATGTCAGGACAGAAAGCAACAGGAAGTCTCTTAGGACTTGTAAATCAAACACAAGAGGGCTCCTCCATCTACGAGATTTATTAAAAAGAATAAAAGGTAGTAAAAATGCACTCACTAGTTAAAGGCCTTATGGGTTTTACTTCCTCTTTGTTCCCTGCAAAATAAAAGCATAATGGGCTAGTATGCATCTTTATTTTGCACTTACCTGCAAACAAAGCCTGCGATGTCCTTGCTGGTGGCCGTGGCTATCTTCCCCCCCTCTTTCTTCCAGGGGCCGTGGACTCCGACTCTGTTACTGGCCGGAGTCACGTGACGTCACTCCCGTACATACGCACGGGAGCTGATGGTCACGGCATGGGCGTGCCCTTTGTTCATTGGATAGGATGGGGAAACAAGCATAGGATAGAGAACATGCAAACTCCATGTATGTGGCCTGGTTGGGATTCAAACTGAGGACCAAAGTGCTCTAAGGCTGAAGTGCTAACCACTAAGCTATTGGGGTTTATTTCCTAAAACTGGAGTGTAAAATCTGCTGTAGCTCTGCATAGAAACCAATTGGCTTCCATTTTTTTTTGTCAAAGCTTAACCACTTTAGACCCGGACCTTTAGGCAGCTAAAGGACCTGGCCAGTTTTTGCGATTCGGCACTGCGTCGCTTTAACTGACAATTGCGCGGTCGTGCGACGTGGCTCCCAAACAAAATTGGCGTCCTTTTTCCCCCACAAATAGAGCTTTATTTTGGTGGTATTTGATCACCTCTGCGATTTTTATTTTTTGCGCTATAAACAAAAATAGAGCGTCAATTTTGAAAAAAAATCTATATTTTTTGCTATAATAAATATCCCCCAAAAATATATATAAAAAAAAAGTTTTTCCTCAGTTTAGGCCGATACGTATTCGTCTACATATTTTTGGTAAAAAAAAATCGCAATAAGCGCTTATCGATTGGTTTGCGCAAAATTTATAGCGTTTACAAAATAGGGGATAGTTTTATTGCATTTTTATTAATAATTTTTTTTTTTTACTACTAATGGCGGCGATCATCAATTTTTTTCGTGACTGCGACATTATGGCGGACACTTTGGACAATTTTGACACATTTTTGGGACCATTGTCATTTTCACAGCAAAAAATGCTATAAAAATGCCTTGTTTACTTTGAAAATGACAATTGCAGTTTGGGAGTTAACCACAAGGGGGCGCTGAAGGGGTTAAGTGTGACCTCATTTGTGTTTCTAACAGTAGGGGGGTGTGGCTGTAGGTGTGACGTCATTGATTGTGTTTCCCTATAAAAGGGAACACACCATCAATGACGGCGCCACAGTGAAGAATGGGGAAGCCGTGTTTACACACAGCTCTCCCCGTTCTTCAGCTCCGGGAACCGATCGCGGGACTCCAGCGGCGATCGGGTCATGGAGCTTCGGACCGGGTCGCGGGCGCGAGCCCCCGCGACCCACGGCTGGGCACTTAAAGAGGACGTACCTGTACGTGCTTGTGCCCAGCCGTGCCATTCTGCCGACGTATATGTGCAGGAGGCGGTCCTTAAGTGGTTAATTGAACAAACTGAAGTTAGAAGCTGATTGGTTTCCATGTACGGCTGATCCAGATTTTACACTCTGCAGTTTTAGAAAATCAACCCCATTGTTTTTGTCTTTCTACAGCCTAGGTTCACACTGCTGCGAATTAAAAATCGCGGTAAAATGCGCGATTTTACCGCGATTTTGCGGCTGCAATTTTGCCGAGATTTCGGCCGCAATTTAATGTAAATCGCGGCCCGAAATCTCAAAAAGTAGTACAGGAACTAATTTTTGAAATCGTAGATGCGGCGTCGCACTGATTAGGACAGTGCCATTGCCGACAATTGCAGGAGATTTGAGATGCGATTTGACATGTCAAATCGCATCTCAAATCGTTCCAAATCGTACCCAGTGTGAACCAGGGCTCATACCTATTTATTTGCCTTAGTACAGTATACATGTTCTCTTCCTTTACTCCTTTAAAGCAGCACACAGAATCCTAACTTCCTAGAGGGATGGGTCGGCTGGATGACCACGCAAAGCACAGGATAGTCGTACTGAGGAAAGCCGGTCTCAGTTTTCGAAAGATCAAGAAGGTCCTGGAGTTGGACAATATCAAGGTGACACCACAAGCCATCTACCTCTACTTGAAGCGAAAGAAGATTGAACCGGAAAAGTCATCCAGCGCCTCTTCTCAGAACCCAGCTACAAAAGCACAGGGCTGGGAACAGGCTCAGCTCTGCAGTTTACTACAGGAAAGCAGCGGGCAGAAAAAGGAGGGAGGCAATCAGGTGACCAAGGAGGGAAAGACCGCAAGTGATGTGAAGGAAGAGAGCCAAGAAACCGAGATCAAGATTGTGAGCGTGACGTCTCTCTCCAGTGTAAACCAGTCACTTGCTCCACCAATCAGCACTTCCAGAAGTATCCGCCAAGGACAGACTGTGCAGGAGACACGTAAGTCCCTGTGGAGAAAAAAGGCTTTTTTAGTCCTAGTTGTCTAATTAGAGAACAATGGCCCAGATTCAAGTAGAATTGCGCGATATTTGCGGGGGAGCAGGGCAACGATTTTGCCCTGCGCCCCCGCAAATATTTTGCGCTGCCCTCGATTCACGGAGCAGTAGCTCCGTGAATTGCGAGGGCGCGCCGGCAAATTTGCCCGGCGTAAGCGCGCGCAAGTTAAATGATCCCGCCGGGGGCGGGAATCATTTAAATTAGGCGCGCTCCCGCGCCGAGCGTACAGCGCATGCTCCGTCGGGAAACTTTCCCGATGTGCATTGCGGCAAATGACGTCGCAAGGACGTCATTTGCTTCTAAGTGAACGTGAATGGCGTCCAGCGCCATTCACAAATCACTTACGCAAACGCCGTGAAATTCAAATTTCACGGCGCGGGAAGGCCGGCTATACTTTAGCATTGGCTGCCCCTACTATTAGAAGGGGCAGCCTTGCGCTAAAAGTAGCCGTACGGAAACTCCGTACCTGGCTTGCGCGGGGCCCGCACAAGATTGTGAATCAGTGGTAGTATGCAATTTGCATACTACACGCTGATACACAATGGGAGCGCCCCCTAGCGGCCCCCACAAGAATGCAGCCTAAAATCTGCAAGGCATAAGAGCCTTATGCCGCGCAGATTTTAGCCTGCAGTCGGTGTAACGAGGTTCCTGAATCAGGAGCACTCGTTACACCGGAGCAAGTAAACACTTGCGCTGCGTAACCTAGGGTTGCGCGGGTGCAAGTGCTTCTTGAATCTGGGCCAATGTGAAATTTTGTTAGTCTGGGCAGCCTGCCAAGTTTTGAACACATTTTTTATCAGTGGAAAGTTAAGTCTAAACATTGTATCACATTGACTTTTACATCAAAGGAAAAAACTTCTGTATGTAAATTAGGAATGTTTAACCACTTAAACACCAAACCTTTTTCTGACAGCTCTTTTCAAGTTAAAATCATTGGCCCAGATTCAGAGACGAGTTACGACGGCGTATCTCCGGATACGCTGTCGTAACTTTAAATGGCGGGGTCGTATCTATGCGCCTGATTCGTAGAATCAGTTACGCATAGATTTCCCTAAGATCCGACCGGCGTAAGTCTCTTACACCGTCGTATCTTAGGCTGCATATTTACGCTGGCCGATAGGGGCGTGTACGCTGATTTACGCCTAGAAATATGTAAATCAGCTAGATACGCAAATTCACGAACGTACGCCCGGCCGACGCAGTACAGATACGCCGTTTACGTAAGGCTTTTCCCGGCGTAAAGTTACCCCTGCTATATGAGGCGTACATGCGGCGTACCAATGTTAAGTATGGACGTCGTTCCTGCGTCGAATTTTGGAAATTTTACGTCGTTTGCGAATAGGGCTGGGCGTCATTTACGTTCACGTCAAAAGCATTGGCTTCTTGCGGGTTAATTTGGAGCATGCGCACTGGGATATTTTCACTGACGGCGCATGCGCCGTTCGTAAAAAGCGTCATTTATGTGGGGTCACATAAAATTTACATAACACACGCCCACATCTACCACATTTGAATTAGGCGGGCTTACGCCATCCTATTTACGCTACGCAGACGCAATTTTCGTTTGAGAATACAACACTTGAATGTAAAAGGGGATTCTTCTACTGACTACAAATATAAGGAGGGGATTCTTCCCACTGACTACAAATATAAGGAGGGGATTCTTCCCACTGACTACAAATATAAGGAGGGGATTCTTCCCACTGACTACAAATATAAGGAGGGGATTCTTCCCACTGACTACAAATGTAAGGAGCATTCTTCCCACTGACTACAAATGTAAGGAGGGGATTCCTCCCACTGACTACAAATATAAGGAGGGGATTCTTCCCACTGACTACAAATGTAAGGAGCATTCTTCCCACTGACCACCCTGTTAACGTCCTGTGAGCTGTAGAAATTGTACTAATTGGCAGGGGTTCCTTGAGAAATTAAAGTTATGTCAAGGGTTCCTTCTTTATTAAACAGGTTGAAAAAGGCTGTCCTATTCTATTCAAGGTACAGCCTGGTTGGGCTGGGACCGCATGTCCTAACAAGTGCGGCCTTTTGATGACCAGGTTGTATAGTGGGGGGCAAGCAGTGACCATATCCAGACAGGGCTAAAGCAGACCTCGGTCGCCGCTCACCTCCATTAAGCTGCCATGCCTGTGTCTCCTCTCCTGCCCGCCTCCTGCCCGCCAGGGGGCAGGAGGAGCTGGAGATCCTTACAGAGAGAGGGAGTCTTTTCATACTAACAAGCGTATACTCACCCGCTTGTTAATATGATCCAGATCTGCAGGTCCTTCTGCCCCCTGCCCTACTGATAGGATGACATCGTTGGCGGGGGAGACCCTGGAAAGGACACACAGGCTGAATCCTGCCCCTGCCGATGGTAGAACTGTGCAGGGGGGGCAGAGAGTAAAAGGGGACAGTGTGATTAGAGGGGGGGGGCATGACTGCAAGGGGCACTGTGATGGGGGGGCTGTGATCGCTAGGGGCACTAATCATTACAGTGCAGTCCCCTATATATCACAGTGCCCCTTTACATTGCGGAGGATCGACTCCATGATTATCCCTTCACCAACTGTTCTGCCAATCCCCTTCGGTCCCTGGAGAAACTGCCTGCTCAGTCTAAAATGCCCGGGCCTATGGTTTGTCCCAGTTCAGGCCTGGCTAGAGATACACATAGAAATAAAATTGATGCAAAACCATTATAGTTTCTGTTAAAAATGAAGGATCAACAATGTTAGAAGTTTGACAATGGCCTGATATTTGTCCAGCCTTTCACTTCTCTTCTTCCCTGTATTAGAACCCTGTCCTGTCCGTCCAGCCCAGAATCCCATTGTAAATGGACCCAGACTCAACCCTGCCCAACCAGCACCTCACCATCCTCTGAATGGAAGAGCCAGGACACCTTTGCCCGCACTTAAGAACCCAGCGCTGCTTGTCACCAAGAAGATCGTGGACAGAGCCATCAACTTACAGAAGAAGGTATACATTGTGTTGTGCTGTCAGTCCCTCTGTCTTAAATGGCGAAATGTGATGTGACTCAGCTTGTGATATTTGCTATTTTGATGGTTGTTTTCATCAGGTCATCTTCCAAAATGGCCTTCAGCTCTTAATTCATGGAGGAAATTATCCACTTGCTGCATCAGCCACCAACCAGCAAGCTGTGAGACCAGTGGCTCCACCTAATCCTCAGGTACAGAACACTGTCTCTATACCATGTGGTCAGCAGGTCCAGTACAAATTGTATATATATATATTATTTTTTTTCAGCGGATGATGCTCTTTCATCTGAAAGATATCCTAGTGGCTGATTAGCTGTTGGATTGCTTTTACAGGTGATCCTCTCCGGACTCTCTGTGCAATTGGGGAGCCTGGTATCTGATCCTGTGGTGCTGCCAGGTTATCATAGAGCTGAACGGAGACCGGAAGGTCCCCGGCCATCTCAGTGATCTAGGAGGGCAGAAGCAATGTCGTTACGTCACTTCCAGTTAGGGGAGATGTGTTTTTTTTTGGAAAGCATGAGATGAATCTCAATAAAGAGATCATGCCTTATTTCTATCACGAGGCATGTTTACATTTCTTGTGATAAAAAAAATAACCACTTAAGGTCCACCCTCTAGTAGCTTTACTGCTACCGGCCGGCACCTCTGTGCTGGATCATGCGTGTATATACGTGATCCGACCATTTTCGGGTAGTAGTAAAAAAAAAAAAAGAAAAATACCATAGTTTGTAGACGCTTTAACTTTTGCGCAAACCTATCAATATATGCTTATTGTAATTTTTTGACCAACAATATATAGCAGAATACATTATGAAGAAATTCAATAAAAAAAAAATATATATATATATATAATGAATAGGTTTTATAGCAGAAACTAAAAATATATATATATATTTTTTTTATTCAAAATTATCGGCCTTTTTATGTTTATAACACAAAACATATAAAACGCAGAGGTAATAAAATACCACCAAAAGAAAGCTCCTATAAAAAGGACATACAATTTATCTAGGTACGACATCGCAAGACTGTGCGATTGTCAGTTAAATTATTACAGTGCTGTATCGTAGAGAAATGGCCTGCTCATGAAGGGGGGTAAATCTTCTGGAGGTTAAGTGGTTAAAGGGACAGTGAAAAAATAAAAATTATTAAAATAAATAGGTTGCACACGCATAATGTAAATGGTGTTCGCACCATACATGCAAGGTATCGCCGCAAATGTATATACCCTGTTTCCCCAAAAATTTAAACTCAGTTCACACTGGGGATTCCTGACAAGCAGGGAGGGAGAGGGGGAGAGAAGACAGCACATTACATGGTAAGACCTACTCCGAAAATAAGCCCTACTGTGTCTTTTGTTGGCATAATTAATATAAGACCCAGGCTTATTTTCGGGGAAACACGGTAGTGAGAGCAATAATTCTAGTGCTAGACCTGTAATTTTAACCACTTAAGACCCGGACCAAAATGCAGGTAAAGGACCTGGCCCCTTTTTGCGATTCGGCACTGCGTCGCTTTAACTGACAATTGTGCGGTCGTGCGACATGGCTCCCAAACAAAATTGGCGTACTTTTGTTCCCACAAATAGAGCTTTCTTTTGGTGGTATTTGATCACCTCTGCGGTTAGTTTTTGCGCTATAAACAAAAATAGAGCGACAATTTTGAAAAAAATGCAATATTTTTTACTTTTTGCTATAATAAATAAAACAAATCGCAATAAGCGTTTATCGATTGGTTTGCACAAAATTTATAGAGTTTACAAAATAGGGGATAGTTTTATTGCATTTATATATATATATATATATATATTTTTTTTTTTTACTACTAATGGCGGCGATCAGCGATTTTTTTCGTGACTGCGACATTATGGCGGACACATCGGACAATTTTGACACATTTTTGGGACCATTGTCATTTTCACAGCAAAAAATGCATTTAAAATGCATTGTTTACTGTGAAAATGACAATTGCAGTTTAGGAGTTAAGCACTAGGAGGCGCTGAAGGGGTTAAGTGTGACCTCATATGTGTTTATATTGTGTTTTTATGCATTAAAACGCTGGGCAAATACCGTCTGACATAAAAAAAAAAAATGCAACACCCACTATTTTATTCTCTAGGACCTCTGCTAAAAAAATATATATTTGGGGAGTAATTTTCTAGCAAAAAAATAATGCAGATCTGCTCCTCAAGTGGTTAACCATTGTGGATATTTCTATTCTTCAGGTGACGGATGCCACCACACAGACAGCTTCCTTCCCCCCACCTAGGACAGAAGTGGGTACAGAACAGCTGGACTCTATAAGAGGGGAGATCCACAGACTGACACAAGTCATGCAATCTCTGATTGACAGGCAGAATCGTTGGGAACAAGAACAAATGAGGCAAAGACAATGTCACCACCAGGAGGTGCTGTCTCAAATCCAGCAACTTGGAGCAACACTGGGGGCAAAGATTACTCAGAACTGTGCCTCAGTCTCCGGCAGCCAAGAGCTCGAGGCTTCTCTTCCTGACCTGGGACATTTTAAATTGGAGTTGTAGGGAGACGGTCGCTGAGCTGGACCCAAGCTGAGTGCTGCTTTCTGCAACTGGAAACAGACAATGAGACCTGATGGGAGACTCTGCGCTTATAGAGTATCACACTTTAACCTCCTAACTGGAATACACAGGGGCTAATTTTTTAAAACTGGAAAAAATTAGAGGCAGTTTCATGAAAGTGTCAGGTCTTCCAACCAGCACTTCCACTCACTACAGAGGGTCACCCTGCACTTTTTCACTACAGTAGCCAAGCCAGTAGCCAAGCTCATCACCTTCGACATGAAACTCCACCCATTTCTACTAAGCCCCACCCATTTGCCATAATATGCCTGGTGTAACACATCGGATTACCATGACATATGTATGATGCAGTAGGTAGGCAGGAACTCTACTTGGAATGATGTTGTCCAGAGTAGGTAAAGCCCAACTTCCAGAAGCTCTGTCCTTTTATTATTGTTATTTTGTGTTTGCTGACTGTGTCCTCATTGGGGTGATGTCATAAGAAATCTCTCCAGTGGTGACACGGAATGAGACAAAATAGTTGTTATAAGAAGGATCTAAAAGCATTAAAGGAGTTGTAAAGGCAGAAAGTTTTTAATCCTAATGCATTTCTATGCATTAAGATAAAAAACCTTCTGTGAGTGGCAGCCTCCCCAGCAGCACCCCCCTAATTACTTACCTGAGGTCCTTCTCTCTGCAGCAATGTCCACGCGTGCTTTAGCTGTCCCAGACACTCCTCCTGATTGGCTGAGACTAAGCAGCGGCGTGTCAATCAAAGCCTGTCAGCCAATCAGGGGGAGAGGGGGCGGGGCTGGGTACAGGGCTCCGTGGGGTAGATTCAGATCTAAAGATCCGCTAACCTAATCTGATTTACGATCCGCCGGCGCAAGTTTTTGAGGCAAGTGCTTAATTCAGAAAGCACTTACCTCAAAACTTGCGGCGGCGTATCGTAAAATCCCCCGGCGGAATTCAAATTCCGCGGCTAGGGGGGGGGGGTCTACAATTCAAATCAGGCACGTCCCCGTGCATTGCTCCAAATGACGTCGCTAGGACGTCATTGGTTTCGGCGTGAGCGTAACTTGCGTCCGGCCGTATTCTGAATCGACTTACGCAAACAACGTAAAAATTCAAAAAACGGCACGGGAACGACGGCCATAGCAGGGGTAACTATACGCCGGAAAAAGCCGAACGCAAGCGACGTAAAAGAAAAGCGACGGGCGGGCGTTCGTTTCTGAATCGGCGGAAATCCCCATTTGCATATTCGTTGCGTGTAAAAAACAAAACGCCACCTAGCGGCCAGCGGGAGATTGCAGCCTAAGATCCGACGGTGTAAGTCACTTACACCTGGCGGATCTTAGGGAGATCTATGCGTAACTGATTCTATGAATCAGTCACATAGATCCGACCGTCAGAACTCAGAGATACGCCGTCGTATCTCTATCTGAATCCGGGCCTGTGTCTTTATGGATACACGGAGCTCTGATTCGGCTTGGGTTCCCCCTGTAGCAAGCTGCTGGCTGAGGGGGCATTCAATAGGAGGGAGGGACCAGGAGAGCAGAAGAGGGACCCAAGAAGAGGAGGATCCAGGCTGCTCTGTGCAAATTCACTGCACAGAGGTAAGTATAACATGTTTGTTATTTAAAAAAAAAACGAGTGTTTACAATCACTTTAAGCCAAGTACACACAGGACAAATGTCGTCTGGCATCGGCCGATTCAACAGAGACTGGCCGACATTCGGCCCGTGTGTATGCCGACCGCCTCCCGGTTGGTGCTCTCATCCAATGGCTGAGAGCGATAACCGGAGTGTTCTGGCGAGTCACAACCATCGGTTAAAAACCCGCGCATGCTCAGAATCAAGTTGATGCATGCTTGGAAGCATTGAACTTCATTTTTCTCAGCACGTCGTTGTTTTTTACTTCACCACGTTCTGACACGATTGTTTTTTTAACCGATGGTGTGTACGCATGACGGACCATCAGTCAGCTTCATCGGTTAACCGATGAAAACGGTCCATCAGACCGTTCTCATCAGATGGACTGATCGTGTGTACGCGGCTTAACATTCCCAACATCCTGGGAATAATAACTGTTACATTTGCTTTGTTTCCAAATTTTCTAAGACCCCTTTTACTGTTTTCAGGCGCTTTAGTGCTAGAAATAGTGACTGAAAATCGCCTCCCATTCTCTTCAGTGTAACTTTCCACACTGGGGTTGTGCACTTGCGGGACGTTAGGAAAAGTCCTGCAAGCAGCATCTTTGGGACGCTTTAAGAGCTCCAAAAACGCCCTGCCTATTGAAATGAATGGCCAGTGCTTCCAAAGTGCCTGAAAAGTGCTTTGGAAGCGCCGCAACACGCACTCTTTCATCCCCTTCTTTGGCCACTAGCGGGGATTAATAGCCCTTTCACACTGCCAGCGCCCGAAAAACGCTGGTAAAGCACAGCTAGTTTTTGCCGCGCTTTACCAGCGTTTTTTGGGCGCTTTTAACCCCTGCTAGCGGCCGATTAAAGGGTTAAAAGCGCCCACTAAGCGCTGTTGTCGAGCTGCTTTGCAGGCGCTTTGGTGACGCTGCCCATTGATTTCAATGGGATGGGGCGCTTTAGTAGCGGTCTATACACTGCTCCGAAAGCAGGTGAAAGATGCTGCTTGCAGGACTTTTTTTGACATCCTGCCAGCGCCACGCCCCAGTGTGAAAGCACTCAGGCTTTCACACTGGGGTTGCCGATGAGGCTTTTTTCAGGCAGTATTTTTAGCGCTAAAGCGCCTGAAAAATGCCTCCAGTGTGAAAGGGGTCTTAAAGCGATTTGCTAGCGCTTAGTGGACCCCAATGTGAAAGGGGTCTAAATCAAATGAAAACCTCAACACTTATACAACACTTTTTAGAAAGTGAAAGTCATGGTCTACATTTTGCTATGGCCTAAAGCACTTTACTATCTCTTATGTTTTAGAGAAGTCATGTTGCTGGTTATTAGATGTGATCCCAATTGAGGAGAAAGGGACATGTTTTTTATTTGTTGTAAAAATGTAATTTTTAAATTATATTGTATTAACTGACTGTTTAATCTGGGCACAGAAAGATTGTCCAGTTTTTAAAAGTTTCCTTTAATGTGTGCATCACTTGAGACATACTGTATATGACTGGTATATTCAACAGAGCAAAAGTCAGCTAGTTAAGAAGTTCATGATTAGGGTTCACATACACTTTAACAGCCAGTCAGAATTCATCCCTTGTAATTGGACTGTAATAAACTGAAATCTGATTGGTTGGGTTACATCTTGAGATTTATTAGAAAACTTGTAGAATTTTTATCCTGTGACAACAGATTTAGCAGACGGGGGGGATCTACAACAAGGAAACAAACATAGCCTTTCCCTACTAAAACAATGCATTCTATTTATGTCTGCGTTGCTGTTGGCGATTTACCCGCACTTCCTGTTTAGTGAAACTTTTGTCACCATGAGAATAGGCGAGAGAACATTTCTCTAATAAACCCCCAGATAGCAGTTTAAATCATGCCGGGGTTCTAATCCTTCCCTCCTCAAACTGAAACAATCCCTTGACAATCATTTTAAAGCCCAAGTCTAGGCTGGCCAGTACCCCACCCCAAAGTAGAAGCCCAGGCTCCCACCTATACTAACTAACCTGTAAAAGAAAAATGCATACCGTATTTATCGGCGTATACCGCGCACTTTTTTGCCCTGAAAATCAGGGCAAAATCGTGGGTGCGTGGTATACGTCGATACCCGCTTTCCCGCGCCGAGTTTGAATACTGTGCCGACATATACCAAGCACAGTACACTCGTGTATTGTCGGGCAGTCTCTGCTCCTCCCACGCTGACGTCCTGGACGTACAGGACGTCAGCGCGAGAGTAGCCGAGCCTGTCCCAGACAATACACGAGTGTACTGCGCTCTGTATATGTCGGCGCAGTATTCAAACTCGGAGCGGGGAGGACGCCGCAGAAGGATGCCGGACCCGGACGAAGAGAACACCCGAAGCCGCAGACGGACGCCGGACACGACGAGGCCGCCGATGGACGCCGCGCAAGACACCAAAACTGTAAGTACAAAAAAAAAAAATTTCCACAGGAATTCGGGGCAACTTTAGGTGTGCGCGCTATACGCGGGAGCACGCTATACCCCGATAAATGCGGTACTTACCTAGATTCACATGCCTGGCTCCCTTTGTCCTCCAGGGTCTGGCTTCAGGGGAGAGGAGGGAGTGCTGACAACGTATGGGCTATAGCAGGGGTGTCCAAACTTTTTTCAGAAGGCCAGATTTGATGAAGTGAACATGCGTGAGGGCCGACCATTTTGCCAGACATTCTTTAACCACTTGCTTACTGGGCACATATACCCCCCTCCTGCCCAGGTGAAATTTCATCTTCCGGCACTGCGTCGCTTTAACTGACAATTGCGCGGTTGTGCGACGTGGCTCCCAAACAAAATTGACGTCCTTTTTTCCCCCACAAGTAGAGCTTTCTTTTGGTGGTATTTGATCACCAATTTTGAAAACAAATTCTATATTTTTTAATTGTTGCTATAATAGCCGAATTTTGAAAAAAATATATTTTTTTTTTCCCTCAGTCTAGGCCGATACGTATTCTTCTACTTATATTTGGTAAAAAAAAAATCGCAATAAGCGACTGGTTTGCGCAAAAGTTATAGCGCCTACAAAATAGGGGACAGAATTTTTTTTTTTTTTTTTTACTAGTAATGGCGGCGATCTGTGATTTTTTTTATTGGGACTGCGACATTATGGCGGACATATCGGACACTTTTGACACATTTTTGGCATCAGTGCTATAAATATGCACTAATTACTGTACAAATGTGACTGGCATTGAAGGGGTTAACACTAGGGGGGTGAGGAAGGGGTTAAATGTGTACCCTGCATAGTGTTTCTAACTGTGGGGGGAGGGGGATGACTGGGGGAGGTGACCGATGCTGTGTCCCTATGTACAAGCGGCACAGATCGGTCTCCTCTCTCCCTGACAGGACGTGGATCTGTGTGTTTACACACACAGATCCACGTCCTTGTCTCTGTAACCGCCGATCGCGGGTGCCTGGCGGACATCACGGCCGCCAGGCACGTGCATCGGCATCTCAGTGATGCGGCGGCCACACGCTCGGCGCCGCTCGCGTGCCCCCCAGTGGCTGGAGGCCGTATATAGACGACCACCCGGCAATTAAGATCCACACTGCGGCCGTATAAAGTCGTACGGCCGTCAGGAAGTGGTTTAACTACCCAACAAAAATTCTCTTTGCCTTTGTGGCTGTGTGTAGTGAAGAGATGAGCTTGGGTGTGTTATTTGGATATACCGTATTTATCGGCGTATAACACGCATCTTCACTTTAAAAAGGTAGTTTGAGGAAAAAAGCTTAAAGGGGTTGTAAAGGTAAAAATTGTTTTTCCTAAATGGCTTCCTTTACCTTAGTGCAGTCCTCCTTCACTTACCTCATCCTTCCATTTTGCTTTTAGTCAGGACGCCCACTAACACACAGCTCATTTCTCTATCTGCAACGTAGAGAGCGTCCTGACTCTCCTGTATTCCAGGGAAGGGGGCGAGCACGACACTCCACACCAGGGAGAAAGCCTTGCATTACTGTGTGGAGTTACAGACAGAAGAACAGGAAGTGAGGATTTCTCAGAAGAAATAAGGACATTTAAAAGCAAAATGGAAGGATGAGGTAAGTAAAGGAGGACTGCACTAAGGTAAAGGAAGCCATTTAGGGGAAAAATGCTTTACCTTTACAACCCCTTTAAATTTTTAATAAAAAACTGTGAAGCAAAATAAGGGTCAGTGCCCAACTGCAGCCTCACAAGTGCCATAAATGCAGCACCCACCGTTGCCATGAATGCAGCACCCACCGTTGCCATGAATGCAGCACTCCATTGCCATCTGCAGTCTCGGAGGGACGAGCGCCAACAGACATACAGGAGAAACTCCTGTTTTCTCGACGGCCTCTTTAATAGAAAGTTCCGCCTCCTATGATAGACAGAATAGTCGTCCAATGGCAGTGCTGGAGACGGGACTTCCTTATACACAGGACGCCGTGTAAACAGGGAAAACTCCTCTCCTGTATGTATGGCACTCATCCCGTTCCCTCCAAGGCAACCAGCATATATATCTTTTGTGGCCCTGGGGATTCGTTGAAGGCAACAAAAGATATACATGTCAAAATTACCAGGCGGGCCATCTGAAACCGGTACGTGGGCTGCGATTGGCCCGCGGGCCGGACTTTGGACATGCCTGGGCTATAGTAAGCCTATGGGCGATGTCACCACTTAGACAGCTGTTGTCAAATCATTCTCCCCTGTAGCCAGCGCTGCATGACACAGGAGAACACGTGACCGGACTGGAGCAGGGTGAAAATAGGTAAGTATATGCATCTTCTACAGCCGGGGGGGGGTCAACCTGTGGCCCTCAGAGCCCTCTGATGTGGCCCTCGACCTCAAATCAGCGAAGCGCATGCCCGGAGTTGGCAACTCATTGACCATGATCTGGGCTTGCCGACCCGCCATCCCAGAGCATCAGAGTGTATGGAGCCGACAGCAGAGGAAGCTGGCGGCCGCAGAGAGAGCACGAGCCGCATAAGCCAATGCTTCTTCTGTTTTTTTTTTTTGTATCATGAGATTGACACTTATAGGTGGATTCATAAAGAGTTACGCCGACCTAACTCGGAATCTGCACCGTCCTAAGTTTAAGTGTATTCTCAAACTGAGATACACTTAAACCTATCTAAGATACGACGGCTTGCACCGTCGTATCTTAGGGTGCAATATTTAGGCTGGCCGCTAGGTGCCGCTTCCGTTGAGTTCGGAGTAGAATATGTAAATGTATAGATACACCGATTCACAAACGTACGTCCGCCCGTCGCAGTAAAGATACGCCGTTTACGTAACGCATTTTCAGGCATAAAGTTATTCCATGAAATAGTTGGACTAGTAATGTTAAGTATGGCCATCGTTCCCGCGTCGAAATTTGAAAATTTCACGTTGTTTGCGTAAGTCGTCCGTGAAAAGGGCTGGACGTAATTTACGTCCACGTTAAAACCAATACGTCCTTGCGGCGTACTTTGCCGCAATGCACACTGGGATATGTACACGGACGGCACATGCGCCGTTCGTAAAACACATCAATCATGTCAGGTCAACCCCAATTACCATAAAACACGCCCCCTCAGCCGAATTTGAATTAGGCGCGCTTACGCCAGCCACATTTACGCTACGCCGCCATAACTTAGCAGGCAAGTACTTTGTGAATACAGTACTTGCCTAGCTAACTTACGGCGGCGTAGTGTAAATACGATACGCTACGCCGCCACAAAGATGCGGCAATGTACCTGAATCTAGCTATTGGACTTACTGAATATTTAACTGGTTCCTGACCGACTCACACAGATATACGGTGGGCACGATCGCCGCCGGCCAAGCGTGATTGTGTGTGCGAGCACCAGCATTGGGTTTTGTGTGTGTAAACCGCAAACCAATCAACATACACTTATTGCGATTTTTTTTTTTTACCAAAAATATGTAAAAGAATATATATCGGCCTAAAATGACGAAGAAATTAGTTTTGCTTTTTACATTTTGGGGATATTTATTATAGCAAAAAGTAAAAAATTGTTATTTTTTCAAAATTGTCACTGTTTTTTTGTTTATAGGGCAAAAAAAAAAGTATATGTTTCTTTGTGAAAGGCTTCAATGAATAAAAAGGAAAAAAAAGGAGGTAGGGTCATTAGTATGTGCTTTGCCACATGGTAAAGATTTTTTTTTTTCTCCTACAGCCTTTCACAAAAACTTCTGCTCTTAAACCAGACAAAAACATTTCTGTTCACGTACATTAAATACATAGTGGATGCATATGCGTTCAAAGTACATTAGATGGTATGAAAACTCGTCTCCATAGACAGATATAAACCAGAAGGTGGTGGTATTGTACAAGGGTGTGTTCTATCAATTTTTTTCCCCTGTGTGCAAGGTTGTAGATAAGGATAAATGTACAAGAAAAATCTTTCAGGAGGCTTCAAGATACTTTAATGTTGTAAAAGTATTCATTCAGGCTAATTGGAAGTGTGACATACAAAGGAGGGCTTGAATCTTTCATACAAACTGTTTACACAGCATTCACGGTGAGCCTAGCTTAGGGTAATCAGACATCCCCGGTTTCCAGGGACAGTCCCTGGATTGAGGATACTGTCCCCGGTGCCAGTCTGTCCCTGGATTTGTCCCCATATTGCAGTGGCATCTGGTACTCTCACCCCGCTTGCAACATTTGGGGGGCGCAAAATCATTACTGTGCCCCCCAAGTGTGCTGTGTTGCGCCCCCCCCCATGCCCAGGGACTCCTGTAGTCCAGCCTGTCCCCCATGATCCCTTTGGTGCGGGCGGCCTGTGTGCGTATGAGAACAGCGGAGGGGAGTGGCGGTGCAAAGCATACGGCGGCTATTGGAGAAGCTCTTGGCAGGGGATACTGAGGAGCGGCTGGGTGTCAGGAACAGTACCTGGTGCTGGGGAGAGCCCTGCTCCGATAGATTATCATGGAGGCCATGGCGAAATCAACCTCATGTGGGGGGGGGGGGGTTGTGAGTAGTGCAGGAATAAGGTAGGTCAGTGTAGTAATTAGTATAGGAATCAGGTAGGTCAGTGTAGGAATCAGGTAGTTTAGTATAGTGGTCAGTGCGCACCCCAGATCGTTGGTACGCAGTATTCCGTTTGCACAGTACATGCGTCTTCGCAGAAACTGTGCATCGGACAGCGACTTCCTAACACAGGCAAATGCCCTAAGAGAACGCTTATTACTGAGAGGCTATGCGCCTACCAACTTGAAAAAAGCCTTAAATAAGGCCTATTCACGTACAACACACTCATTGCTCTTCAAACCCTCAAGACCTCAACCTCAGTTAGATTCATAACCACATTTTCAGCACATCATAGTACTTTACGTTCAATATTAACCAATCATTGGCACCTTTTGACAGATCATAACATCTTGTGTAAGCATTTCAAATCCAACCCTGAATTGGTCTTTCGCAGAGCACACTCCCTACGTGATCGCTTGACTCAAAGTCACTATACACCCGACACTACCCCGAAATTGGGACCCAACGGCACTTTTAAATGCAGCGTTTTGCCCTCGCTGCCCGTGGGTATTCGAGGGTAAACAATTCATTTTACCCAATGGAGAAACCCTTTGCCCACGGGTGCATGCTGACTGTGGTACTAGGGGTGTTATTTACTTAATGCTCTGTCAATATCGAGCCTTCTATGTCGGCAAGGCTATTAGACAATTCAGGCAGCGGATTGGCGACCACCTATATGACTCCGGTGGTGGAAAACTCACTACCATCGGGAGACATATTGGCCTATATCACCAATATGACTGGTCGGTGGTCCGCTTCCTAGTCCTCGAGGTGATTGCCCCTAGTCCGAGGGGGGGTGACTGAGATAAGGCGATTCTGCAGAGGGAAACACTCTGGATTGAACGCCTAGATGCCACCACCCCTCCTGGACTCAATGAAATGCTCTCCTATAGTCCATTTTTATGAACCGGACATGATAATAGATGTGGTTTCCCCTCCTGTTGGAGCCTGCGGTGTGAGTTGTTCGTGACTCTCCATAGGCTAAATCCTTGGAATCTGAGCGTTTCGGTAAGTCATCTGTGTTATGTAATCTTTGGCTACATCTCCAGACTTCTGGATCACTTTGTTGACCTTGCCACTTTTCGCCCTATTGGCTCTCTTTACTCCTTAGTGCGGTCATCCATTTACCTGGCTCCCAGCACTGTAAACTGTTACACAGCCCTGCTGGGACTACTTATCTCTGACTGTGAACAGCTGATCACCCTTTGCTGCTTGTCAACTTCAGAGTTGTATACACGCCTTCCGCAACGCTCACATCCCATCGGCCCCAATTAAAGGGGAGTTCCACCCACAATTTCACTTTTTAAATATAAATACCCCTGTAATACACAAGCTTAATGTATTCTAGTAAAGTTAGTCTGCAAAACTAAGGTCCGTTTTGTTAGGTTGTTACAGTATTTAGATAGTTTATAATCTAGAAATAGACCGTGGCCATCTTAAGTGTGGGCATCATGAAGCCAGACTGTACGACTTCCTGGATTTCAGCTTTGCATATCTCGCACATGCTCAGTGCACAAGCAATGTAATAGGTTTCAGTCAGGTTTGCAAGGACTACTGGGAAACATGATGCCTATCCCAGAAACCCTTGCAAATAGCCTAGGCAAATAAGGAGGAGGACGTAATGAAGGACTACAAAATAAAGGTATTTACAAGCAACAAATTAAATAAAAATTGTCCATTCTGAACACTATGAGATTAGAGCATGCAGTACAGACAAACATAAAAAAATGGGTGGAACTCCACTTTAAGTGCTGTTATCAGCATTGGTAAGATATATCAGTTTTTTATTCTAAATACCTCCTCTCACTCCCTGGTGTTGACAGTACGTGCTACCTCACTATACTGTGTTGGTGACTTGGTGCTGGATTTTGCCTTTCCATTTCATTCATCTAACTTCTTCCATCCTTTCTCCATCACCCCCTCCCCCCCCCCCCCCTTTCACTTTTTTCTCTCCCCCTCCTTCTCTCTCCTTACATTTTCTTGTCTTGTTCTTTTCCCCTCTTCTCCCCTTCCCCTCCTTTTTCTTTCTTCCTTTTTCCCCCTCCCTCCTTCTTCCCCTCTCCCCCTTTACTTTTCTTTCCCCCCTCCCCATCCCCCCTCCTTCCTCCCGTTCCTCCTGCCCCTTCCCCCCCTTTTTTCCTTTCCCCCCTTCTCTCCCTTCCCCCCCCCCCATCTTTTTCTCTTTTCTCTCCTCCCCTCCCCCTTCTCCTCCCCCCTTCCCCTCCCCCCTCTCCTTCCCCCCTTTATTATTATTCTATCAGAGAACAAATCTTTCTTTCCCCCTCGTTCGCCGTGGGGGGTTTTACTCGGCAAGCTCCATGGTGGTCCCTGAGCCTCTGGTGGTAAGCAGACCTATATTAATTTGCATACTTGACCTCTTGCCGTTTATTAATGTTGTCCTGTTATTATTTATATCTTTTGCTAGTCAAGATATGATGTTATCCATTATACAGATTACCTCCTGAAGACGCGGTCTCTCCACGAAACCGGTAGAGGTCGACTTTGATTCTACCTCACAAACAACAGATACTATACGGATTTCCGTTAATTTTATACTGCTGTAACCAGTGTGAGGTTGATTGTCATGGTTCTGTTTTTAAATTGTATATTTTTTTATGTATAATAAATTATTTTTTTTACTGTATCTACTTGTGTCATCTGTACCGAGAAAGTCCATATACATTCTTTTTCTGGGCAATAGTTATTTTGGGTTTGCGGTACTAGCAGCCACTACTATTCTATCCTCCGGTCCCTCTCTCTTTATAGGTTTTACATCCATATCTGCTGTCTTCACATATATATTTACTGTTTTGAAAATTGAGATTGTGTTAGATTTTCTCTTCCTGGTTAACACAGGGGGTGATTGAAGGAAAGGCACACACCCCCTATCATCAGAGGCAGAGACTCTCAGAGGTGTTTTGTAATAGGGGCTGCTCCCTGCTAATCTGTTTTAGAAACCCCCTGAAGATTCAGGCTGCTTTTGTCTAAAGAGTTATCAGGCTAAGGAACAGTTCAGGAGAGAGCTACGGGACTTAGCTCATTGAAGAGCGATAACAAAATACTGCAGATATATATGCCCAGTTCAAATTTCATGAATCGGGTTTACATCCATTTTTAAATAACCAAATATTAACATTATATGATGTCTGTGCTGAACCAACTGAATGACAACAGTGGATTTTTTTCTTAAAAACAATGGTTTCAAAAACTAGCAATGATCTTAAAGTAGAGTTCCACCCATAAATATAACATTACATCAGTAGTTTTAAAAAAATGTCATTAGCCCTTTACGAATTTTTTTTTTTTTTAGATGCCTTCAAAGTGTTGTTGCTAGGCAGAATAGTTAATCTTCCCACTTCCTGCACCTAGGTGCTTAATGCTTCCTAACCTACACCGCACAGACTCCTGGGAATGTAGTGGGTGTAACTTTCCAGGAGTCTGTGCACTCCCCAGTCTCAAAGAATCATGTGACTTGGACAGCACAGGTGCTGAAACCTGATCTGACACTGCTTGTGCAGCACTGAGCATGTGCTAGATCTGCAAGGCTGAAATCCAGGAAGTCATACAGTCTGGCTTCATGATGCCCACACTTAAGATGGCCCCAGTCAATTTCTATTTTATAAAGTGTCTAAATGCTGTAACAACCTAACAAAACGGACCTTAGTTTACAGACTAACTTTACTAGAATACATTAAGCTTGTGTATTACAGGGGTATTTATATTTAAAAAGTGAAATTGTGGCCGGAACTCCGCTTTAAGGATGGTGGACCTGAATCAGCCAGATATGAAAAGCATCTTAACAGTTACTTATAAAAAAGAGTTAAGACAGTGGTGCCCAACCAGTGGCCCACGGAGCCCCCTGATGTGGCCCGCGACCTCCTGCTCTGGGATGGCTGGTTGGCAAGCCCAGATTGCAGGTTGCCGACCTTCCATCTGAGAGCATCAGTGTTGTAAATTCAGCCAGCGGTAGAGGAAGCAATCGGCTTTTCAGAAAGTGCACCACACCTGCAAGATATAATATACATCTAGGGCAAAGTGCAGCTAACCGCGGGAGAACCACAGGTACACAGCACCTCAATAGACCACAGACCATCAGTATAAAAGCAGCCTTAGGCACCTTTCAAGCGATCGGTCCGACCCAATCGGACCCTCCATTCACTTCTATGGATCGGCAGATGTAAACAGACTTTTGTCCGTTTACACCTGCCTACCTCCAATCCAATCTGCTAAAAAAAACAGAAGTGGATCTGTCCCCTTCCATCTGATTGGATCAGAGGGCCCACAGAGTAGATTGGGCTGTGTCTGCTTGGCATATGCAGACTGGACACAGACCTGTCATCTGCCCACTCCGCTCATTGTGGCCCGCGACTGGTTACTAAGTCGCTTTAAGTGGCCCTCGGCCTTCAAAAGCTTGGGCACCCCTGAGTTAAGACATTGGTTTTTATCTCCTTCCCAATACATTGCACTGGGGACCAAGCATGCTTGTATTATACCCTGCATCCCTTCAAAGCCTTCATTGACCATTGGGATGCTTAATGAGCTGGTAGGTCATAATTGAATTTGGAGCATAAAGAGATGGGAAAGTGACTGAGTCTCTTTAAACTCAACTACCTTCTTCCTATTCTCTGCACTCCCCTGCCACAGCAGCCCTAACCCTATCCAAGCTCCATATTGGTTGAGGATGGTATCCCTCTCTCACATGACAGTTTTCAGACCTGGTGAAGAGCTGTTCAGAAACACTAGGGGCTAGATTCAGAAAGCCCGCCGTAAGTTTGTGCGGGCGTAGCGTATCTGAGATACGCTACGCCGCCGTAACTTAGTGAGGCTGGGGCTGGATTCACAAAGAACCAGCGCCCTAAGTTACGGCGGCGTAGCGTAAATCTGTCGGCGTAAGCGCGCCAAATTCAAATTGAGAAGAGGTGGGCGTGTTTTATGTAAATAAAACATGACCCCACGTAAATGACGTCTCTAACGAACGGCGTATGCGCCGTCCATGAACTTATCCCAGTGCGCATGCTCCTAATCACGTCGCAAATAGTCAATGCTTTCGACGTGAACGTAATTTACGCAAAGCCCCATTCGCGAACGACTTACGCAAACGACGTAACATTTTCAAAATTCAACGCGGGAACAACATCCATACTTAACATTGGCAATGCCTCATATAGCAGGAGTAACGTTATGCCGGAAAAAGCCTTACGCAAACGACGTAAAAAAATCCGCCGGGCGCACGTACGTTTCTGAATCGGCGTATCCAGCTCGTTTACATATTATACGCTGAAATCGACGGAAACGCCACCTAGCGGCCAGCGTAAATATGCACTCTAAGATACGACGGTGTAAGAGACTTACGCCAGTCGGATCTTAGCCTAATTTCGGCGTACCTTGCTTTCTGAATACAGAAAGAAGATACGCCGGCGCAGCTTTGAATTTACGCGGCGTATCAATAGATACGCCGGCGTAAATTCTTTCTGAATCTAGCCCTAGGTATTTTGTGGTGGCTCCAATGGAGCAACATAGTAGTGAGAGGGATGATGGCAAAGATAAGTATAAGCAGGTCTGGGGTTGGGATCTAAAGAGACTCAGGGTCTTGAATGAGCAAAGTGACAGAATCAGTGACTGTTACTTCGCCCTTGTGATGTGCCTACTGATAGCCCACCTTCCCAGCAAACCATACTTAACCATCTGAGCTCCATCACTGTTACCCCCTACTCCATCAGAGGTTTGCTTTATTGCTGAAATAGAAAGAGGGCTTAGCCAGTTTACTGCTGTAGCAGGGGGGCAATTAGGGATAATAGATGGGTGATTATTATTGATAGCAGAAAACAAAACACTCCTGCACACGAGTGGATTACCAGATGGACCAAGTTTCGTAGTGGATAATGCCTCAGGCCCTGCCGCCACCAGGGATAGAGGTATCCTAGCAGTCAAAGGGAGAAAAAAAAGAAGGGCGCACCAACCTTGTGCATTATCCTTGGATATATTTTATTTAAAAGTGAATTAAAAAACTACTTACAAACAATTGGGAGAAAACTCGCAATGTAAATAGTCTCCAGATGATAGCAATTGGTCTAAAACTGATGAACTCCACTGCCACTGCTGGCTTACGCAATTTGAAGGATTACCTTCTTCCTCAGATATATGGACAGCTGAAGGAGACAACACTGCTGGGCTCTGAGGAAGAAGGTAATCCTTTGAAACGCGTAAGCCTCTGTTACCATCTGGCGTTCATCAGTTTTAGACCAATTGCTGTCATCTGGAGACTATTTACATTGCGAGTTTTCTCCCAATTGTTTGTGAGTAGTTTTTCACTTTTAAATAAAATATATCCAAGGATAATGCACAAGGCTGGTGCGCCCTTCTTTTTTTCAGCTATCAGGATGCATTGCCATTCAGCAGTGAATAGGCAAAGTGACCTTTTGTCTTCATGTCAGACTTCTTATGCCCCGTACACACGGTCGGATTTTCCAATAGAAAAAGTCTCATGGGAGCTTTTCATCTGACGGACTCAGAGAGAACATGTTCTCTATTTTTCCGACGGAAAAAATTCCTATCGGAAAATCCGTTCGTCTGAATGGAATTCCTACGGGAAAAAAAACATGCATGCTCGGAAACAATTTGACGCATGCTCGGAAGCATTGAACTTCTTTTTCTCGCCTCGTCGTAGTGTTGTACGTCACCGCTTTCTTGACGGTCGGAATTTGGTGTGACTGTGTGTATGCAAGCCAATTGAGCGGTATTCCGTCGGAAAAACCAAGTTTATTCTGACTTGAAAACCGGTCGTGTGTACAAGGCATTAGTGTTCTTCCAAGGCAGGTTTTAAAGAGCTCTATCACCAGCTAATGCTATATGCTGCCTGGCTGCTGCAGGATGTGTCAGGGCTGGACTGGGACAAAAATTTGGCCCTGGACTTCATCCAGACTGGCCCACTTTGACAGGTATCTCCCATGGCGGCCGGACAACTCCCGCCCCCCCCCCGGCCACCCAAGCCCCCTCTCCCCCTTCACTAGCCATTCTACTTTATTAGAGTAGAATGGCTGGTACTGGTACTCTTATAGACAGTACCAGTGGAGAAGCTAGACATTATTTCACCCGGGGCAAAGAATCAGTTTGGTGCCCCCCCTTATGGGACAAGATTAGGCAGAAGTGAGAAACTCCCAGGCCATAGCTATTGAGTCAGCTGTCTGTCCCCTCCCCCATGCTCCTCTGTCGGTCCCCCTGCTCCTCTGGTCCTCCTTCTGCTTCTTTGTCCCCCAGGTGAGCGCTGCGGGAAGGGAGAGGAGGTGAGCGCTGCAGGAAGGGAGAGACAGAGGAGCGGAGGGGGGGGCGGCGGTCCGCTGTCACTGAAGCCGGCCCACTGAGCCATCGGCCCACCGGGAAACTCCCTGTAGTCTCAATGGCCAGTCCATCCCTGGCGCTGCATCTGTGGAGCTTCCTTGGCTCAGTTATTATAGACAAATCCTCTTCCACGGCCCCAACTACAAAGACCTGATTTTCTGTTTGGTTGGGAACAGAGGGGACCCAGGCGTTTTACCATTAATTTATACATACATTTATTTCATATGAGCTGTCGATCAAGTCTGAGGGTGATAAAAGAAAACTTTCCCCTGCGCCTGGCTGCAGGAATGTACATTTTGGTAGCAAGTCTCAAGTCCTGGCCAGAGGGACACACATAGGAGATGGATATGCAGAGGTGGGATACATCCTGCTTTCATACTGTGACAGAACCCACTGTCACTGTGTGTTTTGGAAGGGACTGTGGGCGGGCCTGTTACCCACAGATTATGGCCTAGAATACTGGAGATACTGGAGACCTGAAGACAAGCTGGCATGGAGATAATGTAATGTAATGCTACAGCCCTTCTCCCCCCCCCCCCCCCCCCTTGTTGCTGTGTCTAATTGTCTTGTTTGATTGCACATAGACAATGGTCTGGACTGGAGATGTCTCTCCGCAGGGGATGTGTATTGAGAGGCTGCCTGCTTACCATAATCTCATTATGTTTATCTGTATTCAATGTACAAATGTTCAGTTCCCATTGGTTGTTCCTTGTCCCCCACCCCTCTTTGACAAGGCTAAGGGGAGTGTCCCTAACTGTGTGTAAAACTGTATGTCTTGGATTTATTAAACAGTTTGTGCTTTGCATGTTTAACCTTCAACACCTGTGTGGATTGTCTCGTGATTGAGGGCTTAAGGGCTGGTTATGGCGAATCTGCAGGCTGCGGGTGCGTTTGGAGGACAGGAGACACAGGTCTGGCGGATGTGCCCACCTGGGGTATCGGAGATCCGTCACACATACCATGAGCAATCCTAGGTCAGACCACAGCTCAAGGAAGTACATATCCATGGTTAGGGCAAAGAGTTGCCAGGGACATCAGAAATGATAGGGATCTACCCTGAAATACTTTGTAGCTCTGTACATTTAGGGGAGATGGAAGAGGCAACTGCTTGATTATCAGGGTGGGCACGCTTTACAGGGAGACAACAAAACAGGCCCAATTGTACATCTCTGCCATCCCTTACAGATCAACCCAACTTGACACCCATTCCCCCTAGACCCCTCTGCCCCAAGCCAGGCATAGAACATAGGCCAAATGGATATCCAGTCAGCTTACCATATTAGGGTCACCCATGACTGTTGGGGTTTATTGGGAACAGAGGTTCACAAGCATTTGTTGGAAAATAGTCAACATAAGCAATTTTTAAGACAATATTGGAAGATCTCCTATTTCTTTCCTGAAATGGTATAATTTCATGACTTTACGTGAATTCACTGACTTAACATGAGATTCTAATTTGAAATGTGAAGCGAACTTTAGAAGCTTGATATACTGTGTACATACTGGAGTTGGCCATGTTGGAAGATCTGCTTTCATACTTGTGAAGATGTTACCAAACATGTTCTTGTCTTAAATCTGTGATCAGCATGAAGTACCAAGAGATTAGCAGTCTTTATAGTCTACTTTAGAAATGTTCCACAACTGGCAATAGTTGCAACTGTTATAAAAAGTAACTTTCATACAAAGCAACAGATATTTTTTTCTGCTCCAAAACCAAACAATGGTCTCCTTTTCCATATTCCAAGAGGAGTGTAGTCCCATATATGCAATAGGTGCATCAAGTTCCTGCTCTGGTTTTGGAGGGTGCAGATTCTTCTTTGGTGTTGCAAGCTGCAACGCTGACCCAACAAAGCCATGCTTATTAGGCTAAGCCTACAGAATAGTTTGGCCTACAACAGGCCTCTTTATTTGGTCCATAGTCTCTTTGCCTATTTTCTCTGCTTGTCAATAGTCTAGAGTCAATTCTCTGTGTGCATTCATTTCAATGCTAGTGTAGTTCTGTGGCGTTCTGTAGGGGTAAAGAATGTAATGGTTAGCCCAGCAATTTCATTTAGAAGCACTGTAGAAACACAACCTTGTCTTTCATTATTAGTTGTGTTCTGGCATACAACTGCAACTATTTTTAATATATCTCAGACCATAAAAAGATAAAAGGACAACACACAGTAGGGAAAATAGTTATTTGATCCCCTGCAGATTTTGTAAGTTTGCCCACTTACAAAGAAATTAAGGGTCTATCATTTTTATCATAGGCGTATTTTAACCTCTTGCCGACCAGCAGCCGCAGTTTTACGGCGGCAGGTTGGCTCCCCTGCGTGAGAGCACGTAATATAACGTCGGCTCTCGCGTAGGGCTCGATCGCCGCCGGGCACACGCGATCGCTCGTTACAGAGCGGGGACCGGGAGCTGTGTGTGTAAACACACAGCTCCCGGTTCTGTCAGGGAGAGAAATGCAATCTTCGGTTCATACAATGTATGAACAGAAGATCAGTCATTTCCCCTAGTGAGGCCACCCCCCTACAGTTAGAACACACCCAGGGAATATACTTAACCCCTTCCCCGCCCCCTAGTGTTAACCCCTTCACTGCCAGTGGCATTTTTATAGTAATCCAATGCATTTTTATAGCACTGATCGCTATACAAATGCCAATGGTCCCAAAAATGTGTCAAAAGTGTCCGAAGTGTCCGCCATAATGTCGCAGTACCCGAAAAAAAAATCACTGATCGCCGCCATTACTAGTAAAAAAAAAAATATTAATAAAAATGCCATAAAAATACCCCCTATTTTGTAAACGCTATAACTTTTGCGCAAACCAATCAATAAACGCTTATTGCGATTTTTTTTTTACGAAAAATATGTAGAATACGTATCTGCCTAAACTGAGGGAAAAAAAAAAATTTATATCTTTTTTGGGGGATATTTATTATAGCAAAAAGAAAAAAATATAATTTTTTTTCAAAATTGTCGTTCTATTTTGGTTATAGCGCAAAAACGCAGAGGTGATCAAATACCACCAAAAGAAAGCTCTATTTGTGGGAAAAAAAGGACGCCAATTTTGTTTGGGAGCCACGTCGCACGACCGCGCAATTGTCAGTTAAAGCGACGCAGTCCCGAATCGCAAAAAGTGCTCTGGTCTTTGACCAGCAATATGGTCCGGGGGTTAAGTGGTTAAATGATAGAGACAGAATATCAACCAAAAATCCAGAAAAGAAAAAACAAATGTTATAAATTTGGTTGCAGTTCAGTAAATGAAATAATGATTTGTCCCCTAAGCAAAACGTGACTTAGTACTTGGTGGAGAAGCCCCTGTTGGCAAGCACAGAGGTAAATGTTTCTTGTAGTTGGTAACCAGGTTTGCACACATCTCAGGAGGGATTTTGGTCCACTGTTCTTTACAGATCTTCTCTAAATCCTTAAGATTTCCTGGCTGTTGCTTGGGAACTCGAAGTTTCAGCTCCCTCCATAGCCATACATTTTCTATAGGATTAAGGTTTGAAGACTGGCTAAGCCACTCCATGACCTTAATGTGCTTGGCGGAATGTTTTGGGTCATTGTCATGCTGGAAGACCCATCTATGACCCATTTTCAGTGTTCTGGCTGAGGGAAGAAGGTTCTTACAATACATGGCCCCATTCATTGGCCCTTCAATGAGGCAAAGTAGGACTGTACCTTTAGCAAAGAAACAGCCCCAAAGAATGTTTCCACCTTCGTTGCTTGACTGTAGGTATGGTGTTCTTTGGGTCATAGTCAGCATTATTCTTTCTCCAAACACAGTGAGTCAAGTTAATGGCAAAGAGCTCAATTTTGGTCTCCTCTGACCACAACACTTTCTCCCAATCCTTCTCCGAATCATTTAGATGTTCATTGGCAAGCTTCAGACGGGCCTGTACATGAGCCTTCTTGAGGGGGGGACCTTGTGGGCGCTGCAGGATTTCAATCCATGGTGGCTTATTGTGTTACCAATGGTTTGTTTGGTGACTGTGGTCCCAACTGCCTTGAGATCATTCATAAGCTTCTCCAGTGTAGTTCTGGGCTGATTCCATACTTTTGTTGTGATCATCCTTACCCCATGAGGCAAAATATTGCATGGAGCTCCAGACCGGGGGTAATTGATGGTTATTTCTATTTCTTCCATTTGCGAATATTGGCCTTCTTCTGACCAAGCTTCTTGCTGATGGTCTTGTAGCCCATTCCAGCCTTGTGCAGGTCTACAATCTTGTCCCCGACGTTCTTTGGCAGCTCTTTGGTCTTACCCATGATGGTGAGGATTGAATGGAAGAAAGAGATTCTGTGGACAGGTGTCCTTTATACACATAACGAGTTGTCATTAGGAGCACCTTCTTAAAATTGACAGGACTAATTTGTGTACCACAAGAGCACATACTGTAGCCAGTCTGTGGGAGCCAGAATTATTGTTGGTTGGTAGGGGATCAAATACTTATGTTACTCACTGAACTGCAACTAAATTGATAACATTTTGTGTTTTTCAGGTTCTTCTTTTGGTTGATATTCTGCCTCTATCACTTAAAATACACTTATGATAACAATTATAGACCCTTCATTGCTTTGTAAGTGGGCAAACTTAAAAAATCTGCAGGGGATCAAATAAATGTTTTCGCCACTGTAAAATAGAAGACAAAATCAAATAATCTCTGTAGTTTCTGCTGATGCAAAGGAACTCAGGTACTGATTTTGGCAGACATGGCTATGGTTGGCTCTATCTAGGGTTGCCACCTCATCCCTTTAAAAACAAACATATATTAATTACACAGGTTCTGTGGCTGATTAAAGTGGTTGTAAACCCCTACAGACCACTTTGACCAACAGGTAAGCCTACATTAAGGCTTACCTGTAGGTGCAAGAAATATCTCCTTAAGGAGATATTTGCAAGAAAGATGGCACCAATGGCACAGGCCGTCACTGCCGGCTACCGCACGTCATTGCTGCTCCGGCCAGTCACAGCGCCGGAGCAGCGATACCCGGAAGTCTCTCCGGGTATCATGGCAGCGACGGAGGAGGTCACCGAGGACCACTGCGGGGGCTTCGTTCTCAGGTAAGTAATTCATAATGAGCTAGTATGCTATGCACACTAGCTCATTATGCCTTTGTCTTGCAGGGGTTTTTTTTTTTTTTAAAGAAAGGGTTTACTTCCTCTTTAAAGCGGGGGTTCACCCCAAAAAAAATTTTAACATGACATTCAGCCGAGTTGTCAGAATTACAATCAGCTGTTTTTTTTTTTTTTTGGTGCCGTACATACCGTATTTTCACCGCCGCTTCCGGGTATGTAATGTGCGGGACTGGGCGTTCCTAATTGATTGACATCCTTCCGACCGTCCCATACAGCGCGTCACGAGTTGCCGAAAGAAGCCGGACTGCGAGACGGCTCTATACGGCGCCTGTGCACCGACGTTCGGCTTCTTTCTGCAACTCGGGACGCGCTGTATGCGCCAGTCGGAAGGATGCCAATCAATTAGGAACGCCCAGTCCTGCATATTACATACCCGGAAGCGGCGGTGAAAAAATATGGTATGTACGGCACTGAAAAAAAAAAAACAGCCGATTGTCATTCTGACAGAAGAACAGGAAGTGAGGATTTCTCAGAAGAAATAAGGACATTTAAAAGCAAAATGGAAGGATGAGGTAAGTGAAGGAGGACTGCACTAAGGTAAAGGAAGCTTTTTAGGGGATTTTTTTTTTTTTACCTTTACAACCCCTTTAAACGCACTTTGTACCTTATCTTCATTAAATTAGCCTCAGAACCTGTGTAATTTTTATGTGTTTGGGTTTAAAAAGATGAGGTGGTAACCCTAGCTCTGTTACACCTTTGGTTTCCAAGAATCCTTTGGTGGGGATCACAAGAGCAATGTGGTGGTGTAATTTGGCCTAACCAGGCACCAGATGGATGTGTATTTTCCCTTCAGAAAACAGTAGATTTTCCTGAATATTTATTTACAACATCGTACCATGAATAACATGAGTATGTCAGAACCTAATCTACTTTAATTTGAAACCCCATAAAATTCTCTACACATGTTTAATTCACTCAGAAAATCCAATCGGGATAAATCAAAGCTTACAGTTAGTACGGAGTAGAAAAGTCTGTTTCCTGCCAGCATCCTGCAAAGAAGGACCATTACTCTCTGTATGGACGCAGTGGTCTCTTTGCAGAGGTTGAACTTGCCTAAGGCTCTGTTCACATCTTGGCATTCAGAATTGCGGACGGAATTACTGATTCTGCCCGCGATTCGAAATACAGTGGAACCTCGGATTGCGATTAACAAGCGTTTCACAATAGGAGCACTGTATTTTGAAAAATCCTAACTCGGTTTGCAAAATGAGCAGGATTCAAGCCAAAGTGGGGTGAAGTATCGCTTTTGGCCTGAGGTGGGGGGGCGCCGGAGCCGAGCGGAGCTGATCAGAAAACCCCAGAAATACTCAATTTCCAAGCCTTTCCGAGTTCAGCCGAACTGTCCTCAGGCCTTTCCGAAGCTCTCCGGTGCCCCCCACCTCTGGCCACATGCGGTATTGCATGCCATTGAAGTCAATGCGGAACAAATTATTTTTGTTTCCATTGACTTCTATGGGGAAACTCGCTTTGATGTGTGAGTACTTTGGATTATGAGCATTCTCCTGGAACGGATTATGCTCGTAATCCAAGGTTCCACTGTAGTGGCAAATTGCGGGACGCCCGTGCGTTCCCTGTCACTGCCAATGGCACCCCAACAACGGCGCGATTGTGCTGGGTTTCGTTGGGCGGTAAAATCACCCAAACAGAATTGCGGGACGCCTGTCACCCAAAACAAGTTCTTGTACTGTTTGCGCGATTTTACCACAATTGTCGCCCGATGAATCCCTGCCACGATTGGAGTGCCATTGGAAGTGACAGGGAACCCATGGGCATCCCGTGATTTTCCGCTATTTCGAAACACAGGCAGAATCACAGCGATTTCACATGCGTTTCGGAACGCCAAGATGTGAACAGAGCCTAATGCAATAAGGAAAGTTCATGTGCTCTGCTGGTTGGAGAGCACTAGCTTTGACCCAGCAGCAGCGTGCTTTCACACAGAGATCAAGGTTCTTCTCTGCACCATGCTGGCAGGGGACAAGCTGACCATTGCAAGCACCCCATCAGTCTAATAATTTTTCACAGCTGACACTTTTGCTTCATGTAAAGATGGAGGAATATATAAATAAAGCCTGTGCAAAAAAATAAAAATAAATTGAATAGTATCACAACAATTTTAACCCAATACAGTTACCAGACTATAATATATTTTTCACTATAATGGTGCCTTAAAACTGCAACTCTGACTTATGTGTCTGCTCACCTCTTGCGCAGGTAAATTATAAATCCGACTGCTCCACATATTATTAGCAGCAACAGCAGCACCAGAAGACAGACCTGCCAAACCTTAAAAGATCCTGACAAAAAATGAGAATAAAACAGGTTAAATAATGATATTTTAGCAGGTTTTAGAAGATGGTCTAATCTTCTTACAGACCAACAGTTCTCATCATTCACATCCAGCACATTCAAAATGAAAGGAGGGCAGGTTGCACAATGATTGGGCTTTGCCCACAGTGCTGTGCTGAGTAATTATGCCAAGCAAATACCATTTATTGCTGTTTGCCCCCCGTGCTCAGCGTCACCGCTGGAATATCCATTAAGCAAAATAAGCCTGTGCTTAGGGCACCACGGGAAAGGGGCACTACGGAGTTCTCCCCTAGTTATCATGCCCTCAATGTGGAAGTAATAATTTCCTATTAAAAAACTGCCAGCACGCTCTTTTTAATTCTAATTTATTTATTTTAATTATAATCCTAAATACCACCTTTCACAGTGCCGTTCTACAGTCACGTGACCTCCCTCTGCTGGCCAGCTGACGTCGGAGGAGAATCTCAGCTCCTCCCGATGCTCTCCTTAGATCTGGGAAGGGGGATCACGTGACCACAGAGCGGCACTGTGAAAAAAAGGGGCCAGATTCAGGTACAGCGGCGTAACTTTGAGCAGGCGTAGCGCATCTCATATGCGCTACGTCGACGTAACATAGAGAGGCAAGACCAGTATTCACAAAGCACTTGCTCCCTAAGTTACGGCGGCGTAGCGTAAATGGGCCGGCGTAAGCCCGCCTAATTCAAATTAGGAAGGTAGTGGGCGTGTTGTATTAAAATTAACCGTGACCCCATGTAAATGAATGGCTGAACGAACAGCGCATGCGCACGCATGCTCTGAATCACGTCGCATATACTCCCTAAGATACAACGGCTCAATGCGTACAACGTGAACGTAACCTACGCCCAGCCCCATTCACGTACGGCTTACGTAAACGACGTAAAATCCGACGGCTGTTCCGACGTCCATACCCTAACATGACTTACCCCTGCTTTATGAGGGATAACTTTACGCCGGATGTACGCCTTACGTAAACGGCGTAGCTTACTGCGACAGGCAAAAGTACGTTCGTGAATCGGCGTATCTAGGTCATTTACATATTCAACGCGTAAATCAAAGGAAGCGCCCCTAGCGGCCAGCGTAAATATGCACCCAAGATACGATGGCGTAGGAGACTTACGTCGGTCGGATGGAGCCAGAATTCAGGCGTATCTGGTTTCAAGAATACGGCGCATAGATACGACGGCGCATCCGTGGACTTACTTGGCGTATAAGAAGATACGTTGGCGTAAGTCCTACCTGAATCTGGCCCATGGTATTTAGGATTATTATAAAAAATAAATAAATAAAAAAGAAGAACACACACAGTTCTTTAGATCTTCATAAAACAGAGAGGATACAGGTAAGGGGGGTATATGACCTAACAACCACTTTAACACTCCTTATTAAAAGAGGCTAAAGAAATAAAACGGTGTGCATAAAAGAAAAACAGAAACATATTGGGAAGCTATGAGCCTAAATGTAGACAAGGCATGGCCTTGATCATCTATCATTTCTGTCTGAGCTATCATCTAGGTTGTATTATAAATAGTCGCAGATTGGATGTCTCTCTTTGGCTCCATATTAAAATCATGTCAGTAGCAGAATGACAGAGGTCAAGGACTCAAGCCAAGTACATGGCTATCCTCCATTTTAAAAGGTCAGGCTTGAAGAGGAAAATAAAAATTAAAGGACCAGATAATATGGAATCTTCATATTCATTTACAAATACTGCTTGTTATTCTTCAGGTCGCGTACACACGACCGGTTTTCTCGGCAGAATCCAGCAAGAAACTCGATGGGAGACGTATTCTGCCGAGAAAACCGGTCGTGTGTACACTTTTCGACGAGAAACCCGTTGGGAAACTCGTCGAGCCAAAAAGAGAGCATGTTCTCTATTTCCTCGACGGGCAATGGGAAAATTTGGCTCGACTAGTTTTTTGACAGCCGAACAAGGAACTCGACGGGGAAAACGATGTGTTTCGCCCGTTGAGTTTCTCGCTCGTGTGTACGCGGCCTCACTAAGCATTTGGAACTGCAAGTAACTTCTAGCAGGTTTGCACTCTGACATCTATTTCTAGATATAAAATGTATTTAGTGATAGATAAACCTCCTGATGTATGGTCTCAGCTTATTGTCTTTACATACTGTATGTAACAGGAGTCTATACAGCCTGTTCTGATTCAGTAACTAGTTGGTTTCTATCTCATCTCTAGTTCATGTGATATTTTACAGCCAGGAGCCAGAGTTCTGTACTGAAGATAGAGGGTGTCTTAAACTGGCCATACATGTGAGAAATTCTCTTGTTCAGCCCTAAAACTTTGAATTCCCCCACCCATGCTAAATAAAGTGGAAGGATGAATTCTCTACTGCTGGCGGTTGTATTCTGAGCACCTGCGGCTGTCGGAATACCCGAGCAGAGATGGCAGCTGATTGGCTGAAGTCACTGTTTGGTCACCTTTATTCAGCCAGGCTCTTCATTTTCTTAGACAGAGCAAATTTCTTTCTTGCAACCAGTCACTGTTGATGGAGGAATTGATGTTTGTTTGATGGAGGAGCCATTGTGTTTGATGGAGGAGCCATTGTGTTTGATGGAGGAGCTGTTGTGTTTGATGGAGGAGCCGTTGTGTTTGATGGAGGAGCCGTTATGTTTGATGGAGGAGCCATTGTGTTTGATGGAGGAGCCATTGTGTTTGATGGAGGAGCCATTGTGTTTGATGGAGGAGCCATTGTGTTTGATGGAGGAGCCATTGTGTTTGATAGAGGAGCCATTGTGTTTGATGGAGGAGCCATTGTGTTTGATGGAGGAGCCATTGTGTTTGATGGAGGAGCCGTTGTGTTTGATGGAGGAGCCATTGTGTTTGATGGAGGAGCCATTGTGTTTGATGGAGGAGCCATTGTGTTTGATGGAGGAGCCATTGTGTTCTCTGAGCAGGAGAAGCTGTTCCGCTGGGAGAACACAGCGATTACTGCTAGTGGCTATAATAGCCGATAACAATCTCATGTAAAATCCAACAGGCTGGTTGTGCCCAAGTTGACTGATCGATCAACTTGGATACATTCAGCCTGCCCATACATGGTTTGAATCTCAACTGTCTATGGCTGGCTTAGCCAAAGTTCAAATGGAGGAGCAGGTGACTCAATTCCCTTTCACTCATGTGACAGTGCTCGTGCTTGGTGACTGACCCAGCGCTGTCCACATAAAGAGACATATTGTTACAAAGAGACAATTATCAACCCTATGTAAGCACTGACTAGAGCAACTGACAGATAACACAAAGCTCCTGTTCCTTGCCTACGTTGGCTGATGAGAGATGTAAAGAAAGCCGAGTATGGGCTGCTGAAGAAAAGAGAAGAGTGCAGGACAGGTGAGTATGGGTTATTGGAGAAGGGAGGAGTGAAGGAGAAATGAGTATGGGTTGCGGGGGAAGAAAAGAGTGAAGGTGAGGTGAGTATGAGCTGCTAGGGAAGGGTGAAGTGAAGAAGAGGCGAGTATGGACTGCTGAGGAAGGGTGGAGTGAAGGAGAAACGAGTATAGGTTGCGGGGGAAGAAAAAAGAGTGAAGGAGCAGAGAGTATGGACTGCTGAGGAAGGGTGAAGTGAAGAAGAGGTGAGTATGGACTGCTAAGGAAGGGTGGAGTGGAGTGGAGGAGAGATAAGTATGGGTTGCATGGGAAGAGAAGAGTGAAGGGAGGGGAAAAATGAAAGAGAGGTGAGTATGGGCTTCTGGGGAAGGGTGGAGTGAAGGAGAGGCGAGTATGGGCTGCTAGGGAAGGGTGGAGTGAAGAAGAGGTGAATATGGGCTGCTGGGAAAGGGTGGGGAAAAGAAGAGGTAAGTATGAGCTGCTGGGGAAGGGTGGAGTCAAGAAGAGGTGAGTATGGCTGCTTGGGAAGGGTGGAGTGAAGAAGAGGTGAGTATGGCTGCTGGGGAAGGTGAGTTAAGAAGAGGGGAGTATGGCTGCTGGGGAAGGTGAGTGAAGAAGAGGTAAGTATGGCTGCTGGGGAAGGTGAGTGAAGAAGAGGGGAGTATGGCTGCTGGGGAAAGGTGAGTGAAGAAGAGGGGAGTATGGCTGCTGGGGAAGGGAGGAGTGAAGGAGAGGTGAGTATGGGCTGCTGGGAAAGGGTGGGGAAAAGAAGAGGTAAGTCTGAGCTGCTGGGGAAGGGTGGAGTCAAGAAGAGGTGAGTATGGCTGCTTGGGAAGGGTGGAGTGAAGAAGAGGTGAGTATGGCTGCTGGGGAAGGTGAGTGAAGAAGAGGGGAGTATGGCTGCTGGGGAAGGTGAGTGAAGAAGAGGGGAGTATGGCTGCTGGGGAAAGGTGAGTGAAGAAGAGGGGAGTATGGACTGATGGGGAAGGGAGGAGTGAAGGAGAGGTGAGTATGGGCTGCTGGGGAAGGGTGGAGTGAAGAAGAGGTGAGTATGGGCTGCTGGGGAAGGGAGGAGTGAAGGAGAGGTGAGTATGGGCTGCTGGGGAAGGGTGGAGTGAAGAAGAGGTGAGTATGGCTGCTGGGGAAGGGAGGAGTGAAGGAGAGGTGAGTATGGCTGATGGGGAAGGGAGGAGTGAAGGAGAGGTGAGTATGGCTGCTTGGGAAGGGTGGAGTGAAGAAGAGGCGAGTATGGCTGCTGGGGAAGGGAGGAGTGAAGGAGAGGTGAGTATGGGCTGATGGGGAAGGGTGGAGGGAAGGAGAGGTGAGTATGGACTGATGGGGAAGGGAGGAGTGAAGGAGAGGTGAGTATGGGCTGATGGGGAAGGGTGGAGTGAAGGAGAGGTGAGTATGTCTGATGGGGAAGGGAGGAGTGAAGGAGAGGTGAGTATGGGCTGCTGGGGAAGGGAGGAGTGAAGGAGAGGTGAGTATGGACTGATGGGGAAGGGAGGAGTGAAGGAGAGGTGAGTATGGGCTGCTGGGGAAGGGAGGAGTGAAGGAGAGGTGAGTATGGACTGATGGGGAAGGGAGGAGTGAAGGAGAGGTGAGTATGGACTGATGGGGAAGGGAGGAGTGAAGGAGAGGTGAGTATGGACTGATGGGGAAGGGAGGAGTGAAGGAGAGGTGAGTATGGGCTGCTGGGGAAGGGTGGAGTGAAGGAGAGGTGAGTATGGACTGATGGGGAAGGGAGGAGTGAAGGAGAGGTGAGTATGGACTGATGGGGAAGGGAGGAGTGAAGGAGAGGTGAGTATGGGCTGATGGGGAAGGGTGGAGTGAAGGAGAGGTGAGTATGGGCTGCTGGGGAAGGGAGGAGTGAAGGAGAGGTGAGTATGGGCTGATGGGGAAGGGTGGAGTGAAGGAGAGGTGAGTATGGACTGATGGGGAAGGGAGGAGTGAAGGAGAGGTGAGTATGGACTGATGGGGAAGGGAGGAGTGAAGGAGAGGTGAGTATGGACTGATGGGGAAGGGAGGAGTGAAGGAGAGGTGAGTATGGACTGATGGGGAAGGGAGGAGTGAAGGAGAGGTGAGTATGGGCTGATGGGGAAGGGTGGAGTGAAGGAGAGGTGAGTATGGGCTGCTGGGGAAGGGAGGAGTGAAGGAGAGGTGAGTATGGGCTGATGGGGAAGGGTGGAGTGAAGGAGAGGTGAGTATGGACTGATGGGGAAGGGAGGAGTGAAGGAGAGGTGAGTATGGACTGATGGGGAAGGGAGGAGTGAAGGAGAGGTGAGTATGGGCTGATGGGGAAGGGTGGAGTGAAGGAGAGGTGAGTATGGACTGATGGGGAAGGGTGGAGTGAAGGAGAGGTGAGTATGGACTGATGTGGAAGGGAGGAGTGAAGGAGAGGTGAGTATGGACTGATGTGGAAGGGAGGAGTGAAGGAGAGGTGAGTATGGGCTGATGGGGAAGGGTGGAGTGAAGGAGAGGTGAGTATGGGCTGCTGGGGAAGGGAGGAGTGAAGGAGAGGTGAGGATGGACTTATGGGGAAGGGTGGAGTGAAGGAGAGGTGAGTATGGGCTGATGGGGAAGGGAGGAGTGAAGGAGAGGTGAGTATGGGCTGATGGGGAAGGGTGGAGTGAAGGAGAGGTGAGTATGGGCTGCTGGGGAAGGGAGGAGTGAAGGAGAGGTGAGGATGGACTTATGGGGAAGGGTGGAGTGAAGGAGAGGTGAGTATGGGCTGATGGGGAAGGGAGGAGTGAAGGAGAGGTGAGTATGGACTGATGGGGAAGGGAGGAGTGAAGGAGAGGCGAGTATGGGCTGCTGGGGAAGGGAGGAGTGAAGGAGAGGTGAGTATGGGCTGCTGGGGAAGGGAGGAGTGAAGGAGAGGTGAGTATGGGCTGCTGGGGAAGGGAGGAGTGAAGGAGAGGTGAGTATGGGCTGATGGGGAAGGGAGGAGTGAAGGAGAGGTGAGTATGGGCTGCTGGGGAAGGGAGGAGTGAAGGAGAGGTGAGTATGGGCTGCTGGGGAAGGGAGGAGTGAAGGAGAGGTGAGGATGGACTTATGGGGAAGGGTGGAGTGAAGGAGAGGTGAGTATGGGCTGATGGGGAAGGGTGGAGTGAAGGAGACGTGAGTATTGGCTGCTTGGGAAGGGTGGAGTGAAATAGAGGTGATTATGGGCTCATGAGGAAGGGTGGAGTGAGGAAGAGGTGAGTATGAGCTGCTAGGGAAGGGTGGAGTGAAGAAGTGAGTATGGACTGCTGGGGAAAGGAAGAGTGATGGGAGAGGCAAGTATGGGCTGATGGGGAAGGAAAGGGGAGTGAAGGAGAGGTGATTATGGACTGCTGGGTAGGAGAACATTTAAGCTAACTTGTTGCTTTGACCTGCATGAGCATAGAACAGGTCTGCTTTAAGTTATTTTATGTCTACACACACTTTCCGACTCCGCTTTTCTATCATCTATTATTCAGGGCTGTCTACAACCTACCAAAAGCAGTGCTAAATTTTTTTTAACACAGCAACGTGCTGCATATAAAATGTCACTGACCTTTATTTTTTTTCCCCGTAGATATCGTTTAGCTGTGGAATTCACCGCGGCTTCCGGGTAGGGAATCCCGCGGGAGTGGGCGTTCCTATTGACATGCCAATCAATTGGCATGCTAAACGACGGCGCACACAGCGCGTCACGACTTCCCGAAGAAAGCTCGGGTCGCTCGGCTCTATTCGGCACCTGCGCACCGGCGCCGAATGGAGCCGAGCCGAGCTTCTTTCGGTAAGTCGTGACGCGCTGTGTGCGCCGTCGTTTAGCATGCAAATTGATTGGCATGTCAATAGGAACGCCCACTCCCGCGGGATTCCCTACCCGGAAGCCGCGGTGAATTCCACAGCTAAACGATATCTACGGGGAAAAAAAATAAAGGTCAGTGACATTTTATATGCAGCACGTTGCTGGATGCAGTGTTAACATTTTTTTATAGGGTGAACCTCCACTTTAATATCTCGAAATGGGTGATACCCAGGGATGGACTGGCCATAGGGACTACAGGGAGTTTCCCGGTGGGCCGATGGCTCAGTGGGCCTTTTTTAAAACAGAGATGCTGCTTGGAGGACTTTTTTTAATGCCCTGGCAGCGCCCCAGTGTGAAAGCACTCAGGCTTTCACACTGGGACTGCAGCGGAAGCGTTTTTCAGTCACTTTACAGGCGCCCAAAAGCGCCTAAAAAATGCCTCAGTGTAAAAAGGGGTCCTACACTCACCCCCTCTCTTTTACACTCACTGGCCCAGATTCAGGTAGATTTGCCCCTTTTTTACGGAGGCGCAGGGCAGCGTTTTTGCCGTGCGCCCCCGCAAATTTCCTGCGCTACCCGCGATTCACCGAGCAGTAGCTCTGTAAATTGCGTGTGCGCTGTGTAAACTTGCCCTGCGTAAGGGCGCCTAATGTAAATGATCCCGTAGGGGGCGGGAATCATTTAAATTAGGCGCGCTCCCGCGCCGAGCGTAGAGCGCATGCTCCGTCGGGAAACTTTCCCGACGTGCATTGCGGCAAATGACGTCGCAAGGATGTCATTTGCTTCCAAGTGAACTTACGCAAACGACGTGAAATTCAAATTTCACGACGCGGGAACGACGGGTATACTTTAGCATTGGCTGCCTCTACTATTAGAAGGGGCAGCCTTACGCTAAACACGCCGTACGGAAACTACGTAACTTGCGTATGCAGGGCTCGCGCAACATTGTGAATCGGTGTTAGTATGCAATTTGCATACTATACGCTGAGCACAATGGGAGCGCCCCCTAGCGGCCATCGCAAGAATGCAGCCTAAGATATATGCGTGGCATAAGAGCCTTATGCCACGCAGATTTTAGGCTGCAGTCGGCGTTACGATGTTCCTGAATCAGGAGCATTCGTAACGCCGGGGGCAAGTAAGCAATTGCGCTGTGTAACCTATGGTTACACAGGCGCAGTTGCTTCTTGAATCCGGGCCACTCTCTTTTTCTTACACTCAACCCCCTCTCTCACCCACCCCCTCTCACCCCCTTTCCCTCCTCCCTCTCATTCCCCTCTCTCTCACCCTCTCATGATATACAATAATCGATGTAGGGGCCTTTTGGTGGGCATGATTTTTCAGGGGGGTGGGGGGCAGCATTTTATTGAATTAAAGTGGGCCGGTCTGGATGAAGTTCAGGGCCACATTTTTGTCCCAGTCCAGCCCTGGTGATACCCGACCGCTAACTACCTCAAAAACGACTTCTGGGCAGATGTGTACATTTGTTACCTTGTCTCTTTTCCGCCATTAGGCATCCTGTAAAAGACCCAAGGGATTTGTCCTGGAAGGCAAAGACCTGAGAATGATTGACGAGGTCATTGTTCCATCTATGTATAAGGATTTGGTCACTGTAAGTACTCAAGATGTCAGCGGAGAGGGACAGCTTGCCCTGCATACACATGACATTCAGTTCTAAAAAGGGAAGAAAATGAAAGATTGGGTTCAGAAACAAGTATTCAAATAACAGTAGCTATTTTCCAAAAAAAAAAAAAAATGGAGGATGCTGTGTTGATTGCATTAGCCAATCAGACAAAAATTTGTATTTTTTTAAAATTAAATCAGTCCTATTATTTTTGTAGTTCTGGATAGAGTGGTGAAGGGTTAGAAGCCCGGTCATGATTTTTTTTCTGTCTGTGTCCCTGTCAGGAAAATATACACTCTCACCAGGACTTCATTTTAGGGAAAATCTAAAATATTGAGTTATCACCAAAATGGCAATGAAGGTGATTTTAGGTGGAGATCCATGTACTAGTGATAACTGTCTTAGAGGGCATTTTTAGCACTTTGAGGAGACTTCGTCTCTCTCTCTCAATTTTTTTTAAAATAATTAAAATTTTTATTAAGGATTTTAGAAAAGAGGATACATACACTGGGGTGGATTCAAGAAGCAATTGCGCCTGTGTAACCATAGGTTACACAGCGCAATTGCTTACCTGCCCCGGCGTAACGAGTGCTCCTGATTCAGGAACCTCGTTACGCCGACTGCAGCCTAAGATCTGCGCGGCATAAGGCTCTTATGCCCGCATATCTTAGGCTGCATTCTAGCGATGGCCGCTAGGTGGCGTTCCCGTTGTGCTCAGTGTATAGTATGCAAATTGCATACTAACACCGATTCACAACGTTGCGCGAGCCCTGCGTACGCAATTTACGTCGTTTACGTACGGCGGTTTTCGCGCAAGGCAGCCCATGTTACGTATACCCGTCGTTCCCGCGTCGCGAAATTTTAATTTTACGTAGTTTGCGTAAGTGAATCGTGAATGGCGCTGGACGCCATTCACGTTCACTTTGAAGCAAATGACGTCCTTGCGACGTCATTTGCCGCAATGCACGTCGGGAAACTTTCCAGACGGAGCATGCGCTCTACGCTCGGCGCGGGAACGCGCCTAATTTAAATGATTCCCGCCCCCTACGGAATCATTTAAATTGCGTGCTCTTGCGCCGGGCATTTTGCCGGCGGGCCCGCGCAATTTACGGAGCTTATGCTCCGTGAATCGAGGGCACCACAAAAAAATTGCGGGGGCGCAGGGCAAAATTGTTGCCCTGCGTCTCCGTAATAAATGTGCAAATGTCTTTGAATCCGGCCCACTGTGTACATAGCTCAGATTTTACAATCCAAGTCTCTTCTTATTGTGCATATAGGACAGAAAGTGAAGGGGCCACAGATGGCAGAAAAACTTACAGGGGTTTTAACCATTTCTTACTCAAAGAATGGCTTCAGATATACAGTATGTTAAACCGAGGAGAATATTGTATAAACTGTAATTAAAACGTTCCCTTTTTTCGCATGGTAATTATTGCGGCATGCCATAGGCCAGATTGGCCGGGATCCCCCCATGTTAAGTGGAGAGGTATGATAATGCCATGATAGGGGTGGTAATGCAGAGAGGTCCTAAACATCCAGGAATTACTATTTCAACAGAGACTGCCTCCTATTAAGCCTCCATCCAGCTGCCACAAAAGGCCGACAATGTTTGAAAGCCTACATCCAATAGGTCACAGGTCTCTACTGGCAGTGGAAGCCCATGAGTATGCATCGTGGGTTGCATCAATGCCTCCTAGCAACCATGAATCAAGGCTGCACAGATGGTGACAACTACTTCCATTTGCAAAACCACAATCAGGGATAAATAAATATTAATTCTGCTTTGGGCCCCTAGACAAGGTTTTTGATCATCGTACATGCAAGATGAATCCAAGACATTTTTTATTTCTGAAAGCCAGGATTAGGAGGGTACTAACCTTGTATATATGAAGGAGGTACAGAACACAAACAGTGATTTTCAATGGAATGGCTTAGCAGGATTTTAATTTTGTCCAGTGTAAAAGGCTCCATCGTCATCCATTCAGAGCAATCTAGTAGCAAGATAACAAATGTTTTAATTCTGACACAGATCTACTCTACAGCAACTTTTAAAAACCAATTGCAGGTTCCAATGTAGGAAAACCAAGTGGCTGCCATATTACCTAGGTTGGAGTCCTTCATACACAGGTCAAGCTTTATGGAGGTGACCGTGGAGGGACAAATGTTTTCTGAGCCAGGGCTGGGTTGTTGGACAGGCAGTAGTGCAGTAGAGGATCCATCGGTGAGACTACAACGGCTTATCGACACTAACCTAAAATAACACAAAAGAGGCCTTGTAGCAATGACACAACGGAATTGAAAAGGGACTGTCATTGAAGGCACCTAAAAATCAATAAAGCTGAAGTTTAGGTCTGCCAATTTTTAATTTAGTTACATTGGTCCAGGTTACGACATTGGTTACATTGGTACATCAACAGGATACGCAAGTTGGAAATCACTGTAGTAGATACAGCTAGTACAGTAATCTCAACTAGCTTTTGTGTCCTGTGCCGAGCAGCTAACCTTCTGCTTACTGAACACAGTAGGTAGCCCACTAGGCACGGGCACCATTCAGATAGAACTGTGCGTTTTTTTAACTAATGCAAAGTGTTCTGTGATTGGACAATGTGGAAATGGTGACATCACCCTCTTCCAACCTTGTCCATTCAGAGAAAGCATTGGGGTAGAATTCAAAGAGCAATTGCGCCTGCGTAACCATAGTTACGCAGCGCAATTGCTTACTTGCCCCGGCGTATCGAATGCTCCTGATTCAGGAACCTCGATACGCCGACTGCAGCCTAAGAAATGACTGGCATAAGGCTCCTTATGCCGTCATATCTTAGGCTGCATTCTTACGCAGGCCGCTAGGTGGCGTTCCCGTTGTGGTCATGCAAATTGCATACTAACGCCGATTCACAACCCTACGCACGCAGTTTACGTCGTTTGCGTACGTCGGTTTTTGCGTAAGGCTGCCCCTGCTATTAGCAGGGGCAGCCAATGCTACGTATACTCGTCGTTCCCGCGTCGCGAAATTTGAAATTTACATCGTTTGCGTAAGTGAATCGTGAATGGCGCTGGACGCCATTCACGTTCACTTTGAAGCAAATGACGTCCTTGCGACGTCATTTACCGCAATGCACGTCGGGAAAGTTTCCCGACGGAGCATGCGCACTATGCTCGGCGCGGGAACGCGCCTAATTTAAATGATCCACGCCCCCTACGGGATCATTTAAATTGCGCGCGCTTACGCCGGGCATTTTTACGGAGCGCCCACGCAAATTACGGAGCTACTGCTTCGTGAATGAAGCGTAGCGCAGGTAATTTACGGAGGCGCAGCGTTAAAACGGTACGCTGCGCCTCCGTAAGAGGGCGCAAGTCTTACCTGAATCCACCCCATTGTATTCATTTAGAAAATGCTTAGGCCCCTTTCACACTACTACGACTTTAAAGTCGCGCGATTTTACGGGCACGATTTTGCCGCGATTTCAGGGAATGCCTGTGTAAGTGGCATCAAAATCAGACCAAAGTAGTGCAGGGACTACTTTGAAGTCGGAACGGTACTAATATGAATGGTTGTCATTGAAAATCATGGGAAACGACTTGTCATGCTACTTTGCCATCACAAATCGTGGGACAAGTCGCATAAGTGTGAAAGGGGCCTAAGTGCTCCTTAAATGGCACCTGTGCTTAGCAAAAGACCTACTGGATTCACAATGCAGCAGGGCAGCCGCTTGGTGCAGGACTGTGATAGCGGTCCCTACTACAGTGATTTCCAGCTTCCACAGAGATCCCATAGGTATGGTACATACGTATTTACATTGATCCAGGCTGGACCACTGTAACTATGTAGAAATGACCATACCTAAATCTTCACTTTAGGTATTTATAGAAAAAAATTACAGGATTTCAGATACCAGGTCAACAAGGATACTATGTAACAATGTTTTTTTAGCTTTGAACACCCGTTCCAAGAGTGTCACTGCTGCCCACAGCAACCAATCAGATTCCAGTTGTCATTATTTTCATATGTAACAATTCTGACAGGAAAACTATGACTGCTACGACCATGACTTTTCTGCTTTCTTGGTGACAAGGGTCACTAGAACAAAAAGAAGAGGTGAGGCTGGGTTCACACCTCCGACGGATGTGGCTTGCAGCAGGGGTCCGGTGTGTCCCTGTTCTCTGTTTCAAGGACGAATCAGGGCCGAATGTTTGCCTGAATTCGGCCCTGAAACAATGCCAAAGACGCAAGCCGCTCCGCAGCCGGCAGAGATATGTGAACCGGCTCCATAGAGAGTCGGGGGCAGATTCATCAAAGAGATACGACGGCGGATCTCCTGATCCGCCGTCGTACCTCTGAGTCCAGCCGGTCGGATCTATGAGGCTGGTTCATAGAATCAGATTCCGCATAGATCTCCCTTAGATCCGACTGGTGTAAGTGACTTACACCAGTCGAATCTAATGCCGCATACACACCATCACTTTATGTGATGAAAAAAAACGACACTTTCTGTGAAGTAAAAAATGACGTTTTTGAAACTTCAATTTTCAAAGACGAAGTTGCCTACACACCATCGTTTTTCTCACAATGTTCTTGCAAAGTGAGGTTACGTTCCACCACGTTTTACCATTGAAGTAGCTTCTGGGCATGCGTGGATGAAAAAACGTCTTACAAAACGACGTTTTTTGCTACACACGGTCAATTTCTGTGAAGTAAAAAGTGCACTTTTGAAAAACGACACATAAAATTGAAGCATGCTTCAATTTTTTTTGGTCGTTTTTTACAAGACATAAAACGACGTTTTCCCCCACACACAGTCAATTAAAGTGACGTTTTTAAAAACGTCATTTTTTTTCATCACATAAAGTGATGGTGTGTACGCGGCATTAGGCTGCAATCTACCGCCGGCCGCTAGGTGTCGTCGCTTTTTTTTACGCGTCGGATATGCAAATGAGGACAACCGCTGATTCAAGTCCGTACGCCCGCCCGTCGCTTTTTTTTAACGTCGTTTGCGTTCGCCTTTTTCCGGCGGATAGCTACCCCTGCTATATGAGGGGTAGCTAATGTTAAGTATGGCCGTTGTTCCCGCGCCGAGATTCAAATTTTTACGTCGTTTACGTAAGTCGATCAGGAATTCTGATGGCCGCAATTGACGTAGCCGCCGCAAACAATGACGTCCTAGCGACGTCATTTGGAGCATGCGCATTGGGAAATTTCGCCGGCGGCGCATGCGCAGTTAAATTGGCGCGGGAATGCGCCTGATTTAAATTGTACACTCCCCCTAGCCGCGGAATTTGCATTCCGCCGGGGGAGTTACGATCCGACGGTGCAATTTTTGAGGTAAGTGCTTGGTGAATACTGCACTAGCCTCGCTAAATTGCACCGGCGGATCGTAAAACACGTAGATCGAGCGGATCTAAAGATCCGCTGATCTACATGAATCTGGCCCTCTGTGTTCTGACGAGAAATGCCCCCTGTCGAATAATGCCGCCCGGTACTGCGCTTGCACAGTACGGAGCCGCCGAAAGCCTCCGAACATCTAAATTTACAATCAGCTGTAGACGGAGCGTTCCTATGCTCGTGCAAGACTGCAGTGGGGGATTTGTTCATGATGGGCCCATGAGAGGGGCGGATACCTACAGAAGGGGGCATATTTTGTAACGATGGGCAGTGCTGTTAAGATGGGGGCGGAATTGTTAAAGAAAGTCAAACACATTTCATAAACAAATATATCTCTGCTATTCTTCCTACATGTGTTTAGCCAACTGAAGGGCAACACGTGTAGGAAGAATAGCAGAGATATATTTGTTTAGGAGATGTGTTTGAGTTTCGTGAAAAACTCCGCCCCCATCTTAACAGCACTTCCCATCATTACAAAATACGCCCCCTTCTCTCACATGCGCCCATCATGAACAAATCCGCACCTTAAAGATTTGCACGAGCATCGGGAGCGTGTGGCACAATGTTGGCTATTGTATGCAGGCGCAGTGTACACCGTAAATTCTGATGTTCAGCGCTGTAAGCGGCTCCGTACTGTGCATGCGCAGTACCGGGCGGGCATTATTCGACAGGGGGCATTTCTCGACCGGACACCGGTCACAATCTCCTGTCATGCTAATTGGATGTGGGGAACATAGGTGTGAACCCAGCCTAAATCTCCCCAGTCCAGTCTATCAAAAACCAAACAAAAATGAATAAAAGTGCGATTTATATTACTCACCAGTGTTCTCCATACAATATGGTGGACAGTGTATTCAGGCTTCTGAGAACATCAGACGGTGTGTTACTTTCCCACGTATAAACAAATGCATCCACAAAATCCTTTTGGCTCAAGGCGGACCCTATAGAAAATGATTCAGGGCTTCCCTTATAGAGTGCTATGGCCTCAGAACTGAGCGTGTATGGCCTGGAGAAAACAGGGAGCTGCTGATCTACAGATAGAAAGCAAGAGAAATGCAGGTCAATTGGATTATATATAATATATACATTTTTTTCATTTGTTTTCAGACTGGTGATCATATCTTTTTCTATGTATATATATATATATATATATATATATATATATATATACTGTATATATATATATATATATATATATATATATATATATATATATATATATATATTTATATATATACCATGACAGCTGTGCTTTAATAAAACCCTTTAAGCTGGCCTTACACACATCAAATTTCCTGATGAATCTGCCAAAATGCATTCTGTAGGTGGCCCTGTCAGCAACATCTGCATCTTCAAAAGTACATTTTTTCGAACTACCTCTCTCTAAGAAGCTGGGTGAAAAATTGTCGGCTGAACAGCGCCTGCGTCCAATCAGATAGCTGCAGCAGGAGATTGGTCCATCTGCTTTGTTGAGTGTGGAAGGAGGAATCTGTTACATTTAGTTCATTCCGCCCACAGGTTAGAACAAAACAAATCTTTTTTTTTTTTTAAGTTTTAAGCTCACCAAAGAAATTACAATCTGGCTGTACAACCTCCTTTAAGCTGGCCATTGATGGATCGAATCTCGGCCAGTTCAGCAGGAACCAGCTGAGATTCAAAACCACCTATGGACAGGCTAAATGTACACAAGTCAATCCATTGACTTGGGTACAACCAGCATGTTGAATTTTCAGCATGCGATTATTGCCAGCAGGATTATTGCTATTGCGTTCTCCCAGCGGGGACAGCTCCCCACGCCCCCCGCCGGGAGAACACAATAAATCTGTGGGAGGAAGTCAGTGTTGATGTTACATAGTTAGTCAGGTTGAAAAAAGACACAAGTCCATCTAGTTCAACCATAAAAAATAAAATGTATTAGTTAGTTAATTAAATAAAAAATATCATACAATCCCATATACCCAATTTTATACCCACAGTTGATCCAGAGGAAGGCGAAAAACCCCAGCAGAGCATGATCCAATTTGCTACAGCAGGGGGAAAAAAAATCCTTCCTGATCCCCCCGAGAGGCAATCGGATTTTCCCCGGATCAATGGTGGAATTTAGCGATTTTCTTTACTGAAACCTGTGGTTGCACAAAAGAAAATTGCACCATGTTTGGCCTGCCCTAGGGTCACCATATAATCTGGTCATACAATCTTTGTACAATTAACCTGAGATTTACCAAAACTCTGTAATCTGAAGACCTACCTAAATTATCCAATCAATTGTAACAGGTGTGGTGATCTTAAGATCTACCAAAAACAACTCTATTAGCCAGATTCACGTAGGCGGGCGCAACGTTAGGCAGGCGTAGCGTATGGCATATACGCTACGCCGCTGTAAGTTAGAGAGGCAAGTGCTGTATTCACAAAGCACTTGCCTCCTAAGTTACGGCGGCGTAGCGTAAATGGGCCGGCCTAAGCGCGCCTAATTCAAATGTGGAACATGGGGGCGTGTTTTATGTAAATGACTGGTGACCCGACGTGATTGACGTTTTTAACGAACGGCGCATGCGCCGTCCGTGGACATATACCAGTGTGCATTGCTCCAAAGTACGCCGTTTCGACGTGAACGTAAATTACGTTAAGCCCGATTCGCGTACGACTTACGCAAACGACGTAAAAAGATAGGCCTGTTCCGACGTCCATACCTTGCATGGGATGAGCCACCTAGGGAGCAGCTTTATCTTTACGCCGGCGTATCTCTAACGTAAACGGCGTAACTAATTGCGACGGGCGCACGTACGTTCGTGAATCGGCGTATCTAGTCATTTGCATATTCTACACCAAACTCAACGGAAGCGCCACCTAGCGGCCAGCGTAAATATGCACCCTAAGATACGACGGCGTAGGAGACTTACTCCGCTTGTATCTTAGCTTAATTTAAGCGTATCTGGTTTTCAGAATACGCTTAAATTTACGACAGCGTAGATTCAGAGTTACGACGGCGTATCTACTGATACGCCGGCGTAAACCTATCTGAATCTAGCTATATGTAGTATAAGGGCTTCCCTGATTGGACGAATCTAAACAAGATTGTACGGCATATGGTGAGCAATACATACATAGATCAATGAAGATGGATTTACTGTATACTTCTCAAGTTATGTGATTAAAAAATATATATATTTATTTCTTTGTATATTTTATATTATGCTCCTGAAAGCCGCTGTGTGTATTACACATGTAGGTTCCGCTACCTGCTTAGAATTACTGTACAGCAGGGCTTTTTTTCCAGGGGGAACTCAGTTCCACCACCTTTGGCTCAGACCCTTTGGTGCCTGCTCACCACAATCACTTGTAAACACAAAAGTCTGGTTTCTGTGTGTAACACCCTGAACTCCGCACTCTGTATGTAATGCAATCCTGGTATTTAATGCCCCTTTAAGACCCTTCTACTGTTTTTTAAATCTGAACGGGGTTGTGGTTGAGTTCCTGCACCTATTTTGTGAGAAAAAAAGTTCTGCTGTACAGTGATTGTTCCTTACTGTTGCGTTTGCTCGATGCAAGTCTATCAGCTATAACAGACTAATATAAACAATATTGGAAGGCTTATCCCGTAACTTATTCAGCAAAAGTGCCAATTGCATTGTCTGACATATAGACAGCCACTAGACTACAAATCTCAAACTTCTGTATGAGATAGTCTCATGGAAATTTAGAATAGCAAGCATGTAAAAAACGTCATATTCAGGGGTGGACTGACCATTCGGGCACTGCCCGAGGGCTACATGCCACTAGGGGGCCCCATCAGGGTTGCAAGCCTCAGTAAAACCAGGGACAGTATGTAAAAATCTGTGTTTTTTTTTTACATCTGTCCCTGAAATGTCCCTTACCGATATCTTTTTGATCTAAAAACCCCAAGATTATAGCAACCCCGCCTCTACAGTACCTTTTCAGTGTGTGTATTCTGTGTTTATGTATACTGTGTATGCATACTGTATGTGTGTGTGTATGTGTGTGTATACTGTGTGGCCCCATAATCTATTGGCTGGGGGCCCCATAATCTCCTATTGCCCAGGTGGCCCTATAATCTCCTATTGCCCGGGGGTCCCAGAATCTCCTATTGCCCGGGGGCCCCAGAATCTCCTATTGCCTGGAGGCCCTATAATCTCCTATTGCCCGGGGGCCCCAGAATCTCCTATTGCCCGGGGGCCCCATGAGTTGTCAGTCCGCCCCTGGTAATATTAAAATTAAAGAAAAGTTTTCCTTTAATGTAAGTCCTCAGAAGAGAAACCAATACATTATATGAGTAGTGTATATGTGCAGCTAGTGCCCATCAGCTCAGCACAGTGCAAGCCAGCCAATAGGATGTCAGCTGGATGGCTGTCATGGCCGTTACCCAACACAGCACTAAGAATAGCACAGCCTGCAGAGTGTACCTAATACCTGATACTGCAATTCTGGATAATCCCCCCACTCTGTGCCACTCTTCCATATGTCACTTCTTACAAGTCTGTCATCCATCTACTGTATAGGATTCATAAGACCTCTGAATGCAAAGGACGGTGATTTCTCCTATTAAAGCGGAGGTTCACCCAAATAACATCTATATCAGACCAACTTCTTTATACTTCTAACATGTACAGTAGACATTTTTTTTTACGCTGTACATACCTTCTAATCTATATTTGCAATCTGGCTTCCGGGTACTTCTCCCCGCGGGAGTAGGCGTTTCTATGCTGAGGAGGAATGTCCTCTGGGAGGTCGCCCAGATGATTGATGTCCTTTCAGAAAAAGTTCCGCCCGGTGGATAAGGCCCCCGCCCCCTGTATTGCGTAGGCGCGTCACGAGTCACGGCACCGGGCGGACGTACGTTTGAGAATCGGCATATCTAGCTAATTTGCATACTCTACGTGGAAATCAACGGAAGCGCCACCTAGTGGGCAGCGTAAATATCCACCTAAGATCCGATGGCGTACTAAGACGTACGTCAGTCGGATCTTGCCCACTTTCAGTCGTATCTTGTTTTGTGGATACAAAACAAAGATACGACGGCGCATCGTAGAACTTACGCGGCGTATAAATAGATACGCCGCCGTAAGTTCTTTGTGGATCTGGCCCAAACTCTTTTCAGTCAATGGATCATGCAAAATCAAATAAATAAATAAATACATTGAAAAAGGAAACACCACATACCACCCGTGCCATTGGTGCTGATCACGTACAGTCCACTGTTTTTAATCACGCCTTGCACACCAATCTTCTCAAAAATCTTTCCGTCTCTATTGTACATGACCAGAGTGTAATCCCGGATGCGTCCTCCGGCAGGTCCCTTTAGCTCAATGAAGCTATATGGTTCAGATCCACGCATTACCCCCACTTCACTGATCAGAAGAGTCATAGGGGAGGTAGGTGTAGCAGGCTGAGAAGATGTTCTGGGTTTGGAGGTGCCAAATGGGATTATATTTAGAGCCTCACAGTCATTCTTAGTAAGGGGGGTGATCTTGGTGATCTGCAACAAAAATAAATAAAAAATAGTTATTATATATGCATATTAAAGGGGCCTGTACTGAGAAAATTTCAGAGTCTGCCAATACCCACAACCTAATAAAATACATATCTGGCTGTTTTTTTTTCTGGTTTCAAATATTTTATTGAATTTTATAATTATCAACAAAATTCCATTAACAGAGCATATACAATAATATAATAGAAATAGATATTTCATTAAGACCCCTTTCACACTGGGGCGGTTTGCAGGTGCTATTGTGCTAAGAAATAGCGCCTGCAAACCGACCTGAAACAGCGGCTAATGTTTCTCCAGTGTGAAAGCCCAAGGGCTTTCACACTGGAGCGATGCGCTAGCAGGACCGCTCCAAAAGTCCTGCTAGCCGCATCTTTGGAGCGGTGAAGGAGCTGTGTGTTTACCGCTCCTCCGCCGCTCCTTCCCATTGAAAGCAATGGGACACCACGGCTATACTGCCGGCAATGCGCCTCTGTGCTTCTGCAGAGGCGCATTGCGGCCGAATAGTGGCGCTTTACCGCCACCGCACCTCCTGCCCCAGTGTGAAAGGGGCCAAACAGAACACGTACAATAGTATAGTAGAAAAAGGCGTAATCATTCAGGAAAGTAACTCTTATAAATGAAAATAGATAACCTAGCGTATTGTAGGATAAAATTATGTAACATGAAGTGTCATAATCCTAGCTTCATGGCTGCTATTTGAAGACAAGTAATTGAGAAATTAAATTGATTGAAATAATATAATATAATTATGTGATCTATGAAGAGAATAGAATAAACCTATAAAGAAATATAAAGTTAATGGCCCAGATTCAAGAAGCTATTGCGCCCGCGCAACCATAGGTTGCGCGGCGCAATAGCTGTTTTGCTCCCGCGTAGCGAATGCCCCTGATTCAGGAACATCGCTACGTGGACTGCAGCCTAGGATATGACAGACATAAGCCTCCTTATGCCTTCATATCTCAGGCTGCATTCTTGCGTTGTCCACTAGGGGGCGCATACTACCACCGATTCACAAAAGTTGCGCGGGCCCTGCGCACGCAAGGTACGGAGTTTCCGTATGGCGACTTTAGCGCAAGGTTGCTCCTGCTAATAGCAGGGGCAGCCAATGCTAAAGTATAGCCGCCCTTCCCGCTCGTGAAATTTAAATTTCACGTCGTTTACGTAAGTGATTCGTGAATGGCGCTCGACGCCATTCACGTTAACTTAGAAGCAAATGACGTCCTTGGGACGTCATTTGCCGCAATGCACGTCGGGAAAGTTTCCCGACGGAGCATGCGCTGTTCGCTCGGCGCGGGAGCGCGCCTAATTTAAATGATTCCCGCCCCCGGCGGGATCATTTACATTAGGCGCCCTTACGCAGGGCTAATTAGCATAGCGCCCGCGCAATTTACGGAGCTGCTGCTACGTGAATCGCGGGCAAATCGAAATATTTGCGTGGGCGCAGAGCAAAAATCGCTGCCCTTTGCCCACGCAAATATTACGCGGATCTACCTGAATCTGGGCCAATGTGTTGTAGAATAGCTGGGGGAATAAATTAGGCTAAACCAGGGCCAAGTTCCTTCTCTCGGCTTTATCTGGTGCGAAGGTCAAAAATCCCAACCATTCAAAGCATCTTCTATTACAGTTGGTATATCAGATCATTAACAAGAATAAACCTTGTAGAGGGGATAGGGCACAGAGGGGAGAGAGAAAGAAATGTCCAGGGGGACCAATGGTTAGAGAATCAGGTGAAGGTAATCATAGTAGCGGGGTGGATATTATAATCTCTCAGGGAGAAAATTAGTGAACAGTCCAAACCAGGGGGTAAATAGTGTTTGATCCAAGGTCTCCATAAGGATTCAAAATGAAAAACTTTATCTAGTAGAATAGCTTCAGTTTCAGCATGTATCATAGATTGTGTGACTCTGTTTGATTGACTCTATGCAGAGAGCTGGCTGTTTTTGTATACAGTGACGGGGAACAAGCAAACAGCTACAGCAATCAAAACAGAACTCAGGATATTTGTTCTGGGCCAGAAAATATTGAAGCCTTTGGATCAGTATAACAAGCATGTAACTAGCATTTTCAAAAGGAGTGTGCATTCAATACATTCATTAAAGTGGAGGTTCACCCTAAAAACGAATTTTTAACATTAGAGCCAGCATAGTAAGGGCATATACTTTCGGCATTTTTTTTTTTTTTTTCCGTACTTACCTTTATATTTTGATTTGGTCCAGGGCTTCCGCGTTCTGATGAATCCGGGACTGGGCGTTCCTATCCCTGCCTCAGGGTTCCGATGACTGCGGGACTGGGCGTTCCTATCCTTCCGTTCGATGATTGACGGCTTGTGAAACAGGTGACCTGTCGCACAACGCGCGTCACCAGATTTCCGGAAATAGCCGAGCTGCGAGTCGGCACTATATGGCGCCTGCGCCCGCCGTGTAGAGCTGACTGCGCAGGCGCCGTATAGTGCCGACTCGCAGCTCGGCTATTTCCCGACATCTGGTGACGCGCGTTGTGCGACAGGTCACCTGTTTCACAAGCCGTCAATCATCCAACGGAAGGATAGGAACGCCCAGTCCTGCAGTCATCGGAACCTGGAAGCCCTGGACAAAAACAGAATATAAATGGTATGTACGGAGAAAAAAAAAAGAAAAACCCGCCGAAAGTAAATGCCCTTTTTATGCTGGCTCTGCTAGATGTAATATTAAAACATTTTTTTTTGGGTGAACCCCCGCTTTAATGACTTTATGCACTCAGGTTCTTAAAGCCCAACATCACATGTTTAATTAAAAAAAAATGCATTGCTCATTGGAGCCTCCCCTTTGCGATCCTGGTGGTCCTCTTTAAGGTTGAAAGACACCCAGGCCTTGGTTGTTATGGACTTGCACCTGGGGTGTGTCATGTTGGCAGGGCAGCCATCACAATTTTTGGGGCCCCTTACACAGGTTTAGGCAGGGTCCCCCTGGAGCAGAGAACCTCCTGATGTGAGATAATGAGGGGTTGATGGGCCCTGGGGACTATTGGGCCCCTTACAGGTGTAATGCAAAAAAATAAAATAAAATACATTTAAATAAAAAATAACGGGAGGGGGGCCAACCGGGCCTGTAAGGGGCCCTGGGGATCATCGGGCCCCTAACAGGTGTAATGCAAAAAATTAAAATAAATGAAAAAAAAAAAAATGGGAGGGGGCCAGCCGGGCCCCTGGGGACCAATGGGCCCCTTACAGGTGTAATGCCTGTATCCCCCTGATGGTGGCCCTGCATGTTGGCCTAGGCTTGCAGTAGTGATGCACAGAATGGTGCTCAATGATCATTACATACAAGTGAGGACCATACACATCATTACGTATACTGTATTTATCGGCGTATACCGCAAACTTTTTTGTCCTCAAAATCAGGGCAAAATCGTGGGTGCGCGATATACGCCGATACCCGCTTCCCGCGCTGTGTTTAAACCACTGCGCCGGCATATACCGAGCGCAGTACACTATAGTATAGTCGGGCAGGCTCGGCTCCTCTCGCGGTCACGTCCTGTACGTCCTTTACGCGAGAGGAGCTGAGCCTGCCTGACTATACCAGAGTGTATTGCGCTCGGCATATGCCGGCGCAGTGGTTCAAACTCAGCGCGGGAAGCAGGGATCGAGTGGGGAGGATACCACGATGGCCGCAGAAGGACGCCGGACCGGACGAGGCCGCTGATGGACGGGCAGGACGCGATGGACGACGGGCAAGACACCGACGAAGGGGATCCAAACTGTAAATATTTTTTTTTTCCCCAGGAAATTTTCTACAAGTTTGGGGTGTGTGCTATACGCTGGGGCGCGCAATAGGCCGATAAATACGGTAATTGAGGACCATACACCTCATTATGTACAAGTAAGGAAAGACAATACACATCATTAGGTGTGAGCAGGGGTGTATTTAGGTTTTGTGCTGCCCTAGGCCTGGTGAAACTCGTGCACCCCCTACTTTATATATGACGCACCCCTTCCTTTTTAAGACCCGTCCTGTCATTTTCATGGGATGAGGACAGAGGGACGCAGTGGGATGATGACAGGGGGACAGGGTGGGATGAGCACAGGGGGACAGGGTGGGATGAGCACAGGGGGACAGGGTGGGATGAGCACAGAGGGACAGGGTGGGATGAGGACAGGGTGGGATGAGGACAGGGTGGGATGAGGACAGGGGGACAGGGTGGGATGAGCACAGGGGGACAGGGTGGGATGAGCACAGGGGGACAGGGTGGGATGAGCACAGGGGGACAGGGTGAGATGAGCACAGGGGGACAGATTTTTCGCCCCCCCCCCCCCGCAAAGTGCCGCCCTAGGCCTGGGCCTTGTCGGCCTAGGCCATAATACATCTCTGGGTGTGAGTGAAGACCATATACTTCTTCTGCCCTTACCTGATAGGCAGAGTGGTCCAGCGGCTTCAGTCCTTGGCATCGACTCAATGATTCATCTTCCAGTATAAACCTCTCATCCTCATGTACAGCTTCCTGTCCCGGGCTTAAAACCTTCAAGAGGCCAGAGGCATCATCCTTTGCTTGAGATACATATACCATGGCATCTATCAGCCCATCTGCTGTCACAGGCATATTTGGAGTATAGCCAGCCTTCCCCAGACGGTAATACAGCGCAACGGCATCTGCCCCGTTCTGAATGGTGTTGGCACGTAGCGGAATGTGAGGCTTTGGCGTCATCTTGGTGCTGCCAATCAGGAAGTAGCCATTCTTGTCCGTGTTGTAGCCTTTCAGATTGAGGATGCTGTAGGCCAGGTTGTTCTTCCCGTTGTATAAGACCAGCCAGTAGCCTGCCAAACTAACGGAACTGTTGCTTGTGTGGTAAAGTTCTATATATTCCATATCCTCAGCTGAGCCTGGAGTATTGGGATTGACTTCATTAATGAGTAGGAGGCCAGGATTAAAAGGTGGAGGGGCAGTTGTAGTCATTTCTGCAGAAGAAAATATAAAAAAAAAGTGACAATATGGGGGTTGATTTACTAAAACTGGAGAGTGCAAATTCTGGTGCAGCTCTGCGTGGAAACCAATCAGCTTTCATACAGTATGTCCCTTTGTACATTTAAGATTTCTGCGAAGCATTGTGTGACTTATGCCGCGTACACACGGTCGTTTTTTGTCTTTGTAAAAAAACGTCGTTTTTTCTCATGAAAAAAAAAACAACGTTTTTCAAACTTCATTTTAAAAGACGACGTTGCCTACACACCATCGTTTTTTCAAAATGCTCTAGCAAAACGCGGTTTACGTACAACACGTACGACGGCACTTTGTTCCATTCGAGCTTGCGTCATAACTTGCTTCTGAGCATGCGCGGGTTTAAAAACTTAATTTTAAACGTCTTTTCAGCCTACACACGATCATTTTTTTATGACACAAAAAACGACGTTTTGAAAAAGCGACATAAAAAATTGAAGCATGTTCGAATTTTTTTTTGTCGTTTTTCAGAAGACATAAAACGACGTTTTCCCCACACGCGATCATTTTAAATGACGTTTTTAAAAATTACGTTTTTTTTCATCACAAAAAAACGACCGTGTGTACGCGGCATTATTCTATTAACCACTTGACCACCAGGCACGTAAACCCACTTAATAACCAAACCAATTTTCAGCTTTCGGTGCTCTCACAATTTGAATGACAATTACAACACTGTACCCAAATGAAATTTTCGTCCTTTTTTTTCACACAAATAGAGCTTTCTTTTGGTGGTATTTAATCACCGTTGGGTTTTTTATTTTTTGCGCTATAAGAGAAAAAAGACTGAAAATTCTGTAAAAAAAAATGAATTTTTCTTTGTTTCTGTTATAAAATTTGGCAAATTTAGTATTTTTTCTTCATTCTTTTGCATAAATGTGAAAGATGAAGTTACGAGTAAATAGATACCCAACATGTCACCCTGTCGCTCGTGGAATGGCGCCAAACTTCGCTACTTAAAAATCCCCATAGGCGATGTTGCAGGGTATTGTGGGGTATTGCAGAGTAGTGTGGGGTATTGCAGAGTAGTGTGGGGTATTGCAGAGTATTGTGGGGTATTGCAGAGTAGTGTGGGGTATTGTAGAGTTGGGGCAGGGATGGATGGCTGGATCTGTGACTGCATTTGTCACAGATCCAGCCCACAGCAGCTGCTGCTGCATCCACTCTCTCCCCTCTCCTCTCTCACACTGTACCGATCGGTACAGAGAGGGGAGGAAGGAACCGACGTCATCACATGACGCCGGTTTGTTTACAAGTTTACAAGTGATCGCTCTGTCATTGGACGGAGCGATCACGTGGTAAACCGCCGCTATCAGATTTACCGTGATCCGTCGGGTCACCCGGCGGTCACGGACATTCCCGTGTGCGCGCCCCAGAGGGCGCGCGATTCTGGGAGGACGTCCATGGACGTCCTCCCAGAGTTAAGCAACCGCCTTGTAGACGTATTTCGTCTATAGGGCGGTGGTTAACTGGTTAAGATATGGATGACCCTTGTATTGTGTCTAATTGATTGAATTCACTTGTTATGTTTGAAACATAACAAGTGAATTCAATTAATTAGACACAATACAAGGGTCATCCATATCTTAATAGAATAATGCCGCGTACACACGGTCGTTTTTTGTGATGAAAAAGAACGTCATTTTAAAAAACGTCATTTAAAATGATCAAGTATGGGGAAAACGTCGTTTTATGTCTTCTGAAAAACGTCAAAAAAAAATTCTTCCGGACAGTAACTTGCGAGCAGAAAGATGAAATGCGTCACTCATTTGTGTCACCTAATTCTATTCTAACACCTCCAGCTCTTCCTACCACAAAAGAAGTACAGCCGTGCAGAGTTCTGCAAAGAGATCAATCATGTTGTATGAAGCTGCGATGTTTCCTCTTTCTAAATGCTGAACTCTGGATGAATGTCTTTGTTAATTGTGAAAACCAGAAGCGGTTATTTTCAGCTGTGGCAACCGCCACGGTTTCCTTTCATCATAGACACTGAAGATTTGGGGCAGACATTGTCAATGCAGGAATACACTGGGTGTGGGGTTATTTAGAGGTAAAGTAAGGCCATGGGGTCATCTCGGTGCAGTGCGTCCCTCCCGATGTTTTAGTGCGCTTTGGAAGGACAGGTGCAGCAGAAAGCCTGTCAAAGTCTATGGTGCATAGGGCCCTGAACGCGGGTGTCACTCGGAACAGCATTCAGCCGCAGCCTGCCATTGTGTCTGCAGTAAATGTCTCCCTGTGTGTGCAGGGTGCTGTGCTCCACGGAGGAGACCACCATGTCCTGCACTCACATGAAAAAAAAAATTACCTCAAATAGCAGTAATTGAATGGACGGACTTTTGAGGCGGGAATATCAAAAATACATACATTTTATTACAAAAATATACAAAACTTTATACATAAACAACTTAAATAAAAAGAAACCATATAGGATATACGATGTAGGAAATATCCTCTGTGCATCGTCACGCGTTTCGACTTTGGGGCTTCCTCAGGACGAGCAGAAGAGATTTTGCAGTAGGACAAATGTATATCTCATTGTCAAAACGGACGTCGGCCCTCCAAGTTGCCAAACAGCACCCTGAATCGCATAAGCGTATGTCAGTCACATTTATTTAGACGAGGTTCCAAAAACACATGGAAAATGTATCCAAGAGGCACTAGTATTGAGCCAATGAGCACTAATACCGGGGCAGGCAGGAGGAGGTGTAGGAAGGACAAATATATATGTCCAGTATACCACAGCCAGGTATATCAGCCTGGATAAACAGAGCCTCAAACAGCCAGCAAGCAGTGGAATCCCAGTAAAGGAGATACCCAGAGCGTTGTGTGCCCCGGGGAATTGCCTGTATCTTGGATACATTTTCCATGTGTTTTTGGAACCTCGTCTAAATAAATGTGACTGACATACGCTTATGCGATTCAGGGTGCTGTTTGGCAACTTGGAGGGCCGACGTCCGTTTTGACAATGAGATATACATTTGTCCTACTGCAAAATCTCTTCTGCTCGTCCTGAGGAAGCCCCAAAGGCGAAACGTGTAGACGATGCACAGAGGATATTTCCTACATCATATATCCTATATGGTTTATTTTTATTTACTGTAAGTTGTTTATGTATACATTTTTGTATATTTTTGTAATAAAATGTATGTATTTTTGATATTCCCGCCTTGCCTCAAAAGTCCGTCCATTCAATTACTGCTATTTGAGTAATTTTTTTTTCATGTCTTTGCTATTTACTGATGTTGGCAAATGTGAGTGCCCGCCCCCCCCCCCCCTTTTAAATTTTTTTGATGTCCTGCACCCACAGTCTCTCTTAAGACTTCCAGGTTGAGGACATCCTGTGATATAGAAAAGGTACTTCGGGTGACAACCCCAGTTTAAAGGTGAGTATTGCAGCAAAAACTATTTATTACAAAGGGCATTTTAGACAAATTGTTCAGTATTAAGCAGTTGTAAAATGGTCCTTAGGGGGCGTTGGTCTTGAACATTTCCCTGCTTTGAGGTTACCATGTTTAGGGCCATCACCAGATATTCCTGGTCAACCGATCCTAAGGACTTTTAAATGAATAGAACAAGTATGAAAACCTTGTCCATTTACTGTCCTTTCTTCTTAGATAAGTCATAATCAGAAATGGCCAAGTCATATTGGGACACACTGGAAAGCCTCCCCACTTAGGTATGGACCGGCCAGGCCGCATTCCGCTCCTCGAGACAGGCGATGTCAGAGCTCCTGGTCGGGTTGCCTTCTCGCTGGGCCTGTTCTGTATTGCCGAACTTCAGTCACAATATACCGGTATTTCTGTTTCTGTGCACTGGGACTCTGAGGCCCAGATTCTCAAAGGGCTTACGACGGCGCAACGCCATGTACGCCGTCGTAAGTCCTAATCTGGGCCGTCGTATCTATGGGACTGATTCTTAGAATCAGTTACGCATAGATATCCATTAGATCCGACAGGCGTAAGGCTCTTACGCTGTCGGATCTTGAATGCAATTTTTTTTTTGTCCGCTAGATGTCGCCTCCGTCGTTTTCCCCGTTGAGTATGCAAATTAGCTAGATACGCGAATTCCCGAACGTACGCGCGCCCGATGCAGTGAAGTTACAACGTTTATGTTAGGTTTTTCCGGCGTAAAGTTGCCCCTGCTATATGAGGGGCAACCAATGTTAAGTATGGCAGTCATTCCCGCGTCAAAATTTATAAATTTACGTCGTTTGCGTAAGTCGTCCGTGAATGGGGCTGGACGCCATTTACGTTCACGTCGAAACCAATGACGTCCTTGCGACGTCATTTGGAGCAATGCACCCTGGGATATTTTTCGGACGGCGCATGCGCAGTACGTTCGCCGCGGGAACGCGCTTAATTTAAATGTTACACGCCCCCTACCCGCCTAATTTGAATTAGGCGGGCTTGCGCCGGGTGATTTACGCTACGCCGCCGCAACTTTACACGCAAGTGCTTTGTGAATAAAGCACTTGCCTGTAAAACTTGCGGCGGCATAACGTAAATGAGATACGTTACGCCCGCCGACATTTACGCCATTCTATGAGAATCTGGGCCTGAGTGTTTTCTGCACCTCCCCACATGTATATGGTATTTAACCACAAAAAGAATACCCGTTTATGATACAAGCCTCATGACAAGTACATCAAAGGCTGCTGGAAGATATATCAAAGGTAGCCAAAAGCTGGACAGGTCTCCCTAACAAGACATAGGAGGCTACCATGGTAAAGTATCTCTTACCTGTAGGCGTGGTTGGGATTGTCGTGGGTTGGGAACAGACTGATGTCACCGTGGCACTCTTATTGCGCACATTCAGTTCAATCCCTGTTGTTACATACAGCTGGATATCGTCCAGGTCAATACTTTGAGGAGTCAATGTTGCGTTTTGCTTGGCATGAAGAGTCAACAAGTGAGGTTGACAGGCAAGACTGGCATCTGCACACAAATAAAAGGATGAATTACCGTAAGTAAAATATATCTGCATAAGGGGATATGACGACATCAGCAATTTTTGGAGAGGTAGACGGAATCTTGATTCCTCGATATGAGGCAGAGAGGAACATCTAATTGAAGACTATCCAGATGAAGTACTCCCCGGAATGGCATTCCAGTGAAGACTACACCATCTTCCCCCGTCCTCCCCGACTTTGGTCCACATGAGTCACTTGGGTTGCAACACATGCTGTACCCAACACAGCACACATCTGCTGCAGTTGACCTGTACACATCTCGCCACTAGTGGACGATCCGCGATCACTTTGGAGACTACCTTATATACTCATGCGTCCCTGAAGAAGCCCCAATGGGCGAAACATGTAGGACCACCCGCATTGGACACGTATATTAAGTTCCTTTATGATGTCATTAGTCTCCTTCATGTGATCATGCTTTTATAGTCTTTTGTTAAACTAGATTGCAATATTAAACATTTATATTTTTTATAATATCACGTTTTTTGGATGATTTCTGTGGTTTCAAAGTTACCAATATGACTTCTACTTGAATCGTTATTCCCTGAACTATCCAATTTGCATTCGTAAAGTCCCACGCCCCATCCCGTCACCGGGAATTTATATACAACCTATTAAGCTACTAGACTGGTTAATTTCCCCATCTTAGTTAAAATATTGCTGCTTGAAGCATCTGAAGATTTTTCAGTCAATATGCTACCTGTGAACATGCTGGCAGATACATGACATTTGCAGTGAGTCTGTAATGACTGAATCACAGCGGTCAGAAGGTCGGAGAGGTCCTCACCACCCTTCCAGAGGGAGCAGTCTGCAATGACAAATGAAAAAGCGCTTACAGATGGAACATCTACCCAAGATATTGCACTGCTAACGTGGATAGGATTGCATTTTTGTAAACATATTATAGTATGTAAATTAAAAACATAAAAATCCATCAGTGTAAGTGGGGGCAATGGCAGGTGTACAGACCCAACAAATAAGTGCAAAGATTCTAACCCAAAGATCCAGGAAGAATAAATTACATGCATAGCCCAAATATTTATTTTTTTGTTTTGGATAAGAGTAAAGTCCCTTTCAGTTTATTTTCTGCTGTCTATGCTCTCTGGTTACCTTTACCAGGGCCGCCATCAGAGGGGTACAGGCAGTACACCTGTAAGGGGCCCGGAGGCCCCCAGGGCCCCGGATGGCAACCCCCCCCTTTTTTATTTATTTTTTTATAAAAAAAAAAATGTGTATATATATATATTTTATTGTATTTTTTTATAAAAAATGTTTTTTTATATATTTTATCGTATTTTCTTATATATATATATATATATATATATATATATATATATATATATATATATATATATATATATATATATATATATAATTATTATTATTATTAAAGGGCCCAGATGTCCCCAGGGCCCCGGGGGGCAACCCCCCCTTTTTTATAAAAAAAAAACATTTTTTTTATATATATATTATTATTATTTTTTTTATACATATATTTTTTTATCAAAGGGCTCATAGGTCCCCAGGGCCCCATGTGGCAACCCCCCCCCTTTTTTTTTTTTTTTATAAATGTTTATTTATTTATTTTTGTTTATTTTTTTTTTGTATTAAAAGACCCGGAGGTGCCCAGATGGCAATCCCCCTTTTTTTTATGTATTTTTTTTATTTATTGTTTATTAAAGGGCCCAGAGGTCCCCAGGGCCCCGGATGGCTACCCCCCTTTTTTTATAATTTTTTATATACATATTTTTCTTTATTTCTTCTTTTTTTTGTAAAGGCCCCCCCACTTCTCAATTTGCGGCAGCCCCCCAGCTTCTCAATTTCACCCCCCCCTCGGTTCTCTGCTCAAGTGGGCCCATGCCTGAAGCTGTGTAAGGGGCCCCAAAATTCCTGATGGTGGCCCTGACCTTTACTTCCTTTCCTAGAGATGCAACAAATATAGAGGAAGTCTCTACTTAAAGTAGAACTATAGGCAAAACTTTTTTTTTGTTTTTCATTTTGGATAAGGCAAAGGAAGGTTGTAACCCCTGTCAGATGTTTTTACCCCCTATCTGTGTCTCATTGCAGAGAGGGGTGGTTCAGCCCTGGCATCCAGTGGAGCTCAACGGACGCAGGCTGCAAATTCCCAACCAATAGGGTTGCCACCTGTCCAGGATTCTCCCAGACAGTTGGGGTTTGGAATCATGCGTCCGGGTTTCAGACTGCCTAACTCAATAGGGGGCATGTCAGACCTCTGCAATGAGACTTCTGCACAAAGAGCAAGGCTCCCAGTCCCACTCTGCTGGCAGGAGACAGGCTTTTCTACTTTGGCCGTGGCTGCTTTAGAAAGAAAACAAACTCTTAAGACAATGAAAAGTTTTTTTTTTAACCGTCTGGAATATATTTAGCTGACTTAAACTGAAGGTTCAGTTGGGTTTTATAAAAATTCAGCCATGTGTTACTGCAGCATTTCATTATTGTAATAAACTTTTTATAATAGATACATTTACATATCATTATGGCATACATTATTGACTTCAAAAGTGTGTTTCCTGTTTCCTAAAGCTGTTTTATTTATTTTGTTATCCTTATTATATATGGAAAAATCAGTACATCATATTAAACAGAACAGGAGTCTGTAAACCTGAATAATGTCTACTAAACATCATATTTATGCCTGTATGATACCAAATAAAACCTTTGGAACATAAAACAAGGGCGGGCATTCTAAATGTCAGCCACTTTCAAAACTGTGTGCCAGTACTGCATATACTTAGTGTGGGTGGTAACTGAGCAGATCAGGCATTGTGGGGTTTACAGACTTATCCGGGGAAACTTACCAGAATTTATCTTGAAACACAGTGTTACATTCTGGTGGGCAGCCACAGGGGGGCAGTCATTAACTTGCCCAGGAGTGCTGCCTCCGAGCATGAACAGTGCAGGCATGCCCTCTCCTTGGCTACAAAGGCTGGCAGATATATTTACGTCCCTATGAGGGGAAAAAAAGAAACAATTGAATAACACACTGGATTGGGTGATGTTTGGCACATGAGTTGGTCATGTTCATTAATTGGTCAAATCTGATGGAAGCAGGCTTGATTCTCAGGGCCGCCATCAGGGCGGTACAGGCATTACACCTGTAAGGGCACCCGATGGTCCCCTGGGGCCCGGCTGGACCCCCTTCGTTTTATTATTATTATTTTTATTTCTTTTTGCATTACACCTGTAAGGGGCCCGATGGTCCCCTGGGGCCCGGCTGGCCCCCCTCTACGTTTTATTATTATTATTTTTTTCTTTCTTTTTGCATTACACCTGTAAGGCCGGGTACACACGAGAGGATTTATCCGCGGAAACGGTCCGGGGGACCGTTTCCGCGGATAAATCCTCTGGCGGATTTTGATCTCATGGTTGTACTAACCATGAGATCAAAATCCCCACGGAATTCCGTCCGCGGTGACGTGTCGCACCGTCGCCGCGATGATCCAGCGGATCCAGCGGATCTGTTTCCGCGGATTTTTGTCCCCGGGGATGGATTTCCAGCGGATCGATTTCTTAGCATGTCAAGAAATTTTGATCCGCTGGAAATCCATCCCCGGGGACAAAAATCAGCGGAAACAGATCCGCTGGATCGTACACACCAGGCGATCTATCCGCTGGAGCCGGTCCGCGGATCAATTCCAGCGGATCGATCCTCTCGTGTGTACGGGGCCTAAGGGGCCCGATGGTCCCCTGGGGCCCGGCTGGCCCCCCTCCGTTTTTATTTTTCTTTCTTTTTGCATTACACCTTTAAGGGGCCCAATGGTCCCCAGGCACTCTCCCCCCCCCCCCCCTGCTTATTATCTTGCGTCAGGAGAGAAGTGATTACACTTGTCCTATTTTCGTCAGCCCCCCCCCCGGCGGTTCTCTGCCTAAAGCTGTGTAAGGGGCCCCAAAATTTGTGATGGCTACCCTGTTGATTCTCATAGTACTTACTAAACCCATCACACCAGAATCTGGTGACATTACCAATGGTTTCCTGGTGGATTTCCCTCCAAACGACAAGGTCTGTACACTCCAGGGTGAAAAAACAGGACATTGAGTTCACAGCAATATTCTGGGTGTCACTTTTGAAGTAAAAACTTGATCTGACCCTTCCACAATCTGTTCTAAACCAGGGGTCCCCCAAACTTTCTAAGCAAAAGGGCCAGTTTACTATCTATGAAACATTAGGGTGGTCCCCGAGGAGTAGAAAATGCCCCAGTGTCAGAGTCAGTGGAAGTAAATGTTTCTGGCTAGGTGGTCAGTGGGAGTAAAAAAAAGATACAGCACCTCTGGTCAGTATGAGCAAGTATGGTGCCCCATCATTGGTATTGGAGGAATAGTACCCCATCATTGGGAGGAAGAGTACCCCATCTTTGGCGTCATTGGTAGGAATAGTGCCACATCGTTGGTGTCTTTGGGAGGAATAGTACCCCATCATTGGTGTCATTGGGAGGAATAGTGCCCAATCAGTGGTATTGGAAGTACAGTGCCCTATCATTAGTGTAAGTAGGAGGAAGAGTGCCCCATCTTTTTTGTCATTGGGAGAAATAGTGTCCCATCATTGGCCTCATTGGGGGGAATAGTACCCCATCGTTGGTGTCATTGGGGGGGAATAGTGCCCCATGGTTGGTGTGAGCGGGAGAAGTAGTGCCCCATAGTTGGTGTCATTGGTAGGAATAATGCCCCATCCATTGTGTCAGTGGGAGGAGTAGTGCCCTATTGCTGGCGTCAGTGTAAAGGAATGAATGAATGAATTCCAGTCAAGTACTAACTAAGCCTAAACCTACGCCCACCCCCATTCTAAGCCTATTCTAACTACCCTTTACAGGAAAGAAGTCTATTCTTACCCATGCTGAGGGCACTCTGGTCACATCACATCTCTCTCCAGTGGGCGGCTTCACTGAAGAGGAGAGATTGCCGACAAAGGCTACAGAGCCTGGGCAATGATGTTACCCATAGGCTTACTATGGGGCATCTGTTGTTGCCTATCCCTCCTCTATACTGAAGCTGGCACTGGGACACAAGCATGTGACCGGACTGGAGTGGCCTCAGAATAGGTAAGAATTGGTTTCTTTCCTTTACAGGGTAATTAGAATAGGCTGAGAATAAGGTTGGGAGTAGGTTTAGGCTTAGTTAGTATTTGACTAGAGTTACACTTCAACCACTTAAGACCGGGACCATTATGTAGCTAAAGGACCTTGCCCCTTTTTGCGATTCGGCACTGCGTCGCTTTAACTGACGATTGTCGTGCAACGTGGCTCCCAAACAATATTGGCGTCCTTTTTTTCCCCACAAATAGAGCTTTCTTCTGGTGGTATTTGATCACCTCTGCGGTTTTTATTTTTTGCGCTATAAACAAAAATAGAGCGACAATTTTGAAAAAAGAAAAAATATTTTTTACTTTTTGCAATAATAAATATGCCCAAAAAAGATATGAAAAAACGTTTTTTTTTCCCTCGGTTTAGGCCGATACGTATTCTACTTATTTTTGGAAAAAAAAAACGCAATAAGCGTTTAACAATTAATTAGCGCACAATTTATAGCGTTTACAAAATAGGGGATAGTTTTATGGCATTTTTATTAATATATATTTTTTTTACTACTAATGGCGGCAATCAGTGATTTTTTTCGTGACTGCGACATTATGGCGGAAACATCGGACAATTTTGACATATTTTTGGGACCATTGTCATTTTCACAGCAAAAAGTGGTATAAAAATGCATTGATTACTGTGAAAATGACAATTGCTGTTTAGGAGTTAACCACTAGGGGCGCTGTAGGGGTTAAGTGTGACCTCATATGTGTTTCTAACTGTAGGGGGCGGGGCTGGACTTGTGACGTCATTGATCATCTTTCACTATACCAGGGAACAGACGATCAGTGACACTGCCACTGTGAAGAATGGGGAAGGTGTGTTTACACACACCTCTCCCCGTTCTTCAGCTCCTGTGAGCGATCGCGGGACACCGCCGGCGATCGGGTCCGCGGGTCCCGCGGCTGCGGTCACGAAGCTTCGGACTGGGTCGCGGCACGTGCGACCCACGGCTGGGCACTTAAAGGGGACGTACCCTTACGTGATTGTGCCCAGCCGTGCCATTCTGCCAACGTATATCGGCGTTAGGTGGTCCTTAAGTGGTTAAGGACTGGTAAGTTGTAATATATTACATTTTTGTTTTTAGATTTAGATTACATTTTTGTTTTTAGATTTAGATTACATTTTTGTTTTTAGGTTTAGAATTGCATTAACTTTAAGGAAACAGTTTTTGTTTCTTACCATGTATGCCAGTAAATGATATTATTGCCTGTGGTCAGGTCCTGAAGGGGATGGAGTCCCATGTCTTCATAATCACCGTATACTAAAGCATTCATTAAACCACTGGTGGTATATCGATTCTTCAGCAAAACATCGCTATTCTTCCCCAAGTACAGAGCTACAGCACCACCTCCCTTTTTTAACAGGAGGGCATTGTTGGGAAGAGTCTGCTGAGCTTTGGGGAAAAGACCAAACACAGATGACAATGAGTGAAAATGAATACCAGAGAAACTCAAATTAAAAATATATAAAAGGTGACAATACTGAACCTGTGACCAGGCAATGGACATTACAAGATTTACATATTCCTAATTTGCAGCAAATAAGCTCTACATCAAGTCCTCATTAACCTCTGTAGCTGCAGGCACTGTTGAGAAATTCATCAAAATTCAAAGCTGATGCACGGAAGTTACAACTTATACTATATTACCAAAAGTATTGAGACACCTGCCTTTACATCAGGGGTGGCCCTTTGATGTGGCCCGCGACCTCCAGCTCTGGAATGGGGGTTGGCAAAACCAGATCGCAGGTTGCCGACCATCCATACCACAGCATTAGTGTTGTGAATGAAGCTGGTGATAGAGGAAGAAAGCGTCTGCAGAGCAGAGCCCCATAAGCCAATGCTTCCTGTAGAGCGCTGGCTTTTGCCACAGGCGGAGTCTATGGCAAAGTTCAGCTAACCCGCAGGATAGACACAGGTGCAGTACGCTGCACCCGCGGTGTAGGCAAACTGCAGCACATCAGTGTGAAAACAGTCTTAGGCTCTTTTCACACGATCGGCCCAACCCAATCGGATCCTCAATTCACCTCTATAGATGTAAAAAGACTTTTGACAGCTTATGCCCGTCTATCTCCAATACGCAAAAAAAACTAGGACAGCTGATGCGTTTCACACTAACTTCAGTGTTATGAGTACAGCTATGAGTAAACACTGAAGTTAGTGTTAGTGTGAAACGCGTCAGCTGTCCTAGGTTCCATTGCTGTGACTTGTAGTGCTTGTTTCCAGTTTTTTACATTAAAGTTACGTTGGATTGGAGTGCGGCTGTCCTGATCATCTTTTGTTCTTATTGGACAGAGGGACATTGCTCCAAATCAGGGACAGTCCCTTGAAATCAGGGACAGTTGGGAGCTATGCATTTATCGTGTAATTTTCCAAAGCGCAGCGTATAATTTACTATTTTGTTCTATTCCCATAGACACACTCCTAAACCTTGTGGACAACCTTCCCAGAAAAGTTGAAGCTGTTATAGCTACATAGGGTGAGCCAACTCAATATTGAACCCTACGGACTAAGACTGGGATGGTATTAAAACTCATGCGTGTGTAAAGGTAGGTGTCCCAATACTTTTGGTAAAAAAGAGTGTGGGCCGGATTCAGAAAGAGATACGACGGCGTATCTCCTGATACGCCGTCGTATCTCCTGATACGCCGTCGTATCTCTGAGTTCCGACGGTCGTATCTATGTGACTGATTCAGAGAATCAGTTACGCATAGATATCCCTAAGATCCGCCAGGTGTAAGTGTTTTACACCGTCGGATCTTAGGCTGCAATTCCAGGCTGGCCGCTAGGTGGCGCTTCCGTATTTTTACGCGAGGAATATGCAAATGAGGATTTACGCCGATACAGAAACGAACGACCGCCCGTTCGGCGTTCGGCTTTTTCCGGCGTATAGTTACCCCAGCTATATGAGGGGTAGCTAATGTTAAGTATGGCCGTCGTTCCCGCACCGAGTTTTGAAATTTTACATCGTTTGCGTAAGTCGTTCGCGAATACGGCTGGACGTAATTTACGTTCACGTCGAAACCAATCACGTCAGGTCATCACACATTAACATAAAACACGCCCCCCCTTCCACATTTGAATTACGCGGCCTTACGCCGCAACACATACGTTACGCCGCCGTAACTAAGGGCGCAAGTTCTTTCTGAATAAAGAACTCGCGCCCAAAGTTAGAGCGGCGTAACGTATCGGAGATACGTTACGACGGGCGGACAGATACACCAATGTATCTGAATCCAGCCCTGTATGTCTCCCTGCTCCACCTCTCAGCTACTTAACAGCCTTCCAATGTAAACACCAAACAGGTGCTTTCAAATCAATTAATAAACAAACTACAACCCAACATTGGTGTCTCTGCCATGAACTTTGGGAGTCAATTGCTCCTCTGTGCATGTAGCTACAGAGCAAGGCCTCAGGTATATTTTAAACAAAGGAAATGCCAACAGCAATTTATATGATTTCGTGTCCAAGCCCCTGGTTACAAAATGGAAGAATCTGAATGTTATGGGCGCTGTTCTTTTCATTAGCCCAGTAGTTACCTCGATTGTCGTGCTTCTCATTCACAAGCAAAAACAATCCACTGGGATCAGTTTGGCCCCTGATATCCGTAGAAAAATAGACTTGCTGGTCCATACCACTAATAAATCCTATAGTTAATCCAGAGAGTGAAGTGGATGGTGGTCCACGGATCTCCACATACAGATCTTCAGCATAAGGTGATGAGACCTCATTGATCATGAATGGAAAGCCCTTACAGTGATTCTCACTGCCCGGGGAGGGATGTGTCAAGTGAAAAGTCCATTGACCTCCTATGTCCAGGCACCTCCCGATGGATTCATCAGCTGTGTGAAAATTGGCATCTTCCAGGAAAGCCTCCTTCCCCGGTGAGAGGATTTTAAGAAGACCATCAGCTTGGTCATAACTCCTAGACATATGCACAAGCACGTCAACTAACCCATCACTAGTAACTTGCATTGACTCTTTGTAAAGATTCTTTCCAAAATAAAGAGCTATGGCATCGGGTCCATTCTGGATGGTGTTGGGTGGTAGAATAATGTTGGGTTTGACTGTCCATGACCCAATTAGGAAGAAACCTTTCTTATCTGTGGAATATCCCATTAAGTTGAACACTTTGTAGGCTGTGTTTGTCTTTCCGTTGTACAAGACCAGTGTGTAGCCATCAAGGGAGACGTTCTGACCACTAGTGTGGCGAAGTTCAATAAATTCAGCTGTGTCATGACCTGGGTTATCCGGATTCACTTCGCTAATTAGTAGTTGGTGTTCCAAGTTTACTTCCTTGAGGTTCTTAATAAGGTTTTGGGATTTCACCATCAACAATGTCCATAATAACCATATTACTGAAGACTTTAAGGCCACCATATTGATATCTCTGTTTTAAAATTGACAAGTTGTTTTTACGTGTCCTGATTAATGGTGACAAACAGTTTAAAACAGTTTGGCGTCAATGGAATATGGAGACAGAACAGCGTGAACAAATGTCTGGAGAAAGTGTTCTAAGACATGTGCTTCGACATTTTTGGAATCTAAAAAAAAAAAAAACATAATTTTTTCCTATAAGATAATATACAGAATCTTATTAATGCAAACAATAAATGCACACACAAAATACATAGAGGGCTGCTTTAGCCAGGGCCGCCATGAGGTTTTTTTTTTTTTTTTTTTTAGGGGTCCAGAGGTCCCCAGGGGCCCCAAGGCCCCAGATGGCAACCCCCCCTTTTTTTATATATTTTTAAATAAAAAAAATATATTTTTTTTATATATTTTTATTTTATTTTTTATTAAAGGGACAATTTTTTTTGTATTATTATTAAAGGGCTCAGAGGTCCCCAGGGCCCCATGTGGCAAACCTCCTTTTTTTTATAAATGTTTTTTTGTGGTTGTTGTTTATATATATATATATATATATATATATATATATATATATATATATATATTTTTTACTATTTTATTAAAGGGCCCAGAGGTCCCCAGGGCCCTGGATGGCAACCCCCCCCCCTTTTTTTTATTTATAAATGTTTATTTATTTTTTTATATATTTTTTATTTATTTTTTATTAAAGGGCCCAGATGTTTAATTTTTTATTTTTATTAAAGGGCCCAGAGGTCCCCAGGGACCCAGATGGCAACCCCCCTTTTAAAAAAATAAACAAATATATATTTTTTATATATATTTTTTATTTCTTTTTATTAAAGGGCCCAGAGGTCCCCAAGGCCCCGGGGGCTGCACCCCTTTTTTTATATATTTTTTTCTTTCTTCTGTAAAAAGAAGATTTGTTTTTTCCTGGTGTAGTTAACTATCACAGGTCTTGCCCCTCCCCCAGGCCATGACCACGCAGTGAAAGGATAAACAGCACACTGATTGGCTCATCTCTTTGTCATGCTCTTTCCCAAATAGCAAGTAATTGTGCTACAAGTTTGAAAATGACTTGCTAAGCTATTGCTAGACTTGCCAGACTTCACACGTTTGTTACACAATTACAGCACGTCCGCATTGAATGACTCTAGATCAACATTCTTTGCAAGTCTGCTGCAAGTTCTGGTTCAGTTATGTTGTGCAATAGTCATCCCACCACATGCCCCTAGATGACGTCAGTTGTGACGAAACATGTAGGGCGGAGCCTACATACATTCCGTTGCCACGCTTCTTCCTGATGTGTACACCAATTGATCGATCTTATATTGCATACATGCCTGTTTTATTTTCTCAAATGTGAGTACCTTTTATCCTTTGTATATACCAATAAATCAGTGGTCACGGTATCACACTATGTGAAAGCTCTCTTTCTTATGAGATACTTTGTTTATTCCCCGTCTATTTGATGGGAGAATTTGACTACTGTTTACCCTTGTAAGGATCTGTGACAACTGATTGTTACACATACTGTATAGCTGAGTGTGATTGACTCCGTGATAGTGAAGTCTGCTGCAAGTTCTGGTTCAGTTATGTTGTGCAATAGTCATCCCACCACAGGGGTCACCGTTAGAGTGACCACATTTCCAAACTGCCATTCAGGGACACCCCCACCCCTGCTCACGCCCTCGTGGCAGCCCAAAAAAATATGATTTTCAATATTCTTTTTTGCCAGTTTTTGGAAAAACAAAAGCAAACAGTGGTCACCAGTGGAGACAGGTGGTATACATTTTCTACATATATATTTTTTATTGCCCTCCACTTGTCAACCTCATTTTTTAATTGCCCCCACACTTGTCAGCCCTATTTTTTATTGCCCCCCAGGGCAGGGCTCCACTTTGTCAGCCTCATTTATTACTGTACCGTCCCCAGCCCCAGTGCCCCGATTTGTCACCTGACCTGCTCCAATCAGGTTCCATTTGCTCACCTTTTAATTTGGACTGGTCTGGTGTGGTGAGAGGTTGAGCGCCGGTCTTTGTTCCCTGATCCAGGCTGGGGGGCCCCCCTCAGGCAGTCGGGCCGCTCGGGCCGCAGGCGGGAGGAGAAGTCGGGCAATGCACTGCGGGAGTGGGGACAGGCAGCCGAGCCGTGGATCTAAGCCAGCCAGCACTGCAGAATGCCAACGCCAGCTAGGAGGTCACTGAAGACTGGAGGAGTCAGGAGGAGAAGTGAAGACGCTCTGGCTGCTCTCTCTGGATGCTGCTGCCGCGGCCAGAGAAGGTGGGTGGACTCGGAGCGCAGAGCAGCACTGGGTAAAGGCCATGCTCCTCTCGGCCTCGCTCTGAAACTCTATGAATGTGACGTCACTGGTTGCTAGAAGCCAGGCAGGGTGGCCCTAGAAACCAGTTTGGCAATTGTCCACTAGGGTGGCTGTGTGGTCTCATTTCATTCCGGGACACTGTATTGTCCTGGAATGAAGGTGCCTGGGACACGGGACACAAATGCGAATTGCGGGGGAATCCCCGGGCAATCCAGGACGCATGGGCACCCTAGTCACCGTGGTTGGATTTTCATGCTGTAGACTTGCAGAGCTCTTGCTGTAGACTCACTACTGTAACTTTGCTCTTGCTAGACACGCCACGCAAGTTTGCTACAAATTTGAAAAGTTTCAACTAGACGTTATGCTTGCAAGTGTACAACTTGCCAGTGAAAATGTGCAGCAAGATAACTAGACTTTGTGGCAAGTTATCTTTGCTATCTGGCTTGTCACTGTCATTTACCCGATCCTCCACTGCCTATCAGATGGTGCCCCCCCCATGCTATGGCGGCAGATTGTTCCTCAGTGTCCTTACATCCAATGTAGGGCTATGGACTCGACAGTGATCTTCATGATGCCAGCCCAGATAGCTAGGCTAACTTGCCACAAATTTGTGGCAGTGTTGGATTGTAACGCTTGTTAACATGCTGCACATTTTCACTGGCAATTTTTACACTTGCAGAGCACTTGAAGTACAAGTTCTAGTTGACACTTTTCCAATTTATATGAAATTTGTGTGGCAAGTCTCTAGCAAGGGCAAACTTGCAGAGTAAGCTCTACAGCAGGGGTCTCCAAACTTTTCAAACCAAGGGCCAGTTTATTGTCCTATAGACTTTAGGAGGGCCGGATTGTGGCCAGTGGGGGCAGAAAATGTCCTGGGCCCGGCATCAGCGAAAATAAATATGGCCTTAAAGGTTTGTGGTCAGTAGAAGGAGGAGTAGTGCCCCTATTAGTAGGAGGAATAGTATCCCATCATTGGTATCAGTGGAAGAAATAGTGCCCTCTTGTTAGTGTCAGTGGAAGAAATAGTGCCCCCTTGTTAGTGTCAGTGGAAGAAATAGTGTCCCCTTGTTGGTGTCAGTGGGAAGAATAGAGCCCCAAGGGCCAGATAAAGGCTAGCAAAGGGCCACATCTGGCCCTCGGGCCGCAGTTTGGAGACCCCTGCTCTACAGCAAGAGCTCTGCCCGTCTACAGCATGACAATTCGGTCACAGTGACCCCTGTGGTTGGATAAATATGAAAAAGAATGCAGCGCTAAAAGTCCATGAATAACAAAAATACAGTATATAAATGAATCCAAACGTGAAATGCAAAACAAAATGACGGTGAATAAAGTTCATAGAGTGGTATGAAAGAGGTGTGATCCAGCCTTCACCAATGTGCTCCAACACCCAATGAAAGATGGACTCTTGCCAAAAAGAGAGGACTCTATCATAGAGTCAATCACACTCAGCTATATGTGTAAAAACCAGCTGTCGCAGATCCTTCCAAGGTTAAACGCTAGTCAAATGCTCCCATCAAATAGACAAGGAATAAACAAAGTATCTCATAAGAAAGAGAGCATCCACATAGTGTTATACCTTCACCACAGATTTATTGGTATACACAAAGGATAAAAGGTACTCACATTTGAGAAATTAAAACAGGCATGTATGCAATATAAGATCGCTCAATCGCTGAAGCGTGGCAACGGCAGGTATGTAGGCTCCGCCATACATGTTTCGTCACAACTGACGTAACCTAGGTGCATGTGGTGGGATGATTATTGCACAACATAACTGAACCAGAGCTTGCAGCAGACTTGCAAAGAATGTTTGCAAAGAAAGTTGATCTGGAGTCATGCTGCAATTGTGCAGTGTTGCCAACCGTCAGTGGGCCAGATTCACATATAACTGTGGCGGCGTAACGTATCGTCTATACGTTACACCGCCGCAAGTTTTCAGCGCAAGTGCCTGATTCACCAAGCACTTGCGTGTAAACTTACGGCGGTGTAATGTAAAGGCGTCCGGCGCAAGCCCGCCTAATTCAAATGGGGCGTGTACCATTTAAATTAGGCGCGCTCCCGCGCCGGACGTACTGCGCATTCTCCGTTTTGAAATTCCCGCCGTGCTTTGCGCAAAGTGACGTAATTTTTTTGAACGGCGACGTGCGTAATGTACTTTCGTATTCCCGGACGTCTTACGCAAAAAAAAAAAATGTGAAATTCGACGCGGGAACGACGGCCATACTTTAACATGGCTCGTCTAAATTTAAGCCATGTTAAAGCAGCCCTAACTTTGCGACGGGAAAAAACGACTAGCGACGACGTAACGAACGCGAAAACCTTTGTGGATCGCCGTAAAAGCTCATTTGCATACCCGACGCTGGAAAACGACGCGAACTCCACCCATCGGTGGCCGAAGTATTGCAGCCTAAGATCCGAAGGCGTACGAAGCCGTAAGCCTGTCGGATCTTAGCCAAAAGCCGTCGTATCTTGTTTGTGAATCACAAATTAAGATACGAAGCGGCAAATTTGAAAATACGCCGGAGTATCAGTAGATACTCCGGCATATTTCTTCTGTGAATCTGGCCCAGTGTTTTTACTGGCAGCAAGTAAAAAATAGGCAATTTTCTCCTGCCAGTAAATGCCAGTAAAAGGTTGCCAGTAAAAAATATGACGCTCAGCTTGGTCCGGAGCTGAGACCGTCTGAGTGCCTACTACAGTGTGATCGGGTGGCTCTGGCTTCTCCCAGCGGGGGAACACAACGACTCCATGGGAGGGATTCCCCATCAACACTGACTTTGTTGATGGGGGAATTGAGCAATTTGCTTTCCTGCAACCCCCTGGCTATAATTGGCGCTTGCAATAATCGCATGTAAAATCAGGCAGGCTGGTTGTACACAAGTTGATCAATTGATTGATTTGGGTACATTCAGCGTACGTATACATAATTAGAATCTCAGCCGACTTAACAGTAAAAATGCTCTCTTGCAGTGGGGCTGTGCTAGTCTTAGGTCTAGGGGATTTTGAAAAGCACTAACAATCCTCTCCCCCCCAGACTGACAATGCTGCTGTCCAAAGGTGCACCCTGTGCTCCTTCATCCAGAGTGGAGCCAATCTAATACAAGAGGTGTGTTACTTATAAGATCACCAGGGGGAAAAAAGCCTAAAAAAAGAAAACAAATGCGGCCACCACATCTAACGATTGGTAAGCTGCAATTTATTAATATTTTGGTTTTGGGTTAAATACCACTTTAACCACTTCCGGACCGCCGCATGTACATTTACGTTGGCAGAATGGCACGGACAGGCACATTGGCGTACCTGTACGTCCCTGCCTAGACGTGGGTCGGGGGTCCGATCGGGACCCCCCCCCCGTACATGCGTCGGTTCCCGTGGCTTTAGGAGCGATCCGGGACGAGGGCTCGGCTATTCGTTTCTAGCCGCCCCCTCGCGATCGCTCCCCGGAGCTGAAGAACGGGGAGAGCCGTATGTAAACACGGCTTCCCCGTGCTTCACTGTGGCGCTGCATCGATCGAGTGATCCCTTTTATAAGGGAGACTCGATCAATGACGTCAGACCTACAGCCACACCCCCCTACAGTACTAGGTGAACCCTAACTCCTACAGCGCCCCCTGTGGTTAACTCCCAAACTGCAACTGTCATTTCACAATAAACAAAGCAATTTAAATGCATTTTTTGCTGTGAAAATGACAATGGTCCCAAAAATGTGTCAAAATTGTCCGAAGTGTCCGCCATAATGTCGCAGTCACGAAAAAAAATCGCTGATCGCCGCCATTAGTAGTAAAAAAACAAAAATTTATAAAAATGCAATAAAACTATCCCCTATTTTGTAAACGCTATAACTTTTGCGCAAACCAATCAATAAACGCTTATTGCGATTTTTTTTTATGAAAAAAAAAGTGTAGAAGAATACGTATCGGCCTAAACTGAGGAAAAAAATGTTTTTTTATATATTTTTGGGAGATATTTATTATAGCAAAAAGTAAAAAATATTCATTTCTTTCAAAATTGTTTCTCTATTTTTGTTTATAGCGCAAAAACGAAAAACCGCAGAGGTGATCAAATACCACCAAAAAAAGCTCTATTTGTGGGAAGAAAAGGATGCAAATTTCGTTTCGGTACAACATTGCATGACCGCGCAATTACCAGTTAAAGCAGCGCAGTGCCAAATTGTAAAAACACCTCTGGGCATTTAGCTGCATATTGGTCCGGGGCTTAAGTGGTTAAAATGATTAAATTATGTATTGTAATTGTACTGTATGACCTCATGTTGTAAAGCGTTGCGTAAAATGTTGGCGCTATATAAATCCTGCATAATAATATTAATAATGATGAAGAAGCTCTTCTTTTTGTGACACCCTCTCTTTAAGAATGTACAGACAGATGCAAGTAACAATAAACACCAAAGACATACACACATCCAGCCATCTGCGCTCAGCTCCTGCGAATCCTGGCGTCCGAATCTGGAAGAAGTCACAAACTAAAGACAGAAGGAAAGAAAAACCATGAGATGATGGAAAAAGGAATTTTCAAACTAACCGTAAACAGATCTTCAGGGATGGAGAGGAGAGGAGAGGAGTGCATGGAGGAGGAAGAAGAGGGCGCAGACGTCGTTCTCTTTCTGAGTCAATTAAACACAAGACACACGTAGTGCTATACTGATGACTCAATGGTAGAGATGATTCACACAATCTGTACCAATCGTCGCAGTGTTTGTAATAAGAAATCACTTTCTAGAATTACACAAATAATGTAACACAATTATGAAATATTGTGAAATCCACAGCTGTCTCTTCTCAGTTTGGCTGCAGAGAAATGAAATGAAAGCAGAAATACAAAGTTTAGGGCTTCATTTGGAAGTGTGGATGAGTCCAATAAACTCAGATATTATGAGCGCTGTTCTACGTTTTATTTCCTTGGGCAATAATTACAACCTCCGATCAGTAGGGGTCGCTCTTGTTAAAGCGGGGTTTCCACTACATTGCATTTTTTAAAAGTATGTCCGTTCATTAATCGTTTTAGCTGTATACATAGTGTCACTTACTATGTCTAAATGCGCCGCCGTTCCGCAGACTTCTTAGCAAAGAACACTTTATATTCCGTTGTTCTGATGGATGTCATTTTGCTTGTGGGCATTGTGAAGTCCACAAGCAATTACTTCCTGGATTTCTCTATAGACGAATAGGAAAGCGCCGCCCGTCCGGCACCAATCTGCGCAAGGCAGCATCAGCGCCGTGCCGTCAAACACTTGGGTTGCACAGGGGACGCGCACGGCATCATGTGACTTCATTTACCAGGAGCATTAGCGACTAGAGGAGCCGAGGGAGCTGACGTCAGGATCCTCGGTGAATAGGAAGGCAGATTTCGTGGGACCGCATAGCAACAGGCATTTCGAGGTGAGTAAAAAATGTTTTTTCTTTTTCAGGTCTAAGGTACAATATAAAGCAAAGTTATATTTGCAGCTCCCCTTGACCCCACCCCTGACCCCACCCCCTTTCCCCTGTCCATGTAAACTCCACCTTTTTAATGAAGCACCCATCAGATGCAGCCTCACCAGTGCCCATCAATTCAACCTACCGGCGCCCATCAATGCAGCCTCACCAGCGCCCATCAAATGCAGCCTCACCAGTGCCCATAAATTCAACCTACCAGCGCCCATCAATGCAGCCTCACCAGTGCCCATCAAATGCAGCCTCACCAGTGCCCATCAATTCAACCTACCAGCGCCCATCAAATGCAGCCTCACCAGTGCCCATGAATTCAACCTACCAGCGCCCATCAATGCAGTCTACCAGTGCCCATCAATGAATGTTTGCTTGCTTCCATTAAGTCAGGAGTCGGGACACAGACACAGTCCTCCGCCGCTGCTGCATCTCTGACACCATGTGTGATGCTGATACTAAGTTGCTTGCTGCAGAGAGAAGAGAGAGTAGGAACACCAATGGCTGGGCGCCCCTAGGCAGCAGTTTGCCTAGTGGTAGCACCGGCTCTGGGTATGTCAGAAGTCCGGCCCCCTCCCCCTCCACCTGTTGCCTGGACAGTGTGCTTTGCGCATGCGCAGTAGAGACCTGTCGGTGAAGCCAGTCGATGGAAGCTTTGGTTGGGGTGCCGATATCGCTGGAATCCAGGACAGGTAAGTGTTCTAATATTAAAGGGGTTGTAAAGGTACAATTTTTTTTTTCTAACTGGCTTCCTTTACCTTAGTGCAGTCCTCCTTCACTTACCTCATCCTTCCATTTTGCTTTTAAATGTCCTTCTTTCTTCTGAGAAATCCTCACTTCCGGTTCTTCTGTCTGTAACTCCACACAGTAATGCAAGGCTTTCTCCCTGGTGTGGAGTGTCGTGCTCGCCCCTCCCTTGGACTACAGGAGAGTCAGGATGCTCTCTACGTTGCAGATAGAGAAAGGAGCTGTGTGTTAGTGGGCGTCCTGACTCTGCAGTTCTGCTTGTGTCAAAAACGATCAGCGGGTCCCGGCAGACATCGACTCTGCTGTACCTGCTGATTGGCTCGCGCTGTGTCCAATCACAGCAGGAGCGGATCGCCGGCGGCATGCGCCCCCAGACCCAGAAATGTCAGATCACCTACTAGGTACGTGATCTGACACAGAGCGGCTTCCCAGTCGCAGTAAATGTATGTGGGGCTGTCGCTAAGTGGTTAACCTTTGGAAAAAATAAAATGGAAGCTGATAGGCTACCATGCACAGCTGCACCAGATTTTGCAATCTCCAGTTTTAGTAAACCAACCCCAAAGTGTATTGATACAAAGCCCTGGATGTTTGTATTAACTACGTCTCAAAGTGAAAGTAAAAGCTTCAGCTACAGTCCTCACCCATTGGTCAAGCCCTCTGAGGCGTTTCAGCCGCATCAGGGGGTGTGGCCTACTGACGAGCGGATTTTATTTTTAGCTATAATAAATATCCATTTTTTTTTTTTAAACACATTTTTTCATCAGTTTAGGCCGATACGTAATCTTCTACATATTTTTGGTAAAAAAAAAATCGCAATAAGCGTATATTGATTGGTTTGCGTAAAAGTTATAGCGTCTACAAAATAGGGGATAGATTGATAGCATTTTTTTTTTTGTTACTAGTAATGGCGGCGATCTGCGATTTTTATCGTGACTGCGATATTGCGGCGGACATATCGGACACTTTTGAAACATTTTTGGGACCATTCACATTTATACAGCGATCCCTGCTATAAAAATGCACTGATAACTGTATAAATGTGACTGGCAGGGAAGGGGTTAACACTAGGGGGCGAGGAAGGGGTTAATGTATTCCCTAATTAGTGATTCTAAGGCCCCTTTCACACTGGGGCGGGAGCCGCGGTGGCGGTATAGCGCCGCTAAAAATAGCAGCGCTATACCGTCAGATTTGCCGGGGGATTCGGCCGCTAGCGGGTTAATACCGCCCGCAATGCGCCTCTGCAGACGCCCAGTCCATGCAGCCTTGCAGCCCTGCCCAGTGTCATTGCAGCCTTGCCCAGTGTCCACGCAGCCTTGCCCAGTGTCCACGCAGCCTTGCTCAGTGTCCATGCAGCCTTGCCCAGTGTCCTTGCAGCCCTGCCCAGTGTCCTTGCAGCCTTGCCCAGTGTCCACGCAGCCTTGCCCAGTGTCCTTGCAGCCTTGCCCAGTGTCCATGCAGCCTTGCCCAGTGTCCACGCAGCCTTGCCCAGTGTCCACGCAGCCTTGCTCAGTGTCCATGCAGCCTTGCCCAGTGTCCTTGCAGCCCTGCCCAGTGTCCTTGCAGCCTTGCCCAGTGTCCATGCAGCCTTGCCCAGTGTCCATGCAGCCTTGCCCAGTGTCCACGCAGCCTTGCCCAGTGTCCATGCAGCTTTTCTCGCAGTCCCACCCCTTGCCCAGGCTCCTATGATGGACATAACACAGGTCCAATGGCGGGACTGGGCGTGACTGCGAGCGGAGCAGAGCCTAGCACACAGTACACTCGGCTATGTGTATATCGGCGGCGCTCGCTCCACTTCCCCTCACAGACAGCGGGGATCGGCGTATAACACGCACCCAGGATTTCCCCCTGATTTTAAGGGGGAAAAAAGTGCGTGTTATATGCCGTTAAATACGGTAAGTCGGTAACTAACTCAGTCCCAGGCAGCTGCTCCATCCGACCGGTACTGTAATAAAAGGCACATCGCAGCATTGGAGCCAGTGCTAGAAGAAGCAGAGCCGATGCTTCCTGTATAGCGCCACTTCCTGTCCCATGGGTAGGGCAAAAGCAGATGGGGTCAGGGGTGGTGCCAATGGGGCGGCAAAATTAGGTTTGCACCAGCCCTGCTTATGTGACTTCAAATGTTTAAATTAGCCAGCAGGTTTGAATTGCGCTTATTTGCAGAAGATGCATATTATAGTGCAGTGGCGTCACTAGGGTTGGTGTCACCCGGTGTGGCAAAACATGGTGTCACCCCCCCTCTGTCTAGGCTGCCCAGCACCAAGCAGGCAGCGCACGGGCATGGGGCGCACCCCAAACCAGCCCCTGTAAATGATAGTATAGAGCAGTATAGTGGCAGGTTAGGGTAGTATAGAGTGGTATAGTGGCAGGTTGGTGTAGTGGGGTGGTATAGGACAGGTTACGTGGTATAGGGCATGTTGGGGTGATATAGGGTAGTTTGGGGTGGTATAGGGCAAGTTAGGGTTGCATAGGGCAGGTTGGGGTGGTATAGGGCAAGTTAGGGTGGTACAGGGCAGGTTAGGGTGGTATAGTGCAAGTTAGGGTGGCATAGGGCAAGTTGGGATGGCATGGGAAAGGTTGGGGTGGTACAGAGCAAGTTAGGGTGGCATTGGGCAGGTTGGGGTGGTATAGGGCAAGTTATGGTGGCATAGGGCAGATTGGGGTGGTACAGGGCAAGTTAGGGTGACACAGGGCAAGTTGGGGTGGCATGGGAAAGTTTGGGGTGGTACAGGGCAGGCTGGGGTGGTACAGGGCTGGCTGTGGTGGCACAGGGCAGGCTGGGTGGTACAGGGCAGGCTGGGGTGGTACAGGGCAGGCTGGGGTAGTACAGGGCTGTTCGGGGGGGTATAGGGCTGTTTGGGGTGGTATAGGGCTGTTTGGGGTGGTACAGGGCAGGCTGGGGTGGTACAGGACAGGCTGGGGTGGCACAGGGCAGGCTGGGGTGGTACAGGGCAGGCTGGGATTGCACAGGGCAGGCTGGGCATGTCAGCTAAAAACGGGATGGTGTCACCCCTCTATTGGGTGTCACCCGGTGCGGACCGCACCCCCCGCACCCCCCTAGCAACGCCTCTGTTATAGTGAACCAAGGTTACAGTAGCTAGAAGCACTGTACATATTGCTACTTGGTAGAACTGCTTAGCAGGAGAGCATCCCTGGAAAAGTACTGGTCACTACAGTCACGAGACATTGCAATGGGATTAGGAGCCCAGTGTTTATATATGAACAAATCCCCAGAGAGGAGGAGGACGTATGAACCTCAGGATAGAGGAGAGCGGGGCGGGGATCAAACACAAATTCCCTTTCTCTTTATGTGTAGTGACACCCATTGACCAGGCTCACTTCTGTACACAGACATAAAAAGCACCACCCATGCACCATTCTGTGCCTTTGAAAGAAATACAGAGACAGCCATCTCTTTCTGAAAATGCAAGTTGCCTGGCTGTCACCCGCTTTACCAGTTTCTACACCATTGATCTGGAATAAGCATGCAGCCAGTAAAATCACACTTCAGTTAGAACACGTGAACCACGTGCTTGTTTCACATTAGTGGTAAGGTGACATTAAACTTGCCACTGATGTAATCACTTAGACTCCTTTCACACTGAAGCGTTTTTACAGCGTTTTAGCTCTATTAAAACGCTCATAAAACGCTCTCCATGCATCTCAATGGACCCTTTCACACCGAGTCCTGCAAGCAGCATTTTTGGAGCAGCTTTTGGGCGCTGAAAAAAACCGTTCCAAAAATGCCCCTCTCCATTGAAATGAATTGAACGCGCTGTAAAAAACACCTTGCCCTTTCACACTGAGGCGTTGCAAAAACGCCCTAAAACTTTAGGGTCTTAGCGGTGCTTTACCTGCGTTTTTCGGGCGCTGGCAGTGTGAAAGGGCTCTGAAAGCACTCGGGCTTTCACATTGGGATTGCAGATGAGGCTTCGCCTGAAAAACGCTAGAATAACGCTCGAAAAACGCTAGAGTAACGCTCGAATAACGCTCGAAAAATGCTTGAATAACTCTCGAAAAACGCTTGAATAATGCCCGAAAAACGCCCCAGTGTGAAAGGGGCCTTACTGAGCATGAAGCTGCCTTATCCTTAAGGCCCCTTTCACACTGGGGCGGGAGGCGCGGTGGCGGTATAGCGCCGCTAAAAATAGCGGCGCCATACCGTCGGATTTGCCGCGGGATTCGGCCGCTAGCGGTGCAGTATTAACCCCCGCTAGCGGCCGATAAAGGGTTAATACCGTCTGCAGAGGTGCATTGCGGGCGGTATTGCCGCGGTTTCCCATTGTTTTAAATGGGAAGGAGCGGTGAAGGAGCGGTATACACGCCGCTCCTCTCACTGCTCCAAAGATGCTGCTGGCAGGAGATTTTTTTCTCTCCCGCCAGCGCATCGCCTCAATGTGAAAGCTTTCTCCTGCAGTGTCCTATGAAGCCACCCTTGCATGTTGGGACTTCCGCCGCTTGATCAGTCTTACAGGAGGCGAGAGGGGACGTCCCCCTTCCCGTCGCCCTTCGGTGCTTCTACACGCAGAAGCGAACGCATAAGTAAGTCCCACCCACATATAAAAACAGTGTTCAAACCACACATGTGAGGTAGGGTGACCACGTGTCCCGCATTTTGCAGGTCTGTCCCAGACACCTCCATTCCAACTGACACCGCTACCCCCCCCCCCCCCGGGCCAATCTGATGCCCCCAAAAATGGCCGCCACATCACTGCATTACTCACTGACAGTACTTGCCCTGGCCGGGAATGCCTGGAGGAGCGCAATCCCCGCCCCTTGCTTGGAAAAATCATAAATCCCGCCTCTTGTGTCCAATCCCTGGGCTGTGATTCGTTACAGCACAAGCTGATTTTTGGGGATTGGGATTAGACGGGTGATCTGTCTATCAAAGTGCCCGAGCAAGGGGGAGTGTCTATACACGACGAGGCGCGGCGGGGAACACACAGCTATTCAAATGAAAGCTGTTATGTTCCCCGAGCGCTAATCAACTAGATGTCGGCAGCGGCGGGGGGGCTTGGCTTTCACTTTGGGGACACAAAGCTGCATTTAGGGACATTGCTGCATTTGGGGACATGGCTGCATTTGGGGACACATTGCTGCATTTGGGGACATGGCTGCATTTGGGGACATGGCTGCATTTAGGGACAAGACTGCATTTAGGGACATGGCTGCATTTAGGGACAAGACTGCATTTAGGGACAAGACTGCATTTAGGGACATGGCTGCATTTAGGGACAAGACTGCATTTAGGGACATGGCTGCATTTAGGGACATGGCTGCATTTAGGGACATGGCTGCATTTGGGGACACAAGGCTGCATTTAGGGACAAGACTGCATTTGGGGACATGGCTGCATTTGGGGACACAAGGCTGCATTTAGGGACATGGCTGCATTTAGGGACAAGACTGCATTTAGGGACAAGGCTGCATTTAGGGACATGGCTGCATTTGGGGACACAAGGCTGCATTTAGGGACAAGACTGCATTTGGGGACATGGCTGCATTTGGGGACACAAGGCTGCATTTAGGGACAAGACTGCATTTGGGGACATGGCTGCATTTGGGGACACAAGGCTGCATTTAGGGACATGGCTGCATTTAGGGACAAGACTGCATTTAGGGACATAGCTGCATTTAGGGACATAGCTGCATTTAGGGACATGGCTGCATTTAGGGACAAGACTGCATTTAGGGACATAGCTGCATTTAGGGACAAGACTGCATTTAGGGACATGGCTGCATTTAGGGACATGGTTGCATTTGGGGACACAAGGCTGCATTTAGGGACAAGACTGCATTTAGGGACATGGCTGCATTTGGGGACATGGCTGCATTTGGGGACACAAGGCTGCATTTAGGGACATGGCTGCATTTAGGGACATGGCTGCATTTGGGGACACAAGGCTGCATTTAGGGACATGGCTGCATTTAGGGACATGGCTGCATTTGGGGACACAAGGCTGCATTTAGGGACAAGACTGCATTTAGGGACATGGCTGCATTTGGGGACATGGCTGCATTTGGGGACACAAGGCTGCATTTAGGGACATGGCTGCATTTGGGGACACAAGGCTGCATTTAGGGACATGGCTGCATTTAGGGACATGGCTGCATTTGGGGACACAAGGCTGCATTTAGGGACAAGACTGCATTTAGGGACATGGCTGCATTTGGGGACATGGCTGCATTTGGGGACACAAGGCTGCATTTAGGGACATGGCTGCTAATCGGTATCAGCGAGTATATGAAAAAAAGTATCGGTACTTGTACTTGGTCCTAAAAAAGTGGTATCGGGACAACCCTAGCTTTAACCCTACTGGATATGAAAAAAAGTTTTGCCTATAGTTCTACTCTAAAGCCCTGTACACATGGGCCAGAATCTCGTCAGGAAAATAAAGTCGTTTTTCCTGACGAGATTCTTGGCAAGAATCTCTTGCCGCCCGAGTGTACAGACACTCCATTCAAAAGAACCGTGGTTCTTTTGAATGGCAAGAACGCGGTGATGTCATCGTGCACGACAAGCATGCGCTCGTCACATTCGATACCGTCGCCGCCATCTTGCTGCACCTTACCTATGCCTAGGAAGCTACCGCGCATGCGTCAAAGTCATTTCGAGCATGCACGGGTTTCCACGGCGACAGGTAAGTATACACACTCGTTTCTCGGCAGGAAAACCGCCGGGAATCTCACGACGAGAAAATAGAGAGCAGGTTCTCTATTTTTCTCGTCTAGATTCTGGGCAGTTTTCTTGTTGAGAAACCTGAAAGCCTCGTACACACGCAGGGCCGTCGCTACAGGACAGGCAAAACAAACAATTGCTTGGGGCCCCGAGCTGGCCTGGGGCCCCCAACTTCCCTTTCCCAGGATGTAGCGTGGCCGAGCTCCTCTTGGTGTCCTGTCAGTCCGGTCCGGCCGGGCTCACATTTCCTTAATCCTTTGTTGCATCTCCATGCTGCTGATCTCCTGCAGATCCTTTGCAGGTACTTCCTGTCTATATGCATGTACCTCAGAGATGGCTGCATGGATCCCAGGGCTCCCTCAAACCACATACAATAAAACTTTGGTTTGAGAGTAACTTGGTTTGGGAGCGTTTTGCAAGACAAGCAAAATGTTTTAATACATTTTGCCTTGATATACAAGCGATGTCTTGATATAAGAGTAGTGTCACGTCACACCTGAGTATAAAGGAAAAGAGAGGAGCCTCTAAGAGTAGCAATATGGTTACATTTAATGAAGGTACAACATTTAGCAACTTATTGCTACACTTAGAGGCGCCTCTCTTCTCTTTTATACCCTGTAAAAAAAATGCTTTGATATACAAGTGCTTTGGATTACAAGCATATTTCTGGAACCAATTATGCTCACAAACCAAGGTTTTACTGTAGGTGCATCTAAGCATGCGTTTTTTTTGTTTTTCTTTACCAGCAGGTTACCAAACATGCAAAAAAGTACACCAGGCACGATATTTAAAGTGGAGTTCCACCCAAAAATGAAACTTCCACTTTTTGGAATCCCCCCCCCCTTCGGTGTCACATTTGGCACCTTTCAGTGGGGAGGAGGGAACAGATACCCGTGTCTAATACAGGTATTTGCTCCCACTTCCACACAGGTCCCAGAAGACAACAGGGGCCAGTGAGGATGCGCAGCGCGACTCGCGCATGCGCAGTAGGAAACCAGGAAGTGAAGCCGCATCGCTTCCTGATTTCCTTAACGAGAATGGCAGCGGTAGCTGCCGAGAGCCGACTAACAGATAGGCTTCGGCTGCCGACATCGCGGGCGCCCTGGGACAGGTAAGTGTCCATTTATTAAATGTCAGCAGCTGCAGTATTTGTAGCTGCTGGTTTTTAATATATATATATATTTTTTTTTGGGCGGACCTCCGCTTTAAAATCGTTCTACACCAAACGGCAAGGTACTACAATACCGTGTTCTTTGGTGGTCGCAAACACACCTGCCTTTGCTAGATGCAGACCTTTTTTTCTCAGAAAATAGGTGCAGGAACTCAACCACGACCCCGTTCAGATTTCACAAACAGTAGAAGGGTCTTAAAGGGGCATTAAATACCAGGATTGCATTACATACAGAGTGCAGAGCTCAGTGGGGTTACACACAGAGAGGTGGATTCAGGTAGGGACACGCAATTTAAACGGCGGCGCAGCGTATCGTATTTACGCTACGCCGCCGTAACATACAGGAGAAAGTGCTGTATTCACAAAGCACTTGCTCCGTAAGTTGCGGCGGCGTAGCGTAAATCCCCCGGCGCAAGCCCGCCTAATTCAAATGATCCGGGTAGGGGGCGTGGATCATTTAAATTAGGCGCGTTCCCGCGCCGAACGTACTGCGCATGCGCCGTCCCTAAAATTTCCTGACGTGCATTGCGCTAAATGACGTCGCAAGGACGTCATTGGTTTCGACGTTAAAACGTAAATGGCGTCCAGCCCCATTCACGGACGAGTTAGGCAAACAACGTAAAATTTTACAATTTCAACGCGGGAACAACGTCCATACTTAACATTGGCTGCGCCTCCTAATAGCAGGAGCAGCGTTAGGACCAAAACGAGTTACACAAACGACGTAAAAAACTACCGCCGGGCGCACGTACATTTGTGAATCGGCGTATCTAGGTAATTAGCATAATCTACGCCGACAACAACGGAAGCGCCCCTAGCGGCCAAAGTGATAGTGCACACAATTCTACGCCGCCGCAATCAAGTTACGTCGGTGGAGGAAGCCTATTTTTTTCAGCGTAACTGCCTTTGTGAATCGGCGTAACGAAACGCCGACGCAGATTTGAAATTACGGCGGCGTATCTGGAGATACGCCGCCGTAACAGGTACCTGAATCTACCCCAGAGTGCAGAGCTGTCACTTATAAACACAGAAACCAGACTTCTGTGTTTACAAGTGATTGTAGTGAGCAGGCACCAAAGGGTCTGAGCCAGAGGTGGTGGAACTGAGTTCCCCCAAGCTCCCCCTGGAAAAAAAGCCCTGGCTAGATGCATGCACACGCCACTACAAAATGAATGGTACCCGCACACATCTGCAGAGGGCATCTCGCTTTCGTGCGTTTCCCGAAAAGGGTGACCAAACCCATAGCGCAGGTTTCCTGATGGTTTCCAGATGTCTGTGTAATGTTTGTAGTCCCCAGCAGAAGCCTGTGGGACAGGGTGACAACACAGGAACACTGTTGGGAAATAGTAGGAGGGTGTTGTCACCCTATAACAGGAAGTGCCTGAGCAAGGAGCTTCCTGGCAGGATCTCCATGTATTGTTACATCAAAAGCTAGAAATGTAAAAAGATTGAAATAGACTTTTGAGATGACATGACCTAAGAGAAAGAAAGAGATAACAGCACAGAGTATATATGAAGTGCCTATGGAATGCATCAGAGCAATACATCCCATGATCCTCTATAGATGATTGCAGAACCTACAGGATGTCCATGAAATTCCTTTGCATGGAACTCATGGAAGAAATGTCATTGTTTTTTTTTTTTTTTTCCTCTGCCATCCTTCTCGCCAACAGAGTGTGGCAGAGTTGGATCCTCTTGCTGTCCCCCCCACCCATAGATCATGATAGGCCCCCTAAAACTTACTGATCATCCTGCCTCCTCCACCGCATGTCTGACCCAGATTCTGCTTCCAGCCCCTTCCCAGCTTCCTGTTCTCCTCCCTTCATTCCCAGAAAGCCAGGAGAAGGAAAAAAAAAAAAAAGAAAGAAAGACTCTTTTACTTTTCCCTGAAATCTGAAACCTTTAATGTACACGTTGCTGTAAAGAGCCCTGATTTGGTTTTTCGGATCCTTCCCCAGTGCAGGGATTAGGGATGGAGGGGGGGGGGGGGGGGGGACTGAGCCTGATCACAACCAGATGTTGGTCACTGCAGACCACAGGGCCGCGTTAACCCTTTCTGCGCTTTTTAGGATGACCGCTAACACGGCATAGCCCGAAGCATCCAGAACAACTTTATTTAGAATGTAACTAACGGAAAAACTTTTTTTGTTGTTGTTTAGATCTGGATGGAATGGCGAGGGGTTAGAACCACTGTCAGTTTTTTTTTTTTGCTGTGTCCCTGTTTGGGAGATTCACTCATTCTAAGGCCGGCCTCACATGGTGTAAATTTCTTTCCTGCAACCATGGGTTGCAGGATAGAAATTTTCACGATTCCCCCATCAACACGATTCCCCCATCAACACGATTCCCCCATCAACATGATTCCCCCATCAACATGATTCCCCCATCAACTCCTGCCGAGACATTTAGGTAGATTCAGAAAGAGTTAGGCCGGCTTATCAGTAGATAAGCCGACCTAACTCAGAATCTACGCCGACTTATGTTTAAGCGTATGCTCAAACAGAGATACGCTTACACATATCTAAGATACGACGGCTTGCGCCGTCCTATCTTAGATTGCAATATTTTGGATGGCCGCTAGGTGGCGCTTCCATTGCGGTCGGCGTAGAATATGTAAATGAGGAGATACGCCGATTCACGAACATATGCCCCGGCCGACGCAGTACTTTTACGCCGTTTACGTAAGAGATAGGCCGCGTAAAGTTAGAGCTAGGCCCTAGTGGAATAGTAATGTCAAGTATGGCTGCCGTTCCTGCGTCGAAATTCGGGAATCGGGATTTACGTTGTTTACGTCCACGGCAAAATCAATAGGCCCGTGCGGCGTACTTAGCCGCAATGCACACTGGGAAATGTAGGCGCCCGGCGCATGCGCAGTTCACAAAAAACGTAAGGTCAAGCACTATTAGCATAAAACAGTGCGCAGTTCACAAAAAACGTACGGTCAAGCACTATTAGCATAAAACACGCCCCCCCCCCCAAACACATTTGAATTAGGCTCCCTTACGCCCACCGATTTAGGCTACGCCGCCGTAACTTAGCAGGCAAGTACATTGTGAATCATGCACTTGCCTAGCTAACTTACGGCGGCGTAGCCTAAACACACTAAGCTACGCCGCCGCAAGTTTAGGCATAGGTACTTGAATCTAGCTAATTGTCTGTCCCCGGCAGGGGTGGGCTGAGAGAGGCGATCCTGCTGGAAGAAGACAGTAATTATCGCTAGCAGCTATAGCAGCCACTAGCAATAATCGCAAGAGAATCCGTCAGGCTGGTGGTACCCAAGTCAATTGATCAATCAACTTGGTACGTTAAAGGGGTGTTCCGTCTAAAATGAAAAATATTAAAAGTCAGCAGCTGCAAATACTGCAGCTGCTGTTTTTTTAATAATCGGACACTCACCTGTCCCAGGCTCCGGCGATGCGGGGGGAACAAGTCCCCGCTCGTCTCCCCCTCCTCTCCGCGGCGTCGGCAATGCGGTATTGTCACTGTGGATCTGTTCACTGATCCCCTGCTGATCGGAGCAGAGCGGGCAGATGACACATCCGTGTCCCCTTTCTGTGTACAACAAGCTGCCCTCCAATCCAGTGGCAGGGCCCTCCAATTCAGTGGCCTGCCCCAAGCAGGCAGCAGCACCTTCCCCCCACCGCTGTCCGACGGATGGTCCGGTACTTACCCCATCTAGGTGGCAGGTGGCGGGCAGCGGCACCTGTGTCCTTTCCTCCATCATGGTGGCTCCTCCCCTCGAACTAGGCGTACAATAGGATCACCTGTCGTTTTAGCCAATTGGGTGACGGGTCTCAAGACCCACTTCCTGATTGGCCGGGAGGAGGATCAGTGTTGCAATAGCGAATATTCATTCACTGTTGTAACACACCTTGGTGGGCTTGGTTCGCATTCTCTGCACCCTAAGCCCATCCTATTTTGAAGACTATTAGAGCCTCTGGCTTTAATCAGGTGCTTCAAAACCACCCCCCCCCATTGGAAGAGGGTGGCCCTTAATGGACAGGCCACCCCTGCTCCAATACCATCTGCCTAGATGGAGGTGGACAGATACAGACTCTCTTCCGTTTTCTTATTTAGTGGCCTGGATCGGAGGTCAGCGGGTAGGTGAAAAACTGAAAGGACCTGATTGGACACTTCATGAGAAAGGGGCCTTAGGCCCCCTTCACACGGGCGGCTGTTCTGCCGCAGTTAAAAGCATGTTTTGTTATTTTGAAATTCAGAGAATCCTGTCACAGCATTCACTTGCAGTTGTACTTTGCGATTAGCTGCGTTTACGTGCGACTGCATTTAGCTGCGTTGGAACATTCTTGCCATTTCTGATGTGCTTCCTGTTGTTTTTCTTTCCTTGTTGCCGCTGCTATCTGCAGGTGAAATAATAAACTGCGATTACCTGCAGTTATGTGCAGATAGCTGCAATAAATCGTTCCTGGACGCAGTCAAATTCGTTTTTTCTAACCTCACCAAACCCCATGTAACCAAACCGTTGCTAAACACAGTGGCCCAGATTCAGATAGGAGATACGATTCAAAGAATCAATTACGCATATATATGCCTAAGATCCGACGGGTGTAAGTGACTTACACTGTCGGATCTTAGGCTGCAATTCCAGGCCGGCCGCTAGGTGGCGTTTCCGTGTCTTTTACACGTTGAATATGCTAATAAGCATTTACGCCGATTCAGAAACGAACGCCCGCCCGTCGCTTTTTTTTACGTCGCTTGCGTTTGGCTTTTTCCGGCGTATAGTTACCCCTGCTATGTGAGGCGTATCCTATGTTAAGTATGGCCGTCGTTCCCACGCCGAGTTTTGAATTTTTACGTTGTTTGCGTAAGTCGATTTAGAATACGGCCAGGCGCAAGTTACGCTCAAGCCGAAACCAATGACGTCCTAGCGACGTCATTTGGAGCAATGCACGCTGGGAAATTTAGCCGACGGCGTATGCGCAGTTAAATCGGTGCGGGGACGCGCCTGATTTAAATAGTACACTCCCCCTAGCCGCGGAATTTGAATTCCGCCGGGGGATTTACGATACGCCGCCGCAAGTTTTGAGGTAAGTGCTTTCTGAATACAGCACTAGCCTCTAAAACTTGCGCCGGCGGATCGTAAATCAGATAGATTACGCGGATCTAAAGATCCGCTAATCTAGCCGAATCTACCCCAGTGTGTGAATGGGGACGTAGGAAAGCATTGTCTGAGTTTAGCTGCGGTAGATTACTTGATCTATCCGCAGCTAAAAGCTGAATTCTATCCTCCGGTGAGAAAGGGGCCTAAGGCAATTTGGAATCGCTGACAGAATTGGCAAAATTTTGCTCATAATTTCAGATGGCACCCCAAATGTGGTGCAATTTAGCTGTGATTGTCGCACAACAAAACGCACATGGAAAAATGCGCCTGGCTCAGGGCCAAACTGTGGTCCCTGGAGCTGAAGACCAGCACACGGAAGAAGATGCCAAGGCAACGGGGGACTGTTGGAAAAGTATTAACCCCTTTAGTTCCGCTTTAAGAGCTCATTCACATATAGTATGGTGACTGGTATTCTTCTACATTGTATTAACACCAGTCACCACGGGCCACTGAGAATATATTTGTTTTTTATCTGCCCAACTCACACTACAATGTAGTCTGGAGGCGCAGTAAAGTCAGCAGCAGTAAAATGCAGACATGCTGAATTTTACTGCAGCGCACAGGTAGGCCTTTATGGAAGAGTGGCAAGAAGAAAGCCATTGTTGAAAGAAAGCCATAAGAAGTCCTGTTTTCAGTTTGTGAGAAGCCATGTGGAGAACACAGAAAAGATGTGGAAGAAGGTGCTCTGGTCAGATGAGACCAAAAGGTTACTTTTTGGCCTAAAAGCAAAACGCTATGTGTGGCGAAAAACTAACACTGCACATCACCCTGAACACACCATCCCCACCGTGAAACATGGTGGTGACAGCCTCCTTTTGTGGGGATGCTTTTCTACAGCAGGGACAGGGAAGCTGGTCAGAGTTGATGGGAAGATGGATGGAGCCAAATACAGCACAATCTTGGAAGAAAATCTGTTGTCTGCAAAGGACTTAAGGCTGGGGCGGAGGTTCACCTTCCAGCAGAACAATGACCCTAAACATACAGCCAGAGCTACAATGGAATGGTTTAGATCAGGGGTCTCCAAACTGCGGCCCGAGGGCCAGATGTGGCCCTTTGCTAGCCTTTATCCGGCCCTTGGGGCACTATTCCTCCCACCGACACCAACAATGGGGCACTATGTTTTCCACTGATACCAATGATGGGATACTATTCCTCCTACTAATACCAATAATGGGTATTGAGAACCAGCTCTGAGGCCATATTTATTCTTACTGATGCTGGACTCGGCACATTTTTTACCCCTGCTGGCCACAATTCGGCCCTTCTAAAGTCTGAAGGACAGTAGACTGGCCCTTTGTTTGAAAATTTTGGAGACCCCTGGTTTAGATCAAAGAATATTCATGTGTTAGAATGGCCCAGTCAAAGTCCAGACCTAAATCCAATTGAGAATCTGTGGCAAGACTTGAAAATTGCTGTTCACTATGCTTTTCCATCCCTGCCCCCGACCAGTTATGGTCGGCTTTAGGAAGACTTGCTCCGGCGGGTCCCGTGTCCGTGATACTTGCCCTCTTCTGGGGCTTCTCTTTCTCTCTACTCTTTCGTTTTCCCTTCTCCTTCTTTCCTGTTTGCTTTCTCTGTCATTATTCTTCGTTATAAGGACCAACAATGCAAGCTGCTGTACTCCTAGGTACAGAAAGATATTTGTGTTTAGGACATAGGTCTATGTTTCAACCTGGTCCTTTATGGCCTGGGTTATAATTGATCTTGTTGTCTATTATGTGTTCATGCGCTATTTCTTACATTTTTTATATTTTTTTTTGTTGTATGTTCTATGTCGCCCCTGCGTGGGCAAACCACGGCTTGTTAAAATTTTTTAAAAATTTAATAAAAAATATTGGACAAGAAAATTGCTGTTCACTGACACTCTCCATCCAATCAGACAGAGCTTGAGCTATTTTGCAAAAAAACAATGGGCAAAAATGTCACTCTTCAGATGTGCAAAGCTGGCAGAGACATATCCAAAAAGACTGGCAGCTGTAATTGCAGTGAAAGGTGGTTCTACAAAGTATTGACTCAGGGGGGCTGAATACAAATGCACACCACACTTTTTTTTTTTTTTTTTACAAATAAATATGTGAAATGTTCAACTTCACAATTATGTGCCACTTTGTGTTGGTCTATCACATAATATCCCAATGAAATACATTTACATTTTCGGTTGCAACATGACAAACTTTGAAAAATTTCAAGGGGTATGAATTATTTTTCAAGGCACTGTAAATATTATAGTTTATCAAACCAAACATAGTGTTACCAACTCTACGAATATCGCCAAATACGATAGTTATATACACACTACACTGCATTGTCTTAAAGGTTTATTAAAATGTCAAAACAGAGTGCACACAAACACTTAAAAATCACAACCGGTCATGAACTATAAACCAGACGGAGACAGAAAATACAGTTAAAATCACACCTTTAATAAAATAGCAAAAAAAAACACAGTTCAGGATTGTAGTATAAAACTGAAGCCAGGGTTTGGATGCCAAAACAGGTAGTCAGACGAGCCAGGGTCATGAAGCTAGAAGTCTGCATAGTAAGGAGCATAAACAGGAACAGGTATCGGTAGAGAAGTCAGCCAGGCCAAGTCATACACAGGAACCCTTTGGAGATCATAGACCACGCAAGGGCATGGAGGAAATGTGCAAAAGTGATTGGCTGAAGGCTGGCTGGACTAAAGAGGCAGGTAATGGTAACCAGTTGAGTGACTGTGGAAACAACAAGTGGCTGGTAATTACCTGACAACTGAGCAGCCTCTGTGCACTGAAAGAAAAGAGCTGCTCATAAAAAGCAGGAGTCCAGCCTTGACACAATCCCACATTCCCTAACCCCCATACCATTTCCATATCCCTAATTATTCCCAAATATCCAAAATATAGACATCAAGTTGGCATTTGGTAGAAACTTGCTAGCATCAAGACAGTACATTGAATAGGTAGTAAATAGAAAGAGACAAGTCTGTTGCTGCTCAATGTTAACCTCCCTATATGGTCCTGATGCTTGTAGACAGGTGCAGTTGGTATTGCCCACTGTAGATGGCGCCCAACCAAAGCAGCAATGCAGAAGGGAAGGAAGTTGTGAAGAACTTGGTTCCTCTATAACTTCCTGTGGTCCCTAGGGAAACAGTTGTCCGATTGGACGCTGACACCCCACGGGGACCTCAGCGGCCCTTTTGAGTCAGGTAGAGTCTATTTAAGACTCCGGCTCTGGGTTTGGCACACTTTATGCAAGCAGCTTGCGTAGGGACAGGACCCCCCCTCTGGCAGGGTCAGTGCTTAAAGGTAGGGAAAGGTTCCAGAGGAGTAGGGACAGTGCAGGGACTATGTCTACCTTTCTTCAAGAAGCCTACTCCTTGGATGTGGACCGGCCAGGCCACAATTCTCTCCACGTTACAGATGCTGTCACAGTTCATATGTGGCCCCAGGACGGTTTGCCTACCCGCCGGGCCTAAATAAGTTGTGTTGAAATTTTGTACAATATAACTTTATTGCCTGACTTTGACTCCTTGTACTTACTGCCTGCCATACCACGCTGCACCTTGCTAACACGCTGTCTTCCTCATCCTCAATATCTGAAATGAGTAATACTTGCTCATGGCCAAGATCATCTTCCTGCAGCAAGTGAGTTATCATGTGATGAAGTAATATTACTAATAATGGCTTCTCATTGCCAGTTTGCGGGGCTATGGCTGGATTAGCAGAAGAGATGGAAAAGGAGAACGCATTCGCAGCAGTTGCAGACAACTGGTTGCTCTGCGCCTGAGAGGAGGAAGAAGAGGAAGGCTTTGCCAGCCGCGTAATTACCTCCTGTGTGTGCTGATTGTCCTCTACTACCTCTGTATGCAGAACCACTGCCTCTCCCTTTTGGTCTGACATTTTTAATAAAGGGGGTTACCTAATTTACCTTAAAATACAAGGTGTGAGTGCTCCTAATAGTAATCAAAGGACCCCAATATCAGCATGGCTGAGTTTGTATCCCCCTAGTCAGTGGTTTAGGCTGTTGCCTTGTACACACGATCAGGTTTCCCGGCGAAAGCCGAGAACCGGCTCGGTAGCCTTTTACCCCTACACACGGCTGGTTTTCCTGGCAGGAAAACTGCCATGAGAGCTTTGGCCGGGAAACCTGGCCATGTGTATGCTCCCCTGCAGGCTTTCCCCATAGAAAAACTGCCGGGTTATAAACCGCCGGGAATCGCATGTTCTAAATATTCCCGTCGGGAAAACTGCCATGGAGCATACACACGGACAGTTTTCCCAGCCAAAAGCTGTCACGTCAGTTTTCCTGGTCATGTGTACGAGGCATGAGCCTATTGCTCCTAGATATGTCCTATGGCAGTGATTCTCAACCTCTCTAGTGCTGTGACCCCTTGATAAAATTTCCCAAGCTGTTGGGACCCCTAACAGTAGAATTTTCGTAGTGTGGGTTGTCAGCACCCATGGCAAACAAGGGCTCCCTGTGTCCATTCCACTCGTACCATATTAAAACCCCTTCTGGTAAATTTTAGGATGTTCCACTCTCTTTATGTTCTCCTTTCTTTCCCTTTTATCTCTCTATCTTAATTTCTCCCCCCCCCCCCTCTCTCTAGCTGCCTTTCCTGTTCTTTCTCTTATTCTTTCTCTCCCTCTCCCTTCCATGCATTCTCTATTTTTATGGCTTCTCTTACTCCTTGGTGGGAGTTGGAATGAGTGGCAGTGCTGGCAGGGAGTTCTGATCAGCCAACTTGGATGCTCTTGATCAAGATCACCTGCTGACCTGAAAACTGTAGTAGGGACTTTAAATGACAACTCTAATCACAGGTAGTGTTACCCACTGTGTCTTCAGCTCTGTAGTGTCTCGCAGCAGTGACCCCTATGCTGAAATCAGAAGATAGGGTCTCCTCCAGCCCCTCCCACTTCACATTTTTCACCAGTCAGCTGACCTATAGTCTCTGCCTGCCCCACAGCCATGTCGTGAACTGAATGGGTGGCCACAGGCTCCAGGAACTGCCCTGCTGGACATCTGCGAAAAGGCTGTGAGTGCTGCGGGCTTTAGGAACAGCCCAGGATTTGGTGACCCCTGGCAAATTGTCATTTGACCCCCAAGGGGGTCCCGACCCCCAGGTTGAGAACCACTGTCCTATGGTAACCTGTATTGTGCCTAATTTTAGATTATGAATTTTTCACATCTCTCTCTTTGTAATGTGTATTGCCTATATAACAAAGAACAATTATTGTGCACCACCACCACTTAACAATCTTACCTCTGTATCACCAATTTTATAAAACACTGCCAATTTTCCTTAACTCGACTGCTTTCAAAGCAATACCATATAATGCAAATAAATTCCCTCCCTTGTGATAGAGAAAATAGTGGAGCTATCTTACATAGATCAATCAGTGACATGCACAACTATACCACAAAGAATCAAAAAAAATATTAATTACAAATTATTAAAAGGAAAAATAAAAAAGTAAAAACACCCAGTATTATACTTGCATAGAGAAGTAATATATCTATAAATGCACATATAAGTCCACTCTTTGATAGTCCTGAAGGAACATGTGAAAATCTCAACACTGTGCAATCATCACACCACACTACATGCTTAAGTGCCACCAGCTCCCAGTAGGACATTCACTCACCAGATTATATTGCCTCACATTCTCATGTATGGCATACTGCACTTTATCTCTTTAAAAGATTCAGTCCACCATCGGGACTCCCCAGTTCAAAGTTGCTCATATGCATTACAGTTTTGCTCATAAAAAAAGAGAAAAAAAACTGAGGACTCCAATAGTGTAATATGTTAAAAACACCATTTATTTCCCATCTGCCTTAAATTACACTCACAAGCCAATAAATCGTTATAGCCTTAAAGGATAAGTTCACCTTTTAAAAAAATAAAAATAAATGCAGATAAAAAAATGCAGCTATAATTTTTTTTATTGGGAGCCTGGAAAGCATTGCACCCACGATCAGCAGATCGTGGGTGCTATGCAGGGCTCTGTATTAAGAAAGATCACCAAACACAGGATGGACTGTAGGTATCTTCAATAGTGCAGTGCCACGTCCTGGATATATTGAAACAGCAAATGTTAAAGATAGACAGAAATGGACTTTGTAGGCACCAATTATAAAAGTACAAATACGTTTATTGACACAAAACCCAAAAGGGTTATTGGACAAAAATAAAAAACAGAACAATAAAATAAATTAAAACGTTAACACGAAAGAGAGAAACCACAGTAGCAACTGCGGTAACAGCAAATTAATCCAATAATAATCCAAAGGGAGTCATAAAGTCTCAAAAGAGATGTAATGACTATCGTGCATATTAGGACGCAGATTAGCTCGACATGTTTCGCGGAGACCGCTTCTTCGGGAGCTAGTAATAATTCATCCAAAATACAGGGATATACTTGAAGATGGATAGTTTAAGACGAGGTTATAATAGTTGGTAGTACATTCAGACTTCCAAAGATGCCTAATTGATATCCAAGGTGGAGAAAATCTATTTGTCAGCCACAGGATGGTAAAAGATGTCACGGCAGGCTCGATGTGTAAAGATGGTTTAAAACCAATCTAGAGTCAGAGGAGTGTAACATAACGTTTAAGGGGTAAACCTGGGATAAGATTTAGCCAGGTAAGTTACCGCAACACTTTTGGTTTCCTTACCGGATTGCTTTCTATTATGGTCCTCTTGGTGATACCAATGACACTATTGTCGCGGTAACTTACCTGGCTAAATCTTATCCCAGGTTTACCTCTTAAACTTTGTTACACTCCTCTCACTTTAAACCATCTTTACACATCGAGCCTGCCGTGACATCTTTTACCATCCTGTGGCTGACAAATAGATTTGCTCCACCTTGGATATCAATTAGGCATCTTTGGAAGTCTGAATGTACTACCAACTATTATAACCTCGTCTTAAACTATCCATCTTCAAGTATATCCCTGTATTTCGGATTAATTATTAGTAGCTCCCGAAGAAGCGGTCTCCGCGAAACATGTCGAGTTAATCTGCGTCCCAATATGCACGATAGTCATTACATCTCTTTTGAGACTTTATGACTCCCTTTGGATTATTATTGGATTAATTTGCTGTTACCGCAGTTGCTACTGTGGTTTCTCCCTTTTGTTTTAACGTTTTAATTTATTTTATTGTTCTTTTTTTTATTTTTGTCCAATAACCCTTTTGGGTTTTGTGTCAATAAACGTATTTGTACTTTTATAATTGGTGCCTACAAAGTCCATTTCTGTCTATCTTTAACATTTGCTGTTTCTGTATGTAAGCAGTTGGCCGTACATCATATGGCCAAGCAGTTACACACAGGGGCGGACTGACAACTCATGGAGCCCCCGGGCAATAAAAGATTATGGGGCCCCTGGGCTTACAGATGGCAACCACGCCAGGAGGCAGTGCAGAGGCGGGGCAGCTAAAATCTCTGGATTTTCACATTAAAAGCATGTTGGTTTCAGACATATCGGGGACAGATCTAAAAAAAACTGATTTTTACATACTGTCCCTGGTTTTACTGAGCCTGGCAACCCTGATGGGGCCCTCTAGTGGCATGGTGCCCTCAGGCAGTGCCCGAGTGACTCAATGGTCAGTCCGCCCCTGGTTACACATTAACAGGAAACATGAATGAACTGCTCAACAGCGCTGTGGTAGTTCATTGAGAACTACAAGCTAACAGCCGCAAAGGCTACCTTGTAGTTTTCAATTCACAGAACCCTGCATGTCTATGTTCTTTGAAGATTCTCACAGAGAGCGGGGGGAGAAGATCCCCGCAACCTGTGACATCGGGGGGCCTGGGGAGGTGCAGGGGAGGGTGGATTTGTACATGTTATACCCTGACCCATGTTACAAAAGGTGAACTTATTCTTTAATACTGTGTAAAGTCACTACAGTGACTGGATAGGCTTTGCCAGGCCAAAAAGAAGCCAGGCTTCTCATCTGACCACTCCTCCATCATACTGACACTCCTGGATCGTCAATTCCGGTAGAACATCTTGTATCACTTCCGGTTACGATGATGAAACGCGGCTGTGCGCCTTACCAGATGGATATGACCCTTAAATTATAAAGAGTCACATCACACTTTATAGATATTCCATAATGGCAAGCCCCGGAAGAAGTCAGGTGTGACGAAATTTGTGGGGCAGAGGCTGTTGTCATGTTTTTTATTGGAAGTGAGTTGAAATTAGAATGTTTTCTGGAGTTTTGCCTTTTTAAACAGCATTAAATAATTGTAATGCTTGTGAGTGTCATTTTAACCAATCTATATTAAAGTAATTTGCACATTTCACACTATGTGGAGCTTGTGATTACTTTTTTGGGGGGAACTTACCTGCATGCACTGGTCTTTGAGCTGGTGAGAGCTGTAGTGGTTCTTTCTGAGGGGGTCAATACTCAAAGAGGGTAGTAGCGCAGCACATAGACCAGTGATGGTGAACCTTGGCACCTCAGATGTTTTGGAACTACATTTCCCATGATGCTCATGCACTCTGTAGTGTAGTTGAGCATCATGGGAAATGTAGTTCCAAAACATCTGGGTGCCAAGGTTCACCATCACTGTTCTAGACCTATGTAGTCGGCATAAACTGCTTTTCTCTACAAATATTTTTTTTTTTACTTTGTCTGCTATTGATGTTATGTAATGTAGATGGTTTGGATGTATGTATTGTTTATTAAACTATAGCCAAATACCCAGCAAACCCCAGCTCCTTATTTTCAAGTAACAACGTTTAGTTATGATGATGCGTTTGTTATTCCAATATCAGTGTTCAATACTTTTATTTTGTGAATTTATCAAATATAATGTTATTACATTTGATGTCACATTTTGTAGCTACGATCAATTTAAAGCATAGGACAAAAAGATTTCCTAAAGGAAAAGTATGACTACATTGGCTGTACAATCTCTGGTTATACATTGTGACACTAACAAGAGGCAATAATAACGAGAATATGCTGAGGATGTTATAAACATATGGAGTCATCATACAATACATGGTCTTTACATTCCATAGGGATCTGATAACCTGAAGCCTATTCCAGTACAAACAAGTATAAAAGTACAACTTTACAGGAGTAGCGGAGGGATAATAACTAATCCATAGGGAGTTTTGATCTTAATGAGCTATTAACCAAGTCCTGCCTATGCTGTACAGTCGTGGGATAATAGCTTACTATGTGGAGTTTGTTTACTGAGACACTCAAGGATTTGATTTATATATAAAATACAGTTAGAGATTGGCCAATATGGTTGTGGGTTGTAAACACAGTTAGAGATTGGCCAATATGGTTGTGGGTTGTAAACACAGTTAGAGATTGGCCAATGTGGTTGTGGGTTTGTAAACCTAGTTAGAGATTTGTCCAATGACTAGAGTCCACTGAATGTCATTACGGGTTGATGAAAGCCAGATCAGATTAAAGAAAGTCTACCTTTAAATTTGACATTTCCTTCCCCATTTGAATTATTTCATTTTGGAGCATAGGGTTTTAAGCGCCAATAGTTTTGTTTTACTATAAATAGAGGCCAAAGCTTTTATTACATTACATTACATTTTCGACATCATCCTAGCTTGGACTGTTAAATTGGTACCTCAAGTATATTTATGACCTTTTTTTAATAGGTAAAATAAAACAACAACAATTGACAGGCATTTCTTAGAGAAAGCTTGGCCACTGATTCACTTTAATAGAGGTTTAGGGGTTAGATTTAGGGCCTACATTGAGGTTAAGGGTCAGGAAGTGACTAATCCTTTCTCAGATTTGAAAAGTCAGTTCTGGGGAGTTAATAAATGCATAAAACAAAAACACACATTATTTTAGGGGGAGGGGTTGAACTGGGATGGAATGGGGGGCTCATAGGTAGAGGGCAGAGTTGTGCGATAGAGAGAGTGTAACGGGGGGATTTTTTTTCTTTGAGGGATAGGGGAGGATTTGTGATGCTGTATAATTTGTACATAAATACAATTCTGAGGAGGTAGCCCTTGGGTGTGCACAGTTTTCTGTTTTGATCGTTCAACCTTATGTCTTGTGAACACTCCCTCCCTGTATGTTAGGGGAGCACCACCTCTGAGTATTGGAAAACTGCAGTGCTCCTACGAATTTTGCAATACAAACAAATTTTATGCAGAAAATGTGTCTACCAAATTTTATGGTGCCTAAACTCTGCTGCACATTATATCAAAAGCAGCAAAGCTAATGTCTAGATGGCAAAACTAACATACTGTCCTGGATTTCTCATGATCTAGACTAGGGATGAGCCGAACACCCCCCCCCCCGTTCGGTTCGCACCAGAACCTTTGAACGTTCGAGCAAACATTTAGAACCCCATTGACGTCTATGGGACTCGAACGTTCGAATTCAAAAAAGCTAATTTTAAAGCCGAATATGCAAGTTATTGTTGTAAAACGTCTTTGAGAACCCGGGTCTTTCCCCAGGGAACATGTATCAATGGAAAAAAAGTTTTAAAAACGGTTGTTTTTTTCAGGACTCCTGAAAAAACGACAGTTTTTAAAACTTTTTTTCCATTGATACATGTTCCCTCGGGCAAGACCCGGGTTCTCAAAGACGTTTTCACAGGCATACTATAGGCACCCAGCAGGTACAATATTTAAAGGAATTTTTTTTTTTTTATTGAAGCATCATTAAAATCACGTATCACGTATAAAGTAGCTTTAGGTGCAAACTACAGAGCACACGGCCAGTACACACCAAGTAGCTTTAGGTGCAAACTACAGAGCACACGGCCAGTACACACCAAGTAGCTTTAGGTGCAAACTACAGAGAACACAGGCAATAAACCACGTAAGAATACTGCAGCTAGCACAATCACCTGCCTGCCAGTAAATTAGGAAGAACTGATCTAGCTAAACTATACAGTGTATAAATATATGTACAACACCTGGTATGTATATATATCCTCTACATACTGTAACATTAACTGACTAGCCTGCCTGCTCTATCTACCTGCAAAAAATGACACTCTCTCTGTCCTCTCTTAACCACTGCTACACACTACACAAGGCCGACCTGCAGGCGGCCTTTTATATTGTGGGGCGTGTACTAAACCCCCTGAGCTATAATTGGCCAAAGCCACCCTGGCTCTGGCCAATTATGGCTCTCCGTTTTTTGCAAGCTGCGATTGGTCATAGTGCATGTTTGGCCAATCATCAGCCAGCAATGCCGCAGTGAATTATGGTCTGTGAAACGTTACCCGAATTTGGCGCGAACGACCCATGTTGTTCGTATTTCGACGAACGATCGAAAATACGATGTTCGAGTCGAACATAAGTTCGACTCGAATACGAAGCTCATCCCTAATCTAGACACAGCATGAAACCCATATGTAAAGAGTTGGAAAATTATTTATGCATTTTATTTACTAACTACACCACAAAAGACTTTTTGTGTTGAGGTCATGGAATTCTGAGTTACCAATAAAATGAAAGAAAAAACAGGTGATTTTTGAATTTGGGATTGATGAATTTTATGTTTTTTAAGCCTTCATGGTGTTACACATTTTAATGAAGATGCTTAATAGTTGTACTTTGGGTATCATGATAGGATTATATTATGGGTTCAATGTATATTTTAGTTGTGGATCTAATTTTTCAGTGCAATGGGACTGTATCTTTAGATTTGTGGGAAATGTTTAATACGTAACGGGGTCACAGGGCTGAAAATGTGAAATATATGACTATTGTTTTGTTATGCTGGTCAACAAACCAATACTGTACATAGCATAGTATGTAGATCTTTCTACCCAGAGATCACTGGCTCTTTACAGCCTTTAACCAGCAGTAGAAATCGAGAAAAAAGGTGAATTGACGCAGGCTTTGTGATGGAAATTTTGAATCCTTGAATCGGCGATTGTGACACCAGACAGGAAGCTGACAGAGGTGACCAGAAAGGATGTGGGTGCCATCCCCGCAAGACTTTGTGACGAACTGGAAAAAAGGGAAGAGGAAAAACACATGTAAAAAATAGACTATTTCATCTTATAGTTTGTTTTATATTCACTTGAAATATAAATGATTCAGATTCTCAGAATGAGGAATATATGCCAAATCCTTCCTACAGATCTCAAGTCTGTTTTTAAGACTTAATTGATTTAGAGGCAAATACTGTATATATCTTTTATTGATTTTATAGAATGACAAGGAAAGATAATGCCACTTCCATGTAAAAAAAAAAAGAAAATGGCCATGAACATGGGGACTAATAACAGTTAACATATTACACTATTAAGGACAAAAAAAAAAGATTGGTTAGAGCATGTAATAGGCTGACAAATAAGCAATATGTAGTTAAATGAGTAGAGTTGAGGTCTAAAATAACAGAAGGCAACGTGGCATAGTAGAGTAAAAAAAGAGTGGTCTGAAAGTGAGAAAAAAGAGGACCAAAATAATAATAAAAAAGGGGGCTACTAAACAGAGGATAAGTGCCTAAGCTAACTGTCAGGGAAAGCTTGTTAGGTCCTACGCCATTCTTGTAGAGGACTGAGACGATGCGGCCACTGAGCCACTATTGGAGGATAGGATCTCCTTGAAGTTATCAGAGGTGGAGAAATGGATCCAAATATACCATAAGGTAGTGAACGTCTTAAAAGGTATTATTGTCCAATGCTAGCATTTCTTTAATGCGTCATTCACCATGGAGACCCATTAAGATATGGGGGGTGACAACTTAATTGGTTTAGATGTTTTAATGAAGATGCTTATTCAAGTTGGGGAGAAAACCTTGGTTGTGTGCAAAAGGAGTTTGCAATAAAAAGACTTAACAGTAGTTGGACTGGCAGAGGCGCCCGAAATAAAGATGTGTAAAAATAGTCAGAACAAAAACTTTATTTTTTTCACCAAATAAAACGCGCTTTGTGGCTCAACTTACTACTTCCTCATTTCAAAGTGAAAACAAAGATATCTGTGAGTAAAGGTTATATAGGGTAGGTGGGATTAATCACATAATACATATGAAATATAAAACATATATTTAAAAAATAAATTACATTTTTTTTTAAATTGTAAAATATAAAAAAATAATAATAAAAAAGCTGGGGAAGTGGCAAATTGAACCACAAAACTTGCTTTATCTAGTGAAATAAAGAATGTTTGTGTTCATTAAAGCTGATGACTACCTATTTTAATACTGATTGAACTTCTGGTGGGCCTTTTTTATTGGAAACTAATTTTTTACACAACCAACTCCTTGCACCCACTTGAGAATCTCAGAGAGGACCCAGGAGGAAAATAGAAAGTGACCACCTCGTTCCTGCGTGGAGATGAGTTATCTCTACCGGCACTCTTGGACATTGTGTGTATTTCCATACCTTTGGGTGAGTGCAGCCTCAACAGCTGTAAGTTATTTTTTTCCTGCTTTCTGTTATTCCCACTGTGGAACCATTTTTCTTTTGAGTAAATCATGATTTATTTTTTGGAGTGAAACACTATACCACCTACAAAGCGATTTATTACAGTGTAAGGACTGTCCCATCTCCCCTTTCTTTTCCTGTGGACATCCCATGTTACACATGAGATCACCAACCAGCTCTGTTGAAACCACACGTTTTTGGGTTGCGCTTGACCATCAAACAACAACCTCTAAAAGGAGACCCTGCTTTTTAGGTGCAAAATCCACTTTTAGGCCTGCTTCTCACTGGTGCAACAATTGCTACGACTTTGAGAGCACATGTCGCATGGCATGTAAAAATCAATGATTCCCTATGAGGGCCATCTTAACTGGACCAACTTGTCTCGGTTTGACTTTGGAAAAGGTTCCTGCACTACTTTGGTCAGAGTTCTGTCCGATTTCAGCTCATAGAACTGAATGGAAGTCGCAAACAAGTCGGATCAGCATCTTAACTGTGCTCAGAGGCAATGTTAGCAATGTATTGAAAAAAAAACATCCCCCCCAAATTCATACCAGGGGGGTGCTTTGGGGCATGGGGGCTCTGCCCCTCCCACCCCAAAGCACCTTGTCCCATGTTGATGGGGACAAGGGTCTCTTTCCCACAACCTTGGGCTGTGGTTGTGGGGGTCTGTTGGCATGGGACTTGTTGGAATCTGGAAGCCCCCCCAGATCCAGCCCCCACTATGTATGTGGTACCCATTCACCCAAAATTTGTGATTTTCTTCTAGTTTTTACTTTTGATGATAATGGTAAACAGGACAAATAGAGAAGGCAAATGTCCTAAATTGGGGAACAGACAGCAATAAAAACTGAAATGCATTCTAATCCCCCTCCACTCCACACTATACTTTAAAGTGATGTTAAACCCAAAAACAAACTTTTGTATTGCAGCTTACCAATTCTTGGATGTGGTGTGGGATACCCCCAAACAAAACATACCAGACCCTTATCTGAGCATGAAGCCTGGCAGGTCAGGAAAGGGGGGTAGAGGGACAAGTGAGAGTCCCCCTTCGGAACCTTATCAGGCATATATTGCTAGATTCACATAGAGTTAGGCCGGCGTATCAGTAGATACGCCGACCTAACTCGGAATCTGCGCCGTCCTAAGTTTAAGTGTATTCTCAAACAGAGATACACTTAAACCTATCTAAGATACGACGGCTTGCGTCGTCGTATCTTAGGGTGCAATATTTAGGCTGGCCGCTAGGTGGCGCTTCCATTGCGTTCGGCGTAGAATATGTAAATCACTAGATACGCCTAGTCACGAACGTACATGCGCCCGTCGCAGTAAAGATACGCCGTTTACGTAAGGCATTTTCAGGCGTAAAGTTATTCCATCAAATAGCTGGACTAGTAATGTTAAGTATGGCCGTCGTTCCCGCGCCGAAATTTGAAAATTTTACGTCGTTTGCGTAAGTCGTCCGTGAATAGGGCTGGACGTAATTTACGTCCACGTCGAAACCAATACGTCCTTGCGGCGTACTTTGCCACAATGCACACTGGGATATGTACACGGATGGCGCATGCGCCATTTGTAAAAAACGTCAATCACGTCAGGTCACAGTTAATCTACATAAAACACGCCCCCCACATCCTCATTTGAATTTGGCGCGCTTACGCTGGCCTATTCACGCTACGCTGCCGTAACTTAGCAGGCAAGTACTTTGTGAATACAGTACTTGCCTAGCTAACTTACGGCGGCGTAGTGTAAATACGATACGCTACGCCGCCGCAAAGATGCGGCGGTCTATTTGAATCCAGCTAATAGTGTGCATTTGGAGAAAAACTGCTGTCTCTTCTAATGGAACCTAATTAGCAGCTGTATGCTGTGGAAGAAGGTCCTGGAGATGTCATTACATTTCGCAGGCTCTGCGCACTGTACAGCCCCTGTACAGCCATGTGCATGAAGCTGTAACCTTCCAGCTATGTTGTGTATAGATTCTTACTGAAGATCCTTCCTTCTGCTGATAACAGTGATGCTGACCAATACACCCTTTATACCCTATATTTTGATCACATGACAAGCACAGGAGACACATGGGGCAAAGCCAATGTGATAGCCATCAGCAATTTCCTTGTCTGCTCAGGACGATTTACTGTAAGTACATGTCTGCAGGCCCTCTTTAACTGTATATTTCATTAAGTGGGAAAAAGTTCATGGTGGTGGAAAAAAAGGTCCAGTAGGAGCCTGGTGCTACAATAAGGTGACCAGATTTTTTAAATGAAATCCGGGGACATATTTTTTTTTAATAGTAATGGCGGCAATCAGAGACTCTCTGTCCGTCACTGCCCGCCTCACAACCTGTCAAGTCTTACTCTCCGGGCCCCGGGTACTACTGGGTGGGGAGCGGAGGAAGATCACTCTGCCAGGGAAGGCAAGGAGATAAGCAGGCAGGCGGCTGGCCAGGACTTGAGCCAAGGCAGAAGAACATGCGAGCGGAGCTGGATGGTCATGCGCCCGAAACTGAAGAAATATTCCCTTGACTGTCTTTTAAATTGCCCAGCCCCTGTTCAAATCCAATCTGAGAACAAAACTTGGGACAGACTTGGTCCGGGGACAGTGTCCTCAACCTGGGGACTGTCCCCGGAAACCGGGAATGTCTGGTCAGCCTATGCTACAACCACATATCTATGCCTCTGTGTATCAACTCACCAAATACAGGGATCCATTCATTGGCTGTCTGTCTCAGGACTGCAAAGAGGAAAATAAAAAAATAAAAAAATGAGTAAGACTGCTGTGATTTTTTATTTATTTTTTGGTAATAGTTCTTTAAATATCATGGTACAATGGGACATGTTACAACAGGGTAGAATAAATCACTGCCCATACTTTAAATTAAAGGGGTTGTAAAGGTTTGTTTTTTATTTTCTAAATAGGTTCCTTTAAGCCAGTGCATTGTTGGTTCACTTAACTTTTCCTTGCTCGGATGATGGGGACAAGCTTACTGAGGAGGAACAGGAAGTGAGAAGTTCAGACAAAGAAAACATTTTTTTTGAAGGGAAATCGAAGGAAAATGTAAGTGAACCAACAGTGCAGAGAGACTGGGTGTTTTGGAAAACCTGTGAGGATATTAGTTATGTGCTCGTTTAGTCTCACACGTAAGGGTCGTTTAGTTCTGCCCACGTATAGAAGCCCACAAGGGCATTGGATCAGATAAACGACTCTTTCGGTCGAGCATGTTACGAAAGACTGTATTTCAAACTCGAGTCCAGTGCGAACCTTTACAACCCCTTTAACCATTATCCTCATGATATATACTCTACTCCAGCAATTAAACATTTTACTCTCAGCCCCTACAGTACTTGAAGCTCTAAGAACTCTTGGCTTGAGCGTTATGTTATAAATGTCCTAGCAACAGCCTGTGGTCAATTTAACTAATATATAAAGCCATTCTGTCACCTATGAGGTCACCCAAGGTACCATCGTATGGGGGAACCCACGGCTGGATATCGTACACACCAGGTATATTTCAAGCTAGTGCCGTTCGTTGATTTTAGGTTTGAGCATCCACTCTTTTATTACCTCTATGTATTCATAATCTTTCTTACAAAAGTTATTCTACCATCGTGCAAGCACGGAAATAGGTAGATATGGCATTCTATGTAAAAAATCCTTGTACAGAATCCAACAAGAAGATTTTTATGTCTCAGAATTTAACCCTGCATTAAGTAGTATTTGCTGAATTACAGGAGGAATTCAATGAACAAAGATCCTCGTGTCAAGTTAGGTGCCAATGTTTAGAAGAGGAACAAGCAAAGACAGAAGCATCATCTATACTTTATGGTCAAATGTTTATGGATCCCCCGACCAACCCTCATATATAAAATTGTTGGACATTACATTCCAACACAATGGGCTTTAATATGAGTTGGCATCAATTTTGTGGCTATACCAGTCTGGAATGCTTTCCACAAGATTATGGAGTGTGTTTGGGGGAATTTGTGCCTAAAAAGTATTTGTGAGGTTAGAAAACTGATGTCGGACAAGTTGACCTGGCTCACAATAAGGATTCCAACCCAACCCAAAAAGGTTCTCAATTGTGCTGATGGCTCTGTGCAGGCCACTCAAGTTTCTCCTTATCAAGGTTGTCAAACCATGCCTTTATGGAGCTGGCTTTGTACACAGGGGCACAGTCATTCTGGACCAACAAAGGACCTTCTTCAAAAGGTTTATAGCAAGAAAATGTCCTCATCACACCACGGATCTCCAGAGCAGGTCCAAAGCTTTTATTCAGTGATCACATTATTAAAACAGAAGCAATGTTTCGAAGCCTTGCAAGATCCCATCATCAGGCACGCAAGTCACATGCCTGATGAAGGGGTCCAGCGAGGCTTGGAAACTTTGCATCACATTCCTGATGAAGGGGTCCAGCGAGGCTTGGAAACTTTGCATCACATGCCTGATGAAGGGGTCTAGCGAGGCTTGGAAACTTTGCATCACATTCCTGATGAAGGGGTCCAGCGAGGCTTGGAAACTTTGCATCACATGCCTGATGAAGGGGTCTAGCGCGGCTTGGAAACTTTGCATCACATGCCTGATGAAGGGGTCCTGTGAGGCTCCGAAATGTTGCTACTGTTTTAATAATGTGATCGCTGAATAAAAGCTTTGACCTGCTCTGGAGATCCATGGTGTGCTGGTGAAATTTCCTTGCTCTGATTACCTGCGGTTCCAGCTGATTGTTGCTACAGCACCCCTTAACATCTACAGACAGGCAGGAATGTGTGCATCGGGAATAGCAAGTTTCTTCAAACTGTTGCCACCAGGCAGGAAGGCCTTTTCAATTGGAGTGTAAGGGGTGTTATTAAAAACAAACCATGTACTAAAAAGCATAGTGGCCCCTACCCCCATGAAACATTGTTGCATTAAAAAAAAAAAATAGGAAATATAAGCATTTCCCCACAGTGCCTACACGAGAATGATTTCACAATCCTTACTGTGACATCTGGGGTAATGTTGAATATCCAAAATCTTGCAAGAAGATGCACCAGCACTATGTGAATCTAGGATCTTGCCAGTAGGACGGTGACGTCGCCCTCTGTTTGCATGAAAGCTGGGGGTAAGGTAAGTATATGTACTTTTTATTTTTTAGTGTGAGTTCAAATGGGGGGGAGGCCTTGATGTAATAAGTGCACTTTGCTTTTTGTCTGCATTAGGAGAATCTGTCTGGGCAGATGGGGATAGTTATTATTTTATATCTCAGCTGAATACTTAACCCTAACCTTAACCTAACTCCAAACCTCAAGTCAGCAGAATTGTCTCACGTCATAGTCCTAGAGTTCTTTCCTCAGCATTGATGCAGCGTACACACGATCGGTCAAACCGATGAGAGCGGTCTGATGGACCGTTTTCTTCGGACCAAACCGATCGTGTGTGGGCCCCATCGGTTATTTATCCATCGGTTAAAAAAATTCAATCTTGTTTTGAATTTAACCGATGGATACCTAACCGATAGAAAAAAAACGATCGTTTGTAGGCACGTCCATCGGTTAAAAATCCACGCATGCTCAGAATCAAGTCGACGCATGCTTGAAAGCATTGAACTTCGTTTTTTTCAGCACGTCGTTGTGTTTTACGTCACCGCATTCTGACACGATCGTTTTTTTAGCTGATGGTGTGTAGGCACGACTGACCATCAGTCAGCTTCATCGGTTAACCGATGGAAAAATCCATCAGACCGTTTTCATCGGATGGACCGATCGTGTGTACGCGGCATGAGGGGTAAATGAACAGACAGGAAAGGTCTGAAATGTCTCTAGGACAAGATGACTTGAGCATTTGACTTCAAATAGGCTTGCGTTAAAGCCCAGCTGAACCCTCTGTTTAAATCAGGCGCAACACAACAAAAGATGTTCAATATCTTACAGTTCTATTTCTTTTTAAAGCAGCCACAGCCTGAGTAGAAAAGCCTGACCTCTGCCAGTAGCTGCAGAGTGGGATCCTTTCTCTCGGTGGGAAAACAGTGGTCGAACATCAACTCTACTGAGCAAGACCCATAGCTGGCAATCAACAAAGCTGGTGCTATTTGCTGATTGGAGAGCTCTGGTTCTGACTCAGCAGTAGGTGCTTCAGACCTCTGCAGGTGCTTCCACTTCTTCCATTGGGTATTTATTTGCATCATACTGGCAGAGAACAGGCTGTGGCTGCTTTCTAAATACATTTCTCTTTAAGGGTTTGTACGCCTTTTGATTTGATGCCTCTAAATTATCTTTAGATGATTTCAACAGAAAATTCAACTGGGCTTTATATATGTGGAATAACTGCTGACTGGGACCTCTCTCTTCTGACTACTTCTAATCAGGGGCGAACTGACCATATGGCACTGCCCGAGGGCCCCATGCCACTAGGGGGCCCCATCAGGGTTGCCAGCCTCAGTAAAACCACCTGTGCCTGAAATGTCCCTTACCGACATCCTTTTGGTCTAAAAATCCCAAGATTATAGCTGCTCCGCCTCTCCAGTACCTTTTCAGTGTGTGTATGTGTATTCTGTGTGTATACTGTGTATGTATACTGTATGTGTATGTGTGTATACTGGGGGGCCCCATAATCTCCTATTTCCTGGGGGGCCCCATAATCTCCTCTTGCCCGGGGGCCCCATAATCTCCTATTGCCCAGGGGCCCCATGAGTTGTCAGTCTGCCCCTGCTTCTAATATACACAAGTTGTCAGAACTTCTATGATGCTATAAAACTACATGGTTCATCAGTAAATTTTGAGCGTGAATTCTATTTCTGATGCATCACAGATGTGTTTTGTTCATCAAGTCACTTACAAGTGTCTTGACCGAGCAGCAGCTCGTTCTAGTCTACGTCTGGCGTAGTAGTCTTGCTCCGCGTCCTCTTGTACGGCTTGTTCTAGAATAAAAAAAAAACAATGACAGTCTGAGCAAAGAAAGACATCCGCAGTTTCCAGCGTCGAGTCCGGTGCGTTCCTGTTCACCGGTTCTAGTGCAATTCAGGTCCGAAATTTTGCCTGAATTCACACCTAAACCGGACCCAAAAACGCACAGGACTGTTTTGGTACTCACACTGTGGCCGCCCCAGACATGTGTGACCCAGCTCCACTGAGAGCTGGTCACGGTCGCATGTCATGCGAATTGGGTGCAATGAAAACCGCATCCAATTCGCACATTTGTGAACCCAGCCTGAGTTATTTCTCTTTCTTCAATGGGAGATTTCATGATAGTTTCAGAATATAATGCAGTCTTAGTAAGGACGGAGAGCTGGGACATCCTGGAGTTAGAGCTTCAAGTCAGTCCAAGCTTCATATGAAATACAGTGATCAGTTCTATACCAGGACAAGCTTGGTGAATCATAAATACATCCTGATCCTGACTTTTCTACCCAGTGAATCACCAACCTGAAACCTTTCGAACAAGAATAGGTCTTCAGAATTTTCACACTTAAAGGAGTTGTAAAGAAAAAAAAAATTCACCTTAATGCAATCTATGCATTAAGGTGAAAAAACATCTGATGATGCCGCCCCCCCCCCCCCAGAGCCCACGTTTTACTTACCGGACCCCTCGAAAGTCCCGCGCTCGGTCCCGAGATCCTCTTCGCCGCTCAGCCTGGCCGCTGATTGGCTAGAGCGGTTGGATTGAGAGCAGCGCAGCCATTGGCTGGCGCTGTTGTCAATCACATTCAGTGAGGCGGCGCGCCGAGGGGCGGGGCCGAGTGGTACAGTGAGCGGCTATGGCCGCTTGCTGTATCACGGGAGTCCGACCACCAGGACTCATCACCATGCAAGCTCTTTTGCATGAAGGTGATGAGTTCTTGCGGGGAGGACCAGAGACAGCCGCCGAGGGACCCCAGAAGACGTGGATCGGGGCCACTCTGTGCAAAACGAACTGCACAGTGGAGGTAAGTATAACATGTTTGTTATTTTAAATAAAACATTTTTTTTCCTTTAGTGACCCTTTAAGCCTAGTACACACGGGCCGAATGTCAGGCGGCATCGGCCAGCGTGTACAGCAGTTGGTCCAACAATTGGACAAAGGGTTATGGCTAAAAAAGGTCTGCCAACCAGCTCCCGGTCAGCGCTCTCAGCCATTGCCGGGAGTGTTCTGGTGGTGTGGTGCGAGCGTCCCGGGCATTCCCCTATCAGAACACAATAGCAGAGCTGTACAACAGTTCCTACCCGAGCTGTAATTTTTTTTCATTCCAGATCAGTGACTTACTAAGTAAGCAATTGCAATTTCTATATTCCTGTCCTCAAAAGTTATTTTTAACGATTTTGAATTTATGTATGCACATGGCAGTAGCCAATTCTCATAACTCCCAACTTTGAGTTGCAAAAGAGGTCCAATGTTTTAATACAAAGTATGTGGAAAAGGGAAAATACAAGTCTGAGTCTGCCGAACTAAAAAATACAATTTCTAGGTTACTTATCCTACAATTGGACTTACTGTATCTGAGCAATTCATCAGCTATTACGGTATGTTGAAGGCACTGACTTGACATAAAGACAGCTATCCAGCCCCAACACATGACATGTTAAGGACCGATCCTCAGTTAGTGACCACCCCTTGCATAACCTCCCCCACATCCCACCTTTCCAATAAACGACTGACACCGTTGTGGAGTAAAATTGGCCTTACGGCCTATTTATTTAACAAATTCTATAATTAACATAAATAACCGTTTTTTTTAAATAACTTTATACAAAACTTTACAACATCCTGGTGGTCTAAGAGACCACAACTCCAATTGGACACTGGGACAAAAAACTATTTAACTTCGGCCTCAGTCGCAAGACCCCGACTCAGAGGCAGTACACCTGTCCGCAGTGACCTACATGTTAACTCCTTCCTGGTCAACCCTCGTTGACCGAAAGGTACCCGTAACCCCCATACCACCTATGGGTACCACCGTTTTCCTAAAACTTCCTGCCTTTTCTCCTCTTCCAGAGACCCAACACCGCCCCCCCCCCCCCTCCTGCCTGCAACCTGGGGAGGGTGGGTGGGACGCTTCTCCTTGCTGTAAAATGGAGGAGTGACGATAGGTCACTTCCTCCCTGCTAGCCTGTTCTCCCAGCAGCCCCTCCTTTCCCTGGGCCACTCCTACTCCCATAAAGGAACCCACATTCTAACTCCGATTCCCTGAACTGCCCCTCCCTGTCATGCCGTCCCTCCTCCTATCATTTCTTTATCAGCCCCGGGACTCTCTTTCTCATAAACCGAATGTAAACTATATGTAGCATCATCGTAGCATGGGATGCTAGGTAAACTTTGTGTTTTTTTGGTCCATCTACATTCAAAGGAGCAGTGATTGTTTGCCCTGGTCTGTTCAGGGTTTCATAAGCTTGGAGTTTGATTGCTTCTCCCTGCCTCTGGAGGGAGATGCAAATAACCAACCTGAATATTTATCAGGCCCCAGACAATCCTTTAAGAGGAGTATCCAGAAAGGTCTGGAAACGTGATAAATAGTTTGAAGCACTGGAGAGATGTTTTTTTTTCCACAGGAGGGTTCCAGGAGGCCTAACTCCCGGAGCGCCGGCCATCTTGGTCCACCCGGGGGCAGCATAGGTGAGCCTAGAGCAGCATGCTGACGTCATCACCCGGCTTCAACTGCTCGTGTTCGGCCGGCTTCTCTGGTAAGACCAAGCAAGCACTAATTTTCCTATACAGTGGAGGAGATGTGGACCATATTGCATATCTGTGGATATTACAGTGGGGGAGATGATGTGGATATTACAGTGGGGGAGATGTCTGTGGATATTACAGTGGGGGATATGTCTGTGGATATTACAGTGGGGGAGATGTATGTGGATATTACAGTGGGGGAGATGTCTGTGGATATTACAGTGGGGGAGATGTCTGTGGATATTACAGTGGGGGAGAGGTCTGTGGATATTACAGTGGGGGAGAGGTCTGTGGATATTACAGTGGGGGAGATGTCTGTGGATATTACAGTGGGGGAGATGTTTGTGGATATTACAGTGGGGGAGATGTCTGCGGATATTACAGTGGGGGAGATGTCTGCAGATATTACAGTGGGGGAGATGTCTGCGGATATTACAGTGGGGGAGATGTCTGCGGATATTACAGTGGGGGAGATGTCTGCGGATATTACAGTGGGGGAGATGTCTGTGGATATTACAGTGGGGAGATGTCTGCGGATATTACAGTGAAGGTGATTGTGGATATTACAGTGGGGAGATGTCTGTGGATATTACAGTGGGGAGATGTCTGTGGATATTACAGTGGGGGAGATGTCTGTGGATATTACAGTGGGGGAGATGATGTGGATATTACAGTGGGGAGATGTCTGTGGATATTACAGTGGGGAGATGTCTGTGGATATTACAGTGGGGGAGATGTCTGTGGCTATTACAGTGGGGAGATGTCTGTGGATATTACAGTGGGGGAGATGTTTGTGGATATTACAGTGGGGAGATGTCTGTGGATATTACAGTGGGGGAGATGTCTGTGGATATTACAGTGGGGAGATGTTTGTGGATATTACAGTGGGGAGATGTCTGTGGATATTACAGTGGGGGGAGATGTCTGTGGATATTACAGTGGGGACTATATATGGTGGTGATCCGAAAAATGTATGTGCGTTATAATTAATCAAAATTAGTCGATTAAAAAAATTGATTAATCGAACACGGAAATTTTAATCAGTAACAGCCCTAATATTTTCATGTGATGACTGAGATACCTCCATCATTTCTCTTCAAAATGAAACTCAAGCCAAAACAGAAGAAATCTGAGACACAAACATCAATAAAAACCTGACATTCCCACATCTCCAGCATAATCCAAGGCTTAAGGCCCCATGCACACTGGGCATTTTGCCCAGGTGCGTGAGGCTCTGGAATTTAGGTGCAGATGGTTGGTACAGACACGCCGTCAAGCACCACTACTGGCAGCCTGTCCAACTCCATGAGAGGCTGGCGGCTGCTGCTATTGGAGGGGGCTGGATTGTGCCCCTAGGATTATGAATGTTTAGGGCAGTATGCACCCTGGGATGATAGCCCAGAATGCAGAGTGCTTGCATTTCAGACATTCATCTCTGGCGCATACTGTCCTGTGCGTAAGTACTGCTAGGTGCACCGCCCAGCTGCAGTAGCGGTCAGTCCCTTATAGAATTTGAAATGCTGCTGGCAACAGGGTTGGACAGTGCACCTGTGTCTTCCACCAAAACCTAAAAGCCAGAGCCCCATGCACTGGGGCTAAATGCCCAGTGTGCATGGGGCCTAATAAATGTTTAGGCTGCAGTTCTTCTTTAAAATCTAAGCTAAGAAAGTAAGGAGGCTACCACTGCTTAATTCAAAGTTGTCTGGCTGTCATGCTGATCCGGTGGCATTTTACTGCTCACAGTCAGTGACTTGGGAAGTATTGAAGCCATAGCTCCCAACTGTCCCTGATTTTGCGGGAATTGTCCCTGATTTGGAACAAAGTCCCTCTGTCCCTCATTCCTCCTCATTTTGGTCTGATCTATATAGCTGTATATAAAATGCACTTTTTATCTATCAAAAAGTGTTTTCCAGCCCTAAAACTTTCATCCGATTTCTAAATTGCTGCATTTGTAAATTCCAAAAGCCAATATAAAGGAATAGTAGTGGTAAAAAAAGCACTTGTGGTTTTAACCAAACTTGTTTTTTTTTTCTGTACAATTTCTCCTTTAAGGGGGTGTGTCCTATGCCTGCATACTTTTGCTGATAGGTGTCGCTCATTCCCATCTCAAAAAGTTGGGAGGTATGCTGAAGCCACTGGATTAATATGGCAGCAAGGCTACTAGCATGTTTCTCTTTAAAGTGGAGGTTCACCCAAAAAACAAGTATATAACATTACATTCTGTATACCTCAAACATGTACAGTATGCGTTTTTTTTTTTGGGGGGGGGTGTACATACGGTATTATCGCTATTTTTCGCCTGGCTTCCGGGGTACTAGCTCCCGCGGGAGTAGGCGTTCCTATGCAGTGGCGCAATGTCATCTGGGACTTTGCCCAGATGATTGACGTGCCTGACAAAAACTTCCCTCCGGCGGATAAGGCCCGTCACGAGTTTCCGAAACTAGCCAAACTGCGAGTCAGCTCTATACAGCGCTTGCGCACCGACTGGGAGCCGTGTAGAGCTGACTGCGCAGGCGCCGTATAGAGCCGACTTGTAGTTCGGCTAGTTACGGAAACTCGTGACGCGCCTTATCCGCCGAGGGGAAGTTTTTCTCAAGACGTCAATCATCTGGGCGAAGTGCCAGATGACATTGCGCCACTGCATAGGAACGCCTACTCCCACGGGAGCTAGTACCCGGAAGCCAGGTGAAAAATAGCGATAATACCATATGTACACCCCCCTGAAAAAAAAAAAAAACGGCATACTGTACAGGTTTGAGGTATACAGAATGTAATGTTATATACTTGTTTTTTGAGTGAACCTCCGCTTTAATGTTACTAACTCAAAATTAATTTGGGTTTTGCATAACAGATAACGTTTTTTTTTACCAAAAGTGAATAAGATAGAAAGGTTTGTCCGACTCACCTATTTCATCCATGATATTCTCGACAGCAGGGGCACCTGACTTTTCCTAGAATATAAACAATATTGCAGTTTAAAACCATGAAATGGGACTTTCAGATTACAGATCAAATGCTATTTGTTAAATATACTGTACATTGATGTGGGACCTTTTTAGTGTTGGGGCACACATCATACATCACGCTGCTCTTTGATAGATACAGTCAGGTGAATGAGTTTTGTCACCCTAGGACAGGAAGTGTGTTATTGAGAGGACCAGCAGGTGTAATATGTGGAAAACCTATACAAAAAAATCAGATACAGTGGAACCTTGGATTACGAGCATAATCCATTCCAGGAGAATGCTGGCATTCCAAAGTACTCGCATATCAAAGCGAGTTTCCCCATTGAAGTCAATGGAAACGAAAATAATTTGTTCTGCATTGACTTCAATGGCATGCAGCACTGCATGTGGCCAGAGGTGGGGGGCACCGGAGAGCCTCATAAACGGCCGGAAAGGCCAGAGGACACTTCAAATGACCTCAGCAAACCTCGGAAAGACTCTGTTCCCAAGGTTTGCAGAGGTTAGCCGTGCTGTCCTCGGGCCTTTCCGTGCATTTCCGAATGGTGCTGACTGGCTGCAATCGGTGCCGTTTGGCTCCGGCGCCCCCCCCCCACCTCAGGCCAAACGCGGTACTGCACACCACTTTTGCCTGAATCCTGCTCGTTTTGCGAGACAACACTCGCACACTGACTTGGGATCTTTTTAAATACAGTGCTCGTATTGTGAAACGCTTGTTAACCGCGTTACTCGCAATCCGAGGTTCCACTGTACTTGGAATTCATTGAGGGACAGAGGATTTAGAAACAATTGTGTTATATCGTGGCCTACAAGTGGATTTGGGCAGCATGCCTCAGTTTTGCAAAAAAAAGGAGCCGCAAGCGAACTGGGATCCCCCACCCTGCACAGCTAGGCACACCGAATTTCCACAGTCTCCCAGAGTCAGAAAACTGTCCAGTACTTTGTTTGTTTTTTGTATTTTAGACCCACAGACATAGGCGTGTGCACAGGGTGTGCCAGGTGTGCCCAGGCTAATCCTAATCACCCCATGCGCATTAGTATTATCGCTCTGTGTAGCAGCAAGAACATGGGCAAGATCTCCCTTATACTGGCTCTGCCATAAGAGAAGTGTTTATGCTCTTCTCTTTTGTCGGCAGGGGAATCAGTGTGTCGGGGTCAGATATATGCAGCGCTACCCCTGCAGGAGCCGCTGATTTGTTGTTGGGATCGGCGTATTAAGTTACCTTAGTGTTGTCTAGGGTGTGGATGGAGAACAGAGTAGTGAGCGAATGTCCAGATAATGAATAAAGGTTTTTTCCAATGCTTTATTTCCAGACCAACACGGCCAACATCAACATCAAGTAGGAAGAAAAGGTTGATGAAGCAAGAGAGGGAACTTTGCAGTATCAGGCCTGGATATGAACCGAGCAATCCTGCTCTCAGTAGTATAAATTGCAGTTCGTCGCCACTCTAGCCAGAGTGGGTGAAGTGCCCCCGGACAGACTCCTGTCACGAGCCTGGCAACCGAAGTGTCACTTTAGATTGCTGGGAGGAACAGATCTCTCTCACAGACCTGGCTCTAGGGCCTCTGCCACAGGCCTATTACCTTGGATAAGCTAGATGAATGAATTGAGCGAATCCTCCCAGTAGATTTAAGTATAGGTCACCGGATGACAGCAAAGCATACCTATCAGCATTCCGGTCACCAGATCCCCGATTGGTTCGTTCAAGCCCTGTTGGATAACCTGCCTCCGGGTTCTCCTCAAGCCGACCCCTCAATCGAATGGCACCCAGCCTGGGATCCTTTCAATGGAGCTGGGGACCCAGTAAGTCACTGGGGCCCCTCTCAGGAACATGGAACTCCGTGTAGAATGTGCCCTCGGTCCAAAGGGCCATCGCTGGGGTCCGGTGGATGCGCGCACCCTGAAGGTGGATGCCGCACCTGGAACATGGACCCCGCGGGAAGAAGAAGGAGGACCCCTTTTTCGCGGAAAGAATGGCGTCTGCCACAGATATACCCTCCCCCAGCATGCCCAGCGAGGGGAAAACTCCTCTAATTGGCTGCTGGGGAAAAGTGGCTCTGCCAGAACCCCTCTAGCGCCACCTGTCACCCAGGAGTGGGAAAACACCCCTGGAGCGCAGACTGGCCCACAGGACAGTTCAGGAATGACAGCAGCCAAAGTTTGACGAATTGTGAATGGGAGCAAAATAACTCTCTCATTCCCCAATAACTTTAGAGTAGTGCCCATACTGAAAGTAAGGGGGCGCTACATACTCCCCCCACTTGAATTGACACTGTCTCCAGTGTCCAAAGCATTCAAGCCTGAATGCTAGCCTGATACCTGCTAAACCAGACAGGAAAAAAAAAAGAAGGAAAAGAAGGAAGGACAGAATTCACACATTGCATTACAATATTGACATCACTTAAATAACAGGAGACATACAAACATACACAATCCTATCTATCTAGCTGCCCATTCTCCGTAGTGTTGATAGTAGGTGGGTCCAGAAAAACCTGTATAGGAAAGATAAAGAAGCATACAAAATACACAATATACATCCTGATGTCACCAATATAATTTTCTATATACAACCTCCAAGGTCGAAATTGAAACTGTGCACTCGGGCCCGAGCGCAAAAATTTCCAGTCCACCCAAAGAAATCCTAATGTAAGTGCTTGAGCATATTACTCTGTTTGCAAGAATATAAAACTGTATATACATATCTGTCCTGCATTGTAACGTTGCAGAACACTGCCCCTAGCGGTCAGTGCGCTGGTACTGCGGCAGTTCTTTTTTGTTTTTCAAGAAGTAGCAGTGAAAGGGAAGTGAAAAAAAAAAGTAGAACAGTACTTTTCTTGCTGTTTTTTCCTGAACTGCTGTGGAGAAGCCGGCAAGGACCCCCTCTAACTGACTGAACCCAAACCCCTCCCAAAAGTTCTTCACAAAATGTCATGTGGATCTGGAGGAGCAGGGGGGAAAAGGGGAAACTGGGAGAAACTGAACGGGGCAAAAATCCTTGTCCGTAACTTCTGTCAAGGTGAGTGGGTCAGGCAGAACCCACATGTACTTTACTTATAGAACCGGGGGTCAGGCAACGTGACAGTGTCCCCTCTCGCAGTGGTCGATGAAACCCAAAAGGTCTGGTCCTCCTTCACTAAAGGATGGACCGGAGTCCCAACCAGGACCAAGTGACACTCCTATCCAGACTGTGGCCTTTAGCAGCTTGGGCTTCCTCTCCTGGAAGTGAGCGCCACTGCTGCTGTTTTCACATGATGTGAAGGGGGACTGATGACACTGCTGTAAAAGGGGGACTGTGATGTAAAGGGGAGCTGTGATGTAAAGAGGGGAGACATTGATATGAAAGGGCAAACTGAGGACACTGATGGTAACTGGGTGGGGGGATTGTAATGTAAAGGCAGGGGAACTATGATGTAAAGGGGATACTGTGGACACTGATGTAATGGGTAAGGGGGACTGGGAGCACTGATTCAAAGAGGAGAATGAGGTTACTGATGTAAATGGCAGGGGCTGTGATGTAAAGAAGGGGAGGTGGGATGTTAAGGGGGACTCTGATGTGAAGAGGACTGTGATTTAAAGGGGAGGGGTGCTGCGATGTGGACTGAGGACACTGATGTAAAGGGAGACTGTAATGTAAGGGGGGGACTGATTTGGGTTAGGCGGCTGATATGTAAAGCAGGGACTGAGGACACTGATGTAAAGAGGGGAACTGTGATGTGGAGGAGGAACTGTGATGTGAAAGAAGGACTGAAGACATTGATGTAAAAGGGGACTGTGATGTAAAGGGGAAGCTGTGACGTGAAGTTTCAGAGTTCTAGCATAAACATGAGATTTGGACATCTGCTGGAAGATTTTATAGACCAGACCTCGAAGAGTTTTAAATCAATACCCATCCATGCTCTAGTCCACTGGTAGGCAATCTTGGTATTCCAGCTTTGGTGAAGTTGTAATCCTAGGACTTGACAGCCATGACTCCCAGAGACTCCCAGAGGAATGATGGGATAGCTGAAGTGCCAAGGTTGCTGACCCCTGCTGTAGTCTATGAGCCTTTGCTGGCTAGCTGGTAGGTAGGTGGTGGTGATGAGAAATACATATTGTGTTGTTTGCGCCTTGCAAAGCCCTTCCATATGTACAGTACAGACCAAAAGTTTGGACACCCCTTCTCATTCCAAGAGTTTTCTTTATTTTCATGACTATGAAAATTGTAGATTCACACTGAAGGCATTAAAACTATGAATTAACACATGTGGAATTATACATAACAAAAAAGTGTGAAACAACTGAAAATATATTTCATATTCTAGGTTCTTCAAAGTAGCCACCTTTTGCAGCAGACACATCTCTAGAACTGATAAGAGGAGACTGTGTGAATCAGGCCTTCATTGTAGAATATCTGCTAGGAAACCACTGCTAAAGAAAGGCAACAAGCAGAAGAGACTTGTTTGGGCTAAAGTACACAAGGAATGGACATTAGACCAGTGGAAATCTGTGCTTTGGTCTGATGAGTCCAAACTTGAGATCTTTGGTTCCAACCCCCGTGTCTTTGTGCGACGCAGAAAAGGTGAACGGATGGACTCTACATGCCTGGTTCCCACTGTGAAGCATGGAGGAGGAGGTGTGATGGTGTGGGGGTGCTTTGCTGGTGACACTGTTGGGGATTTATTCAAAATTAAAGGCATACTGAACCAGCATGGCTACCACAGCATCTTGCAGCGGCATGCGATTCCATCCGGTTTGCGTTTAGTTGGACCATCATTTATTTTTCAACAGGACAATGACCCCAAACACACCTCCAGGCTGTGTAAGGGCTATTTGACCAATAAGGAGAGTGATGGGGTGCTGCGCCAGGTGACTACCTCTTGAAGCTCATCAAGAGAATGCCAAGAGTGTGCCAAGCAGTAATCAAAGCAAAAGGTGGCAACTTTGAAGAACCTAGAATATGAAATATATTTTATTTATTTTTTTTATTTCGTTTTGATGCCTTCAGTGTGAATCTACAATTTTCATAGTCATGAAAATAAAGAAAACTCTTTGAATGAGAAGGTGTGTCCAAACTTTTGGTCTGTACTGTACCTCACTTTAAAAGCTAGTTATACATTGGGAAGGTTGCCATTTTTGTTTAGCTTGCAGGAATTGGTGCCAATGTGCTCTGCTGGGCTTCTGGTGATTTTTCCTGTGCCTTTAGGGAGGAATGAACTGACTCCAGGCATACCTGCCCTTAATTTATCTATTGCTATTTATGTTTCAGTGTGTAGGTTCTCACGGACTAGAATTAGGACTGCGCTATCCAGAAGGGACTTGGTGGGACAGCGTGGCTTCAAAATAATGTATAAATGAGGTGCTTTAAAGCATACAGACATGGAGCCATATTAGTTTCTGGTGCTGGAAAAACCCAAAGACAATTTAAGCACATACAAATCCATTAAAAAAAAGTGATTCAATATTCTGCTGACTCTGAAGGTCATGGTCTTGTTATCACACTTGCTCATACAATACATGACACTGTCAATTGCTAAAAAAAAGTATATCACTAAAATGAGAAAATCTTTACGCTTCCTCTACTTACTAATTTTTCCTACCCACTACATTTACCACTCTTATTCATATCTAACACTTTCAAAAGTTTGTGGGCAGAGCAATAAAAAAAACAAATCTTGATGGCATGATATGGGTACCTTACTTTTGCATGATATTATTTCACTCAAAAGAGATTATAATTATATATGCTGGGTAAGCCCCTGGTTTCCTATATGTCTTGGACACTCTAACCTGTAGATCTTTCTGCTATGGTTGCCAACTATTGTTGTCTACCTGGGAGGTTTGGGTAATCCCAACGTTGTGTGTCTCAGCTCCTCTTGCTGCATTTTCCAGAATATAGAATAATAAAAAAAAAAATCCAACAAGGAGAGTAGGAAATCCTCATACCACAATGGGCGCGCAGACCCAGACCCTCAATGCAGAGATCAACCAATAAGGTCCCCAAGAGATATAGGAAATGGTGGTTTACATTTTAAGGGCCAGATCCACAAAAACGGGCGTATATTTAGGCGGGCGTAGCGCATCTCATATGCGCTACGCCGCCGTAAATCTGAGTGGCTCGTAGGGTATCCACAAAGAACTTGCTCCCATATGTGCGCCGGCGTAACGTAAATCTGCCGGCGTAAGGCCGCGTAATTCAAAGTAGGCTTGGAGTGGAAGTGTTGTATGCTAATCTAGTATGACCCCACTTAATTGACGCTTTTTACGAACGGCGCATGCGCCGTCCGTGGATGTATCCCAGTGCGCATGAGCAAAATCACGTCGCAAATAGTCAATGCTTTCGACGTGAACGTAACTCACTCAAAGCCCTATTCGCGAACGATTTACGCAAACGACGGAAAATTCAACGCTGTCCCGACTTACATACTTAACATTGCGTACGCCTCATAGAGCCAGGGGTAACTTTTCGCCAGAAAAAGCCTTACGTAAACGACGTAAAAAAAATGTGCCGGGCGGACGTACGTTTGAGGATCGGCGTATCTAGCTAATTTGCATACTCGACGCGGAAATCAACGGAAGCGCCACCTAGGGGCCAGCGTAAATATGCACCTAAGATCCGACGGCGTACTAAGACGTACGTCAGTCGGATCTAGCCCACATTCAGGCGTATCTTGTTTTGTGGATACAAAACAAAGATACGACGGCGCATCGTAGAACTTACGCGGCGTATCAATTGATACGCCGCCGTAAGTTCTTTGTGGATCTGGCCCTATGTGTTATTAAACCCACGTCATTAAAAACCATCAGTAGATGTTGTATTACCCACTAAGTCACTATGAGATTTGTTTTCTGTATTCTGAAAAAAAACTGGTTGATCCTGCTGCCCCCTTATGTCCATGTTCTTACTTCAGCTAGGGATTTGCATATGAGCACATGGTCCGTTTTTAGAGGTTTTTATACCCTTATGCTTCGTACACACGACCGGTTTGTATGCAGTGGAGCATACACACGTCTGGTTTTCCCGACGGGAAAACTGCCATGTTTGCTTTTGTTGGGAAAACTGCCCATGTGTATGCTCCATAGCAGTTTTCCCCACAGGAAAACTGCGAGCAAAGACTTGTTCTCTTTTTACCCGCCGCAATTTTCAGCGTTTTTTTTGTGGGACAGTTTCTCTATGGGAAACACTGCAGTGGAGCATACACACGGACGGTTTTCCCGATCAAAGCTGTCATGGACGTTTTCCTGTCGGGAAAACCTGCCATGTGTACACGGGGAAAAGCAACCGAGAAGTTTCTTGGTTTTCCCGGCTGACTTTTGACTGCCGGGAAAACCGATCGTGCGTATGAGGCATTAGGACTTCCTCTTTGATCACATCTGAGCAGCCCATGTGACTATAGAGTCACACATGTTGGCATATACACAGTGGTAAAAGACAGTCCACTCCCTCCTCCTCCTTCTTCTTCTCCTCCATGCCCACCAAAGGGGCAGCAGGGCTCAAGTCCTGCGGGAACGCGTGGGAACGGAGTTCCTGCACTTTTTTCACAGCAGGAACTGAGTTCCCTTTGCAGGACTAGAGCAGCCGAGCCACCCGTGCCAATCCTTCACTAAGCGGCGATGCCCAGCTCGAGTCACTGTCAGGGGCAGGGGAACCTTAGTAATCCCTTATGTTACTGGCCGCTTCCTGTATATGGATTCATCAGATAGTGTGTGTGTATTCCGTCACTTCCTCGATGCCGCAATGTCTCCTGGGAGCTTTTGTCATTGTTCCCAGGAGACATTGCGGAGGTCTGCCGCGAGTTATCGTGGGATTTAGAAAGAACTTGCTTCCCGATGAATCCATATACTGGAAGCGGTCAGTAACATAAAGGATTACTAAAGTACAGTGGATCGAAAAAAAAATCATGCGGTTTAGTAATTATGCATACGAGCGTATCATTTGTTTTTTTGGTGCTTCACCTCCTTGGTATTCCAAGACATAGGCTAAAGGGGCCTGGCACAGCCTGTGACTAGCAGAAATCTGCCCAATTCATGTTATTGCCAAAAATAATAATTTATTTTAAATTTTGAACATGTGACCAGCAGAAAATGACTTAAAGCTCCTCATGCTTATGTTTCCCTGCAGACAGGCTGGGAATGAGCTGGGTCATGTGACAGCTGTATAACGCTGAGGAAAAAAGGTACATCAAGATACAGGAAGAGAAGGGATAATGTAAATGAAACAGTGTGTGTTTAGTATCACTTTAAGAGCCTGTAAGTACAGAAAAAAACCTGTTGAGTTGCCAAAAATGTACTCCGCTACTAAGGCTCGTTATACATTATACAATTTTCGTGTATAATTTTCCTTTATACTTCCCAAAACCATATATGCAATCAGGCCAGCCCTCGAACACTACATAGTTGAAGGTAAATCTGGAGGAAATTTTATAAAAAAATTATATACTGTATGTCAGGGCTCCAAATTTCAAGTCCTAAGCTACTAGCCATGCCTTAAAGTGTTACTAAACCCAGGACCCTGCATTCACTATATCTGGTCTCCCACAGTACACAGAAATGCAATCATTTTAGTAAATATAAATTGCTAAATATCTTTTCTCCTCAGCAGTATATAGCAGTCTTGTGACTTCTATCAGTGTCCGAACAGGGCTTGCAGGAGGAGTTTTCATACTGCTCTGGCTGCCCTTTGAGGCCACAGGACCCCTGACTCTCTGTCTGGACAGTGCTGATTGGCCCTGCGCCGATCACATGCACCTTCCCAAGAGGAAAAAACAAGGCTCTGGCAATGCACACCAAACTGAGCATGTGCAGCCTGACTCCAGTAACTCTGTCTTATCCGCCCCTGTTTTGGAGTAAGTGGAAGATAGGGAGGATCAAGCAGCCTTTTTACACAATGCAGAGGATTACCGCCTTAGGTTCCACAGTGAGTATAACAAGCATGCTTTACTGCATATACAGACTCATTTTACTGTTGTGGGTAAACAAACAGTGATATAAAGTGAAAAAATAAACTAAAATCCAAAATCACATAAACAAAGGCTAGATGAAAAGAAATAATGTCCTTGTGGGTTGACAACACAATATTTTTCTAGACTTGGGGGTGTCAGCCCTGTCCAGTTTTCTTTGCTAAACCAGTCAAACCCACCCCTATGCTATTGTGCACAACATAAAGACTAATCATTCTGTAGTCTGGGTAAATTTTCGCATCGTACAGATATAACAAAAAACATTTTAAGTGGTTTATTTACTAGGATAAATGATAGAAGATGAAAGTTTGTTTTTAGAGTTTACATACACTAAAAAAATAACACGGCTAGGGCTAAATAGGAAAAAATAATAGTGTATTACATCCAAAAGGTGCCCAAGTTTCTGGACTCCCCTAAGTATTAATTGCATCTCTAATGGCTTATGAGAAGCATGAATTCAGTTAGTTTATGACAACTGAAGCAAAAGTGAACTTTTGGTTAACAGATCCATATCTGCTCCAGCTATCTTAAATCTAAAGCCTAGACTGAATGTCGGGCGGCATCGGCTGGTTCAATAGAAAACAGATGACATTTGGCCTGTGTGTACGCACGGTGTCATGCGGAGTCCCCCAGGGATCCCCTCTGTCGCCTGTTCTTTTCAATATCTATCTCCGCCCGCTTTTTGAAATCATCAGCAACCAGAAGTTACTTTACCACTCTTATGCAGATGACACACAACTGTATTTTCGCATCTGCAACAAAAAGGATTATTATCTCGGACTAGAGAAATGCCTTTCTTTGATAGAAAAGTGGATGACAAAGAGTTACCTTAAACTCAATGGCTCAAAAACAGAACTTCTCCTGTTTCAGGCCAATCGGAAGATTCATCCCGCAACAACATGGACGTCCCCGACCATTCTGGGTCAATCCATCACCCCCAGCACCAAAGTCAAAAGTCTCGGAGTCATCTTCGACACCTACATGACAATGGATGCACAAATAGGGTCAGTAGTCAGCAGGTTGGAACCATCTGTGGCGCCTTCTACGCAGACTCACTCCCTTTATCCCAAAAAAAGACATAGCAGTCGCGGTGGGGACACCCATCAACTCCAGACTTGACTATGCAAATGCCCTTTATCTTGGACTCCCAAAATACCAAATCACTCGTCTGCAAGTCGTTCAAAATACGGCCGCTCGACTTGTGACTGGGAAAAAACCATGGGAATCAATCTCACCTTCTCTGAGATCCCTTCATTGGTTGCCAGTAAAAGACAGAATCACTTTCAAAGCTCTCTGTCTAACGCATAAGTGTATTCTGGGAAATGCCCCCCAATATCTATGCGAGAAACTAAAAGCTCACAACACCAATCGCGTTCTGCGATCCACCAACCAAAATCTACTCCAGATACCCAAAGCCAGATACAAGTCCAAAGGAGAACGAAGATTTGCGGTCCAAGGACCCAGACTATGGAACGCTCTACCAACCAGCATCCGATTGGAGGTAAACCACCTGGCCTTCAGGAGAAAGATCAAGACCCATCTCTTCTGAGGGCCCAGGGAATGGATACCAAGCGCCCAGAGGCGATTCAGTTTGCATGTGTTGCGCTATATGTTTCTCACTCACTCACTGCAGTTGGTCCAACAGAAGCCGAAGGGGCATGACCGAAAAAGGTCAGCGAATGGCTGAGATCACTGACCAGAGTGTCCTGGTTGGTGGGGGGGGGGGGGGGGGAGGAGAACACCATAGAACAGCAGGGGAGATTGCATTACTAAAGTTAGATAGTTAGTACAGTGCCTCCTCCTGAGCGTTTTTTTTTCCATTCAGAATGAATTTCAGGACTAGTGTGTACTAGGCTGAAATGTTTCCAGACTAAGAACAGGGGGCCAGATTCACAGCAGAGATACGACGGAGTATCTCAGATACTCCGTCGTATCTCTCAGAGTATCTATGCGACTGATTCATAGAATCAGTTGCGCATAGATAGCCCTAAGATCCAACAGGTGTAATTGTTTTACACTGTCGGATCTTAGGATGCAATACCGCGGCCGCCGCTGGGGGGAGTTTGCGTCGTAAACCAGCGTCGGGTATGCAAATTAGTAGTTACGGCGATCCACGATGGTTTTTCGCGGTCGCTACGTCGCTGCTAGTCTAGTTTCCCGTCGCAAGGTTAGTCGTCGTTTTAGGTGCCCTAACTTTACACAGCACACGTATGTGCTGTATAAAGTATGGCCGTCGTTCCCGCGTCGAAATGTAAAAATGTTTGCTTCTTGCGTAAGACGTCCGGGAATACGTTCGAAAAAATGACGTCACTTCGCGCAAAGCACGGCGGGAAATTCAAAAGGGAGCATGCGCAGTAGGTCCGGCGCGGGAGCGCGCCTAATTTAAATGGCACACGCCCTTTGAATTACGCGGGCTTACGCCGGAGGCCGCCGGCGTAAGTTTTCACGCAAGTACTTGGTGAATCAGGCACTTGCGCTGAAAACTTGCGGCGGTGTAACGTATCTACGATACGTTACGCCGCCGCACTTCTACGTGAATCTGGCCCGAGGCCCTTTTAAAAGGTCAGCATTTACATTACAATCTAGGACTTAAAAAGTCTTAACTAGAAGGGACACCCTAGGACGGCAGCTGAAAAGGTTACAAGCCTCGTATTTACTTTACGTAGTTCCTCTAATAGGATGTATTATGCAATCAATGTGAGTTAATACCACTGTAAATTACAGAATATGTTGTTGGCAGTCTTCAGTCCACTCTTGACATTCAGGAGGTGTGAGATCAACCCCTCTGATTATCCAAGAATAGGATACTGCTGGATCACAGAGCAACATAGTCCAGCATTCCACTGAAGGCTTTTCAGTAACTAAATCCAATCTCTGCTCATCCATATGGATAGCATGCAATTCAAGGCTCATCAGCTGTTATTAGACTAGACCCCAACATGGTCTGATCAGTGACCATTATAAAATTCTGCTTTAGGGTGCATTCACACCACGATTTTATCATCCTACTTGTTCTCACGATTCTTAGGTTTGAAATCGTACAAATCTGTATGGCAAAACATATCCATTCACTTCCATTCATTAATGTAGGTCCCCAAGTGCATCCGATTTGATCCGCATCAGATTTGATACGATTTAAAATCGCATCAAAAATCGTGTTTGACCACGATTTTTGGTCCTGATTTGAAATCGTATTAAAATCGTGTCCGATTTTTCTTATATTGTGGTCAATCTAAATCGTAATAAATCGGATGACTGTGCGTTTTTATCCGATAAATCGTACCCGATTTTTTATTACGCATGCGCACTAGACACTGGAAGCTCGTCTCTCTTTCTCCACGCTCTAAACCACACCCCTTTTGTTCATTGAAACAAGCTTTATTGTACAAAACAAAAAAAAAACATTCAAATAGCCAAAACTTTATGGCCATTGCCAGACATTTTTTAAAATCAGGATCCGATTTTTTAGTGAAAATCGGATGGATACGATTACATACGATTTTGTCATATACGATTCCATCCGATTTAACGGTCCGATTATCGGATGTAAAAATCGTGATGTGAACCTAGCCTAACTCTTCACACAATTCCGTCCGGGCTTAGAAGGTTACTGTACTAGAGACCCTACTGGGCTAGAGATCCATCAATTGAACCTATAGACATCACTTTTAGAGGCTGTACCCCCATGTTAATGTCAATAATATTAATTCCCAAATTTGAGATGATAGAAAAATATATATTTTAGCACAAATTGAGTAGGCAAGGGACATGCTCTCGTCCATCTCAGATTACATTGCCTGTTTCCTTAAAACTAGATTTTCATGATACCAAATGCAGCAATTTAAAGTCTGGCCGCAAGGATTAGCAGCTTTGTTAGCTAAAACTGAACTCCAGGCTTGGTTTTTAAAAGCTTCCCCAGCAATAGCGAAAATAAAAAAACAGCCTTTAACGCAATCTTCTCCAATGTTGTTCCCTTCAGTAAGCACTCAGGCACTGACAGCGCTGAGGAAAGGAAAACTGCCGCCATTTGTTTACATTCGATCAGCTGTGATTGGACACAGCTGATCACATGGTAAAGCGCTCGCCCCCTTACATGCCAAATGTGCTTAAAGCGGAAGTTCCACTTTTGGGTAGAACTCCGCTTTAAAGTGCCGTATCGCCAAAATGCCCTTGTCATGAAGGGGGGGGGGGGGTAAATCTTCCCGGGGCTGAAGTGGTTAACTACACTACCCGTTAGAAAATCAAAAACCCAAATTTTCAAAAAAAAAATCTTCCAGCATAGGGAAGTGCAGAGTTGTCACCTTAAGGCAGAAAGTGTATTAGGACTACAGAAACCCTTCTATTCTCCTTATCTTCACATTATAGTAGGTAGGTGTTCTGTAGTTAACACGGGAGAACTAGGAAGAGTAAAATAACAATGTGTGAGATTTTAGCTCAGTCCACAAGCTTTCAGTTAGGATTGACAACACGTTTTTTGTACTTACAGAAAATGGCCTGCATATAGAAAATGAATGTAATTAAGAACTGGTAAGCAGCAATGTATTAATTATTTTTCTTAAATTTTGATATACTTTAAAGGGTTTGTAAAGATTTTTTTTATTAAAATAACAAACATGTTAAACTTATCTCCACTGTGCAGTTCGTTTTGCACAGAGTGGCCCCGATCCACGTCTTCTGGGGTCCCTCGGCGGCTGTCTCTGGTCCTCCCCGCAAGAACTTCACACATTCATGCGAGCTCCCTCGCATTGTGTGGAGTCCTTGTGGGCGGGCTCCCGTGATACAGCGAGCGGCCATAGCCGCTCGCTGTATCACTCGGCCCGTCATTGGATGTGATTGATAGCAGTGCCAGCTAATGGCTGCGCTGCTTTCAATCCATCCGCTCTAGCCAATCAACGGCCAGGCTGAGCGGCGAAGAGGAGGTCGGGGCCGAGCGCGGGACTTTCGAGGGGTCAGGTAAGTATAACAGGGGGCCGGTATAGTCGGAAGTTTTTTCACCTTAATGCATAGAATGTATTTAGGTGAAAAAACGTTTACCTTTACAACCCCTTTAAATGCGGTATTAAACCAAAAATGCCATATATTGCAGCTTTCCAATCATTAGATGTCGTGGCTGCATTCTTTTCTAGGCTTTTTTCCCCCCTCCCCAAAGCTGATCATTGTAAGTACCCAGGGGAGTGTGAAATGGTTTGTCTCAGCCTTTTAACTGCTACCATTTTCAGGAGAGCTTGTTCTATTGAAAAACAGACTAAGGCTGCATTCACACCTGAGCGTTTTGTAGCCTGAAGCTCCAAAACGATAGAGGGGAAAAAATCCATTATTCTCTATGGAGATGGTTCACATCTCCACTCCAAAACGCCTGAAGCCGAACGCCTGAAGCTCAAACAAGTTCTGGACCCTTTTTTGTCGCGCGAATCGGGCGGATTTGGGCGTTTTTGAACGTTTGTATTCCCATAGAAACTAATGGAAACGCTCGATTCAAGTGTCTAGCGCGACAACGAGCGTTTCTACGGGTGTTTTGTCGCTTTAATCTGTTCTGTGAAATATAACATTCACCCAGGAAGAAGATAAAAAAAATCTGCAAACATAGCAACAAATGATGAAAGATGATCATTTTTCCTATTGGCTAAAATAAAAAACAACAAAGTTCAAACGCGCGAATACGTGCGACAAAACGACCGACAACGCTACGCTCAGGTGTGAATGCGGCCTTACTGGCCAGATCAATAGGCAAAAGCAGAAAAAACTAAAACTAAAATGTAACCATAACATCTGAGGCCTCGTACACACGACCGAACATGTCTGCTGAAACTGGTCCGCGGACCAGTTTCCGGACATGTTCGGTCGTGTTTACGGCCGACCGGACCGGATTCCCGGCCTAGCGGACAGGTTTCCAGCGGACAAATGTTTCTTAGCATGCTAAGAAACATGTCCGCTGAAACCATGTCCGTCGGACACGTCCGATGGTTAGTACAACTCATCGGACATGTCCGCTGGGCCGAAAGCCCTCGCATGCGTGGAAGCATTGACCTTCCAGGGTCGCGCACGTCGCCGCGTCATCGTCGCGGCCACGTCACCGCGTTCGCTGTCCACTGGGATTTTGGTCTGATGGTGTGTACACACATCAGACCAAAATCCGGCAGCGGACATGTCCGATGAAAACGGTCCGGTGGACTGTTTTCATCGGACCGTCCGACCGTGTGTACAAGGCCTGAGAATTAGTAAGCTGCAATAAAATAAATATCTACTTTTGGGTTTAATACCGATTTAAGCAAATCCTTAGACATCTAAAAACACATTAGAAACTGATGCCTGAGGAAATGTCTAGAGAAACCGTTAAATCAAACCCCACATTTGGACAATAATTTTGTAGCTCAAGTGTTATTAATATCCACATATAATTCCTGAGCTGCTAATTCTGGTCTAAGTTTCAGTGCGCATGCTGACTGGACAGTTCCTCCTGGCCTTGTCCCATACCTGAACCCTGTGATGGCTCGGCTGGTAGGCAGGCTGGGAATGCCCTGGCCCTTTGCCCACTGGTTCTTGAGTTTCCGGAGCATTTTCAAAGTCTTTAATGTGTAGAGGAGACTCTGGGGCTCTCTCCTGAACAACGGGCTTCTTCCTTTCTTGAGGGACCTCTTTCTTCTTAGGTTCGTCTTGATACAGCAATTTATTTAGCCGCTCCATCATCTTGTCCACATCGTCTTCTTTGATCTCCAGGCTTCGCCCGCCGGAGCCGACATAGGAAGAAGTACTGGGGGCAGATTTCTTGCCGATGCTTTCGGGTTCTTGTTCTTTTGGTTTTAAGGTCAAAATAAAAAGGAAAATGGCAAATAAAGAGAGGCAGAGGGACAAGATCCACACTTCATCCATATTCTTCTACTGCTCCTGGAGAAACTCTATGGAAATGGATTGATCTGTCACTTTCTTCTAGCACCACGAAAAAATCTGAAGGATCAACTTTTCAATGGAAAAAATCAGGAAAGTAAGAAGCGTGTAAACAGATTCAAATTTGAATAAAAGTCCACTGTCCAAAGCTATAAAAATAACAGTTTTCTCCTTTCTTTTTACTGAAAGCAGCTGAAATGTACAAAAAAATGTTTTAGAATTAATTTTAATTTACCAAAAAAGTATATATTTCTTAAAAAAAAAATTAAACCCAGGTCAGGATCACGTAGGCTGGTAGGCTGATCGCAGGTTAAAATGTCCTTTATTGTGAGTGATATCCGTTTGTCCAGCGACTGTCACTATTCCAAGGTATTGGTGCGTCCCATCAAGTCTTGGTCTGTATGTCTCCTCTGCTGTAGTCCTTCTACCATCCCCACAATCTACCACACAGACTGCTCCTTCTCGGCTTATCCCATCCCCTTTTGCAGGAGGAAGGCGGGGCTTATGGAGACTTATGTTTTTGATTGACAGCTTTGTTCCCACTGTGTGTATTATGTACAGCAGACGACCCCATTCTGGTTCTCTGGATGTGAGAAGGTTAAAGGGGTTGTATGGCTTCATTTTTTTTTTTAAATAAAAAAAAAAGCACACTACATTGCACACAGTAAAACGTTTTACTTAACCACTTAAGACCCGGACCAAAATGCAGCTAAAGGACACGGCCAGGTTTTGCGATTCGTCACTGCGTCACTTTAACAGACATCTGCGCGGTCGTGCGACGTAGCTCCCCAAAAAAATTGGCGTCCTTTTTTCCCCACAAATAGAGCTTTATTTTGGTGGTATTTGATCACCTCTGCGGTTTTTATTTTTTGCACTTTTAACAAAAATAGAGCGACAATTTTGAAAAAAATGCAATATTTTTTACTTTTTGCTATAATAAATATCCCCAAAAAATATATAAAACATTTTTTTTTCTCCTCAGTTTAGGCCGATACGTATTCTTCTACCTATTTTTGGTATAAAAAAAAAAAAATCGCAATAGGCGTTTATCGGTTGGTTTGCGCAAAATTTATAGCGTTTACAAAATAGGGGATAGTTTTATTGCATTTTTATAAAAAAAAATTTAACTACTAATGGCGGCGATCAGCGATTTTTTTCTTGACTGCGACATTATGGGGCACACTTCAGACAATTTTGACACATTTTTGGGACCATTGTCATTTTCACAGCAAAAAATGCTTTTAAAATGCATTGTTTACTGTGGAAATGTCAGTTGCAGTTTGGGAGTTAACCACAAGGGGGCGCTGAAGGGGTTATGCGTGACGTCATGTGTGTTTACAACTGTAGGGGGGTGTGGCTGTAGGTGTGACGTCATCGATTGTGAATCCCTATAAAAGGGATCACACGATCGATGCCGCCACAGTGAAGAATGGGGAAGCCGTGTTTACATACAGCTCTCCCCGTTCTTCAGCTCCGGGGACCGATCGCAGGACTCCAGCAGCGATCGGGTCCGTGGGTCCCGGCGCTTCGGACCAGGTCGCGGGCACGCACCCGTGACTGGACAATAGCACAGCACGTACCTGCATGTGCCCAGCCGTGCCATTCTGCCGACGTATATGTGCAGGAGGCAGTCCTTAAGTGGTTAAAGGGGTTGTAAAGGTTCGTCTTTTATTCTCTAAATAGGTTCCTTTAAGCTAGTGCATTGTTGGTTCACTTACCTTTTCCTTAGATTTCCCTTCTAAATGTTTTTTTTCTTTGTTTGAATTTTGCACTTCCTGTTTCTCCTCAGTAAGCTTTCCACCATCATCCGAGAGGTGGAAAGTCATTTAGAACAGCTTACTGAGCAGAAACAGGAAGTGAGAAATTCAGACAAAGAAAAAAAAACATTTTAGAAGGGAAATGGAAGGAAAAGGTAAGTGAACCAACAATGCACTAGCTTAAAGGAACCTATTTAGAAAATAAAAAACAAACCTTTACAACCCCTTTAATATGTAAACATAATAAAAAGTCATTTTTACGAGTGGACATTTGTACACATTTTGCACAGTTGTCACCAACAGGAACTGGCTCTGTAAAATGCCTTGCATCCATTACTGCCATGCATGTGGACAGGAAGTTGCTTCATGATATAATCACCACTGACATGCACCAAAGGATGAAAAAAAAAAAGAAATACAAAAATGTTATTTCACAAAATATATCAACTGTCTGTGATACACACTGCATTAGCAAATCAGCCAAACCAAATTCTGAGCATCCCCCTTCGGCAAGGATCATGTAATCCAGGGGTCTCCAAACTTAAACAAAAAGGTCCAGTTTATTGTCATCCCGGCTTTAGGGGGGCTGAACTGTAGCCAGCGTGAGTAGAAAATGTCCCGATGTTGTGTCGATATGTGCCCTCCGTCGAAAAGTGCCCGCGCAGAATGGAAGGGTGCTCCAGCTGAGTCGCCAATCAGCTGGAGTAACGTCCCATAGCGCATGTGCACATCATAGGAGCCTTTTATTTCAACGGGTGATACCATTTCTCAGCTACAATTTAATGCTATGAAAACAGCGGAGGGACGCCGTATTTGTCATATTGTGCCTCGCTGTTGCGCCACGGGTTTTCAGCAAGACACAGTCTGACATCTACGGTGTCCCTACGCTCTTTGCATAGCTTTCAATTGTGCCTGCGAAATAGTTTAATAAAGAATAATAAAGCCACGCTAAGGCAAATGAGTGAGAATCATAAAAGTGAATACATGAAATAATGACACCAAGTCCATAAATGAAAGGTGGGTGTAATATATATATATATATATAACACCATATATTCTAAACTAGTCCATAAACCGCTAAGGGGTGAATCTGAGCGGTCCTTAAAAGTGGTTGTAAAGGTACCATTTTTTTCCCTAAATCGCTTCCTTTACCTTAGTGCCGTCCTCCTTCACTTACCTCATCCTTCCATTTTGCTTTTAAATGTCCTTATTTCTTCTGAGAAATTCTCACTTCCTGTTCTTCTGTCTGTAACTCCACACAGTAATGCAAGGCTTTCTCCCTGGTGTGGAGCGTCGTGCTCCCCCTCCCTTGGACTACAGGAAAACATCAAGATAAAAAAGCGAGCCGGCCGGCTATCGAACACCCGTCCACTGCAGGATACAAAGCGATGACGTCAGCACGTCAAATCTCCCAAAAGGTGAAAATAGTATCGCCCATTAAAAAAAACCAAAAAAACTCCTACGATGTGCGCATGCGCTATAGTGACGGCACTCCAGCTGATCGGAAACTCAGCTGGAGTGCCCTTCCTTTCTGCGCATGCACTTTTTGACGGAGGGCACAAATCGATAGATCACCGGCATCAGTGGGGATAAACACTCTCCCATCATTGGTTTTAGCAGGACGAATAGTGCTCAGTGGTTGGAAGCAATGGGAGGAACAGTGGTATCAATGGGAGCAATGGTGCCCCATCATTGGTCTAGGTAGGAGAAATGGTGCCCCATTGATGATATCAATGGGAGAAGCGTGCCACATTAATGGTGTCAGTGGGAGAAATGGGGTCACATCATTGATGTCAGTTAGAGGAATGGTGTCCCAAGGGCCAGACAGAAGAAAGCAAAGGGTTGCATCTGGCACCCAGGCTGCAGCAGTTCGGGGGGGCCCTGCATGTAGTGAAATGCAAAAAAAAAACACACTCATATTGAAGCCAACAATGTAACACATTTTCAAGTTTATTTAGTAATTTCATGGACATTGTGCTCCAAAAAATGGCCTTACCTTTATATGTAAAGCTCAACTTCAAGCAAAAAAAAGTGCCCATGCTGTCGGGCTGCGCCTGCACGGCACAGGTCAACTGCCCATTTTGTCTAGAGGTGAGCTCCATGATCTAGAGGTCTATGGAGTCTGTCCTGTGCGTGACGACATCAGGAACAATCCAATATTCAAGACCACTGGAGCGTGGGGGTACCGGACCAGTCTTCACCTGGGAGGATCGGGAGATCAGGCAAGTAGATCTCCGCTCTCCTCTCAACATGAAGAAAAGGAGCAGTTAATCCATGCAGTGTGGGCACAGCCTCACGGCATCATTTTTTTTTTTAAATAATAAAAAAAAAAAAATTCCCCAGTTGGGCTTTAATTCTTCTAAAACTATAACTTTGCTAACAACCCATGTCTGCCATTTTCTCATTCACTAGCACAATTCATTTTTAAACAAAAGAGTTTAAAAATGAAAGAGACACTTGATGTCATATACAAGTGCTTTTGGCTGAACTCGTTCTTCAGCAGTAAATTAAGGGAAAAGTGTAGTCTCACCATATGAAATGTCCATGCATACCTGCAGAACCGTGTTTCCTGAGATTATGCAGGCATAGCAGCACGACCAATGACATACAGCCACTTGGCCTATAAGATTATATGTACCGTATTTATCGGCGTATACAGCGCAAGTTTTTGCCCTGAAAATCAGGGTAAAATCATGAGTGCGCGGTATACGCCAATACCCGCGCCGAGTTTTGAATACTGCGCCGACATATACCGAGCGCAGTACACTCGGGTAGAGTCGGGCAGTCTCGGCAACTTCCGCGCTCACGTCCTGGACGTACAGGACGTCAGCGCGGGTAGCTGAGCATTGCCGACAATACACGAGTGTCAGAGCGCAGTACACTCGTGTATTGTCGGCAATGCTCGGCTACCCGCGCTGACGTCCTGTACGTCCAGGACGTGAGCGCGGAAGTTGCCGAGACTGCCCGACTTTACTGCGCTCGGTATATGTCGGCGCAGTATTCAAAACTCGGCGCGGGAAACGAGCGAGGACGCCGCAGAAGGACGCCGGACCCGCCGAAGAGGACACCGGACCTGCCGCAGAAGGACACCAGAAGCCGCAGAAGGACGCCGGACCCGCCGAAGAGGACACCCGAAGCCGCAGAAGGACGCCGGACCCGCCGAAGAGGACACCCGAAGCCGCAGAAGGACGCCGGACCCGCCGAAGAGGACACCCGAAGCCGCAGAAGGACGCCGGACCCGACGAGGCCGCCGATGGACACCGCGCAAGACACCAAACTTGTAAGTTCAAAAAAAAACTTTTTCCACAGGATTCGGGGTCACTTTAGGGGTGCGCGGTATACACGGGAGCGTGTTATACCGCGATAAATACGGTACATTTAATTTAATTTTATGCATGTTTGACCACTTAAAGCCTTCTAAGAATGCCGTTTGCTACTGCCATCTTGGACGTCATGTCAGCAGCCCAAGATGATGCAGAGCCGTCACTCAGCTGACATACTATACAAGCATACGTTTTCCCTTGCAGCTTTCTTGAGTTTGCACTAAAATCGTGTTTCTTTAGCTCTCCTTTAAATAAAAGAAAGATGAGGGGCACACTGGTGTAGGCCATCCATGGACCGATAACAGCAACAGTATGTCCCCATGAGGTCGTTAATTACAAGAAATTGAAAAAGAATGGCTCCTGGGATGGTTGGAAAGTGAATCCTTCTTGGTTAGGAGCGGGCTGTGCAGTTGAGTCTTGGGAGCTGGTGGGAAGGTCCTGTCCAGTGTCTCTGTTGGACTTTTGTGCGCTCTTCCGGAAAACTTTGCTGCTCTTCCGTCTCAATGTTTCTGGCACTTCAGTTACCCGTGCAGATTTAGCAGCTGCAAATTACAAGACAAGAAGAGATGCTAAAAACTGGAACTCCAAATAGATGTAAAAAAAATATTTTAGGATTAGTCAAGTATCTATTAACGTGGATGGAGGAGTCTCAACCACTGGCCATTGTATGCAGCATCTAGAGGTAGACCGATATGGGTTTTTCTCTGGCCGATGCCGATATTTAGAAATTGGGACGGCCGATGTATGATGCCTATTTTTGTGGCCGATATTTTAGGCCGATTTAAAAAAAAAAAAAAACCTTGCCTACTTCACGCCTTCCTGCTTACTCCTGTCACTCTAGCACACACTTGATGTCCTCAGTACAGATGGCACTGGTTGGCACTGGCAGGTGGCACTGGTTTGGAACTGACAGATGGCACTGGCAGGTGGCACTGGTTTGGAACTGACAGATGGCACTATTGGCACTAGCAGATGGCACTGGTTTGTAACTGGCAGGTGGCACTGGTTTGGAACTGACAGATGGCACTATTGGCACTGGCAGGTGGCACTGGTTTGGAACTGACAGATGGCACTGGTTTGGAACTGACAGATGGCACTATTGGCACTGGCAGGTGGCACTGTTTGGAACTGACAGATGGCACTGGCAGGTGGCACTGATTGACAGTGGCACTGGCAATTGGAACTGGTTGGCACTGGCGGGTGACACTGGCTGGCAGTGGTTGGCACTGGCGGGTGACACTAATTGGCACTGACAGATGGCACCAGCCAATGATTGGGCTGCTTTAGAAAGGGGGCGGGCCACATACACATAGCGGCCTGCCCAGATACCATCCCATTGGCTAGTGTAATATAGCTGCTGGGTCCCGCCCACCCCTGACATCGAGTGGACAGCTCCTCTCTCTATCCTCTCTGTTACTTTTCAGTTTCACACTCAGCGTGTCGCTTGAAGCTGCCAGAGCCACCGAGTGTGGAGAAGAGAGGAGGAACGGTGGTCAGTGTAAAAGATCGGCCTAATTTTGATAATATTTGGCCGATGCCGATTTATCAAAAATGGCCAAATATCGGCCGATATATCGGTCTACCTCTAGCAGCATCCCCAGCATCCATGGCTGCCTGAATACCCAAACAATGTTCAGTCTAGAAGATTCCAACAGGCTCAGAAAGTTTTTAAAATCGACTATTGGTCAAGCCGGGTGGCACTGATAGGACAACTCTTGGCCGATTCAATAGGAATCCGGCAATATTTGATGTGCATATGGCTAGCTTTAGGCAGGCCATACATTATGCAATTTTCTTTCCTTCAACCACAGATTAAAGTGGAATTCCAACCTGTTTACGTTTATCAAAAGTCAGCAGCTACAAAAAGTGTAGCTGCTGACTTTTAATAAAGAGACTTACCTGCTCCACGGTCCAGCAATGAGGCCGCCCAGAGCTCCGCTCCTCTCCCCCCCTCTCCGCCAGCACCTCCATTCATAGTGTGGGCAACCGACCGTGACAGCTTTCGGCTTCGTGGCCAGGCACGCACTGTGCATGCGCGAGTCGCTCTGTGCTCTAGGAGTGGAAGGCGATCTCCTGGGACCCGTCACGTGTCCCAAGAGATCACCTAGAGGGAGGGGCCACCTAAGGCGAGAGGAGGAGTTGCCTAGGTGGCCTGTAGGTGGAAGTGGGACAGGAAGTCCCACTCCTACCAAAAAAATTACATGTAAAATGTGGCATGTAAGGGGATGAGGAGTGCTTAAAGCGGAAGTTCCACTTTTGGGTGGAACTCCGCTTTAAAGAAAACTGATTTCCCGAACAAAGCAATCAGTGTTGATAGGGGAATCCATCCCACAGAGCTATTGTATGATAGTGGGAGGTTTCCCCACCATCAGAATAAAATGATCATCTCTGGCGGCCATTGTTGCTGGCAGTGATCGAACGAAAAAAAGCTGACAGGCTGGTTATACTGAAGTTGGTTAATCAAATTCAGTACAACTAGCTTGCCCATAGATAGATGGAAATTCAATCAGTCTGTGGCTGGCTTTAGTCTAGCGCAGGGTTTCTCAACTTTTTTCAGTTAAAGCGCCTTTTGAAAGTACAGTGGAACCTTGGATTACGAGTATAATCCGTTCCAGGAGAGTGCTTGTAATCCAAAGCACTCGCATATCAAAGTGAGTTTCCCCATAGAAGTCCATGGAAACAAAGATAATTTGTTCCACATTGACTTTTATTGCATGCAATACCGCATGTGGCCAAGGGGGGCGCTGGAGAGACTCGGAAACCGTTCAGAAAGACTCGTAAACACCTTGGGAACCCTTGAAAAGGCTCGGAAGAACTCGGGAACGGAGTATTTCCGAACAGCTCAGAGTGTCACCGGTGCCCCTGCACCTCTGGTTTGATGCGGTACTGCACAACGCAGTCTTGAATCCTGCTCGAAAAACAAATCAGGATTTGAAAAAAAATTGCGAAACATTTGTTAACCGCCTTACTTGCAATCTGAGGTTCCACTGTATGCAAAATCTCAAAGCCCCACAAAGTGACAGAAAAATCCCTCCTTTAACATCAGAATCCCTAGTCCCCCTCACCCCTTCCTCTTCAGTCCCCCTACCTTTACATCAGAGTCCCCTGCTTCCCCCTTCACATCAGAGTCCCAAGTCGATCTCCACTTTTACAAAACTTTCAAGTCCTGAGGCACCCCACCCCCCACAAGTCCTGAGCCACCCCCCCCTTTACATCAAAGTCCTTATTCCCTTCCTCCCATTTTCACATCAGACTCAATTCCACCCCTCCCATTTCTTCAGATTCCTCCTCAGTGTGTCCTCCCCATCTTTTCACATCAGAGTCCCCTAATATGGAAACACGGCTGCAGCCATGAGCTTGGGGGTCATTTTATTTTAGCCAGCAATTGGCTTTTTTTTTAAAAGTGACGCAGGTGGTTCTACAGCCACCCGATCACTTTTGCACTGCACTGTCTAATTGGGCAACTAAGGGGATGGGGTGGGAGATATATCATTTTGCCCCTGTACAAATCATTAGCAAGATCTCATCCAGAATATGCAGTTCAGATTTGGGCCCGGTTCTCAAAAAGGATATAGGAGAACTGGAAAAAAGTGCAAAGAAGGGCAACCAAACTAATAAGAGGCACGGAGGAGCTCAGGTATGAGGAAAGATTAGAGGGGCTGAATTTATGTGCTTTTTGAGAAGAGCAGAATAAGGGGAGGTGTGATTAACATGTACAAATATATAAGGGGTCCATATAGTGAACTTGGTGTTGAGTTATTCACTTAACCACTTAAGCCCGGACCTTTAGGCAGCTAAATGCCCAGGCCAGGTTTTGCGAATCGGCACTGCGTCGCTTTAACAGACAATTGCGCGGTCGTGCGACGTGGCTCCCAAACAAAATTGGCGTCCTTCTTTCCCCACAAATAGAGCTTTCTTTTGGTGGTATTTGATCACCTCTGCGGTTTTTATTTTTTGCGCTATAAACAAAAATAGAGCGACAATTTTGAAAAAAATTCAATATTTTTTACTTTTTGCTATAATAAATATCCCCCAAAAACATATATAATTTTTTTTTCCCCCTCAGTTTAGGCCGATACGTATTCTTCTACCTATTTTTGGTAAAAAAAAAAAAAAATCGCAATAAGCGTTTATCGATTGGTTTGCGCAAAATTTATAGCGTTTACAAAATAGGGGATATTTTTATTGCATTTTTATTAATCTTTTTTTCTTTACTACTAATGGCGGCGATCAGCGATTTTTTTTCGTGACTGCGACATTATGGCGGACACTTCGGACAATTTTGACACATTTTTGGGACCATTGTAATTTTCACAGCAAAAAATGCATTTAAATTGCAATCTTTATTGTGAAAATGACAGTTGCAGTTTGGGAGTTAACCACAGAGGGCCCTGAACGTGTTAGGCTTCACCTAGTGTGTGTTTACAACTGTAGGGGGATGTGGCTGTAGGTCTGATGTCATCGATTGTGTCTCCCCTATAAAGGGGATGACACAATCGATGCGCCGCCACAGTGAAGCACGGGGAAGCCGTGTTTACATACAGCTCTCTTCAGCTCCGGGGAGCGATCGCGACGGAGCGGCTATAAACGAATAGCCGCGCCGTCGTCCCGGATCGCTCCCCGAGGGAATCCGCCCGCAGCGGGGGTCCCGATCGGACCCCCGACCCGCGGAAAGGCAAGGACGTATATATATACGCCCATCTGCCTGTCCGTGCCATTTTGCGGACGTAAATAGTCGTGCAGGGGGCGTTAAGTGGTTAAGGTCATCACAGAGGAAAAGGGGGCACTCTTTACGTCTAGAGGAAAAAAGATTTCATCTCCAAATACAGAAAGGTTTCTTCACAGTAAGAGCTGTGAAAATGTGAAACAGACTCCCTCCAGAGGTGGTTCTGGCCAGCAGTTCTAGTAGATTGCTTTAAGAAAGGCCTGAATACTTTCCTAAATGTACATAATATAACTGGGTACTGACATTTATAGGTAAAGTTGATCCAGGGTAAATCCGATTGCCTCTCGGGGGATCAGGAAGGAATTTTTTCCCCTGCTGTAGCAAATTGGATCATGCTCTGCTGGGGTTTTTCGCCTTCCTCTGGATCAACTGTGGGTATGGAATTGGGTATATGGGATTGTATGTTTTTTTTTTGATTGAACCAGATGGACTTGTGTCTTTTTTTAACCTGACTAACTATGTAACTTTTAGGCTGGGTTCACACTACTGCGAATTGGACACGGGTTTCCCCTCTCAGCACAAAATGGAACAATTTAATTTTTTTTTACTGGCGCATTAAGGCCCAGATTCTCGTAGATGGGCGTAAAGTATCTCATTTACGTTACGCCGCCGCAAGTTTTACAGGCAAGTGCTTTATTCACAAAGAACTTGCCTGTAAAGTTACGGCGGCGTAGCGTAAATCACCCGGCGCGAGCCCGCCTAATTCAAATTAGCCGGGTATGGGGTGTGGAGCATTTAAATTAAGCGCGTTCCCGCGCCGAAAGTACAGCGCATGCGCCGTCCGGAAAATATCCCAGGGTGCATTGCTCCAAATGACGTCGCAAGGACGTCATTGGTTTCGACGTGAACATAAATGGCGTCCAGCCCCATTCACAGACGACTTACGCAAACAACGTAAATTTTTAAATTTTGACGCGGGAACGACGGCCATTCTTAACATTGGTTGCCCCTCATATAGCAGGGGCAACTTTACGCCGTGCAAACCTAACGTAAACGTCGTAACTTCACTGTGTCGACCGCGCGTACGTTCGGGAATTCGCGTATTTAGCTAATTTGCATACTCAAAAGGGAAAACGACGGAGACGACACCTAGCGGCGAAAAAGAAAAATGCATTTAAGATCCGACAGCGTAAGAGCCTTACGCCTGTCGGATCTAATGGATATCTAGGCGTAACTGATTCTAAGAATCAGTCGCATAGATACGACGGCCCAGATTAGGACTTACGACGGCATAAATGGCGTTGCGCCGTCGTAAGCCCTTTGAGAATCTGGGCCTAAAAGTTTTAATCAAATCCATATAAAATCAACAGTGCTGTCAGAGCCCTGTAGACAGCACAATTAGACCAATCAAAATGGTTCATTTATTTTGCTGGTGCAGACTCAGGAATGTCATTTCATTTCCTATTGATTGTAACAGACTTCTGCTCTATACACCCGCTCCAGTTTTCATAAGTCACCTTAGGGGGTTACTCACCTGCCTGCATTAGTTTTAGTTGCTTCTGTCTCTCTTCTTCCATCTTTTGTCGATAATCGCCAAACATTGTGCGCATCACTTGCCGTTTCTTAACCAATGCCACTTTTTCGCTACGCAGTGTTTTCATAGTACGCATTGCTTCTTCCACTATACAAGAGAAACTCGGGATCAAAACTGATTCTTCATAACACAAAAAACAAAACAAAGACAGGCAGATGCAGCTGTACTTTTGGGGCACAAGACGACAATGAAAAGTTAGTTCCAGTCTATGAAAAAAAAAAAAAAAAAAAGTCAGCCACAGAAGACTGGGAGGAGTGGAGCCTAGTGTGTATGGACCCGTAGGGAGGAGTGGAGTCTAGTGTGTATGGACCTGTAGGGAGGAGTGGAGTCTAGTGTGTATGGACCCGTAGGGAGGAGTGGAGTTTAGTGTGTATGAACCCGTAGGGAGGAGTGGAGTCTAGTGTGTATGGACCCGTAGGGAGGAGTGGAGTCTAGTGTGTATGGACCCGTAGGGAGGAGTGGAGTCTAGTGTGTATGGACCCGTAGGGAGGAGTGGAGTCTAGTGTGTATGGACCCGTAGGGAGGAGTGGAGTCTAGTGTGTATGGACCCGTAGGGAGGAGTGGAGTCTCGTGTGTATGGACCCGTAGGAAGGAGTGGAGCCTAGTGTGTATGGACCCGTAGGGAGGAGTGGAGTCTAGTGTGTATGGACCCGTAGGGAGGAGTGGAGTCTCGTGTGTATGGACCCGTAGGGAGGAGTGGAGCCTAGTGTGTATGGACCCGTAGGGAGGAGTGGAGTCTAGTGTGTATGGACCCGTAGGAAGGAGTGGAGCCTAGTGTGTATGGACTCGTAGGGAGCCCAAATCAATTTTGCTAAATTTTGCCAAAGCAGAAACTCTTGATTTCACTCATCGAGCTTGTTAGGTAAAATTTGTGGGAAAACAAGTAACAATACTTTCTTTATGTAGAGGGTGTTTTTGGAGTATATTTAAAGCGGAGGTCCACCCAAAAGAAAAAAGCCAAAAGGCTACAAAAAAAAAACAAAATTTTGTTTTATACTTACCAGAAGTGGCTGTTACTAGGCAGATCTCCTAATATGCCTCTTCCTTGTCCGGTGGGTCTTCTTTCTTCTCCTCGTCGCGCTGCCTCCTGGGAAATGGGGAGCGGTGTCTTTTGGGACCTTGTGTGTGTCCCAGGAGACAACCGCCCATTCACATAGCGCCGCACGGCTCGCGCATGCGCAGTAGGGAATCGAGCAGCGAAGCTGCAACGTCTCACTAGTTCCCTCACCGAGGATGGCGGTGGGGCAGCCGAGACCTGAGTGATTGCTCGGCTTCGGCTGTCGACATCACGGGCACCCTGGACAGGTAAGTGTCCTTATTAAAAGTCAGCGGCTACAGTATTTGTAGCTGCGGACTTTAACTTTTTTTTTTTTTTTAAGCCAGACCGTTTTCTTTGTATATGATTTTGTTTCCCAATTTGTGTAGATTCTGTCGCTTTGACAGGTTTATTACATTGTAAAATAATCAGGCTGATAAAAGTTTGTCTTTAGCACAAAAAAAATTATAGTTGAATGGAGTTTCCCACTTAAAGCCTATTTCACCGTAGAAAAACTAACGAAAAACCTGTCTCACCGTCAACACTGAACAAATTTAAAGGTTTGGGATTTTAAAAACAATTATGCTCACCTAGTAAAGAAAATTGAAATAATTACGTTTTACTTGGTTTTTTTGTGTCCATTGTTTAAAAGTCACGGTCTCCTCCTGGTCCCTTCCGTGATAGGCGTTTCTCAGCAGACACAGTTCCGCCCATCACGAACATTCTCTCATCCTCGGACTCAGTTTCCCAGCAGACACTGTGTTCAGTGTTCCACCAATCACATCCTCGGACGTCCTTTCATCATCCTCGGACAAGAGGATGTCCTTGATTGGTGGAACTGTGTCTGCTGAGAAACGCCCATCACTGAAGGGACCAGGAGAAGACCACGACTTTTAAACAACGAATGGACGCCCGCAGCCTGTCAATAATTTCAGGTACACTGCCTCAGGCACAGTGAGGCGTGCAAATGGGCACAGTGAGGCGTGCAAATGGGCATTGTTGACCCTCTTTTCCCGCTTACAGTAGCTGCTGCATTCTCACCCTAGACTTATATTCAAGTCAGTACGTTTTCCCATTTTTTTGGTGGTAAAATTAGGTACTTCGGCTTATACGCGAGTATATACGGTATGAGCTAAAGGGAAGCCTCAAATGCAGCCCGACATCAAATCACATCATCAAATGACTGCATGTAATGTTCAATATATGTGATGCATGAAAGGACTGTCAGAGATTTAATAAAGGAAATTATGGTCACAAATAGGTAGATTCACAAAGAGTTAGGCCGGCTTATCTACAGATAAGCCGACCTAACTCTGAATCTAAGCCGACCTATGTTTAAGTGTATGCTCAAACAGAGATACACTTAAACATATCTAAGATAGGCCGGCTTGTGCCGTTCTATCTTAGATTGCAATGTTTCTTTTGGTCACTAGATGGCGCTTCCATTGCGGCCGGCGTAGATTATGTAAATGAGGGGATACGCCGATTCACGACCGAACACAAACGTACGCCAGGCCTATGCCGTCGAATTACGTCGTTTCCGTAAGGGATAGGCCGCCTAAAGTTAGAGCTATGCTCTAGTGGCCTAGCCAATGTTAAGTATGGCCGCCGTTCCCGCCGCAAATTTCGAAATGTGAACGTCGTTTGCGCAAGTCGTCCGCGAATCGGGAGTCACGCCGTTTACGTCCGCGTCGAAATCAATAGGCCCGTGCGGCCTACTTAGCCGCAATGCGCACTGGGAAATGTAGTCGCCCGGCGCATGCGCAGTGTCAAAAAACGTCAATAAACGTGAGGTCAAGCCTCATTTCCATACAACACGCCCCCCTCCAAGTCATTTGAATTAGGCGCCCTTACGCCCGCTCGTTTTAGGCTACGCCGCCGAAAATTAGCAGGTAAGTGGTTTGAGAATCACTACTAGCCTAACTAATTTACGGCGGTGTAGCCTAAAAAGGCTAGGCCGCCCTAAAGTTAGGCGCCCCTACGTGAATCTACCTAAAAGTGTGGATATGCTACATTTTTGGATATGCTGCAGAAGACAACAAAACTGGGAAGAGTTTACATGAAGCGAATACAGATCAATGGTAAATACATGCATGTTATAGATGAGATTTTCCCAAGATATTGGCAAGCTACATTAGATGACAATTGTGATGCATATCAGATTACCAACAATTCGTCCTAATGAGTGCTATACAAACTCAATAAGGAAGCTTGGTAAGTAGGACAGGTTTCTATGTGCAATTAAAGTGGTTAATGAATGTGGTTTATTAATCTTTTTTTCCTATATGGGTGACCTCGTTATGAGTTCCTCTATCACACTGTATTTTTGGTAATCTGGTTTGCTGGTTAGAAAAGTTTGTATAGATTCTGAGATGTACGCAAACCGAAAAAGTCCCTTTTTGTAAGCATTAAACTATACACCTTTTCAGCCCTGTGCATCATGCAAGGTCAAAGTGGAACTACACTTCTTCCGAGCACCACAAACCAAAAATGACATTTTGTATATTCAAAAGAAAACTCACCCACGTCTTCATGCTTTATTATGTTGAGAAATCACTTCATAAAATGCCCCCTTAGCATTTCTGGTCGTGGCCAGCTTGAGTAAGGGCAGACAATTAATTTAGTTTACCAAGGCATGGGTCGAATCTCGAGAGAATTTTCTTTCGAAAATCTTATCTAAGAATTTTTGTTAGTATTTCGCACCATTAGTGGGCTGCAGCAACAGACGATTTTCATGCGGCCATCGAATTGGAGCAGTCGGGCATGTTGGAATTTTTTAATTAATGATGGGAGAATTGTGCAAAAAATGTAATCGAAAAAGTAAATGCCCATGTGCAAGAAAAGAAAATTCCCAGAAAGAAAAGAAGATTCTCAGCCATGAAAATTCTTTTTTTGTTCCAACTTGAGATGAAATTGAAGGCTTGGTTGGCTGAATTTCAAAATCAATGGTGGCACCAATCGGATCACAACACACACAAATTTTCTGATTTTCAAAAGTAAAATTCCTTCGAAATTTGACCATGTATGGCCAGCCTTACTTTACATCCTGGAATATACCACCACCAGATTTTGCACTCTCCAGTTTTAGTACATTAACCCAATAGAGTGCTCCATCATTAGGCCGGGTACAGACGAGCAAACATGTACGATGAAACCGGTCCGTCGGACCGTTTTCACCGTACATGTCTGCCCGGGGATTTCTGTATGGTGGCTGTACTCATCATCATACAGAAATCCGCGCGTAAACAATATGCGGGGCGTGTCCGCGCCGTCGCCGCGACGATGACGCGGCGACGTGGGCGGCCCTGCCAGTTCAATGCTTCCACGCATGCGTCAAAGTCATTCGACGCATGCGAGGGATGGCGGGCGCTCGGACATGTACGGTAGGTCTGTACAGACGACCGAACATGTCCGAGCGGGCAGGATTTCAGCGGGCTGTTTTAAAACAAGTCCAGAAATATTTGCCCGCTGGAAAAAGGCCCGGCGGGCAAATGTATGCTGGAATCCGGTCCGCTCGGGCCTACACACGACCGAACATGTCTGCTGAAACTGGTCCGCGGACCAGTTTCAGCAGACATGTTCGGTCGTGTGTACGGGGCCTAAGACTAACATTGCTGGCCAACCTCACCACTGCTGCATCCACTACTGGGTGGCCACATCCGAGTCTGTCAACAAGGAGGGCTTTATCTGGTGGTTCTGGGGCTTTAGCTTCTTGTTTGTCTTCTTCTGTTCGTCCTTTATAATAAAATGTACGGAGGTGTCTAAAAAGTTTGGTGAATGGTATCCGAAAACAAACAAAACAGAAGATAAACAAATTACCGTTATTGGTCTTCAAAATAATCGATATTCTTCACAAGCAACGTTCAAACAGCTTCCGGAAACTGTCAAAGGCCTTTTTATGAATCAATTGCAGAACCGCCGTTACACGTTCTTGAATTGCCGCAACGTCTGCAAAATGTGCGCCTTTCACAACGCCCTTCAAGCAGGGAAACAGAAATAAGTCTGCAGGCGCCAGATCAGGGGAGTACGGTGGATGATTGAGAACAGGTATGCAGCCCAGAGCCAAGAATTGGTGCACATGGATCCCACAGTGCGCAGGCGCATTATTGTGCAGCAACATCCACTGTCCAGTCCTGTGCAACTCTGGCCAAACAAAAACTTCCTCATAGAATACTCACGGTTGGAACCGCAGGAACAAATTCCTTATGGATGATGCCATCGTTGTCAAAGAAATCGATGAACATTGTCTTGACCTTGGAGTTTTGCAGGCGACTCTTTTTGGGTCACGGGAATGACGGTGAACGTCATTCCACCGTTTTCCGCTTGGATTCCAGATTGAACCGATAGCATCAGGTCTCACCCCCTGTGACGATGGTTTACAGCAAAGGATGAATCCTGGTCACACATGGTAATGAAATCTCCAGAGGTTTCCATGCGTTTTGCTTTCTGTTCGTCTGCGGCACAAACCGGGAACAGATCTTCTGCTTACCCCAATCCAAAGCTCCACTACACTGTGACCCTACCTCTAAGGACCAGTTTACGTGGACATGTTCGGTCGTCTGTACGGCCGACCAGACCGGATTCACGGCCTAGCGGACAGGTTAACAGTGGACAAATGTTTCATAGCATGCTATAAAACATGTCCGCTGGAAGCCTGTCCGTCGGACATGTTCGGTCGTCTGTACGACTCACCGGACATGTCCGCTCGGCCGAAAGCCCTTGCATGCGTCAAAGTGATTAGACGCATGCGTGGAAGCATTGACCTTCCAGGGTCGCGCACCTCGCCGCGTCATCGTCGCGACCACGTCACCGCGTTCGCTGTCCGCGGGGATTTTGGTCTGATGGTGTGTACACACATCAGACCAAAATCCGGCAGCGGACATGTCCGATGAAAACGGACCGGCAGACCGTTTTCATCGGATTGTCTGTCCGTGTGTACGAGGCCTCACACGTTCGACTGTCTACAGCAGGTTTACCCTGATGGTCACATGTACTCCTCTGTAGGTGGAATTTTTTGACGCGTCTCTGGGATAGCCATGTGCATACACCTGGCCCATGTTGAGGGACCTTTCACTGAACTTTTTAGACACTCCTTGTACTTCCTCCATTAGAAAAAATACTGTGCAATTTTTCCCACATAGGAATAGCAATTCAGGGATCATTGGGGGGCCTCTCCTGGCTTTTCCAAACGAATAGCTTGCTTGAACCCAAAATAAAGAGCTCTGAGGGTGAAGTTAAAGTCTGAATATAACTTAATCGGTCTACATACATCTTCTCTTCCTCACCATCAGAAAGTTCTCCTTCCGCTGAAATTTGCGAAGGGGAGGTAACAAAGGGGATGAGGCCTGGTTTGTCTCACAAGGTTGCTCGTTTATGGAGGGATCTGCATGTGGCCTGCCTAGGTATGAAGAGAACTCTGTCAGGGACCTCATAACAAGCATAACGCAGATCACCCTCCATGCTTTCAGCACTGTTGTCCCTTGGTTTCCTCTGTCAAACAGTATTTTCAAACACTCTTGTCCAGCAGTAATCCTTGATGGAGTGTATAGAAGGCAGCAATTCTCTTGAACAGGATCTGGAGCACTCTTAATAGTGGAATCTCTGTAATTTGGAAGAAGACCTTCCATGTTTTGGGTAGGATCTTTGGCTCATTTCCCATGATGAGCTTCTATTAGTTGGGCATGTTGGACTAAAATACAGAGATCCCAGTTAGCACCGGAATGCACCCTTTTAACATCAAACTCTTTCCCTGGGAGATGACCCCCTTACCTATACAAACCATGCAGATCTTTGTCGTGTGGTGATTGCATGGTGCAGGGCAGCTGCAACAAAATGATGCTGCCATTAGTACTATGTGGGACACCATTGTGTAGCCTCAGAGCAAAAGACGATTTACATGTAGGATTCTGGTCAGAAATGAGTCTGAAATAAAGAGCTGCAGCTACAGGCATGCTGTGTATGCCAACCGCCAGCTTTTAAAAAAAAAAAAAAGTCTTGCGCTCTGCCCAATGGGGGTTATAGATGGCGATAAAAATCTGAAAAAGATTTAAAAACTCTTCCGCACTCTATCCAAACCCCCCCAAAAAAAAACACTTTGGCTTAAGTTAGATTTCAAAGTATATCCTCCATCAGCTTATTGTGACACACACAGTATGGCCCAGGTTCACATACATCGCCCAGAGGCGATTCAGTTCGCATGAGTTGCGCTATACAAGTCATTCATATTTATGCGGGCGTAGCGTATCTAATATACGCTAGGCCAACGCAGCGCACAGAGGCAAGCACTGGATTCACCAAGCACTCGCTCCCACTCGCTCTTAAAGATACGCTGGGTTTCCTCGGCGTAAGCCAGCGTAGGTGGAAGTGGGCGTGAGCCATGCTAATGAGACGTGACCCCATGCAAATGATGGGGCAAGCACCATAGAAGTACTTAAAATGAACGGCACATGCGCCGTCCCGTGGACGCATCCCCGTGCGCATGCTCAGAAACACGTCAGAACTACTCCCTAAGATACGACGGATCACTGCCTACGACGTGAACGTAACCTACGCCCAACCCTATTCACGTACAACGTAAACGACAAAAGATACGACGGCTCTGTTCCCTGGTCCATACCTTTGCATGAGTTGCGCCTCCTATATGGGGAATAACTTTACGCCGGACTTACGCAAACCACAGCGCAAGTACGTTCGTGAATCAGCGTATCTCCCTCATTTGCATATGTGCATAGAAAATAAATGGGAGCGGCAAATGCGCCCAGCGTAAATATGCGCCCACGATACGCCGGCGTAGGAAAGTTACGTCAGTCGGATGAAGCCTATTTTCAGGCGTATCTCAGTTTATGGGCACGGCGCATAGATACGACGGCGCATACTTACACTTACGCAGCGTATCTCGAGATACGTCTGCGTAAGTGCTTTGTGAATCTGGGCCTATATATATATCAAGGCTGCTTTAATACAAAAAGGGATATCCTTACCTTGTTTGGATGTTGACTTCTTTCGCTGTAGTCCTATTTTCAGCTGTTCCACACACCAGTCCAGCTCCCTCTGCAAGTCACTGTCTCCCAACTGTGACATGAGAGGCAACAGGTTACTTTGTTAAATAAATATGTACACAATTTGCATTTACTGGTTGTAATTTTACATCATGAATCTCCAGATAATATGATCACAGCATTAATGAATGACTAGCTAAAGTCACGATGATGTTGTTGCTCATAGCAACCAACCACAATTAAACTTTTACTCACCGAGATAGGAGAGTTCCGGCTGGCACTGCTTTAGTTTCTTTTTATGAATCTATGCATTTCAAGTAGACCTTCATTCAACAGTGAAAGTGCTGCATTTTCAACTACCTAACACTTTTGACATTATTATTATAAAGGATTTATAAAGCGCCAACATTTTTTGCAGCGCTTTACAACATTAGTGCAGACAGTACAGTTACAATACAATACAGGAGGAATCTAGGCCAGCAGTTTACCCGGACGTTCACCCTGTTCAAAGATCTTTTGTTTACTAATAACTTGCGCCTAGCTCGCTTCTGGCACAGCTGATCAACCACCCTAGTTTCAAGGTTCAGTTGTGCCAGTGTAGCAGGCAGTGGCGGTACGTCCATAAAGGGGCGCATTGGCGCCGCCCCCTCTCTCCTGCCACCCCTCTATCACCATAGATAGATTCATGCAATGCATGAATCTATGGTCGCCTCTGCCACCCCCTATTCAGGTGCCGACCTCTTTTCGAGTGGTGCCGAGCCTGAATTACAGCGCTGGGTATTTTTTGGAAGCACCCGATTAGAGCCATAGGCGTGCAAAAAGGTAAACAGTGAGCTTGCTGTTCACTTAGCATTGTGTTAGGAAAGCGAATATTCATTTGCTTTCCTAACACTGAACCGCCTCTCAGACAATCAGGTGCTTGGGTCTGTTACCTGGAAAAAATCAAGAGATGGTGTTGCGCTCCAAGAGCATAGAATGGTGCAATTGGTAAAATGTATAAATAACCAAAATAGTTACCTGTCACCTGCCGAAAACGACAGGCGCTGCGATTGGACGCCTATTGGGCGTCCAATCATAGCAGAGGATGGGAAGAGAGGACAGGAGACATTGAGGAGCATGGAAGACATTGCCGTAACCGCTGCCCCACCGAGACAGGCAAGTGCCAGGCAGGCGGGGGATGCACAGTTGGCGGCAATCGATTGGCACAGTTAGGGGCAATTGATTTTTTTTTTCAGTTTGTTTGCGCCCCCCCCTAAAAATTTTGAGCACCAGCCCCTGCGGGTAACAGGTGATGACGCGTATTGTTCTTCCAGTTCAGTCAGCTGAGCAGTAGCTTGAACATAGCCGGATTTAGAATTTCTTCTAAACCTGGAAATGTATTCGGTGAGAAGCATTCGGGCATGTTTTTTAAACGCTTCCCAGACTGTCAGTGGTGAGGACGTATCAGCATTAGTGTCAAAACAAGAATTTCCATTCCATGACCAGTCTGTCAGTATCAGGGAGAACATTTAACCAGAAGGGGTTTAATCTCCAGTTCAATATCAGGGGGATGTTGTAGGGTGTCAGCTCAACTCAATAGGGCGAATGATCCGACAGTCAGGGGCCAGACCTAGCAGTTTGCATCCCCGGGATTAAGGTACGAGAGAGCCAAATTAAATCTATTCAGGACATGGTAGAGTGGGACTAGAGAAACAAGAATAGGCCTGTCGATTAGGATGTAGGTGCTGCCAGGTATTCACCAGATTAAAGCTCGTCATCAGACGACTAAACCTAGAGTCCCAATCCAGCAGAGGCATCTGCGATCCCAGGCCCATTCAGTCCAGACAAGGATTAACCACCATATTAAAATTCCCCAACCATATAGCCGGTATAGAGGGATGTTTGGCCATAAAATAGAATCCAACACCGAGATCGGTGGAGTTATATGGAGAGGAACGTACCAAGCCAAGATTAATAATAGGTTACCTGCTATCTTAGCGTGTAGGAAAACATATCTACCCTGAGGGGGTCCAACACCACCGTCTGGAGTTCAAAGGACACTGACTTGGCTGTAAACATGGAGTCGCCCATTCAATCCAGGGGCGCGGCAGCATTTTCAAAGAACGAATGGGCGGACAAGGCTCCTTACACAAATATATAACTGGGGTCATTTTTTTGTTAACTATATTTCAATTCCTTAACAAATATGCAAGGTCCTTTTTAAATACCAACGTCTGTGAATCATCTTACCTGACCATCTTCCCTCGCTGGAGGTGATTTCTCTGTGTCCGCTTTGTGTTCCTCCACCTTCTTTTCTGCTTGGGCACAATTATTCTTTTTCTGAGCCTTTTTCTTCTTCTTTTTCTTTGAAGAGTCAGTTAAACTTTGCAAAGCAGCTTCCAGCGTTAAGTTCTGATTGGCCGATAACCCTGAAGCCTCTCCCAAACTAGACACACTTTGCGATGAGGCTTCTTGTGACTCTGCAACATTTTTGACCGCCGACAATGAATGATTAGTGCTGGGCTTGTCGGTTGAAGTGTCTGCAGTAGAGGCAAGACCTTCACAGTTCGGAGATGAAGATACTGTATCCTCTGGGATCTGGAAACTGAAGGTGAAGCCAGACCCTTCCTCAGTGCCCAACAGGTTGCCTTTACTGTTGACGTCGGTCTGTTTACACGTGGCTTGGCTGTCCTCTGTGTTTTCTGGCCCAGCTTCTGCATGGTCATCAGTTTTTTCTGGGCAGAAATTGAAGCTAAAACTATTGTCAGACGGGGTGAACCATTGTGTGCTGGTGCTCTGACCGTCCCTGGGGCACTTCCTGTAGGCCACACTGCGAGAATCTGGATGGATCACTTCTTGAATCTGAACTTGAGGAGGAGATGCTTTGGCATGAAGGAAACATAAAACAACAGTGAAAGACTGACAATATAACCCACAAGGTAAAAAAAAAAAAACACACACACACACACACACACACACACACACACACACACTTGCTTAAAACAGTTTTGAGTCAGAAATGCATGACCACCAAACATTCTTTAACCACCTGAAAACGAATCTATTAGCTTCTTGGGCACAGTACCAAATCCTGAGATTTATGTTCCACCTGAGAACTAGCAGCAAGCACCTGTGAAAAATATGGAGGTTTCTATTGTTGACTCTGATTCTGCAATTACTTATTACCTAGCTGTCATGCTGACCCTTTTCTTTCATACTTGAGTCACTAATTGTTCCGAGTCAGAATGTCAGGGTGTGTGAAAAGACTATAGTCCCTCTTAAAGTGGTTGTAAAGGCAGAATCCTCCCAGCCCCCACCCCCTTATATTTACCTGATCTTGATCCAGCAATGTGCATGAGAGCAGCATCTCTGCCAGCTCCGTCCCTCCTCACTGAGCAGATTAATAGCAGCTCCTGTTGCTGTCAATCAAGCTTTGTGACAAGGGAGTGGGGGGGCGTGACGAGCCGCCCTGCCTGCGTCAATAGACGAGGACAAGGCAGATCAGGAGCGAGCCTGAATGAGTGCCCCCATAGAAATTGGCTTTCTTTTGAAAGTGGGCCATTTACTGAAGAGGAGCCAGGAATGCCGATAGGGGGACCCCCAGACGAGGAGGACGGACCGTTGAAAAGCCTGTGGAGATAGTGCCCCTGGAGTGGCAGTCCAGGGGTGCCATTCATTGCACGAGTGTGTGAGGGGCACTCATCGTTTGGCACCTTGGTCACGATCTCCACAAACACACTTTTTAACACCTGCCTCTAGGGCCGAGCCTTTTGGCTAGGACCAGAGGAATTTTTGTTCCTGGCCGGAGGGCCGGCCATCGTATTGCCAGGTGGCCACTTTCCACTCACCATTCCCACCTTCCTTTTCCCCCCACTTTCTTTTTTATTTTACCCCCGTTTGTCACGTTTTGTCTTCTTTTTGTTTGGTGCACTGCACTTTTAGTGTGACGAGTAGGGTGCTGGTCCTCGGGCCTGCTCTGAAAGTCTTGGGAGTGGGTGGACATGGCCTTCTGGCTTAGTTCGCCTGCTCTCATGGGGTCTCCCTTCGGGGGAGCCTCACCGAGGAGGGTTCTGTTTCGGCAGTCCCTCCCAGGACGTTCGGTCCTTGTGGCTTTGGCTGCTTGGGCCAAGGTGGGTCCATGTGGCTTCGGCTGCATGGACCGCAGTTTACTCTTTTCCCTGCCAGGAGCCTAACGCCCCAGGGGATCAGAGCTGGGCCCTTTTCGGAGGGCCACTTGACGATGCACCCGTCACATTTTTTTTTGTGTTTCACTCTTTATGTGTGTGCACATTTTTTACTGCACCGGGTGAAGTTTTTGGGTTGTGTTATGCACGCCACAGGCTTTTCAATTGAGCCTTGGTCAGACATTGGAAGACCACTCCTCGACCTACACTTTCTGAAGTTATCCAAATAATCAATACCCATGGCTCATATGAACAACTATTTGCCTCCGGGGTCGGTAATACAGAGATTAGTAAATTCTGGGAACCTTGGAACGAATGGTATAAGGTTCAACCCGGACCTGGCCCTCCATGAGTTAGCTCTTGCCTGACACAATGCAGATATACTGCCCACTGCTAAAGGTGATTGACTGCGTCTGTTTCTAATGCCCGAGTTTCAGTCTGCTATTCCGTTTGCTTTTTCTTGTTATTTCAGTTGTATTATCTCATTTTAGTCATGTTGAGTTTGGTGATGTACTATTACCTCGGTTCTACATGAAAAATGGCCCTTCTGGCGTGATGGGTTACGGGTATCCAATTACTCTCATCTGTTATGTACACCATCTTAGTATTGTATGGATAAGATGCCTCCTCACCTTGTGATCCAACTCACTTATAGGTGTCTTTGTATTTTTTTTTTGTTCATGTCACTTATGTTTAAAACTGTCAAAACTAATAAAAACTATTGAAACGAAAATATATAAAAATATTTTTTTTCCTCAGTTTAGGCCGATGTGTATTCTTCTACATATTAAAAAACAAAAACGCAATAAGCATTTATTGATCGGTTTGAGCAAAAGTTATAGCGTTTACAAAATAGGGGGTTCGTTTTATGGCATTTTTATTCATTTTTTTCTTTACTAGAAATGGCGGCGATCAGCGATTTTTATTGTGACTGCGACATTATGGCGGACGCATTCGGACACTTGACGCATTTTTGGGACCATTGTAATTTTTACAGCGATCAGCGCTATAAAAATGCACTGATTACTGTAAAAATTACACTGGCAGTGAAGGGGTTAACCACTAGGTGGCGCTGTAGGGGTTAAGTGTTCCCTATGGAGTGATTCTTACTGTTAGGGGGGCGTGGCTACACATGACACGTCACTGATGACCATTCCCGATCACAGGGAACAGCCATCAGTGACAGTGTCTGCAAGCACCGGAATGAGATAAAGATTGGTTTCCAGCTCAGCCCACCTGCATTCTGATTTCCAACGGTTCATCTTTTATATGCTTTCTGGGGTCTTCTTTTAGTTAAGAGACCGCCGGACATCTGGTAAGAGGCTAAAATTTGCTCTCGGTGGTGGATCACTGCTTTGGGATAGTCACTTTTTAGAACCTTGGACTTATTTGTGGATTTATAAGGTTCATCTCCTCTTTTCACTACACGGGTGAATAGAAGCCTTGCCGTCCCCTCAAGGACTTTATTTCTTCTATTTCCTTACCTTCACTCATGGACATTGATTTATTACATGCTGTTTGGTATCAAAATTTGTATAAATTTATTTAGCGCATCTTGTTTTTTTTTCCTTTCATTGTGTAATAACACTGTTTAAAGCCTATTGATGCTCAGAGGTGTGAATACCTTTCATGCGGAGACAGAACGTCTGTCTAAAGATGTGGATTGAGAGGGATTTAATGTGTGATGGTGTTTTGTTTGAATTCTGTTAATGAAGGAATGTGACTTCTCAGGTGCAGTGATAATTATAGCCCGGCGCCGAGATGTCTGGAATGTTTAGCAATTAGCCATCTGAAGGTGTATTGAAGCCCCCCAGGGTGTGATGTGTGGGTGGAGAGTTTGATGGTTCCTTTCATACTTGAACTGTATATAAACTTGAGAGCCAACCATTAAAGTTGTCTTGCATTTGAAACCAGAACAGAGCTGTGTGTCTCGTGTCTGGGGGGAATTCTTATGGGTCGTGTTCGCTTGCCCGATTGTGGAGTGTCAATAAGCGGTCTTGGGTGGAATGGAATATCGTGAACGGATTTAACCCCTGTCCCATTTGGGAGTCCGTTACAATGATGACCCAAAACACACAGCTAAAGCAACAAAGGAGTGGCTCAAGAAGAGGCACATTAAGGTCCTGGAGTGGCCTAGCCAGTCTCCAGACCTTAACCCCCAAAAAAATATGTGGACGGAGCTGAAGGTTCGAGTTACCAAAACATCAGCCTCGAAAATCTTAATGACTTGGAGAGGATCTGCAAAGAGGAGTGGGGCAAAATCCCTCCTGAGATGTGAGCAAACCTGGTGGCCAACTACAAGAAACGTCTGACTTCTGTGATTGCCAACAAGGGTTTTACAAAAACGTTGACATGACTACAAATTCAATCAAAGAAAACTAGTTTGTCACAATGTTCCCTTACATTTTTATTAAAGTATTCATTGCTTGAAAAGTGTAATGTTGACCCAGAGCATGAATAATAATGGATTTACCATCCTCCAGTGGACGAATGCTGTGAAAGTAAAGATGAATGTGATCTTTCCCAGTATTCTCCCTGCAGTCATAGACACGACAACATGGCTGCCCTTCTGGATCTCTCCAAGAGATGAGCTTGGGCATTCTCATCTGTAACCAGAGCTCTGAATTCCCAACTTTTAGTACCCCAAGCCATGGGCTGGGTCAATCCTCGTGTGATTTGGGGGTGGGGAGTGACCCAGCACGCAGCTCAATGGAATACCAAAAGGGTAAATTTCAGGAGTTCAGGTTAGAGAGGAGTTAGGACACTCAAGCTCATTTTGAATCTCTATATGGGAGGAATGATTCTCCATTCTCGACTATTACAAAAATGCAAACCTGCTTTTTCTTTTTGTTTTCTCTCCTCTGTCATTTTTTGACGGTAGTTTCCAAATACTTGATTCATGACCTGCCTTTTCTTCACAAAGGGGGCTTTCCGAGAACGCAGGACCCGCAGTATCCTTTGAGTATCTTGTTCTATTAAAAATAAAATTATGCATAGGCTGCATTAAGGTGAAAAAACACAGGAGGGTTTACAACCCCTTTAAACTGTGAAGAGTGTTTTTTCACTGTTAGGCCCTGTACACACGCTCAGTCCATCCGATGAAACGGACTGAAGGCTGAAGTCTGATGGTCTGATGTGCCTACACACCATCAGTTCAAAATCCGATCGAGTACAACGCAGTGACGTAAAACACGACGTGCAGAGAAAAATGAAGTTCAATGCTTCCAAGCATGCGTCGACTTGATTCTGAGCATGCGCGGGTTTGGAACTGATGCTTTTGCGTACTAACCATCAGTTTGGACCGATCGGTCAGGTGTCCATCGGTCCAATTTTAAAGCAAGTTCTAAAACTTTGGTCTGAAGGACAAAAGTCCGATGGGCCATACACACGGTAGGTTTGGACCGATGAAACTGAACTTCATTCCTTTTTTATCAGTTTGGACTGATCGTGTGTACAAGGCCTTAGAGGTAAGGATGTGAACTCCCTACCACAATTGGTGGCGTTAGTGGGAAGCATAGACCGTTTCAAAAAACTCTTAGCAAACACAGTATACAGGGCTATAGGAAATTTTTTTGACACAAACACACCCACACAGGTTGAACCAATTAGACCGTGTTATTCAACATTACCAACTATGTAATTATGATAATTAGACAATAGGCTTCCTATGTATTATCTCACACTCTTGGAAATGTTAAAGTGTGGCGCTGAAAATTATGATTTTGATGTGATCAAAAAATATATGAATAGGTGAATAAGAGGGTGCTATCTATATGAATTGGACCATTAGACTGCGCTCATTTCAATATACACACAGAAGGTAATAAATGAATATTAACCACTTCCTGCCCGGTCAATATACAATTGACGTCTGGGAAGTGGTTGTAAAATCCTGACTGGACGTCTATTGACGTCCTGCAGGATTTCATGCCGCCATATCAGTGCCCGCAATCGAAGAAGAAAACTTACTTGTTCACAAAAAAAAATAAAAAAACACAAGATTTTCGGTCTTTTTATAGTTGTTGCGCAAAAAATAAAAATCGCAGAGGTGATCAAATACCACCAAAAGAAAGCTCTATTTGTGGGAACAAAATGATAAAAAAATTGTTTGGGTACAGTGTAGCATGACCGCGCAATTGTCATTCAAAGTGCGACAGCGCTGAAAGCTGAAAATTGGCTTGGGCAGGAAGGTGCGCAAGTGCCTGGTATGGAAGTGGTTAATAAAACAACTAAAATGAATGGTGCATAAAACACAAACATCCTGATAAACAAAGTGTATAGATGTACAAAGAGATAGATAAATATCTATATTGAACATCAAGGTGATTGTGTTAATAAACACCAAAGTGACAATAAACCAAGTGTGTTGGTAAACAAGTATAAAGTCCAAAAAATTCCACTGAAATGAAAATGACTATATAATCAGTTGTCTGTAGGTAATCCACCACCGTGAAGATTGAAGGCTTACCAAACGAGTTGGACCCAGCGAGGCTTATGCCTGAGGAGTCAAACGGGGCTTGTTGGTGTATCTCACTCAGGAAGAATTAACCGCTTGGGATCCGCGCTATAGTCAAATGACGGCTACAGCGCAGATCCCAAAATCCAAGTGGACGTCAATTGACGTCCGCCCCTTTGCGCGTTCCCCGCGCGCGCTCAAGAACGCGCAGCGGGGAAACTCTGTGTTGGCCGTGTCCCTTGGACACAGCCAATTACAGATCGCGAACGGCCAATCAGAGTGGCCGTTTGCGATGCGATGCGATCTGTGCGGCCAATGAGAGATGATCTCATATGTAAACATATGAGATCATCTCTCGAAGCCGTTTTACACAGAGACAGCGGTGCTGTCTCTGGAGAGGAGACCGATCTGTGTCCCTTGTACATAGGGACATAGATCGGTCACCCCCCCCAGTCACGCCCCCTCCACCTACAGTTAGAACACAATGCAGGGATACATTTAACCCCTTCCTCCCCCCCCTAGTGTTAACCCCTTCAATGCCAGTCACATTTATACTGTAATTAGTGCATATTTATAGCACTGATCGCAGTATAAATGTGAATGGCGCCAAAAATGTGTCAAAAGTGTCCGATGTGTCCGCCGTAACGTCGCAGTCCCAATAAAAAAAATCGCAGATCGCTGCCAGTTTTAGTAAAAAAAATAAATAAAAAATAATAATTCTGTCCCCTATTTTGTAGGCGCTATAACTTTTGCGCAAACCAGTCGCTTATTGCGTTTTTTTTTTTTACCAAAAATATGTAGAAGAATACGTATCTGCCTAGACTGAGGGAAAAAAAAAAGTGTTTTGTGGGGAAAAAAGGACGTCAATTTTGTTTGGGAGCCACGTCGCACGACCACGCAATTGTTAGTTAAAGCGAGGCAGTGCCGGAAGCTGAAATTTCACCTGGGCAGGAGGGGGGTATATGTGCCCAGTAAGCAAGTGGTTAAACAAGTACGACTTCCAATGGAACCAGGCAGAGATATATCACAGAGTTGACATCAATGAATATAGACCATGGATGGAGCAGCAGTACTTCACATGTAAATCCTCCCAATGTAACATATAGTAGAAGGAAAAAGATTGGGCCACATAGTGTAATTCCGTTTCAAAATTAGAACATTTATTAAAAATATAAAATGATCACTCACATTTGAGAAGGCATATAAAGCGAATAAAATCAGGGGAGTGACTGGAATTACACTATGTGGCCCAATCTTTTTCCTTCTACTATATGTTACATTGGGAGGATTTATATGTGAAGTACTGCTGCTCCATCCATGGTCTATATTCATTGATGTCAACTCTGTGATATATCTCTGCCTGGTTCCATTGGAAGTCGTACTTGTTTAATTCTTCCTGAGTGAGATACACCAACAAGCCCCGTTTGACTCATCAGGCGTAAGCCTCGCTGGGTCCAACTCGTTTGGTAAGCCTTCAATCTTCACGGTGGTGGATTACCTACAGACAACTGATTATATAGTCATTTTCATTTCAGTGGAATTTTTTGGACTTTATACTTGTTTACCAACACACTTGGTTTATTGTCACTTTGGTGTTTGTTAACAAAATCACCTTGATGTTCAATATAGATATTTATCAATCTCTTTGTACATCTATACACTTTGTTTATCAGGATTTTTGTTTTTTATACACAGGCATGTACTGGCCATAGGGACTACAGGAAGTTTCCCAGTGGGCCGATGGCTTAGTGGGCCGGTTTCAGTGACAGCCTGTCAAAGTAATGGCTGCACAGCTCGCCCTCCACTTCATGCAGTGATGTGAGAAGGGTGAGAAAAATACAGAGGAGAATAAGTGAAATAATAAAAGAGGTGAGTGAGGACTCCTTATGTTATGCTACTTATGTTTTTTTGCACAATTGCGTATAGTTTATATACTGGTTTTTTGCTTGTTTGAAAACTTAAAGTGGGCCAGTCTGGATGAAGTCCAGGGCCAAATTTTAGTCTCAGTCCAGCCCTGTTTATACACCATTAATTTTGGTTGTTTTATTAATATTCATTTATTACCTTCTGTGTGTATATTGAAATTAGCGCAGTCTAATGGTTCAATTCATATAGATAGCACCCTCTTATTCACCAATTTATATATTTTTTGAGCACATCAAAATCATGATTTTCAGCGCTGCACTTTACCATTTCCACCTTGCCTATATACAGTATACCTGTTGTGCAGGCAGCTATTATATATAAACACACACATACACCACTTGCGCAGTTTTCCTTCTTTTCTTATATCACACTCTTACCTTGCTGTTGGGTTGGATTACGCCGCAGGAGGGCGGTTTCTAGCTGTTGGATACACCAGTCCAGCTCATCTTGAAACGTTCCTTGCGGAGCCTAGAAAAAAAAAAAAATCTGTTATATGCAAACTGCATCAACTCTGGTTCATTATTAAAGTGGCTCTAAAGTCCAATTTCTTTTTAACCCCAATGCATTTTCTCCTGTCCCCACTCCAACCCACTTATCCATTCCTGTCACTATTCTAGTGCCGTCTAAGCTGCAGCACCACTCCTCTCACTTTCTGGTCTTACAGGAGACACAGAGCAATGGGAGGCATAAGCTCCTGCTGCTGTCAGTCAAACTCCTGTGAGGAGGGAGTAGGGGGCATGGTTCACAGGCACTGTGTGTCTATAGACACACACAGCAGCTTGCCAAGGAGGAACCCGATGGAGAGGGAAGAAGAGAACACCGGTGGGAGTATGCCAAAGAGGGGATAAGGGATCTTTCTGTTGCACAGAGCAGGCAAGTATAACCCCTTTTTTATTTTAGCCCCCAAAAAAAAAAAAAAAAAACTTTAATATCACTTTAAGGCACTGGAAATAACACATGCTGTAGCCCATATTATCAATTCAGATCTTAATGAACTATATCAAGAAATAGCTTAAAAAAATGGCAAACTACAAATATAACTAGGGACTTCTCGTAGCAGAACTCCTGGCTCCAAATATTACAGTGACCCTATCACCACAGGTTAACTTTTACAAAAGCCCATCTGTAAAAGAAACAAATTATTACACAGCATTTATATAGTGCCAACAGTTTGCACAACACTTTACAGTATAAGGCCCCTTTCACATTGAGGCGTTTTTCATGCGGTACAGCGCTAAAAATAGCGCTGCTATACCGCATGAAAAATCATGCCCTGCAGACTTCAATGTGAAAGCCCGAAGGCTTTCACACTGAAGCCGTGCGCTAGCAGGAGCGCTCCAAAAGTCCTGCTAGCCGCATCTTTACTGCGGTATAGGAGCGGTGTGTTCACCGCTCCTATACCGCGCCCTCCCATTGAAATCAATGGGAAAGAGCGGTATTAACCCTTTTTCGGCCGCTAGCGGGGGGTTAAAACCTCACCGCTAGCGCCCGAATATCGCGGTAAATACGACGGTATAGCCGCGCTACAAATATCGCGGCTATACCTTCACCGCGGCTCCACGCCTCAATGTGAAAGAGGTCTAAGAGTACAGTTACAACACAAGACAAGGGGGTTAGGAGCAGTGCTGTGGAGTCGGAGTAGATTTTGTACAGAGAAGGAAAGGTGAGAATCTACGTAAGGTTTGTTTTCCATTGGTGTTCTAGTTGGGAAGATTCGCACCTCCTTTTCTTGTGACATGGTGTTATGAGGACAGAAAGTAATGGGATCTCTCTCCGATTCACATAGTAAAAGCAACAAAAGAACAATTGTTTAGCTGTCAGGTTTTTTTTGCCCTCTCCAAATTCCTGTTACAGCAACTTCCCATTTTCTGTCTTGGTGTCACTGGTACAAAAAGCAACTAGAAAAGTCCCAGAGGAGAACAGGAACAGCAATAGGGTCTGACTATTACCAAATCTACTGTAAAAAAAAGTTTTGTCTGGAGCCATTTTTGCTGCTTGAAATTGTCGGACATTTGCCCCGTGTATAGCCATCTTTAGACTCACCTCCTCCATGTCTGTCCAACACTACTTCTTGATGATCACCAGAGAGTTACTCAGGGCATTGCTGAATGATGGAAAAAACGATTAAAACAAAAAAAAAAAAAGAAAGGAAAAATAAAACATATCACTAAAATTATATTCATGGTCAAATTTTAACCGGAGCAAAAAAAAATTGTATATAGCCTGTAGCAACAACATGTGCATATCCCCCACCTTTTTGAGAGGAGATGGGAGGGACGCCTCTTAGAAGAAGAAATATGGGAAGGGACACCTCATGTTAGTAGTCACATAGACAAGGAAAAGTTCATAGACAAAAAAAAGACTGGGTGATGGAAACCAATTGTGAGGAAGCATGGAAGCCATAGGCTGACGTTCCATTGCAATTTTGTAGCAGAGGTTAACAGTCGCTTCATACTACTAATGCCAGCGAGTAACAGCTTGCAAATTAAAGTTGAACTCTTGTGAAAAAAGTTATCGGCTCCTGCAGGATCCATCTGAGCTGCTAGACTGGTGTCCATAGTCTCTGCTCCCCTAGGCTCCAGGGGCCACAGGTCCTCCGACGTCATCAACCAGTGCCGGAACATAGTCATCCAGTGTCCAGGGTGAAGATGACAAATTGTACCCCCTTCCCTCTGCTGCTGTGGGCTCAATTGTCTTCTGCAGCTGGGACCCATGATACTAGAACTACAGTACAGCTTCTGCCTGATAGGTGCAAAAAAATAAAATACAACAAGAAAAGAAAACTACGGTGTGTGGCCAGTCCACTAGAGACATCACTGGTCCAGTGGCGGCTGGTGCTCAAAATTTTTGGGGAGCCGCAAACGAAAAAAAATAAAAAATTGCAGCCTCACTGTGCCTATCACATGCAGCCATTGTGCCATCAAACGCAGCCACTGTGCCATGCCACCAAATGCAGCCACTGTGCCATCAATTGTCACCACTGTGCCATGCCATCAAACACAGCAACTGTGCCATCAATTGTCACCACTGTGCCATGCCATCAAATGCAGTCACTGTGCCATCAATTGTCACCACTGTGCCATGCCATCAAATTCAATCACTGTGCCATCAATTGTCACCACTGTGCCATGCAACACAGCAACTGTGCCATCAATTGTCACCACTGTGCCTTGCCATCAAATGCAGTCACTGTGCCATCAATTGTCACCATTGTGCCATGCAACACAGCAACTGTGCCATCAATTGTCACCACTGTGCCATGCCATCAAACGCAGTCACTGTGCCATGCCATCAAACGCAGCCACTGTTCCATCAATTGTCACCACTGTGCCATGCCATCAAACGCAGCCACTGTGCCCCTCAATTGTCACCACTGTGCCATGCCATCAAACGCAGCCACTGTGCCCCTCAATTGTCACCACTGTGCCTATTGTCACCACTGTGCCCCATGATAACACTGTGCCCATTGTCACCACTGTGCCCCATGATGCCACTGTGCCCATTGTCACCTCTGTGCCCATTGTCGCCCCTTTTCCTGTAAAAAGCACTTACCTGAAGCTTCCATGTCCTCCCTCGATGTCTTCTGCCGCCGTGGTGAAGCTTCAGCCAATCAGGTTCCTGATAACCAGAATCCGGGAACCTGATTGGCTGAAACGGCTGTCAGTCTTATGCAAGGAACGCAGATTGCCTGCGCTCCGAGTATAGACATCCGAGAGCCGGAGGGCGGTACTGGAAAAGCCTATCAGAGCCGCTGGCTTTACTAGTAGTCACCAAGGGCAGCTACCTCTCCTGCCCCATCCAACTGCAACCCGGCCTTGTCCTCAAGTACAATGCAGAGCCCATAGCCCTGCAAAGGATATGAGGATGCCGAGAACAGTCCACTGCCAGAGGATAGAGGAGCAGAGGAGAGTGCCAGCTGATTTTTCTGGTACTCTAAACAAGCATTTAAAGGGGTTGTAAAGGTTTATGTTTTTATTTTCTTAATAGGTTCCTTTAAGCTCGTGCATTGTTGGTTCACTTACCTTTTCCTTCAATTTCCCTTCTAAATGTTTTTTTTCTTTGTCTGAATTTCTCACTTCCTGTTCCTCCTCAGTAAGCTGTTCTGGCTGACTAACCCCCAGTCAGAACAGCTCGGATGATGGGGGCAAGCTTACTGAGGAGGAACAGGAAGTGAGAAATTCAGACAAAGAAAAAAAAAACATTTAGAAGGGAAATTGAAGGAAAAGGTAAGTGAACCAACAATGCACTAAAATAAAAAACAAACCTTTACAACCCCTTTAATCTTTGCAACGAAGGGGCAGCCCTACTGCAAAGGTAGATCTTTAGGCCTGGTTCACACCTATGCATTTTTTAGTGCGTTTTCAGTTTTGCAGAAACACGCTACAGTCCATTTATCATGGTTTCCTATGGATGTAGTTCACATCTGGGCATTTTACGGAAAGGGCCAGGGTGTTTTTTTTTTCTGGTTTTTGGCTCCCTAGACTTCAATGGATCAAAAATGTGCATTGAAAAACGCAACATGCACCTGGAATATGCAAACTGCATAGGTGTAAATCAGGCCTTACTTTCCCCATGGGAGGGCTGCTGAGTCGCTGGTGATAGTGCTACAGCTTTGGGCTGTGTTAGAAATCGCTTTCAGAGATTTATTTTGTACCCAAGATCTAGGTTATTTACGAAAGGCAAATCCACTTTGCACTACAAAGTGCACTTGAAATTGCACTGGAAGTGCCGTCGCTGTAAATCTGAAATGAGGGGAAGCTTTGCCGATTTTATTATTCAATTCAATCATGTACAAGATAAAATGCTGTTTATTTTCCTTGCATGTCCCCCTCAGATCTACAGCTACTGCACTTCCAAGTGCACTTTCAGTGCAATTTCAAGTGCACTTTGCACTTGTAGTGCAAAGTGGATTTGCCTTTAGTAAATAACCCCCAAAGAGATGAATGAAGAGCAATCAACAGATAGTGAGGAGGTGATGCGACGCCCGTTTTAACCTTATGTTTGCCAAACAAACACACCATAACCGTGTGTTGTGCAAATGGCTGTGACAATTCCCTATTCACTTGAATCACAATATCATGACAGGTTTTTATGCCACGGGTGTGAAGTAAAGCTTTGCGACTGAAGCATGTAAACAGTAAGGATGAGCTCCGGCGTGTTCGCATAGAACACGTGCAGAGCCCGCCAGGAAGTGTGCACGGCGCTGTGCTAATCACAGCCAGGGAGACATTGTCCCGATGCTCGGCTGCAGAGATCGGGAAATGTCTCCCTGGCTGTTATTAGCGCAGCACCGTGCACACTTCCTGGCGGGCTCTGCACGTGTTCTATGCGAACACGCCAGAGCTCATCCTTAGTAAACAGCCCTGTCTGCAGCCATTGTAGCTTTAAATAGACTTTTTTTTTTTTTTTTACCATCATACTTACCTCAGATCCCCGAGCATTGAGCTGCTGACTGTCAGTCAGCAGCTCTCTGTTCTCGGCCCCCCCCTCGCTTACTGGAGCGCTGAGCTGTGGAAGGGCGTTGAGCAGCTGTCTCAGTGGCTGGCTGAGACAGGTATCAGTCCAGGCACCTGGCGGATCCAGACTTTCCAAGTCGGTATAACGCGGTGCCTGGGCTGATTCCAGTGACGTCAGCGGAGAACGGACTTCAGACAGCTCTCTGCTGAAAACAAGCTCAGCCTGGACTTCTCCTTTAAGAGGGGGATGGTGGGGGCGCTAAAAACACACTCAACTGCGCCTTTTTGACCAAATCCCCCCCCCCCCCCCAACTACACATCTAAACTCAGCGTTAGCGTATGTATACACTTGAAGGGGAAACCAGGCTTTGTTTCCAAAAGACAGCCATTCCCTGCAAAAGACAGATCACTATGAGCTATATGTGTGTGTTTCTTCAATCCTTGTAGGACTACAAGTGTAAGCATGTACTAAGAGATGCTGGTAGGAGTACAAAGTACACTAATAGCAGGAGATATATGTCTATTCAATGCATTAATGGAGGAAAACACAGGGAGGATACACAGGTCTTCCTGTAATGATGAGTTATCACTCTCTAGGTCTAGGAGTAGACACCTAAAAGTACAATACAGACACATAATACAGGGAAATCAGACCTGGAGGCAGCAATCAGTCACAAGACACTTACAATTTCTGCAAAACACACTCTACACCTTCTGCAGCCTACACCATGCTTCCTGCAGTGCTCTCATTAATTCCTTCCCCTGTTGGGTGCACCCACATTACTTCCCCGTGTAAAGTATTTGGTTCTGCCACACAAACGTTCCCACCCAGCAAGGAGTGTAATGATGTTATTTATTATATGGAATCTCCTGACTGTTTTCTATTTTAAACCTAATGTTCTCATCTGCCTTTTCTAGCTTCCCTTTCGGCATCTGGATATTTATTTGATTATTATTATTTTTTTGTTAAACATCTAGGGCTGGATTCAGATAGAATGGTCTAACTGTCCGCCCTGCGTAACGTATCTCAGATACGTATCTCAGATACGTTACGCCGCCGTAATTTAGGGCGCAAGTTCTGTATTCAGAAACAACTTGCGCCCTTAGTTACGGTGGCGTAACGTATCTGTGTCGGCGTAAGCCCGCCTAATTCAAATGTGGACGTGTTTTATGTATATTAACTGTGACCCCGCGTATCTGACGTTTTTTACGAACGGCGCATGCGTCGTTCGTGAAAAAATCCCAGTGCGCATGCTCAAAATTCCGCCGCAAATCGTCATTGCTTTCGAGGTGAACGTAAATTACGTCCAGCCCTATTCGCGAACGACTTACGCAAACAACGTAAAATTTTCAAAACTCGACACGGGAACGACGGCCATACTTAACATAGGATACGCCTCATATAGCAGGGGTAACTATACGCCGAAAAAAGCCTAACGTAAACGACGTAAAAAAAAAGCGCCGGCCGGACGTACGTTTCTGAATCGGCGTATCTAGCTCATTTGCATATTCCTCGCGTAAATCTATGGAAGCGCCACCTAGCGGCCAGCGTAAATATGCAGCCTAAGATACGACGGTGTAAAACACTTACGCCGGTCGGATCTTAGGGATATCTATGCGTAACTGATTCTATGAATCAGGCGCATAGATACGACCGGCCGGACTCAGAGATACGACGGCGTATCTGGAGATACGCCGTCGTATCTTCTCTCTGAATCTACCCCCTATTGTACTTCTGCTTTTTTTTTTTCGCCCACGCAAGAATGACATCTAATGTTTCCCAGACCTTTCATCCAAATACTAAATGGCTGCATTTGTAAATGTCAAAAGCCAATATAAAGATATAGCAGTGCTAAAAAACACACTTTTATTTGTATAATTTTCCTTGAACCTCCTTCCGCCCACACTATAGCCGCATAACGTGTACAGCGTGGGCATTAATTGCCGGGAGGCCGTCATATGACGTCCTTCCGTGCATGAGCTGCCTGCACGCCCCCTGAGTCTATGAGACTCGGCTGATGATTACAGATCGGAGTAAAAGGCCGATCCTGGCCCCTTACCACGTGATCAGCTGTCAGTCAATGACAGCTGATCACATGATGTAAACAGAAGATTGGTAATCTTTTTCTTTTTTTTCCCCCCTCACACTATCAGACTATGGGGGGGGAAACGATCACCAGCTTCTGTCAGAGGGACATCGGTCCCTCACACACACAGAGACCCACGGCTGCCTTATCTGTGCCCACCAGTGCCCCTGCCAGTCCCACCTATCAGTACCCACCAGTGCCACCTACCAGTGCCACCATCAATGCCCACCAGTGCTGGCAATCAATGCCCATCAGTGCCTCATCATCAGTGCCACCGATCAGTGTCACCTACCAGTGATCATCATTGCCACCCATTATTGCCGATGTAGCACCCTGATGTTTAGGCAGGGTTGCTATCAAATTTGGTTGCCAAGCGATAGTTGCCTTGGTCGATTGTTAGGAGATCAATTCATTCCCCTCTAAATCTGGACTTTCTCTTCTGTCACTAGGTGGCGCTATGCTGGTGACACTAGATAAGACAGGGGTAAGGATGAGCTCCGGCATGTTCGCATTAAACACGTGTGGAGCCCGCCAGGAAGTTGGCACCCGCGCTGCGCTAATCACAGCCAGGCAGACATTTCCCGATCTCTGCAGCCGAGCATCGGGAAATGTCTGCCTGGCTGTGATTAGCGCAGCGCGGGTGCCGACTTCCTGGCGGGCTCCACACGTGTTCAATGCGAACACGCCGGAGCTCATCCTTAGACAGGGGCTTTGCAAGCTCAGACGTGAATGAATGGGTGCCTCAGCCAATGGACAGTGATTTTCTTCGGTCCCTTGGCCTGCTGGAAAAGCCTATTTATTTGGGTGGAGTCAGGTGATTGGGGTTCTGTGCCACCTGGATGGCTGTCTGGGTAGACGTTAGGGTGACCACATTTCCAAACTGCCATTCAGGGACACCCCCCCCCCCCCCCCAAAAAAAAATACGTTTTTTTACATATTTTTTTGCCAGTTTTGGGGGCAGGGGCGTATCCTGAAATCAGCGGGCCCGTGACAGAGGGCTGGGTGACAGGGGACTGGGTGACAGAGGGCTGGGTGACAGAGGGCTGGGTGACAGAGTGACAGAGGACTGGGTGACAGGGGACTGGGTGACAGGGGACTGGGTGACAGGGGACTGGGTGACAGGGGACTGGGTGACAGGGGACTGGGTGACGGAGGGCTGGGTGACGGAGGGCTGGGTGACGGAGGACAGGGTGAAAGGGGACTGGGTGAAAGGGGGCTGGGTGACAGGGGGCTGGGTGACAGGGGGCTGGGTGACAGAGGGCTGGGTGACAGAGGGCTGGGTGACAGAGGGCTGGGTGACAGAGGGCTGGGTGACAGGGGACTGGGTGACAGAGGGCTGAGTGACAGAGGGCTGAGTGACAGAGGGCTGGGTGACAGAGGGCTGGGTGACAGAGGGCTGGGTGACAGAGGGCTGGGTGACAGAGGGCTGGGTGACAGGTGACAGAGGGCTGGGTGACAGAGGGCTGGGTGACAGAGAGCTGGGTGACAGAGATCTGGAGCTGGGTGACAGAGGGCTGGGTGACAGAGGGCTGGGTGACAGGGGACTGGGTGACAGGGGACTGGGTGACAGGGGGCTGAGTGACAGAGGGCTGAGTGACAGAGGGCTGGGTGACAGAGGGCTGGGTGACAGGTGACAGAGGGCTGGGTGACAGAGGGCTGGGTGACAGAGGGCTGGGTGACAGAGGGCTGGGTGACAGAGAGCTGGGTGACAGAGAGCTGGAGCTGGGTGACAGAGGGCTGGGTGACAGAGGGCTGGGTGACAGGGGACTGGGTGACAGAGGGCTGGGTGACAGAGGGGGACAGGGGGACTGGGTGGCGGAGGGCTGGGTGTGGGTGACAGAGGGCTGGGTGACAGAGGGCTGGGTGACAGGGTGACAGAGGGCTGGGTGACAGGGTGACAGAGGGCTGGGTGACAGAGGGCTGGGTGACAGGGTGACAGAGGACTGGGTGACAGAGGACTGGGTGACAGGGTGACAGAGGACTGGGTGACAGAGGACTGGGTGACAGAGGGACTGGGTGACAGAGGGACTGGGTGACAGAGGGACTGGGTGACAGGGTGACAGAGGGCTGGGTGACAGGGTGACAGAGGGCTGGGTGACAGGGGGTTGGGTGACGGAGAGCTGGGTGACGGAGGACTGGGTGATGGAGAGCTGGGTGACAGAGGGCCGGGTGACAGAGGGCCGGGTGACAGAGGACTGGGTGACAGGGTGACAGAGGACTGGGTGACAGAGGACTGGGTGACAGAGGACTGGGTGACAGAGGACTGGGTGACAGAGGGCCGGGTGACAGAGGGCCGGGTGACAGAGGGCCGGGTGACAGAGGGCCGGGTGACAGAGGGCTGGGTGACAGGGTGACAGAGGACTGGGTGACAGAGGACTGGGTGACAGGGTGACAGAGGACTGGGTGACTGGGTGACAGAGGACTGGGTGACAAAGGGCTGGGTGACAGAGGGCTGGGTGACAGAGGGCGGGGTGACAGAGGGCGGGGTGACAGAGGGCGGGGTGACAGAAGGCTGGGTGACAGGGTGACAGAGGGCTGGGTGACAGGGTGACAGAGGGCTGGGTGAGGGGGGACTGAGTGACAGAGGACTGGGGGACAGAGGACTGGGGGACAGGGTGACAGGGGACAGGGTGACAGGGGACAGGGTGACAGAGAGCTGGGTGACAGAGAGCTGGGTGACAGAGAGCTGGGTGACAGAGAGCTGGGTGACAGAGAGCTGGGTGACGGAGGGACTGGGTGACGGAGGGCTGGGTGACGGAGGGCTGGGTGACAGGGACTGGGTGACAGAGAGCTGGGTGACGGAGGGCTGCCTGACGGAGGGCTGGGTGACGGAGAGCTGGGTGACTGAGAGCTGGGTGACGGAGAGCTGGGTGACGGAGAGCTGGGTGACGGAGGGCTGGGTGACGGAGAGCTGGGTGACGGAGAGCTGGGTGACGGAGGGCTGGGTGACGGAGGGCTGGGTGACGGAGGGCTGGGTGACGGAGAGCTGGGTGACGGAGGGCTGGGTGACGGAGGGCTGGGTGACGGAGAGCTGGGTGACGGAGAGCTGGGTGACGGAGAGCTGGGTGACGGAGAGCTGGGTGACGGAGAGCTGGGTGACGGAAGGACTGGGTGACGGAGAGCTGGGTGACGGAAGGACTGGGTGACAGAGGGACTGGGTGACAGAGGGACTGGCTGACAGAGGGACTGGCTGACAGAGGGACTGGCTGACGGAGGACTGGGTAGAGAGAGATTATACAGTCCAGATTACAATTTGCAGGGGCAGCAGAGGTGACAGAGAAAGGGGGGTGCACCATGCAACCCCCCCCCCCCTTTCTCACTGTCACCTCTGCTGCCCCTGCAAATTGTAATCTGGACTGTATAATCTCTCCCCCCATTGCATGGTCAACCCCCCCCCCCCCCCCCCCTGCACCTACCTTTTCTGCCCCTGCTCCAAGGATGGCCGGCGCGGCGCAGCGGAAGTCGGGACTCGCGGGAGGTCGGGACTCAGGACGGGCGGCGGATCGAGTCCAGCTGAGCAACCAAGGCCTGAAGGGGAGGAGGAGGATGTCTTGGTCTGTGCCGCGGTAGGTGAGTGACTCACTGCTGTGACGGTGCTGTCTCTCTGCCTGTTACGCTGGCGCTGCTGCTCTCTCTGCAGCAAGAATCGCGGCTGGCCGCTGGAGGAGGAGGAGGTGGGGGAGGAGTCGGAGGCGCAGAGAGCGGGACACGGTGACGTCACTGGTTGCTACAAGCCAAGCGGGGCTTCCCTAGCAACCAGTGATTTAGAATCATTTAATTACAGCGACAGCAGCGGCAGTGAGTGTGGCAGGCAGTTGATTCCGGGACTCTCTATTGTCCCGGTTTGAAGGCTCCCGGGACACGGGACAAAAATGTATATTACGGGACGATCCCGGGCAAACCGGGACACGTGGTCACCCTAGTAGACGTGTGTTACTCTGCACTGGGCTGCTAGGCCATAAGCTTGAAGCCTATCCCGGGGACAACTGGCTGCTAGGCTGTCTAAAGTAGGGTGACCAGACATCCCCAGTTTCAGGGGACAGTCCCCGGATTGAGGACACTGTCCCCGAACCAAGTCTGTCCCCGGATTTGTCTCCGGATTGGATTTGAACAGGGGTTGAGGCAATTTCAAAGACAGTCAGTGCAGAATAAAAAATAAAAACTGAAAACTGAATTACACCCCCCCCCCCCCCCCGCCTCTCCTACTATCTTAGGTGCGGGGGTGGGGTATTTTTTTCATGATCTGTGCCACTTTTTGATGATCATGTGCTGGTCGGAGCAGAGGGAATATTTTTTCAGTTTCGGGTGCCCGTTCAGCTCCGCTCGCATGTTCTTCTGCCTTGGCTCAAGTCCCGGCCAGCCGCCTGCCTGCTTATCGCCTTGCCTTGCCTGGTGGAGTGATCTTCCTCCGCTCCCCACCCAGTAGTAGCCGGGGGCCCGGAGAGTGAGACTTGATAGGCTGTGAGGTGGCAGTGATGGGCAGAGAGTCGATGATTGCCGCCATTACTAGTAAAAAAAAAAAAATATGTCCCCGGATTTCATTTTAAAAATCTGGTCACCTTACTTAACAGTATATCCCCTATGACCGTGCAGTAAGTGGTTACAGCATAGCTTCCAACTGTCCCTGATTTAAAGAAAAGTCCCTCTGTCCCTCTTTCCTCCTCATTTGTCCCTCATTTTGGTCTGATCTATATAGTTGTATATAAAATATAGTTTTTATCTTTCAAAAAGTGTTTCCCAGTGCTAAACCTTTCATCTAAATTCTAAATGGCTGCATTTGTAAATTTTAAAAGCCAATATAAAAAAATAGTCGTGGTAAAAAAAGGCCTTTGTGTATTTAATTAACCTTTTTTTTGTTAATTCTCCTTTAAGCGGATGTGGCAGGGGCGTGTCCTATGCCTACATACGCTTGCTAGTAGATGTCCCTCATTCCGATCTCAAAATGTTGGGAGATATGGTTATAGAGACAGAAGGGAGGAAATGTTCATGTAGTGCAGAGATGACTAAATATTGTGTTGAATTTTGTACAGAAATACACAGCAGACCAGTGTGAGGAAACCTCCCGCCACTGGAATATGAGGGAAGAGGTGTCACATGATCTGAAGAATTTAGGATTTACCTGGATATGGTACAATCAGAAATTGGCACGCTCCAAGGTGAATGACATCATCTGGTGAGTTGGAAATTTTTGCTGAGTCCACAGTATTTATTTATTTTATACGATTTAGATCAGAGGTCTCCAAACTTTCTTAAGAAAGGGCCAGTTTACTGTCCTTTAGATGTTGCGGGGGCCGAACTGTGCCCAGTGGGAGTAAACAATGCCCAATCTTTTATATTAGGAATAGAAATAGTTGGTGTCAGTGACAGGAATTATGCCCCGTTGTTGGTGTCAGTGGCAGGAATTATGCCCCGTTGTTGGTGTCAGTGGCAGGAATAATTGCCTTAAGGGCCGGATAAAGGCAAGCAAAGGGCCGCATCCGGCCCCAGGGCCACAGTTTGGAGACCACTGGATTAGATTGTCAGCTCTGTGGATCACAGCTGATGGTGTCCAATTTCACCCGCAGCGTGCTGTGAATTCCTCCCTGGTGAATGATGTGAATCTTGTGTATCACCTCCTGTGGACGGCCATGGCTGGACATGTCTGGGTCCCCGGGGAGGGAGTCCTGCCAGTCAGGGTGCATGCGCCGGAGGGAGACGTGTCTGACGGTCAGGGTGTATGTTCCGGAGGAGGAGCGGCGTCAGTCAGGATGTATGTGCCAGGGGGAAGCGTTGTCAGTCAGGGTGTATGTTCCGGAGGAGGAGCGGCGTCAGTCAGGGTGTATGTGCCAGGGGGAAGCGTTGTCAGTCAGGGTGTATGTTCCGGAGGAGGAGCGGCGTCAGTCAGGGTGTATGTGCCAGGGGGAAGCGTTGTCAGTCAGGATGTATGTGTCGGGGAGGGGGGATAGTGTTGGTCTGGTTGTATGTGCCGGGGATGGTGAGAAGTATTGATCAGGGTGTATGTGCTGGGGAGAGGAAGCGGTGTTGGTCAGGGTGTATGTGTCGGGGGAAGTGGTGTCGGCCAGGGTGTATGTGCCGGGGGAAACGTTGTCGGTCAGGGTGTATGTGTCGGGGAGGGGGGATAGTGTTGGACTGGTTGTATGTGCTGGGGATGGGGAGAAGTATTGGCCAGGGGGATTCGATGTCGGTCAGTGTGTGTGTGTGCCCGGGGGAAGTGGTTGTCGGTCAGGGTGTATGTGTCGGGGGGGGGGGGGGATAGTGTTGGCCTGGTTGTATGTGCCGGGGATGGTAAGAAGTATTGGTCAGGGTGTATGTGCTAGGCAGGGTGTATGTGCCGGGGGAAGCGGTGTAAGTCAGGGTGTATGTGCCGGGGAGGGGAGTGTATGTGCCGGGGAGGGGAAGCGGTGTCGGTCAGGGTGTATGGGCTGGGGGAAAGCGGTGTTGGTCAGAGTGTATGTGCCGGGGGAAGCAGTGTCAGCTAGAGTGTATGTGCTGGGGACGGGAAGCGGTGTTGGTCAGGGTGTATGTGCAGGGGGAAGCGGTGTCAGTCAGGGTGTATGTGCTGGGGAGAGGAAGCGGTGTTGGTCAGGGTGTATGTGCAGGGGGAAGCGGTGTCAGTCAGGGTGTATGTGCTGGGGAGAGGAAGCGGTGTTGGTCAGGGTGTATGTGCAGGGGGAAGCGGTGTCAGTCAGGGTGTATGTGCTGGGGAGGGGAAGCGGTGTTGGTCAGGGTGTATGTGCGGGGGGAAGCGGTGTCGTTCAGGGTGTATATGCCAGGGGGAAGCGGTGTCAGTCAGGGTGTATGTGCTGGGGGGAAGCGGTGTCAGTCAGGGTGTATGTGCCGGGGGGAAGCAGTGTCAGTCAGGGTGTATGTGCCGGGGGGAAGCAGTGTCAGTCAGGGTGTATGTGCGGGGGGAAGCGGTGTCGGTCAGGGTGTATATGCCAGGGGGAAGCGGTGTCAGTCAGGGTGTATGTGCTGGGGGAAGCGGTGTCGGTCAGGGTGTATATGCCAGGGGGAAGCAGTGTCAGTCAGGGTGTATGTGCCGGGGGGAAGCGGTGTCAGTCAGGGTGTATGTGCGGGGGGAAGCGGTGTCGGTCAGGGTGTATATGCCAGGGGGAAGCGGTGTCAGTCAGGGTGTATGTGCCGGGGGGAAGCAGTGTCAGTCAGGGTGTATGTGCAGGTATTTCTTGCAAGAAGCCTCAGCCTCCCAATGTTTTAACCAAAGGGACCTGCGCATGTGTACCTGTAGGAGATTCAAGCGAGATGCTTGTTGAACAGAGTCCATAATTGCATCAATCGCAAAGCACAAGGCCTTAGGAAGGTCCAGATAAACCTCAATCTCTTCTGTAGGGAGGAGGTTAATCATCTGCTTCATTTGTTCCTTGAGGAACTAACATACACCAATGGCTGCAACTGCAGGTTGTACTACAGCCCCAGCCATGGCAGAGGAGGCTTTTAATAGGGACTCCAGCTTTTTATCAGTTGAATCCTTAAAACCCTGTGCATTGTCTAAAGGACAAGTCAGGTTTTTGTTTGCACAAGAAATAGCTGCATCAATAGCAGGTACCCCCCATTTCTTAGTGAAACCTTCCTCTATAGCAGTGGTTCTCAACCTTTTAGGGCAGTGACCCCTTGATAAAATTTCCCAAGTTGTGGGGACCCCTAACAATAAAATTATTTTCGCAGCGTGGGTATTATTTTCGCAGGCAAGACAAGTAATCCTAACCCACCGACATTTAGCTCATACAGTATTAAAATCCCTATGGTACATTTTAAGATGAGTGGGGAGTTGGTATGAGTGGCAGTGCTGGGGAGAGTTCTGATCAGCCAACTTAGGTGCTCTTGATCAAGGTCATCTGCTGATCTTAGAACTGTAGTGGGGACTTCTAATGGCAACTATAGTCACAGGTAGGGTCTCCGGCTTCACTGTGTCTCCGGCTTCACTGTGTCTCCGGCTTTGTGGTATCTCGCAGCAGTGACACCTATTTTGATAACAGGAGATAGGGTCTCCTCCAGCCCCTCCCACTTCACATTCCTCACCAGTCAGCTGACTTCTAGTCTCTGCCCCCCAGCCATGCCATGAACTGAATGGGCGGCTGTGAAGAGGCTGAGTGGGCGACCGTGGGCTCCAGGGACAGCCCTGCTGAGTGGCCGTGAAAAGGCTGGGAAAGCGGTGTGGGCTTCAGGAACATCCCAGGATTTGGTGACCCCTGGCAAATCGTCATTCGACCCCCGAGGGGGTCCCGACCCCCAGGTTGAGAATCACTGCTCTATAGGATAAAGGAGGGAGAACTGCTTAGAAAACAGTTTATCTGGGTGAACCCAGTCATCATACATCAGTTTATCCAGCAAGGAATGAACTGGAAAGGAGCATGCAGCTTGTGGGCATTTCCAGGATCCCAAAGAGGAAACAGAGTGCCTAGAAGCTTCAACAGGAGGCAATTTGTAAGTGGCACACACCATCTCTGCATAATATTGCACCTGCATCTTTAGCGAATGAGAAGTCGCAGGAAACCTCTCATCCTATGAGTCTTCAGACTGCACATGATCCTCATTTTCAGAGAGGGATTTTTCACCCTCAGAAGGCTTATCTGAAAAGAGAGCCAGAGCAGATGAAGGGGATCTACCCCGTTTTCTGCTGTCTTTCAAGGAGGTTGCGACAATATTAGCAATCCTTCCTTCCAGGCCATCCAAAGCAACTTTTAAAGCATCCTCAGTGACGTATACAGGAGCTGCCATTGGAGAAGCTGCAAAACCAGACAGGGGTTCATCAGGCTGACATGGGATGGTAAACTGCAGGCAAGCTCAGAATCCTTAGCTGTAAGCAGGGATTTTCTGGCCTCTTTTACTCGCCCTAGACCCACTTCTCTGGGACATAGTCCTTACTGCAAAGCAAAGGTACTATCCACAAATATAAATGCAATCACTGTTGTGCTATAGTCTTACAATACACAAAAATATCAGCTCACTGCACAACCTGATGCCGAGCAGGAGTCTTAGGTTTGCCTGGTCCACAGGGATGCTTACAGCCCACAGCTCTGTGTCCATGCTGTTTACAGAAGGCTCTGGCATGTTGGGCTTTTGAACCAGCCTCTTAGCGCCTGCACCCAGGTGTCCTGCATTGCGCACGGGCACTAGCAACCACTTTTGGCTCTCACCCCATTCATGTCTCTATTCTGACAGAAAAACGCGCTCCCGCGCGCGCAGGTGGGCACACACGCGCACTTGCGCCGCTGTCATGGCCCCGCCCAGGAGACAAAGAAGAGGGGAGAGAGATTACTGGGGGTGATATTGTGGACCCCTGTATACGTTTCGTGGCAAAGCCTGCAGCGGAAGGAGGTAAGTGGTGTTGTATTTGACCAACTTCACTGAGCATGTTATCCTGGAAGGCTATGTAAGAAAACAGCAGGTTGCACTTACTCCCTCCAGTGGTGAGAGCCAGGAAAGACATCCTACTCCAAAGAAGATAATACATAAATAAAAATGATCTTCTTCTTACCTGATTCATGCCGCAGGAAAGCTACTAAAAGTAGTTCCAGCTTTCACCCATCACTGCAGGTAAGTTGTGCCAACCTTCAGGTTTACCAAGGGTTTTATTAGAAAAAACCTCATACCTGGACCTGTAGAAGACTTTGCCAGAAACTTTTCGTGCCACAGATGTATTAGTACACCAAAGTCTGGATCCCAGAGCCCAGATCTCCGCAGAGAGACATTACAGGCAAACCTTGTTTCTTCTTACACGAGGCCCGGGTACCAACCATCTTAGGCCTTTGATATCAGCCCGAGGAATGGATCCAGTTATAGCTCCTAGGTCTCCGCAGCCAGACCATCTAAAGAGCATTTTTCTTCTTAGCACATGTTGAACATGACCAACCACCTTAACACTGGCGAAAAAACTGAGGTACTCTCCATTTGGGAGGGGTTATATAGGGGGAGGAACTCAATTTTAATTGGGTTTGTCAGTGTCCAATCACCTGTGGTGACTGCATAACCCATTAAGTAATTAAGGCTCTGTGTCCCGTGATGTATGATCAAAAAATGGAAAATTTCAAGGGGTATGAATACTTTTTCATTTTATTTTAAAAATCTGGTCACCTTAGTCTAAAGGTCTATCCAGAAGCAGGAGAAGCAGCGCAGGGTTGGGACTGCGGGCTTGTAGTTCAACCAGGAGAAGTGGTTCAGCCGGATGGGGAACCAGCTGTGATTGGAGGTAGAAGGGGAAGCCACTAAGGGACCATCATCCACCTTGTTACTGGAGATCACTGTGAGTAAGCTGAGGACAGTACCAGAGCAGACTTCTCACCAGCCAGGGGAAAGAAGTGGGGAAACTTCAACAAGTTCCAAGTCAGGGACCCAGCAGGACAGCAGAGGTGATGCTTACGGAGCACCAGTGAGTGCCAAGCCAGGGATCTAACGTGTCAGCAGTGGTGACTCTTGAAGAGTATCCAAGTGCCAAGTCAGGGACCCACCAGGGAAGCAGGGTGACGCATGAGGAAGGTACAGAGTGCTAGAAGTGGAAGAGCTCAGGGGATCCAGTGGATAGTGGATCTGAAGTCTAGTGAAAGACTGGGAGAAGGATGTCAGCTGTCCCTAACTCTGGAGGTCACCATTAGGCCTCAAGGGACCTGGGACTTTGCTACACCAACTATCAGTGCCACCTATCAGTTCCCATCAGTGCAGCCTCATCAGCACACATCAATTAAAGAGAAAAACGACCTGTTTTGAAAATTTTATAACAAACTATAAAACGTTTTTTTTTTCTTCAAAATTTTTGCAAATTTTACTAAAAAATTTAAAACACAGCAGTGAATAAAAAAAAACAAAAGAAAGCTCTATTTGTGTGAAAAAAAAAATGATAAAAAATACAGTGTAGCATGACCACACAATTGCCAATTCAAAGTGTAAGAGCGCTGAAATCTGAAAATTGGTGGGGGAACCCAATGCGCGTGGCTGGCAGGCGCGATCCCCGCCAGCATGGGGATTTGTGTCTGTAAACACACAAATCTCTGTGCTGTCAGGGGAGAGGAGACATGTCATTTGTTCCTAAAAAGTAAATAGGAACAACGATATATCCCCTCTCTTACTCAGTCCTATCCCCATACAGTTAGAACACACTGAGGGAACACACATTTAACCCCTTGATCGCCCCCTAGTGTTAGCCCCTCCCCTACCAGTGACATTTACACATTAATCAGTCAATGGTCCCAAAAATGTGTCAAAAGTGTCCGATTTTTCCACTGCAATCCAGATAAAAATCGCAGATTGCCACCATTACTAGTAAAATATAAATAAATAATAAAAATGCCATAAATCTTTCCTATAGTTTACAGACGCTATAACTTTTGCGCAAACCAATCAATATACGCTTAATGCTATTGTTTTTTACCAAGAATATGGTAGACGAAATGTGTTTTTTAAAAACATTTTGGGGGATATTTATTATATCAAAAAGTAAAAAAAATATTTTTTTTTCAAAATTGTTTTTTTGTTTATAGCGCAAGAAATAAAAAATGCAGCGGTGATCAAATACCCCAAAAATAAAGCTCTATTTGTGGGAAAATTTTGTTTGGGTACAGCGGCTCATGACCGCACAATTACCAGTTAAATCGACGCAATGCCAAAATTGTAAAAAGTGCTCTGGTCAGGAAGGGGGTAATATCTTCCGGGGGTGAAGTGGTTAAAGGAACAGCGTGAATATCTATAACATCGAAAAACCTCACAGAAATATTCCTACTACATTAGTTACTTGTTTTATCTCCCTGCCATAGCAAACATATACAACAAATTGTCCAAATAGGAGAAAGGCGCTTTGTGAGAATCTGCAAAGCCACCCATTTTTATGAACATAGACTAGGTGAAACTGGAGGCTAGCGAAGTAAGCCCACCATTTACAATGGAGACAGTAAGGCTTTGTAAACATTTCTACCTCTGTATCTTTTCTTTAACAGATCTGCATCAGAGGATCTCTGTGTCAAGCCATCCTCACTTTGGCATCCTCTACTTCTTTGCTCTATTGAAGGATTCTCATCAGCACCTGTTTCCAAGTGAGCAATGCCAGCAGCTCTTTCAACAGGATTGGACCGGCTATGAGGGGAGGTTGTAGCCCTGAGTCCTTTTTTTCCATAGGCATGCATTGGACTGGCTATGAGGGGAGGTTGGAGGCCAGTAGTCCTTTTTTTCTGCAGGCATGGGTTGGACCGGCTACGAGGGAAGGTTGGAGGCTGGTAGCCCTTTGTTCCTGCAGGACTGGCTATGTGAGGGGAGGTTGGAGGCCAGTATTTTTATTTAGGTGTGTATTGGACTGGCTAGGTGGAGAGGTTGGAGGCCAGTATTTTTTTTAGGTGTGTATTGGACTGGCTATGAGGGGAGGTTGGAGTCCAGTTTTTTTATTTAGGCGTGTATTGGAATGGCTATGAGGGGAGGTTGGAGGCCAGTATTGGACTGGCTATGAGGGGAGGTTGGAGGCCAGTTATTTTTATCTAGGCGTGTATTGGACTGGCTATGAAGGGAGGTTGGAGGCCAGTATTTTTTTTAGGTGTGTATTGGACTGGCTATGAGGGGAGGTTGGAGGCCAGTTTTTTTTATTTAAGCATGTATTGGACTGGCTATGAGGGGAGGTTGGAGGCCAGTATCTTTTTTTAGGCGTGTATTGAACTGGCTATGAGGGGAGGTTGGAGGCCAATATCTTTTTTTAGGCATGTATTGGACTGGCTATGAGAGGAGGTTGGAGGCCACTATTTTTTTTTAGGCGTGTATTGGACTGGCTATGAGGGGAGGTTGGAGGCCAGTATTTCTTTTTAGGTGTGTGTTGGACAGTCTACAAGGGGAGGTTGGAGGGCAGTATCTTTTTTTTAGGCATGTGTTGGACTGGCTATGAGGGGAGGTTGGAGGCCAGTATTTGTATTATTTTTTTCATCTGGCAGGTGTGTTGAACTAGCAAAAAACATTTGCTGAAATAATAAGTTGGGAACTCTGTGCAGCTTCCCATACAGTATCTCACAAAAGTAAGTACACCCCTCACATTTTTGTAAATATTTTATTACCGTATATACTCGAGTATAAGCAGTGTACCTGAAATTCTTGACAGGCTGAGGGTGTCCATTGTTTAAAAGTCGCGGTCTCCTCCTGGTCCCTTCCATGATAGGCGTTTCCCAGCAGACACAGTTCCACCTATCACAGACATTCTCTCATCTTCGGACTCAGTTTCCCAGCAGACACTGTGTTCAGTGTTCCACCAATCACAGACGTCCTCTTGTCCGAGGATGAAAGGGCGTCCGTGATTGGCTAATTAACCTAATGGTTGCAAAATGTTAATCCATCTCTTCCTTGACCGTACAACTTACTTTAGTTTTTTATTATCCTGTCTCAATCTTTTTGAGATGTTTTGCCGCCATCAGTTTTAAAATGACCTTATTTTTTTTCCTTGGTTATGCTTTGGGGATCACTACATTCACATTTGTTTCCAATTACAATGTATTTGACCATATGGCATATGCACATTTTTATGTGGTTATTGATTTGCACAGTTTGTAATGGTAGCACTGCACTCTCTCTTTCACTATTTGGTATCACAAATTTTAGTGCTGGCAGCTCCAAGGTCTTCTTTACCTGTAGCGCAGGTAAAAAAAAAAAAAAAATTCTATATTTGTACATGTGTGAAGGAATGATCACTAATGGAAGTCTCTGTGTCTCCATGGCTCGTTCATCTATTAAATAACAGAAGAATAGTATAATAAAGGGAGCAGATTTTGAGTATTTGGTGTTTTTTTTTTTTAACTAAACAATTTTCCTTCCCTAAAAAGAAAGTAATGGTTGTCACTGGAACAGGAGTTCCACTTTAACTCACTTTTGCTTAGGTAAATTAAGTTATCCTATCAAGACAAGGGCATTGGATTTACACACGCAAAATCAAAAAGGAGAAAAACATGCTTGGATAGATGTATTTTATTGTAGTTTACACTTTTAAACATGTTTATTGTCCCCCATGCCATACATTATGCTGCAACCTAACCAACATCTGAAAAAGCATAAACCCCTCACCAACATAAAAATGATATATGGCTTTGTATGCTTTAAAGTAGAACTATAGGCACATTTTCTTTGTTATCATTTTGGATAGAGTAATGGAGGGCAATGACCCCTCCACTTCCTGTACCATAATCCAAACTGGAAGCGAGAGGAAATCTTTGAAGATTAAATGGGAATCTCTTGGGAACCCCCAGAACTAGTGTCCCCAAATTTGAAATTCTCTTGCTGCGCTTCCTATAAATGCTGCAGCCACAGGCTGCTGCAGCACTGCTGCCTCTCTCGTCACTTCTTCCTCTTCCCTGTAGCATGGCCAAGCTCCTCTTCCTTCCTCCTGTCAGTCCGGCCGGGTACCGTGCGGTACAGGAGTTTCAGTTTCCTGTTCCCGGCCAGACTGACAGGAAGTGCACACTGAGGGCTCACTTCCTTTCAGTCCGGCCATGGTGGTGTCCCATTCGGCTCCCCATCACAGAATGCTCCGGAAGTGACGTTTTGTCGCCGCCATCTTGCTACACCCCACACTCATGCACAGTAATGATAGAGTGTGAAGGGGGCAAGCGGACATCTTGTTACACCCACCGGAGTTTTAGATTTCACAAGTATTTTCAACACAAAACGGAGCTTATATGCTTAAATACAGTATTTGGAAATCCGACGGACAGTTTACATGTTGAATTTTAAACGCAGAAGCAAACCTGCTGACCTTACATGGTTGCTAATGTGACAGAACACCTCTGATTGTCACATTTAACATGTAAACAGTCCATCGGATTTACAAACACTGTATTTAAGCATATAAGCTCTGTTTTGTGTTGAAAATACTTGTGAAATCTAAAACTCCGGTGGGTGTAAGAAGATGGCCGCTTGCCCCTTCTCACTCTATCATTACTGTGCAATGGTGTGGGGTGTAGCAAGATGGCGACGACAGAATGCTCCAAAAGGGGATCCATGGGGATCCATGGGGACCCTGCTCCAAAAGGGGATCCATGGGGGCCCTGCTCCAAAAAGGGGAACCTGCTCCAAAGGGGGATTCATGGGGGACCCTGCTCTAAAGGGGGATCCATGGGAACCCTGCTCCAAAAGGGGGATCCATGGGAACCCTGCTCTAAAAGGGGGGTCCATGGGGAACCCTGCTCTAAAAGGGGGGTCCATGGGGAACCCTGCTCTAAAAGGGGGATCCATGGGGACCCTGCTCTAAAAGGGGGATCCATGGGGACCCTGCTCTAAAATGGGATCCATGGGGAACCCTGCTCCAAAAGGGGATCCATGGGGAACCCTGCTCCAAAAGGGGATCCATGGGGACCCTGCTCCAAAAGGGGATCCATGGGGACCCTGCTCCAAAAAAGGGGAACCCTGCTCCAAAGGGGGATTGATGGGGGACCCTGCTCCAAAAGGGGGATTGATGGGGGACCCTGCTCCAAAAGGGGGATTGATGGGGGACCCTGCTCCAAAAGGGGGATTGATGGGGGACCTGCTCCAAAAGGGGGATCGATGGGAACCCTGCTCCAAAAAGGGGGATCCATGGGAACCCTGCTCCAAAAGGGGGATCCATGGGAACCCTGCTCCAAAAGGGGGATCCATGGGGACCCTGCTCCAAAAGGGGGATCCATGGGGACCCTGCCCCAAAAGGGGGATCCATGGGGAACCCTGCTCCAAAACGGGGATCCATGGGGAACCCTGCTCCAAAACGGGGATCCATGGGGAACCCTGATCCAAAAGGGGGATCCATGGGGAACCCTGCTCCAAAAGGGGGATCCATGGGGAACCCTGTTCCAAAAGGGGGATCCATGGGGAACCCTGCTCCAAAAGGGGGATCCATGGGGAACCCTGCTCCAAAAGGGGGATCCATGAGGAACCCTGCTCCAAAAGGGTGATCCATGGGGAACCCTGCTCCAAAAGGGGGATCCATGGGGAACTCTGCTCCAAAACAGGGATCCATGGGGAACCCTGCTCCAATGGGGGATCCATGGGGACCCTAGCCTGCTCTGTTTTGGATGGTTTTAATTTGAAATGTACCTTGGTGTCCTTCACTAAGGTTCACTAAAGTTCACTAAAGTCCACCACAGCCTTGGTCGGTGCCCATCCTTGCTCCTGTGATCATCTGGCATTTCTTCAAAGAACTTTCAAAGTATGCAGTTGACTTGGAAGGAAGTCCAGATCAGCAAGAGCAGCCCCCATAATTCTCATAAAGTCACCCCTACCAAATAAACTCAGTCAAACACAGTTTTCTTATATCCTAATGGGAATGTCACCGGAATAATCACCTTATCCCCACAGCTGCAGCAACTACTAAACCAAAAGGTGGTCAACAGAAGTTTTTATAACCCTTTATCCATTTATAGTCCTGTGTGTGTGTTACGATTTGTTTTGCTTCCTAACCTTGCACCGCTGTACTGGCAGAGCTGAGTAATGGCCACACCTCTCCTCACACAGGCTTGTATTGCAGGAAAGGGGAGGGGCAAGTCCGACCAAGTCTCTTACCAAGTGCTGATTACTGAGAGCGCTGGGTGGTGGCAGTTCTCTATGCTAGCATGGCTACCAGCCAAATCCTACAACATACGTCCTTACACAGACTTGTAAGTAAGTCTAAAGCTGGCCATAGACGGATGAATATTTGTACGGTTCAGCAGGGAGCAGCTGAATTTTCGATCCATCTATGGTAGTTCCTGCTTGACAGAGGTCGATCTAACAATCAATTACTGTTGAATGGGAATGTTGGAAAATTGTCATTTTATCAGCAGCTGCAGCCAATCGGCGCTGATCAGTGTATTCTAACAGCAGGGAAGGCCTATTGTCAGAATACAATAGTGCAGCGGGAAGAATCCCTCCATCCACCTCACTTGTGTTGATGGAGGAATTTGCTCTTGTTTTTCCCCAATCAGCTTACTGGCTGATCTAAAAAAATAAAATAAATGACCCATAGATGGGCAACCTTATCTATGGTGGCATAATAAACCACATAGGTGTGTGCAGCCTATAGCATTAGGGTGTGCACCCCAAAGCCCAAACACATACTACCGATCACTCACAATGTTTATTCAAAAAGGGAAGAGGCTGGTAAATTATATATTTACTGGCCCCTTCCCCACTCCTAAAACATCCCAGCAGCAACAGCCGATAGGAGAGGAGGAAAGCTGGCAGCGCTGTGGGGGGAAAGATGGGAGCCAGGGCAGTAGAGGGAATCTGTGCTGCACAGGGTGATTAGGGTGTGCCTGGGCACACCCTGTGCCCACACCTATAATAAGCCACCACATCACATGTCCTAACACAGACATGTATTTTACAGAAGGGTGGGGGGTTGTCTTACCAAGTCTGTTGCCAAGTGCTGAATACTGAGAGCTAAAGCTAGTCATGTATGGATCAAATTCGGTCCAATTTGTCCTGAATCAGCATACTTTTTTTTTATCGACTTTTATCAAAGAACTCTGGGTGAAAAATTCTCAGCCAAACAGCATCTGCATTCAGCCAGATGCAGGCACTGTTTGGGTATTCTGATAGCCACGGCTGTAGGGTGTCATTGTACGGTAGCCGGCACTGCAGATTTGTAGACCCAGGCATTATGTAGCATGGATGGAGAATCAGGTGATTTCTCTAATTAAAGCGGTGGTTCACCCTAAAAAACAAGTTTCTACCATGAAATCCAGCATACCAACGTGAGCTACAGTATGCCTTTATTTTTATTTTTTTGCGCCGTACTCACAGTTTAATACCGTATTTAAGTTTCAGACTCCCCGCGGGGAGTAGGCGTTCCTATGCAGAGGGGAACAGGATTGACGGCCGGCTATGGCGCATCACGCTTCCCGAAAATAGCCGGAGTAGGACTCGGCCCTTCACGGCGCTATATGGCGCCTGCGCACAGACTAGGAGCTGACTGCGCAGGCGCCGTGAAAAGCCAAGTCCTATTTCGGCTATTTTCGGGAAGCGTGACGCGCCATAGCCGGCCGTCAATCATGTTCCCCTCTGCATAGGAACGCCTGTTAAGTCTGAAACTTAACTACGGGATTAAACTGTGAGTACGGCGCAAAAAAAATAAAAATAAAGGCATACTGTAGCTCGCGCTAGTATGCTGGATGGCATGGTAGTATATATATTTTTTTTTTTTGTTAGGGTGAACCCCCGCTTTAAGCCTGTGGGGCTGCATGTGAGAAATCTTAACATGTATGGCCAGAAGAACTCTCGTGTTCATTATTGCCCTATGCTGGCATAATAAATAGCCACATGCCCTTACATAGACTTTTCTTGTGGAGAAGGAGGGCAGAGGGAAGGTGTATCTGACCAGGACTGTCAACAAATGCAAACTATTAGGAGACCCCCGAATCTAACTCTGGTGTTTATTGAACTGCACATTCATATTTCAGTACCCCGCACAACTCCTGTATAAGGAAGGGGCAGGCAAGGCTAAAAAAGTGTAAGCTGGAACTACAATGAAGTTGATTTGCTAAAACTGGAGATTGCAAAATATGGTGCAGCTGTGCATGGTAGCCAATCTGCTTCCAGTTTTTTTCTTTTTTTGGGGGGGCAAATAATGTATTAAAGTGGTTGTAAACCCCACTTTTTGACTTTTACCTACAGGTAAGCCTATAATAAGGCTTACCTGTAGGTATAAAGAATATCTCCTAAACCTGTACGTTTTAGGAGATATTCCCCCCGCAATGCGCCTCTGATTGCAGCGGCGCATGTGCAGGGGGGATCCTCGGCTAAGGGACCGGCAGCTACCGTGCCTTGCCGAATTGAAGTCTCCCGCGCGCATGCACGGGAGTGACGTCATCGCCGCTCCAGCCAATCACAGCGCTGGAGCGGCGATACCCGGAAGACACGCCGGAGCAAGATGACATCTCGCTGGGCGTGGACCAGGTAAGTTCTCTTCACCTTGTTTTAAGGTAAGTATTTCATAATGAGCTAGTATGCGGTGCATTATAGCTCATTATGGTTTTTCCTTTACAGGTGTAAAAAACAAAACAAAAAAAAAAACAGGGTATACAACCGCTTTAATTGAATAAGCTGAAATTAGAAGCTGATCTGGTACAGCTGTACATGGGAACCAATTTTGCACTTTCCAGTTTTAGTAAATCAACCCCAATATGTATTTTTTGGGACTTGAAGTGGGCTTTAAAGCGGTTGTAAAGTATGCTTTGTTATTTTTAACCTACAGGTAAGCCTATAATTATTATATATAATTATAAAAAAAAATGTTTTATATAATAATAGTTTAGGTAAAATTAATATCTCCTAAACGTTCACCATTTAGGGGATATTCACCCTTCTTTCCGCCGCTGACATCAGCAGCGCATGCACTCTAAAGGTCTGCCAGACGGTAGTGACGTCAACCCAGCTCTGGCCACTCACAGCACTGGAGCCTGCGAACCCAGAAGAAAGGGGGGGAAGACATCAGCATTCTCAGCAGTGACCAGGCAACGCTGGGAGGGCTTCATGCTAAGGTAAATATGTCGTAATGTGCTAGTATGCAATGCATACTAACACATTATGCCATTTTCTCGCAGGTTTTTTTTTTTCAGCAGTTTACTACTGCTTTAATGTCCATTTAGGATTTTTCACGATTTTGATTTAATGGGCAATTGTAAGATCCAAATACATTTTTGCTTTGGTTTTGTGGGAGACGGAGAAGGCTATTCTTGGGAGAAATCTCGTCATTAGATTTTATAGAAGAGATATAAAAAGCTTGAAAACTCCCTATAGCAACCCAAAACTAATATTTCAGGTATATTTTATTTGCAACTAACTGTCTTTTCTCACAGATAACCAGATTGTCCCGTCTATCCACTGATCACGATATAACAGAGAAGATCGATGGCTCTTTTCCATGACCGATAGCTGGCACTCTGGCGACATCTTGTGGCTGCTGTATGGTCATGCACAAAAGAATAGGAGTCATCTCCTGATCAGCAGCCAGGAAATAAGGCACTCTAGCAGGATGGATGAAAATAAAGCAGTTCCTCAGGTAAGTCCTCACACTGCCTCATCTTATGTTAAAGCCGGATTCATCCATACAGCCTCTCCTGCTATGTAGGTTGCTTCCACATTCAAGCTATCATCGAGTAAAACAAAATCTGTGAAAATAAAAAGAAGATTAAAAAGTGCTAGAAAAGACAAGAATAAAGAAAAGGCTAGATGTAAAACTAAAAAGAGCTCATTTCAGGGTACAAAATAAATCAATCACCTAATCATTTATAGTAATGGATAGAGCAGTGAGGGGGTTAAAACCTCTGTCCGGTTTTTATGTCTGTCTGTGTTTTGATTGAACCCCTTTCCCACTTGTACGACTTGTCCCACGATTTGGGACTGGAAAGTAGCATGACAAGTCGTTCCCCAATGACAACCATTCAAGTTGTGCCGACTTCAAAATAATCCCTGCACACCGCACACAGCATTAGAGCAGGAGGGAGCGCTGAGTCAACATCGGAAGAAGAGCAGAGGGAAGAAGACAACGGAGAAGACTGGGCAAGAGCGAGCAAAAGAGCAGAAGATATCGGAGGAGACCCGGCAGAAGACATCGGACAGAGGGAGAAGAACCGGAAAGGGAGAAGTTGGAGCAGACCCCCAGAGCGGCCTAATAAATTGCTTTAAAAACCTGTGTATTGCGTTTTATTTTTGACACTTTTTTTCAGGTGAATGGGTAGGGGTACAAAGTACCACATACTCATTCACATAGGATGGGGGGCCAGGATCTGGGGGCACCCTTATTAAAAGGGGGCTCCCAGATTCCATAAAGCCCACCGCCCGCAGACCCTGACAACCAATGGCCAGGGTTGTCCTCATCAACATGGGGACAAGGTGCTTTGGGGTGGGGGAGTGTTAGATTTTAAATTTATTAATATTTTTATGTGATAAACGCTTCTGAATCATTGGTTAAACATGGTAGTTTTGAGGACAGACAAGGTCAGTTACAGGACACTACATCTATTCTTGAAGTTCTACGTCAAGACAGTGGGTGGCGATATGTTACTTAAATATACTCAAGTGGGTGTTACGTTTGTGACAGAAGCTTGCCACCATCCATGGAGCTAGTCTAAATGTGCATTATGCTTAGCTTGGCTTTTAAAACAGTATAAGAACACATGTGGTGTGCGTAGCTAGTTAGGAAGCTCTGGGGTCACCGACCCTACAGGGAGATGGGGGGCCCACCCAGCAGGAAGCTTTCTCTATGGAAGCCGAGCAGAAAGACGTACCATCATAACATCTCCTGAAACCTTTCTGAATTACCATCTAGCAATGTGTTATCAGCTGCCAATATGTAAGCATTGACTGTTTTGCTTGACTATCTTTGAAGAATAAATTTCATACTATTTGGAAGAAAATCTGAGTTTTGTATATTGGGAACGAAGCGCCTGGAAGAAGGAGACTTTTGACATATCACTTGACACGTGTTAAAAATGTCCCCTCTCTCCCACATTCTACAGGGAGCGCATGGCCCCCCTGCCCCAAAGCACACACCCCACATGTTGAGGGCATGCGGCCTGGTACGTTCAGGAGTGGGGGTGCTTGCTCGTCCCCCCACCCCCTTTCCTGACCAGCCAGGGCTGCTTGCTCGGATAAGGGTCTGGGCATGGACTTTGAGGGGACCCCCACGCCATTTTTTCAGTGTGGGGGTTCCCCTTAAAATCTATACCAGGCCCTTCCTTAGGGGAACCCATGCCAGTTTTTTTTGGCATGGAGTTCCCCCTAAAGATTCATACCAGACAGACAGTGCCTGGTAGTGTCGGGAATCAAAGTCGTATCCCTGTTCATTGAAGTCGGACTTCAAGTCGCAGGGCAAAGTGGGATCCACAGTCGTATACCGTTTTGTCAAAATCGCGGAAAAATCGTGCAACTTTGAAGTTGCACAAGCGTGAAAGGGGCCTTAGGGAGATTTCCTCTCACTTCCTGTCCTAGTGACCACTCTGAAGAAGGCGCTACAAGATTTTGTATGAAGTATTAAATAATGTTCAGTTAGCGCGTTCAATTTGTTTTCCCTGTGTCATTATTTTATTACACATAACTTAATTTCTGAACTCATTTGTTTTGGTTTCTTTGTATGTATGGATTGCATGGGTTGACACATGGGGAAAATGTCACGTCAATAGCACCTTTAGAAATATATTCACCTAGAAAAATGGTGACGTGTTCAACTCTTATTTTACCCGCTGTAAACGCTGGAATTTTTTTTTTTATACTAGCAAGAGCAGTAGTCAGAGACTTCTAGTGGAACTGTGGTGGGCAATCTAACACTAACTGACGCTGGGGGAAAATGACTAACTGCCACCGACATCACCAGTGACACTAATACAGTGATCAGTGATAATACTGTATACTTTCACTATACTAATGACACTGGCTGGGAAGCGGTTAACATCTAAGGCAATCAAGAGGTTAAATGTGTGCCTAACAATTGTGCTGGTTTTACTAAGAAATGTGTCGGTTTTTACTTCCGGCTTTGCAGGGAGAAAAAAAACGACACATCGCTGCTGTCAGTAGAGAGCCCTCTGTTCAGCTACACAGGGTTCTCTTCTGTCATTCGCTCAGCTGATCGGCAGGTTCTGGCCATAAATCATTGGCAGGGACCCGCCGATCGGGTTGTGCTGTAGCGAATGACAGCACAGCCGGGCGGCAGGCATGCGCTCACGCACCCCCCTACCCTGGGAGTACCAGATCACATACGGTTAATCTACTATTTTGCCTTTCCTGGTTCCTCCGTCCCCTCTCCTAATCAATGAATGAAATGTTTCCTATCGTTGCATGCCTTATTTTAAATTCTGTGACATCATCAAGGGGTCTCTGTGCTTCTCTATACAATACATGCAGATTAAACCATGTAGGAGAGTTCAGCAGGGTGCTGTACATAATTTCAACCAATTAAAGTGCTTCCAGCGTTTAGGTGCCGCTCCCCCATGCACAGCCTTTTACCGGAGAAAAGATCACAAAGCGTTTTGTATAATGCCGAGGATCCCGGCAGCCAACTCCAGTATGGCAACAACTAAGGGTAGCTCTCTCATTATCCAACTCTCCAATTCACAGGTATTACCCAAATGAAATTATGGAGAAGCCTCATAGTACACTACAGCTTAAAAGCACAAATTTATTTGCACTCACATTTCAGTAGCAACAAACAGTATGAGTATGCACAGCACTGCTGCGGGACCGGCAGGTGTGCATGATGATGTCACAGAGAAGCTCCGCCCAACACATTCCCTACATACGGGCGTCCCCAGCCAGGGCTGTCTTTTCCATTGGGCACGCTGGGCAGTTGCCCGGGGGCCCCACTTGCCTGGGGGGCCCCCCCCCCCATCGGCTGCCCAGTGACCCCAGTAAAAAATGGTGGAGAGCGGCGGGTCAGAACTGTATCGTGTCTACAGTCTCTGAGGGAGAGTCTGGAGAGGAGTCAAGAGTGGGAGCGTCGCCAGGATGGGGGTCATGGGAGAAGTCAGACACGAGGAGACTGTAGGATAAAACCAGAGCAGCCAAGCTGGAGCCATCTGACTGAGCCTTGCATGGTGCACCTTAGAGGAGGTCAGTGATAGCACCGCCAGGCCAGTCTAAGGGGCAGGTGGTTGCTGATGTAAGGGGGGAGTGAATACAAAAATATTAGTGACCCCCCCCTTTACCTTAGTGTATTTACTCTACGGAAGGTGGTCTCTGGTCACCAGAGTGCCCCACACATCAGAGTTCCTGGTGTTCCCCTTTACATCAGAGTCTGCAGGATTCCCCCTTACAGTGCAAGGGGGAAATCAGTCTTAGGACCCTGATGTAAGTGGGAACTCTGATGTAAAGAGAAAGCAGTGGACTCTGATATAAGGTGGTCTCTGGTCACCAGAGCCCCCCTCCACATCAGAGTTCCCCATTACATCATGATCTGCAGCGTTCCCCTTTACATAAGAGTTCCCTTTCACTGTAAGGGGGAATCCTGCAGACTCTGATGTAAGAGGAAACTCTGAGCAGGCTGGGTTATAGTAACCTAACCTTTAATGTCAATGAAGACATTTGTAAAACTGTAATTTTAGGTGCTTTTGTTTGCAGTGCCGGTAAAAAAATGTGGTTCTGCCAGTAAATTTCATAATTGTTGTCAGTAAATTCTTGTGCGTGATTGTGTAGACAGGGCCCCAGTGCACTGTATTGCCCGGGGGCCTATAATGCTCTTAAGATGGCACTGTCCCCAGCAAAGGAGATTCCTCTTGATATAACTTTCGGACATTGTGGCATTTATCCTTTATATGATTTACTTGCATTATTTATATTGGAGTATTATATAAGAAAAAATAAATGATATATAATTTTTTGGTGTAGTTTCACTTTATGATTGCATTTTAAAAAGGGACATGCCCACTTATTGTTTTATTTACTTGTTTATGTCCTGTATTCAGACATTTGTGAGTGCTGCAGTCCTATACACTGATGCAGTTTACACACGATAATTTTTCAGCAATTAAAAAACTTCATTTAAAATGATGGTGTGTGGGCTGCACATCGTTTTTCAGGTTCTGAAAAACGACAATTTTTTTCCCCGAACATACTGCATTTTTTTACGTCGTTTTTCAGGTTGTAAAAAATGATCGTGTGTGGGCTAAAACAACGTAAAAAACCTGCGCATGCTCAGAAGCAAGTTATGAGACGGGAGCGCTCGTTCTGCTAAAACTACCGTTCATAATGGAGTAAGCACATTCATTACGCTGTAACAGACAGAAAAGCGCAAATCGTCTTTTACTAACACGGATTCAGCTAAAGCAGCCCAAAGGCGAATGGAACTTCCCCTTTATAGTGCCGTTGTACGTGTTGTGCGTCACCGCGCTTTGCTAGAGCATTTTTTTTTAACGATGGTGTGTGGGCAACATCGTTTTAATGATGAAGTTGGGAAAAACAACGTTTTTTTTTTCATGCTGAAAAATGATCGTGTGTACGCGGCATAAGTGTGAGTTATAATCTTTTCTTTTTCATATGTTATACATCTATCATCTCATCTCCACATCTAGTGGGACCGTGTTGATTTATGTCACTACCATACCTGCATCTGCTCCAAAATCCAAAGTCCCCTTGCGGTTCTGTAGGCCCAGGAGTTGTGCTGGATGAAGAGAGGCGGCTTCTAGTGCTTCCTCCACTGTACAACCTGGCAGAAAACACACGCTCAGTAAATCACCATCATACTATGACCAAGGTACAATATTGACGACAAGGGGCAAAATGGGGACAAGGGGACTTTGAATGAAACACATCACTGGGATTGGAAGAAACAATCAATATATAATAAACAAGTTGTTTTATTCATAACATAAGGGAGCCTATTGCATAGAATGACATTTCAGTTAATAAATACTAGTGTTGCTCACGAATATTCGTATTGCGAATATTCGGCTCGAATATGGCATATTCGAGTATTCGCGATATATTTCGAATTTCGCGGTGAATATTCGCTATTCCGAATATTCGCATTTTTTCAATTTTATTTTTAAAACAGATCACATCCTATCGACGTCTAAAAGCATTGCTGGTATGATTAGAGACCCTGGGCCGAGTAGCTAAGCTGAGGCGATCCTTTTATGTTGCCGAATATAAAAAAAAAAAATTGCGAAATTTCGCTAATGCGAAAATGATTGCGAATTTTCGATAACTGTGGTAGGAGAACTCTGATTGTCTCTGATGCAAAAGGGGGGGGGCTTTGTGTATGTTTCTGTTATGAATATTTGTATGTTTGATATTTTTTTTTTTTGTAAGAAGGAAAAAATTGCGCATACCTTAAAAAAAGGGGAGAATACAGCAGCAACTCAAAAATGTTATACAACATAAATTAATACAAGACAGAAAATGGAGTCGCTCTACAAGAATAAAAAATATGTCTAGTGACAAGACATGTGGGCAAATTATAAAATAAGCAAGCGCAAATAACTTGTGAAATACACAGTCAAACAAATATATAAAGAAATATAGTCCCAATAATAGAAAAATAATCTTTCATAAAAATGTCTTTGATATGTGAAGTGAAAAAAAGTCCAAAGCATGCAGCATGAACGTGTTCAATCTTCAAGGTGTTTGATTGACAAACGGCTGTGACAGATGGATAGAGTAAAGAATCACCACCAATGCAAAACACTTTTTATTTTCTATTGTAAAATATCACGAATATTCTGAGCCAATCAGAGTGCTCCTTCCGCATTTGCCGAATATTCGCAAATATTTTCTATTGTAAAATATCACGAATATTCTGAGCCAATCAGAGTGCTCCTTCCGCACTTGCCGAATATTCGCAATTATTTTGTATTGTAAAATATCAAGAATATTCTGAGCCAATCAGAGTGCTCCTTCCGCATTTGCCGAATATTCGCAATTATTTTGTATTGTAAAATATCAAGAATATTCTGAGCCAATCAGAGTGCTCCTTCCGCATTTGCCGAATATTCGCAATTATTTTGTATTGTAAAATATCACGAATATTCTGAGCCAATCAGAGTGCTCCTTCCGCATTTGTCGGAATTTCGCAATTATTTTGTATTGTAAAATATCACGAATATTCTGAGCCAATCAGAGTGCTCCTTCCGAAATTTCGCCATCAATATCGCATTTGCATTTTGCGAAATTTCGATACAATATCACGAATATTCTGAGCCAATCAGAGTGCAAAATATCACGAATATTCTGAGCCAATCAGAGTGCTCCTTACGCTGTTGTCGAAAATTCGCAATTATTTTCGCATTCGCAATAGCGAAAATTCGCAATCATTTCATTTCGATAAAATATCACGAATATTCGAATTTAGCGAATATATCTCGAATATTCGACTATATATTCGAGATATATCGCAAAATCGAATATGGCGTATTCTGCTCAACACTAATAAATACGTACAGAGTGAGATAAACACATGGGGCCAGATTCACAAAGAGATACGACAGTGTATCTCCTGATACGCCGGTCGTATATATGCGACTGATTCAGAGAATCAGTTACGCATAGATATTCCTAAGATCCGACAGGTGTAACTGTGTTACACCGTCGGATCTTAGGCTGCAATTCCAGGCTGGCCGCTAGGTGGCGTTTCGTTTTTTTTTTACGCGACTAATATGCAAATGAGGAGTTACGCCGATTCAGAAACGAACGACCGCCCGGCGCTTTTTTTTTACGTCGTTTGCGTTCGGCTTTTTCCGGCGTATAGTTACCCCTGGGTCTTTGAGGCGCAGCCAATGTTAAGTATGGCCGTCGTTCCCGCGCCGAGTTTTCAAATTTTTGCGTCGTTTGCGTAAGTCGTTCTCGAATACGGATGGACGTAATTTACGTTCACGACGAAAACAATGACGTCCTTGCGACGTCATTTGGAGCAATGCATGCTGGGAAAATTTGCGATCGGCGCGGGGACGCGCCTGATTTAAATAGTACACTCCCCCTAGCCGCGGAATTTGAATTCCGCCGGGGGATTTACGATCCGCCGCCACAAGTTTTGAGGTAAGTGCTTTCTGAATACAGCACTAGCCTCAAAAACTTGCGGCGGCGGATCGTAAATCAGATAGGTTAGCGGATCTTTAGATCTGAATCTGGCCCATGATTGGTAATTCACAATGAGGAAATCACATAATTAAAAACATAATAAACAATGTAACATATGGTAAGCGTAAATGTCAGCAATTTACCCAAGAATGTATGAAAAAGTAGCATAGCATAGTAAATTGATAATTCAACCAATTGATTAAAACCCATGAGGACCACATAATTGCTGTAGTGAAACATAAATAAAAGGCTCTACGCGTTTCGTGGAGTGATATCCACTCATCAGGAGCTAGTTGGGGACACCTATAATATAGAATGATTTAATTAATGGTAATTAATTAAAGCAGGAAGAGAGGGAACAATAACTGTAATCCTAACACTCTTACCTGAAGGTAAAATATAAATGTTGAAAGGAAGAGCTACTGCTAGTATTGAGAATAAAAATGCCTAGGGGCGGAAAGGAGACCGACCCCCTGAGGTACAATATTGTTAACATTACTGACAGACAAGAGTGTCCGGCAATCTTGTGAGTGTGGAAACACAACCAATTTCACCGATAAAGTTGTCAATATTCACATATAAAATGTTATTGGTCATGCAAGGTAGGCCGGCTCACTTTCATCCCAGGGCCGGTTCCTGGTCCCAATCTGCCACACTGGAATTCAACCTTCCAAGGTAAAAGGACCACACACAAACACAAACATCAAGGCATAGAGTCCATTTATTCAGGCTAAGTGATTGCAAAACAACAGTGTGACATGAAGTGACTTGAGGAATTTCACAAGCACTATACAATTATAAGAACCTTATGATGAAGTAATCCTTGCATGTTGTCCATTCATGTCATACTATTGCTTGTAAGCATTCAAAGTACATGTGAACTAACAATGAGATTTACTTTGCTAAAGCACCACACATGATAGACCACTGGAGTTTTATGAATACTGGGCCAGATCCACATAGAATTGGATAGGCGCAGCGTATCAGAGATACGCTACACCGCCGTATCTTGCCTGGCTTTAAGTCGAATCCAGAAAGATTTTGCGCCGTAAGTTACGGCGGCGTAGTGTATTTCTGGCGGCGGAATTCAAATCGGCGGGTAGGGGGAGTGATTCATTTAAATGAAGCGCGTCCCCACGCCGATTGAACTGCGCATGCTCCGTTTCGAAATTTCCCGCCGTGCTTTGCGCGAAATGACGTTGCAACAACGTAATTTTTTGAACTTAGACGTGACTTACGTCCATCCCTATTCACGGACGACTTACGAAAAAAAAAAAAATTCAAATTTCGACGCGGGAACGACGGTCATACTTAACATGGCAAGTCTATCTATACGCCGCAAAATAGCAGCTTTAACTATACGCCGGAAAAAGCCGACTAGAGACGACGTAAGAGAATGCGACGGCCGCGAGTACGTTTGTGGATCGTCGGAAAAAGCTCATTTGCATACCCGACACGGAAAACGATGCAAACTCCACCCAGCGGACGCCGAAGTATTGCACCTACAATTCAAAGGCGTAAGAAGCCATACGCCTGTCGGATCGAACCCAGATGCCGCCGTATCTTGGTTTGAGGATTCAAACTAAAGATATGACGCAGGTAATTTTAAAGTACGCCGGCGTATCAGTAGATATGCCGGCGTACTCGCTATGAGGATCTGGCCCACTGTTTTCACCTTTCTTTTTTTAGGTCTATTGTTGTCTACCAGCACACAGTGCCAGCTGGTGCTCCAAATTTTTGGGGGGGTGCAAACAAACTGAAAAATTCTGAAAAAAAAACAAAACAATTGAAACCTCACTGTGCACATCAAACGCAGCCACTGTGCCATCAATTGGCACCACTGTGCCCCATCGAATCCTGCCACTGTGCCCCCACCCGCAGTCTGCCCGGCACTTACCCTGTCTCGGTGGGGCAGCTGGTGACTGCGGCGAGCAGTGTCCTCCATGTCTTCTCCCGTCCTCTCCTATGATTGGAGCCTGTCGTTTCAGCCAATCAGGTGATGGGCAACAGACCCGAGCACCTGATTGGCAGAGAGGTGGTTCAGTGTTGGGAAAGCAAATATTCATTCACTTTTCTCATACAGCTGGGTGAACTGCAAAGAGCCAAGTATGGCACTCGCTGTTTGCCTTTTCCGACGCCTATTAGAGCCTATGGCTCTAATCAGGGACTTAAAAAACACCCCCCGCCGCTGTAATTCAGGCGCTTGAAAAAAGGCCGGCGCCTGAATAAGGGATGGCATCGGCGGCCATGGATAGATTCATGCAATGCATGAATCCATCTATTGGTGATAGAGGGGGGTGGCTGGAGAGAGGGGGCGGTGCCCGTGCACCCTTATGGACGCACCGCCACTGTCGGCACAGCTGATCTCCTGTGATTAAAGGTCCTTGTTCAGGTATTTCCTGTTATGGAATGACAAAGCTCTGTCTCCCAATTGTGTTCTTTCCCTGTACCATTTACTTCCAGTGGAGACTATAAAGGGGGCTATACACTGCCCTCTGGAAAGCGATCCGTGGTGGGACGACAATAGCCATTGCTGCCAGTGTGCAATAGCACTATTTTTTTTTTTTTTTTTGGATGAACGAAAAAAAAATTAACAGTGCATATCAGGGGTGGTCCATCCATTAAGAGAGAGAGAGAGAGAGAGAGAGAGAGAGAGAGAGAGAGAGAGAGAGAGAGAGAGAGAGAGAGAGAGAGAGAGACTTGTAAAGCGCAACACATGCGAACTGAATCGCCTCTGGGCGCTGTATCCATTTCATGGGTAAGGAACCCCTTGACCTCAGAAGAGATGGGTTTGAAACTTTCTCCTGAAGGCCAAGTGGTCCGACTCCGACTCGGATGGTGGTTGGTAGTGCATTCCACAGGCGAGGTCCCTGGACTGCAAATCTTCGATCTCCTTTGGACTTGTATCTGGCTTTGGGTATTTGGAGGAGGTTTTGATTGGTGGATCGCAGAATGCGATTGGGGTTATGGGCTTTTATTTTTTCGCATAGATATTGGGGGGCGTTGCCTTGAATACACTTATGTATTAGGCAGAGTGCCTTGAAAGCGCCCCCGCTCCCCAATCCATGCGTCCGGCCCCTTTCAGGACAACGGCGCATGGATTCCAATGCAGGGGCCGATTTTTTTGAAGCACCGATTAGAGCCAGAGGCTCTATTAGGCTTCAATATAGGGTGGGCTCAGATCGCAGAGAGTATGCTCCGATCCCACCCAGGTGTGTTACAACAGTGAATGAATATTCGCTGTTATAAGACTGAATGTCCTCCCGGCCAATCAGGAAGCCGGTTTTGACACCAGTCACTCGATTGGCTGAAAGGACAGGTGATCCTATTGCACGCCTAGTAGGAGGGGAGCAGCTGGAAGCCGCCATGAAGGAGAGGACACGGAGCCGCTGCCTGCCGTCGCCAATGTGGGAAGGGGCCGGCAAACAGCAGGGCGGGTGCCGCGGGGGGGGGGGGGTGTGTTTGCCACCATTGTTACCATCAGTAAACCCACCTTGAGTGCTGATGGGCAGCTGGGGTGCATGCAGATAGAAAGTGGCTAAGAGGCTGCAGAGTAGATAAGCAGAGCTGAAATGCAACCAAGGATAATAAAAATTAAATAAATAAAAAAACAGTATTTCTAAAAAGGAAAAAACAAAATATGGCCACTGTACTCAATACCCAGTGCTTTAGCAAACGCTAGTACATCTAATTAGGGGTTACATCCGATGATTAAACATGCCTAATTCTTTAAATTAGATAACATTTTTTAAAAATAGTCGGTCTGTAACTTTCTAAGCGGAAGGTGTACATCTTCGCCGTTCATTTGCACTCATCAGTCATTTGGAAAAAGGGAAATCCTGGAATTCAGCCGTCATGTAACCCAAAGCAAACAGGAAGAGTTAAACCGGAGCAGATGGATACACGGGTCACCATGGACAGCCTGCCTCTGGCATTTAAAACCCCCAGCTGTCAATAGAGGATTAATTTAACCCCAGCACTACAATCAATACTCAGAATGTAACAATGACTGCAGACAATAGTCATGGTGCATAGGAGTGGACACAGTTCATGTCATTTATTGATGTATGCTCCATGCACTAGTACTATCTATATGTGGACCTCAGTTATCATTGCCTCAGAAGGAAGAAGAGTTATGTGGGGTGCCAATAATGACAAGATTTAGACTTCATTTTTGGTGCAGATTTTAAAATCACTGGAAGAATGGGAAATATCTAAGCGGCATCTGCCAGAAATATTTGTGGTCCCTCCTTAGCAACGACATCCTTTTCCTGTTGCTAGGCATTTTAGACCATCAAAGGGAGCAGCCGGTTGGTAGCAAGAGAAAAAATACAGAGCGTTCCTCAGCGTGACATTTTATATGAAATGCCAATAAACCTATTTGATTGCTAAAGGAGAATTCCACCTTTAAAAAAGTTAGCAAAAAATAAAAAATAAAGTAAAAATGTGCATTTTATATTTTTGCATTTAGCCTACCAAGCATTGCAACCATAATAATTGGATTACAGGTGCAATGCCTTGGCTCTTGCAGGCTCTCCCTTAGACCCCATTCACACCTAGGCGTTTTTACGCCTGTAGCGCTACGCCGCTGCCGCCAGAGGGCTGAAAACAGATGTCCCTCTATGGAGATGGTTCACATCTCCACGCCGAACGCCGGACGCCTGTCGCCTGCCGCGTGAAAAAAGGTCCCGGACCTTTTTTTCAGGCGTCTTCGAGCGTTCGGCTAGGAGATGGCAATCATCTCCATAGATGGGGTCATCTTGGGGCACATCTAGGCGGACAATACCGGCGTTTTGTCGCCGCAAATCGCGGTACAAAACGCCGCTATTTTTACCGCGATTTGCGGCGACAAAACGCCGCGATTTCGTCCGCCTAGATGTGAATGCAGCCTTAAAGTGGTACTAAACCCACAACAGTAAAATCAGTCTGTACATGCAGTAAATCATGCTTGTTATACTCACTGTGGAACCTAAGGGGTTAATCCTCTGCATTGTATAAAAAGGCTGTTTGATCCTGTCTTCTCTGACCCTCCCCTTTTACTGTCCCCAATCCATCGGATAGAACAGAGCCTTGGGGGCACTCTGCACATGCGTGTGTATTGCTAAAGAGGTTTTTTTTTGGAGGGTGCATGTGATCAGCACAGGGCCCATCGGCACTGTCCAGACAGAGGGTCAGGGGTCATGCAGCATCATAGGACAGTCAGAGGAGAATAAAAACTTCTCCTACAAGCTTTAACCAGACGCTAATAGAAGTCACATATTGTTGATGAGAAAAGGTATTTAGCAGTTTATAATTACTAATACTTTTGCATTTCCATGTCCTGTGTACTGTGGGAGACCAGATATAGTGAATGCAGGGTCCTGGGTTTAGTTACACTTTAAACTTTAGAGCTGGAGGAAATATCAACAAACTACATGTGCAGGGTTCACTTAATTTCAGTTACCGTCGGGGTATACTGTGCCCCAGCGTATAACACGCACCCCAAGCTCAGCAAGGTAAAAAATAAATAAAACTTACATTTTTGCCCTGCGTCCATCGGCGGCCTTGTCCGGCATCCGTCTGCGGCCTTGTGGGTGTCCGTCTCGTCCAGCGTGTCCGTCTGCGGCCTCCATCCAGGTGTCCGTCTCGTCCAGCGTGTCCGTCTGCGGCCTCCATTCAGGTGTCCGTCTCGTCCAGCGTGTCCGTCCGCGGCCTCCATCCAGGTGAGCGTCTCCGGTGTCCATTTTGATTTTGGCGTGAGCCGAGGGGAGACGGATTTCCTGTGTGTTCGGCTCCTCTCGGCTTGTCTCGGCTCCTCTCGCGCTGCTGCGGGTGGAGCTGAGCGTGGCCGAGCCTAGCCGAGTGCGCAGTACACTTGGCTCGGCCAATGTCGGAGACAGCGGGGATCGGCATATATCGCGCACCCGCGATTTTCCCCTGATTTTAAGGGGGAAAAAGTGCGCGGTGTACACCGATAAATACGGTACTTTTTAGTTAAAAAAATAATTCACAGTGGAGAAATTACTACACGCGTTATTGTTTGCTGAATTGAAGCCACGTATGTGCATGAAACCTAATGAACACCACTGAAAAGTCTGAACCAGGTACTAGAACACTGATGTCACTAACCTGTGGCTTCATGAAAGTGCCTTACACACATGTCCATTGTAGCAATGCTGCCTGCCAGCGTATGTGTCCCTATATAGCAGAATGAAAAAGAGAAAAAAATAATCTTATAATCCAATAAATCAGCAAAATGTCCTTCTAATAATAGTGAATACAAACAGTGGACATAGGGGGAGATTTACTAAAACTGGAGCACACAGAATCTGGTGCAACGGTGTATAGTAACTAATCAGTTTCTAACTTTGGCTTGTTCAATCAAGTTTAGACAATAAAACCTGGAAGCGGATTGGCTACCATGCACAGCTGCACCAGATTCTGTGTGCTCCAGTTTTAGTAAATTTCTTCCAATGTTCTCAGACATCGATGGCCACAGTGCTGGATTACCAAATAGGCAGAGTAGGCATTGGCCTATGGGCAATGCTGTATCCTGGCCTAGGCCAACAAGGCCCAGGCCTAGGGCAGCACTTTGCAGGGGGGCAGCATGGAAAGTGTCCCCGCTGGCTTGTGCTACACTGTTGATGTAACGCAAGCTGTTTCTAATTTTGACTGTCCTATCATCCTGGACCACAAACCTTCCTCATTGTGCTATATGTTTTCTGCTGTACCATTGGCATGGTTATATCTTCTTAGTCAGGAATTTTTTCGGAAAATCAGTTAGTCTGTATGGAATTCCGACGGGAAAAAAAAACATGCATGCTCAGAAACAATTGTTGACGCATGCTCGGAAGCATTGAACTTAATTTTTCTCGGCTCGTCGTAGTGTTGTACGTCACCGCATTCTTGACAGTCGGAATTTGGTGTGACCGTGTGTATGCAAGCCAAGCTTGAGCGGAATTCCGTCAGAAAAAACACCCGATTTTTTTCCAACGGAAAATCCATTCGTGTGTACGCAGCATAAGAGGCGAAATCTCTTGAATAATGCAAAAATGGCCAGAAAAATGAATTTTAACTATTCCCCAATCTATCTAAAATAAGAAAAAATAATACTTGGCTTTATTAAAAGGATATAATCCTAATGCCGCGTACACACGACCGTTTTTCGGGTTGTAAAAAAATAACGTTTTTTTTATGTCATTAAAAACGATTGTGTGTGGGCTCCAGAGCATTTTTCACGATGTAAAAAATGGCCATTAAAAATTACGAACATGCTCTAATTTTTCACAACGTTTTTAACGTTGTCGTTTTTAACGTGGAAAAAAATGGTCGTGTGTGGGGCTTTAACGACGTGAAAAAACGCGCATGCTCAGAAGCAAGTTATGAGACGGGAGCGCTCGTTCTGGTAAAACTACCGTTCATAATGGAGTAAGCACATTAATCACGCTGTTACATACAGAAAGGTGTGAATCGTCTTTTACTAACACAAAATCAGCTAAAGCAGCCCAAAGGGTGGCGCCATCCGCATGGAACTTCCCGTTTATAGTGCCGTTGTACGTGTTGTACATCACCGCGCTTTGCTAGAGCATTTTTTTTAAACGATCGTGTGTAGGCAAGGCCGTTTTAACGATCGGGTTGAAAAAAACGTTGTTTTTTCTAGACCATTAACTACTTGCCGACCAGCCACCATCATTTTACCGCGGCAGGTCGGCTCCCCTGCGCGAGAGCCCTTAGCTATACATCGGCTCTTGCGCAGGCCACTAGGGGCGCGTGTGTGCCGCCGGAGGCGCGCGCGCCCCCTGATCGCCTCCGACTCCCGTGCGCATGCCCAGCGGGCGCGATCGCCACCGGGCACACGCAATAGCTCGTTACAGATCGGGGACCGGGAGCTGTGTGTGTAAACACACAGCTCCCGGTCCTGTCAGGAGGGGAAATGCTGATCTTCTGTTCATACAATGTATGAACGGAAGAGCAGTCATTTCCCCTAGTGAGGCCACAGTTAGAACACACCCAGGGAACATACTTAACCCCTTCCCCGCCCCCTAGTGTTAACCCCTTTCCTGCCAGTGGCATTTTTATAGTAATCCAATGCATTTTCATAGCACTGATCGCTATAAAAATGCCAATGGTCCCAAAAATGTGTCCAAAGTGTCCGCCATAATGTCGCAGTACCGAAAAAAATAAAAAAACGCTGATCGGCGCCATTACTAGTAAAAAAAAAAATATTAATAAAAATGCCATAAAAATACCCCCTATTTTGTAAATGCTATAACTTTTGCGCAAACTAATGAATAAACGCTTATTGCGATTTTTTTTTTTACAAAAAATAGGTAGAATAATACGTATTGTCCTAAACTGAGGGAAACAAAATATTTTTTTATATATTTTTGGGGGATATTTATTATAACAAAAAGTTAAAAATATTCATTTTTTTTTTAAAATTGTCGCTCTATTTTTGTTTATAGCGCAAAAACTAAAAACCGCAGAGGTGATCAAATACCACCAAAATAAAGCTCTATTTGTGGGAAAAAAGACGCCAATTTTGTTTTGGAGCCACGTCGCACGACCGCGCAATTGTCAGTTAAAGCGACGCAGTGCCGAATCACGAAAAGTGCTCTGGTCTTTGACCAGCAATATGGTCCGGGGGTTAAGTGGTTAAAAACATCATTTTTTACAACCCGGAAAATGGTCGTGTGTACGCGGCATAAGAGATTCCATATCTGAATACAAAGAGTCTCCAGTAATCTACTCACCAGCCACATAGGCATTTAACCCATCAATGAGGATTTCCTGCTGGCCCAGAGTGTGTTTACCAGGTCCTAGACCCATGGCTGTGATGGCGTCTGTCACCAGAACCAGGCCTGCAATACACAAGATACATACAATGTGTGTCTCTATGAGGAAATGGATCCCATGTATAAGAAAAGAGGAGAGGTGTTGCTGCTTCAAAGTAATCGCATTGCTCTTGGTGATGATGCAGAAACAAGCTCTCTCCAATCTAATCACAGCACACTCACCATTGGGGTGTGCGCGGTGTGCAATCCTCAGTGCAGCAGGGTTTGTGTGTATTCCATCTGCAATCATCCCATAATAAACTGTCCTCCCAGCTGGAATGCGATCACTGGTCAAGAGCCCCACAATGCCGGGATCGCGGTGGTGGAACTAGAAGGAAGTTATCGTGATTATTACAAAAGCAGGTCATTTGTGAATGAGATCAGAAAATTTCTTAATATAAGACATCCTTCTACCGAGGTTGTATCCACCTTTAGATAATTGACTATCTTAAACCAGTGTGATCTTATAACCCTGCTTTAAACTTCTCCACAACTTTATCCCTGACTTGTCTGGTGTGTTCCTTGGCCTTCATGATGCGGTTTGTTCACAAAGGTCCTCTAACAAACCTCTGAGGGCTTCACAGAACAGCTGTATTTATACCGAGATTAAATTACACACAGGTGGACTCTAGGTGACTTCTGAAGGCAATTGGTTCCACTAGATTTTAGTTAGGGGTATCAGAGTAAAAGGGGCTAAATATAAATGTACACCACACTTTTCATATATTAATTTGTAAAAAAACAACATTTATAATTTTCCTTCAACTTCACAATTATGTGCCAACAGGGGCGTCGTTAGGCCCGGGCTTAGGGGGCTGGAGCCCCGAATGGGTCCCCGTAAAGCCCCGAGCCCTGGGCATTTAGCTAGCCGTTGTTAGCCCCGAGCAGCGAGCACCGGGACCGTTCTGATCCCGAGTGCCGCCGCGCCGAGACCGAGTCCTGCCGAGTGCCGCTGCGCTGATTGTGGCCGAGTCCTGCCGAGTGCGATAGCAGGCTGGTCCCGCCTTCTGGAGCCCAACGCATATGATGGACGTCCCACTGATCCAATGCCAAGACCGCGGGACGTGTGACGTCCATCGTAGGCGCCCGAAGCTTCAGAAGTCGGGAATTACAATACCGCGCCACATCACTGAGATGATCCCCACTTGGAGCTCGGGCGGTCGGCTCACGCATCGACGGTAAAGGTAAAGGTAAAGGTAAAAAGGCCACAAGGTCCAACAGGCAGTAAAGTAAATGTAAATGCAAAATGCAAAGTCAGATAGGTAGGTGAGTGTATGTAGGTCAGGTAGGTGTATGTAGGTCAGGTAGGTGTATGTATGTCAGGTAGGTGAGTGTATGTAGGTCAGGTAGGTGTATGTATGTCAGGTAGGTAGGTGAGTGTATGTAGGTCAGGTAGGCTTGGCCAGTGTAGGTCAGGTAGGTGTATGTCAGGTAGGTGTATGTATGTCAGGTAGGTAGGTGAGTGTATGTAGGTCAGGTAGGTGAGGTCAGTGTAGGTCAGGTAGGTATGTCAGGTAGGTGGTGTATGTATGTCAGGTAGTCAGTGTAATGGTCAGTGTGTCAGGTAGGTGAGTTTAGTGTTCAAAATTGATGTGCAATGTCAAGCCAGGCAAGTGAGCTTACCCCCCACCGCCCAGCCAAAAAAACCTGCGCCATGACCATCCCGGATCCAAAACCGCGATGACGCCGCTCCCCCCCCCCCCCCCCCCCCCCCCGGTGCCGGCCTCGGGCTGAAGCGCCGCCGACGTCTCCCACCCCCCCCCCCCTCGGGCTGAAGCCCCTGGTCTTCTTGCCACCTAGCAACGCCCCTGTGTGCCAATTTATATTCGTCTATCACATAAAATCCCAAGAAAATACATTTACGTTTTTGGTTGTAACATTCCAAAATGTGGAAAATTTCAAGGGGGTGTGAATACTTTTTCAAGGCATTTCAAAGATTTACTCAGCCTTTTTATCTGCTTATGTGATAGGACAGCACATGGCGTCTCCAGGAGAAGGCGGATCAGCGGGGCTTCCTACCAAGAAAACTCTCAGAGTGTGTTTTGTGCCAATTAACCACTTCCCGTCCAGCAATGTACCCGTACGTCGCTGGATTTTCAGTGGTCATATCTGACATCTTAATACTGCCAGCGTATGAGTTCCTGGACAATGAGAGCAAAGAGATCCATATTCTTTAATTGAATCATTGCCCATTTTCTTAATTGCTCAACTCCTCCGCTACCAACACCTACCTTCCTGTGCTTCCCCGCCGGAGCCTTGTGAAATATCCAGTGCTTCCAATCAAAAGGTAGCATGTGACCTTCTATTTATTAAACCTTATGCTGCGTACACACGGTCGTTTTTCGGCATGAAAAAAAAAAACGTTGTTTTTAAAAAACGTCATTTAAAATCATCGGGCCAGATTCAGAAAGAAGTTACGCTGGCGTATCTATTGATACGCCGCGTAACTTCTAGGATGCTCCGGCGTATCTTTTTTCTGTATTCAGAAAACAAGATACGCCGGAATTTTGCTAAGATCCGACTGGCGTAAGTCTCTTACGCCGTCGTATCTTAGTTGCATATTTACGCTGGCCGCTAGGTGGCGCTTCCGTCGATTTAGGCGAGGAATATGCAAATTAGGTAGATACGCCGATTCAGAAACGTACGTCCGGCGCATTTTTTTACGTCGCTTACATTAGGCTTTTTCCGGCGTAAAGTTACCCCTGCTATATGAGGCGTATCCTATGTTAAGTATGGACGTCGGGCCAGGGTTGAATTTTTCGTTGATTACGTCGTTTGCGTAAGTCGTTCGCGAATAGGGCTGTGCGTAATTTACGTTCACGTCAAAAGCATTGGCTTTTTGCGGGTTAATTTGGAGCATGCACACTGGGTTACGTTCACAGACGGCGCATGCGCCGTTAGTCAAAAACGTCAAATACGTGGGGTCAGCCTTTATTACCATACAACACGCCCACTACATGGATAATTTGAATTCCGCGGGCTTACGCCGGTCCACATACGCTACGCCGCCTTAACTTAGGGCGCAGGTTCTTTCTGAATACAGAACCTGCCTCACTAAGTTACGGCTATCTGAGATACGCTACGCCCGCACAAATTTACGCCGGGCTATTTGAATCTACCCCATCGTGTGTGCTTTCCACATCGTTTTTCGGCTTCTGAAAAACGACAAAAAAAAAATTCGAACATGCTGCATTTTTTAAACGTCGTTTTTTAAAATGTCGTTTTTAGGGTTGTAAAAAATGATCGTGTGTGGGCTAAAACGACGTTTTAAACCCGCGCATGCCCAGAAGCAAGTTATGAGACGGGAGCGCTCGTTCAGGTAAAACTACCATTCATGGAGTAAGCACATTCATCACGCTGTAACAGACAAAAAAGCGCGAATCGTCTTTTACTAACAAGGAATCAGCTAAAAGCAGCCCAAAGGCGAAAAAAAACTTCCCCTTCAGAGTGCCGTCGTACGTGTTGTACGTCACCGCGCTTTGTTCATCATTTTTTAAAAATGATGGTGTGTAGGCAAAATCGTTTTTAATGATGAAGTTGGAAAAACTTCGTTTTTTGGACATGCTGAAAAATGTCGTTTTTTTTAATGCCGTAAAACGACCGTGTGTACGCCGCATTATACAATCCTCTGTCAAGGCCAACATCCATCCATCCAAAAAGAAACTGACTTTCTAGATATCATATATAGAATATTACCCATCAATCCTTGCGGTCCATTTTTAATTCAAAGATCTACCTGAAAAGTGAAGCTTTAAATCCTAGAAATGCACTTGTCTTTCAGCCATTTAGATACACCACAGGCAGGAAACACGGACTTACTGGCAGCATGGCATTGAAGAGATGAGTAATAAACGAAGCACCTTGATTCACAGCATCTTCGGCCTGAGATAAATTAGCCACCGAGTGACCTGAGGACAAAGGACACACATCACCAATATTTCTCTCAAACAATTCTTCTTAGCTACATCTGAGAGACAATGACAAACTCCAGGCTGATATAAAGGGCACAAAGAAATGCATAAATCCATCTTTATTTAAAGCACAACTCTAGGCAAATTATAAATGCAGTGAGGCTGTGTGAGAAAATGATACATAGAAGCTTCACGTTCAAACCTTGAGAAAGAGTTACTCCACAGCGCCTGCATCTACAGAGGTCAGTGAGGTCTTGATTTAAAGCGCATTTACTTCTTGTTAATAATTTGTAAATATTTCAATGTCCATCATTTGGCCACAGTTCTACTTTAAAGCAGATTACTCACTTTTGGGTGGGTTGGGGCAGGGTTTGATCTTTAACGACTTCCCACCTGGCCTATAGCAGAAGGACAGCTGGGTGGGGGTTTCATTGTTCTGAGTGGACGTCATAACGTAACTCAGAACAAGTGATCGTGGTGCCGTGTGTCCCTCAGACACACCGTATTTCTGATCTCAGTAAAGAGGCTATGATGTAGGCTCTTTACCATGTGGTCAGCCGTGTCCAATCACAGCTGATCACAGTGTAAATAGGAAGTGCCAGTTACCGGCTTTCCTCTGCTCACTCTGACAACACCCGAGGATTGGGGATCTGTACTGATAATCAGTGCAATGATTATCAGTGAAGCCCCATAAGCAATGCCTGCCAGTACCCACCAGTGATGCCAATCAGTGCCCATTAGTACCGCCTATCATTGTCATCTATTAGTGCCAACCATCAGGGCTGCATATTAGGGCTGCATATCAGTGCAGCCTCATCAGTGCAGCCTCATCAGTGAAGGAGAAAAATTACCTTTTTACAATTTTTTTTAACAACATTTTGGGCCTTTTTTTGTTTGTTTAGCACAAAAAAATAAAAAAAGAATCCAGTGGTGATTAAAATACTGTCAAAAGAAAGCTCTATTGGTCTTACAAAAAAATATAAAAAATGATAAAAATTTAGTCTAGGTACAGCATTGCATGATCGCGCAATTGTCATTCAAAGTGCGACAGATAAAGCTAAAAATTGGCCTGGGCCGGAAGGGGGTGAAAATGCCCGGTATTGAAGTGGTTAAATAGGCTGGTACTGTTATCATACCCGTTGTGGCATAGCAGTAGCAAGCCAAGCATGGCTTTTCAGCCAAGTTGCTGTGACCATTGAATGTCTTCTCTGTATTCCTGTGGAGGATCCACCAACACAGAAATACTGCATTAAAGTAAAATATATGTAAACCCATCTTGTAAAACAACCCATTCAGTTTAAAATAAAAATGAAAGGCAAAACATGTGTGTACATACAGCATCAGAAAACATTATAAATACCTTTTACCCCCTTTTTTATAATTGATCACATTCCCTCTGTTCTCAGCTGCATCAGAGCTAGGGGAGGAGAAGCAGCAGCAGCAGTATGCTGATCTTCCCAGTGAATTGCTGTGATTTGGGGGGGGGGGGTGTCAGCACAAGCCTGATCATTTGATTAGCCCCCAGCACAGCCAGAAAACTGACCATGCTGTGTTCTTATGCCTATTGTTGTTTTGTTTTAAATAGCAAAGCAGAGGGACTGGCAGGGACACCAGGGATTTTACTCAAAGGAAGCACATGGTACAGCAGGCACATATCAGGAATATGAAATGTTGGGTTTACATATCCTTTAATTTCCCATAGGAATATATAGCGGGTTCACAGGCTGTTGAAATATATAGCCCACCTAAATAGTTAGAGGGTGGGTGGAACCTCCCTCCTGAGGACGTAAACCTTGGCCCACATTATACAAAACAGAGAAACCAATCTTAGGTGAAGTTACTGATGGTATATATCTACCTAAGGAGACACATATTCCACGATTCACCAGTTCCTCGATCACCTCTTTACTCCTTTCCATTTCTGGGGCCAGAGTCACAATGCTGACCCCATCTAAGGTCCCGTAGGTGTCCATAACTTCTGAGAATCCTCTTTCATTGTACGACCGTAGACAATGCTCTGGATGGGCTCCCTTCTTCTCCAAACTGATGTATGGACCTTCCAGGTGCATGCCTGCAAGAGAACATTCAGTAATCAGAAAGACCAAGAAACGTCAGGTCTTTCATGGCAAGTAACATCTTTTATTAGTCTGCCAGTTTTAGACTTGGACTTGTGATCTGGCTGGTATGCCTGCCACCAGAAAGGGGAGGATATCAGAAAATATTTCACCTGTTGTGGAGCGCCTCAGCTTCAATCAGTGCTGTTTTACAAACATTAAACAAACTCGAGCTATAATAACATACTATAGTGATAGAGTTCTCAAATTTAATAATAAGGAAGCACTAAACAAACTGAAGACCAGGATTACCAACAGACTGATTCTTAGGTTATCAGTTAAAGCAATTCTAAACTAGCCATTCTCAGCTAGGGTTTTAAGGGCAGGGGTGTCAAACTCAATTTTTATTGTTGATTCAGCACTATGGTTGCCCTCAAAGGGGCAGTTGTATCTGTGTTGTGCTATGTACAGAGTGCAGAGATCAAGGCTGCACTGTGTACAGAGCACAGGGTTTAAGGAATGGGCCATGTACAGAGCGCAGGGTTTAAGGGATGAGCCATGTACAGAGCACAGGGTTTAAAGGATGGGCCATGTACAGAGTGCAGGGTTTAAAGGATGGGCCATGTACAGAGCGCAGGGTTTAAGGGGTGGGCCATGTACAGAGTGCAGGGTTTAGAGGTTGGGCCATGTACAGAGTTGCAGGGTTTAAGGGATGGGCCATGTACAGAGTGCAGGGTTTAAGGGATGGGCCATGTACAGAACGCAGGGTTTAAGGGATGGGCCATGTACAGAGCGCAGGGTTTAAGGGATGGGCCATGTACAGAGCGCAGGGTTTAAGGGATGGGCCATGTACAGAGCGCAGGGTTTAAGGGATGGGCCATGTACAGAGCGCAGGGTTTAAGGGATGGGCCATGTACAGAGCGCAGGGTTTAAGGGATGGGCCATGTACAGAGCGCAGGGTTTAAGGGATGGGCCATGTACAGAGCGCAGGGTTTAAGGGATGGGCCATGTACAGAGCGCAGGGTTTAGGGGATGGGCCATGTACAGAGTGCAGGGTTTAGGGGTGCACCATGTACAGAGTGTAGTGTTCAGGGGTGTGCTGTGTACAGAGTGCAGGAAGGAGAACTACTCTGAACCCGGGTGACAGAGGATGAGGATGATAAGGACGGCTTTGTTATCCACTCCACAAACTCTTCTGCATGTTCTGGCTCAATAACACGGCCAGCAGCGAAAAAAATATTAAAAAAGGACAAGCGTGGCCCACGGCCACCTGCAGAGGATGCACCATGTCTACGACCAGACACAGAGGCTGCTTGCCCTCTTTTAGTGGCCTGTGAGCGCCTGCCTCTCCTTGGTGGCCTTTCTGGACATGATGTATATTTTGTACACTGTATTAGATACCACAATAAACGGCCTCTAAAATGATTGCATTTTGACAGCTGGAACCTGCGGCTGTCAGAACACCTGAACAGTGACTGTAGCCGATTGGCCGCAGTGACTGTTTTCCTCCTGCCTCCTTAGAATTCTTAAATTAATTTTATTGAGCCGAATGGTGTAAGCGGGGCCACCAACAGCTAAAATTTCAGGAAATGGACGAAATTAAAGTCATGTAAACCCAGCCTTAGTCTACCAGAAAATCGTTATCGATTGTTTATTTTTATTCTGTAGAATTTTGTACCGCAAGAGGAAAAATAAAGCTGAAATTGTCTATCCCAGTAGAGAACATGTTGATGCCACTCAGTCTGAATGTACAAAGCAGAAGATCCTTACCCAGCACTCCAGCTCCATGTGGTCCTCCGTCATTCACAGTCATCTGAGGAAGCACCTGTAAATAAAAGGAAAGGGTTAGTGCCACAAATACCTTTGTTTCCCTAGTTTTCTAATGTTAAAAGAACTCTATCAAAAACAGAAAATTCTGTTCTAGGTGGGTCACACCAAAACAACATGGACATGTAGACAGATCCAGGCAGACAACGACACAGCAGACTCACCCGTCACTATAATAGCTCAGCTGCACTCCAAGTAAACACGGGTCAAAAACAATACTTGCAATAAGAAAAGAAACTGAGGATCACAGCTAACTATAATGCAAATCTGTGTTTCCTAAAGCTGCCCATACACTTGGCGATTTTAAACTCTGGAAATAAAAAACCTCCAATGTAGTGGGTATCCACCCCTCCCCCTCCACTTCTACCCCACACACTGCAAGGGTTAATTGCTCAAAACCACTAAAGAATGGAGCAGGACCGCCATCAGGGGGGGTACTGCGCATGCTCCGTTTTGAAATTTCCCGCCGTGCTTTGCGAGAAATGACGTCGCCCCGACGTAATGTTTTGAACGGCGACGTGCGTTACGTACTTTCGTATTCCCTGACGACTTACACAAAACAAAAAAAAAAAAAATTGAAATTCGACGCGGGAACGACGGCCATACTTTAACATGGGCTGTCTATTGTTACACCACCTAAATAGCAGCCGTAACTTTGCAACGCGAAAAGCCGACTAGCGACGACGTAAGAGAATGCGACGAACGGGCGCACCTTCGTGGATCGCCGTAAACAGCTAATTAGCATACCGACGCGGAAAACGGCGCGATCTCCACCCAGCGGCCGCCGAAGTATTGCATCCTAAGGCGTACGAAGCCGTACGCCTGTCGGATCTTAGCCAAATGCCGTAGTATCTGTTTGTGAATTACAAATAAAGATACGACGCGGCAAATTTGAAAGTACGCCGGAGTATCAGCAGATACTCCGGCGTACTTCTTCTCTGAATCTGGCCCAATGTTCTTTAGCAAGGAATATACATTACACATTAATATTTATTCTACCAAAATTAGTGTGTGCATTGCTCCTTTCTCTTCCTGCTGGAGGCCGCCATATTGCTGAATCCCAGAGCCCCTGAACAGCAGTAAATCATAAAGTGGAACTAAACCCATTGATTTAACTGTTTAAAAAAAACAGTTACATTTCTGGAATGCCGAGATTGCCAACTGTCTCATTTCATACCTCCCAAACGTCCCTGATTCGCCAGGACCGTCCTGGAAATTGGTCCCTGTCCCAGAGAATCAGGGCTGAGTCTCAGATTGCCCAGTGTGTGCGGAGTGTCTAGGTTTCTGCACGCCGTGGGCAACACTGTGTATGGCAGCCGCCAGCTGGCATCTCTCCTTGCCGGTCCGGCTGCCTCTGACACACATGCAGCATTCACAATGCAGAGTGGAGCGTCCTTATTGGTCCTTTATAGTGAGACTTGATCACCGATCAAAACGGAGGCTGAGGAAGTAGCACAGGCAAGTGCAGAAAATGAATTATTTAGAGAGGTTATATATTTAGTCTGTGTAACCTGCGGGGCATTAGGTCACCTGATACAGAGACGTATAACAAGAGTAGGGTGAGATTCCATAGCAAACACCCATACTTCAGGTATTGGCAGCTGTTACAGAATTAACAGTATAATAAAAGGACAAACAGGAGAACTTGCAGATAACAAGACCAGAAGACCAAAGGTCATGATTGCATTATACCATATCAAGTAAAGAGAAAATGCTGAGCAATGGCATCCTAAGATACTTGTTAGTTCTTGTATGCCTGAGATAGAGCTACAGAGTATAAAAGAGAAGAGAGGCGCCTCCAAGTGTAGCAAATGCAATATGGTTACATTAAATTAAGGTGCAACATTTAGCAACTCACATGGTTGATGATTAAAGCGGTAGTTCACCCTCACTGGCTTGATTTTACCATCGAGACAGGCATTGTAGCGCGAGCTACAGTATGCCTGTCACGATTTTTTTAACCCCGGACTCACCTTGTAATCGGACATCGTAGATTTCGGCTCCCGCGGGGAATGGGCGTGCCTATGGAGAGGGAGGATGATTGACGGCCGGCCCTGGCACGTCACTCTCCCCGAAGACAGCCGGAGTAGGTCTCGGCTCTTCACGGCGCCTGCGCACAGGCTATGCGCAGGCGTCGTGAAGAGCCAAGCCTATTTCAGCTATTTCCGGAGAAGCGTGACGCGCCAGAGCCGGCCGTCAATCATCCTCCGTCTCCATAGGCACGCCCATTCCCCGGTATCTTCGATCTACGAGTACAAGGTGAGTACGGGGGTAAAAAATTCGGGACAGGCATACTGTAGCTCGCGCTACAATGCCTGATTTTATGGTAAAAGAAAAAAAAAATGTTTTTTTCGTTGATAGGGTGAACCCCCGCTTTAAGTATGCGTGTGTGCGCGTATATTATATTATCAGGTATTTAAGTGGCAAATTAAGACCATAGCCCCACTACCTACATCTACATACTCAACACCTGAAAAGCAAGTACAAATTCAAGACCCGACTACAAGTAGACCCATGAAATATATAGGTTGGCAAGCGAAAGGACACGGTACTGAAAGACAAGAACAGGAACAATCACACCATCATCAAAAAAATGATGAGGGGCCGAGTCATCAAACGCCCCATAACAATAAACAGAAGAAACCCTATAAAAAACCGTTCAAAAAACCTAATTGGAACCGTCGCAATTCGGAGAGGGAATATAGGGACAATAGAGGACCTATGTACCATCCACCGCCCCCTAATCCTCCACCCTATTACCCGCATTACTATAACCATTTGCAGCGGAGTCCAATTTCTACCTACAATAGGTACGAGCCCCTACGACACTATCCAGAACATCACTATCCAACATACCATTATGACACCCAAAGGTCTTTTTTAGACAGAGATCGGAGGGATCGTTCTCCAAGGAGACACCCCCAAGAAATGTATCAATCCCCAAGGAGATACACTCAAGAGGATCGCTCACCCCCAAGGATATTTCAAGAACCCCCCAGATCACCAAGAAGACCAAGGGAGGAAAGACTAACCCGCACATCAGAAGAAAACGCGGATGCAGAGCGGGGAAGAGATCCCAAAAGAAAAAGAGTGGAAAAGGGGAGGGTGTCTTCAACATAAGTGGAAAAACATTGTCCGTAGAGGAGTTGGCAGTACTGGAAGGGGGCCTTAAACATGCACCTGTAAAGAATTTAAACAAATTCGATACGTACATTAATATCCAAAAATACATTCGAAAAATAAATATTAAAAAATACTTCCTAGGAAATCCAGCGAAACATCAATTATCCACATCCATAACTAGTGACTTCATACAACACAGTACTCTTCGGAACAATTCTGTGTTTAACCCGCAGGTTGTCAATGGACAACACATAGAAGTATTCAAGAAATTAGTGCTTCAAGAGTTGGATGGCCTCAAAGTAAAGAAAATATCAGACCCCCCACACATTAAAAAGGGAATCCAAAGCCTAAAAAAACGTAATGACATTGTGATCCGCCCTGCGGATAAAGGGGGAGGAGTGGTTGTCCAATCGAAGGAACAATACCATGAAGAACTCCTCAGACAACTTGAAGATGAGGATACCTATATAAAATTATTAGGAAATCCTATTGCTAAATATAAAACACAACTAAAACAACTCATTCATTTAGGCAAGAAAAAGGATATTCTAAATAAAAAAGAGGCCATTTATTTGTTGCCTGAAACCTGCAGAATCCCTGTCATTTACACTATCCCAAAATTACATAAGGATAAGATTAATCCTCCGGGTAGGCCGATCGTCAATGGGATTGATTCCCTGACTGCAAGGATGGGTCAATATTTGGACCATTTCTTGCAACCAGCGGTTCAGCAGACGAAGGCCTATTTGAGAGACACAAAACATGTCCTTCAAATACTAGAAGAAATACCTGTCTCAGAAGGGAATACAATACTGGCCACTGCAGATGTGTCATCTCTGTACACTATCGTGAAACATCATCAAGCCTGTAGTGCAACCAAGTGGCTTTTGAAGAACTACACCATTTTAGCCTGTAAGCAACGTAAATATTTGATTAAGTGTTTAGAGTTCTGTTTAAAATCCAATTATTTTTGGTATAATCAAACCTATTACAATCAACAAACAGGCATTGCCATGGGGGCAAAATTTGCTCCGTCGGTGGCTAATGCTTTTATGGCACAGTGGGAAGAGAATGCAGTGTATTTCAACACCCCACCAGAATTAATCCTGTATAAAAGATACATCGATGATGTGCTGATTGTTTGGAAAGGTTCAAAAAATTCCTTGGAAGAATTCTTTACACGACTTAATTCAAATGACCAAAACATTAAGTTGGTGGTCAACATTAGTGAGAAAACCGTTAGCTTTCTAGACTTGGACATCACGATTACAGAGAATTCGCTTTTTACTAAAACACATTTCAAAAGCGTTGACACCAACAGCTATTTATCATTAAAAAGCTGCCATTATAAATCATGGCTATTAAATATCCCGAAAGGGCAGCTAGTACGCATTCGGCGGAACTGCACGAAGGAAACAGATTTTCTAATTCAAGCTGAATTCATCGGAGATAGATTCCAAAAGAAAGGCTACTCTGAACATTTTATTCAGCAACAAATTCAAACAGTAGCAGGACTTGACAGGAATTCAATGTTACGAGGAGACATCAAAACACAACGTAAAATGGAAGCACCGGTTATCATTCTGGACTACAATGTCCAGCATAAGGATGTGGAAAAGGTATTCAAAAAATACTGGCATGTATTGACAGCAGACAAACATCTGAAAAAGATTCTACCTGCTCGTCCGAACATTATTTATAAAAGAGCACCAAATGTTCGAGACATGTTGGTTAAAAACGTGATTGACCCTCCCCCTAGGAGTGGGTACACGTTCTTCAATCAAAAGGGCTTCTTTCCTTGCAAATATTGTTTTGCATGTTTGCACGCAAGGGGTCCTCAATTAAAGAGAACAGAATTTTTGGGTACACACACCAGTGTAATGCATCCCATTAAAGATTTCATTAGCTGTCACACTGAGGGTGTGGTGTACGTATTACAGTGTACATGTAATTTACAGTACGTAGGCAGAACCAAAAGGCCATTAATGGTCCGCATTAAAGAACACATTAAGAATATTTTGAAGGGTTCTGACAAACACAATGTCAGTAGACATTTTGAGAAGTTCCACAATAAAAATCCACGTGATTTATCCTTTTGGGCGATTGATAAGTTTAAAAAACCATGGAGAGGGGCACATTTAGTTAGAACTATCAGTCAAAAGGAATCCCAATGGATACACACTTTACATACATTAGTGCCTGATGGATTAAACGTGGACTTTGATGTCAACTGTTTTATAAGCAATTTTAAATTTTTATGCATTTTAAAGCAATTTTTAATTTTTAATTTTATGCATTTTATTGTAAAGGACGGGATTGAGCAGCACTGTTGGTCTAGTCTTCTAGTTCCTTTAAATCCCTCCCTGTGACGTGTTTGAGTGAATCTCCACGTTAATCATAAACATAACAGTTTGTGGGGTTGCTGTACTTTATCCGTGCAATCCACTATATGGTTCCTATTTTGGTCTTAAAGCAATTTTATAATTAATTCAGGAATCTATTTTAATGTATAGTCCTCGTTTTTAATACACCTATTAAATATATACTATTTAAATATAGTTTTTAGTAAAGTTCATTCGTTCATGCAGCTCATGATGATACTATGAGGATTAAGATGTTTTCACATCACTTTGCTTGCCAACACTTGGTTGTAATGAATTGCGTGCCCGCCTTCTATGTGTTTCCCACACACAAGATGGCCACGATAGATTCGATGGGTTTTCCCATCTTCAAAATGGCCGCTATTGACTTCCGCCTATTAGCCTATATAAAGGGGGTCCGTCTAGCCAATCCCCAGCCTCTGATGAAGTCACGTGACGTGACGCAACGCGTAAGGCCCTGTATAGACGTGACCGGAAGTGACGTGACGTTCCGTCCGCACATTTGATACTCGCTGTTTCAACGTTTGATTTTTTAGCTCATGTTGAGCATTTCACTTTTTTGACCAATTAAAGACTGTTTGCTGAGAAATATTTCACCATTTGGAGCTCCTTTCTTCTTTCCTTCTTTCACATCCGATCGATGGCTTGTGTATACTTTGAGTACAGAGCCTCCATTTTGGTGTAGCCCCGGACCACACACAGAGAGGGTGACGCTCTCCAGGCAAAAGGATAGAGGATTGTACTACACTCGTCCCGAGCAGAAGGAAGGTCTTTAAGTCTCCATCTGAGCATCCATACGCTGTTTATATACATCAGGAAGGTAAGCGCTCCGTGAGCCCGGCTGCCGGTGGGATCGTATTTAAACACTTTGATTTGGATGCACAAGTTTTTGTTCATCACATTGGGACATTCACTTATGTTTCTTTCATTTATTATTTTTTATACACATGGACACTTTGCCTTATTGTTTGTTCATCACTGTCACAGTGATCTGAGTGATTTGATTTAGTAGTTTAATCATTCGTTTACTGGCTTTTTCCCTATATTGGGGATTATATTTATATTATCATTGTTTGTATACTCACCATTCACTTATTTTTGCGCTCATCATTTAAACTTATTCATATTATATTATATTATATACACACATATACATATACATACACACGCACACGCACAATATTACCAAAAGTATTGGGACGCCCGCCTTTACACAAACTTTGGGGCAGATCCACAGAGATCTGCACGGGCGCAGCGTATGGCAGATACGCTACGCCACTGTAACTTTCTTTTGAATTCTTTGAATCCACAAAGAATTTGCGCTGTAACTTACGGCGGCGTAGTGTATCTATCGGCGCGTAATTCAAATCGGCGGGTAGGGGGCGTGTTTCATTTAAACGAAGCGCCTCCCCGCGCCGAATGAACTGCGCATGCTCCGTTTCGAAATTTCCCGCCGTGCATTGCGCGAAATGACGTCGCAACTACGTCATTTTTTTAACTTAGCCGTGACTTACGTCCATCCCTATTCACGGACGACTTACGCAAAAAAAAATAAAAAATTCAAATTTCGACACAGGAACGACGGCCATACTTAACATGGCAAGTCTATCTATACGCCGCAAAATACCAGCTTTAACTATACGCTGGAAAAAGCCGACTAGAGACGACGTAAGAGAATGCGACGGCCGCGCGTACGTTCGTGGATCGTCGGAAATAGCCAATTAGCATACCCGAGGCGGAAAACGAAGCGAAATCCACCCAGCGGACGCTAAAGTATTGCATCTACGATCCGAAGGCGTACGCCTGTCGGATCAAACCCAGATGCTGTCGTATCTTGGTTTGAGGATTCAAACTAAAGATACGACGCAGGAAATTTGAAAGTACACCGGCGTATCAGTAGATACGCCGGCGTACTCTCACTGTGCATCTGGCCTATTATCTTTAATAGTAATAAAATAATATTGCGCAAGCCACTAAGTGTCGTGAATCAGGCAGCCAACATAACAAAGTGGATACTAAGTGAAAAATGCTGTAAATAAATGTAGCGCCCAAAGTGAATAAACCCTTAAAAGGATGTAGGATAAAAAGAACCTGATAGTCAAATGATCTGCATCACCAACTAGTCAAATCCCCAAAAATATGTGAACCTGTGAAGTAAACACAAATACATAGACCAAAAATATTCAAATAAAGGTCTATATGATAATGCCAAAAAATTGTGTCAATATATACAGTGCTATGATCAAAAAGTGAAAATGATATCTGTATGAGTTCAAAATTCTTTCTCAGTAGTCCCTGAGAAAAAAATAATGTGCAGAGATGACATATAAGTGATCAAAAAACACAAGTCCTTAACAGGAAACAAACATGATAATGAGTTGCGACAAAAAGGGATAAGAACACCTTGAGTGGTTCAATGACTGAATAGGTCAGTGAGCGTGACACCATAACAGTGTTAAAGGAAAAAAAGTATTTTCGAAAATGCACATAAGATCTTCAATTGTTGGAATGGAGCCACAATCTTCAAGACACATAACAATCTTCACACATGGGCATTGATAAAAGGGTGGGTATGCTTACCAGAAAAGGTGGACCCTCAAACTACACCGTATGGTGGGAGGGTCATTAGAGCTTGTACAGACTCGCGTCTGGATCTGGGAGTCTCCCCTTCAGATGGTCAGAACCAAAGATAGCCTCAGGTGTACTCGATTGTCCAGGACAGAGTAGCTGAAATCAACTCATCAAAATTGCTCCAGACATCCCAATAGTTATGCAAAGAAAAAACATATAGAGGTGCTCCTCATAGTGTAAAAAAGTTTTTTTATTTGCACTCATAAGGCAAATTTCAAAATTAAAATAATGAAAAAGGCTTACAAAGCCACACTGCAGGTAAAAAAACACAAACAGCAAGCTAAAAAAATCCACGGTAAAAAACCACAGCAAACTGATAAAATAGCAGCAGATACTCTCACTTCAGATGGGTATGAGAGAATTTCCAATAAGTCAGCAATGGAGTTATAATAGAGCTATCACCCGACCGGTTTCGTCTCGATAGGACTTCAACTGGGGTACTGACAGTCTACCAACTGCCATACCTGCAGTGTGGCTTTGTAAGCCTTTTTCATTATTTTAATTTTGAAATTTGCCTTATGAGTGCAAATAAAAAAACTTTTTTACACTATGAGGAGCACCTCTATATGTTTTTTCTTTGCATAACTATTGGGATGTCTGGAGCAATTTTGATGAGTTGATTTCAGCTACTCTGTCCTGGACAATCGAGTACACCTGAGGCTATCTTTGGTTCTGACCATCTGAAGGGGAGACTCCCAGATCCAGACGCGAGTCTGTACAAGCTCTAATGACCCTCCCACCATACGGTGTAGTTTGAGGGTCCACCTTTTCTGGTAAGAGTACCCACCCTTTTATCAATGCCCATGTGTGAAGATTGTTATGTGTCTTGAAGATTGTGGCTCCATTCCAACAATTGAAGATCTTATGTGCATTTTCGAAAATACTTTTTTTCCTTTAACACTGTTATGGTGTCACGCTCACTGACCTATTCAGTCATTGAACCACTCAAGGTGTTCTTATTCCTTTTTGTCGCAACTCATTATCATGTTTGTTTCCTGTTAAGGACTTGTATTTTTTGATCACTTATATGTCATCTCTGCACATTATTTTTTTCTCAGGGACTACTGAGAAAGAATTTTGAACTCATACAGATATCATTTTCACTTTTTGATCATAGCACTGTATATATTGACACAATTTTTTGGCATTATCATATAGACCTTTATTTGAATATTTTTGGTCTATGTATTTGTGTTTACTTCACAGGTTCACATATTTTTGGGGATTTGACTAGTTGGTGATGCAGATCATTTGACTATCAGGTTCTTTTTATCCTACATCCTTTTAAGGGTTTATTCACTTTGGGCGCTACGTTTATTTACAGTATTATCTTTAATGGCATCCCAGTCTTGGTCCGTAGGGCTCAATATTGAGTTGGCCCACCCTTTGCACCTATAACAATGTCTACTGTTCTAGGAAGGATGTCCACAAGGTTTAGGAGTGTGCCTATGAGAATGTTTGACCATTCTTCCAGAAGTGCATTTGTGAGGTCAGGCACTGATGTGGACGAGAAGACCTGGCTCCTAGTCCCAGGCTACCAATCAAGTTCCTCCACCCCAAACTTGCTCATCCATGTCTTTATGGACCTTGCTTTGTGCACTGGTCCAAATCATTTGGTGGAAGGCAGATTATAGTGTGAGGTTGTTTTTCAGGGGTTGGGCTTGGCCCCTTAGTTCAAGTGAAGGGAACTCATAAGACGTCAGCATACCAAGACATTTTGGACAATTTCATGCCCCCAACTTTGTGGGAACAGTTTGGGGACGGCCCCTTTCTGTTCCAACAAGACTGCTCACCAGTGCACAAAGCAAGGTCCATAAAGACATGGATGAGCGAGTTTGGGGTAATTTGTATTTCTGTCCATCCAGTTATGAGATTTACAGAGCAGTGCTAGACAGCACGGCCAGCTTGGTGACCTGATTTTCTGTAGTACAGCCAAGAAACACAGCTAGGTTGCATTGCTTGGGTATGGTGGCATACAGTGCTTGCCCAGTGCCCATGGAAAAATATGCAGAACTGCGCCTACATTTCTCACTGCCAACACATGACGTAGATGGGTGTACTGTCCTGTGCCCTGCCCCCACTTGAAGGTTCTGTGACTGGGGTGGCTGCCCCTGCAGGGTCACCCCACCTTCGCCCCTATTTGTCCTGGACCTGGCTGCACACCTATAAGAACTACTTGATCTGACTGTCAATGGCTGGACCAGGCGATCATTCTTGTCTCCAGCGGCCCATTAAAAATAAAAATACTCCAGCTGTAGACTGCTATACTCTTATATTCTTAGGTCATACCTTGTGGTAAAGCGATTTCGGCGATGTCACCAGGGTCGGACAGAAAGAAGTCACTCCATGTGGCAGGATGTTACGAGCAACCAGAGAAATCCCTTGTTTTACATTATCTGATTCCTGGGAAAAATCCACACCGAACCCACCTACAATATAAAAGGGGGTGAGGAATAACCTGCAGCTTCAAGCTAGGTACACAATTATTTTAATGGCATTTAATCTACTTAAAGTGGACGTTCCATAAAAAAAAAAACAATTTTGCTTTAAACTGTAGCTTACGACTAAAAAATAAAAAAAATATATTTTTTTTTTTTACTCATCTGGAAATGCCTGTTGCTATGCGGTCCCACGAAATCTGCCTTTGAAACCACCTAGGATTCTGACATCATCTCCCTCTAATGCTCCTGGGAAATGTGTCATCATTTCCCAGGATGCATTGCGCTGTCCAGTTATCACTCCCCATCCAAGACTTCCAGGAAGCAAGTCCCTGTAGGCTTCACAATGCCCACAAGCAAAATGACAATGGTGTAGATATAGTTTTATAAACTATATTTTTTGAATATCTATGCGGATCGGCGGCGGATTGTAAAATAGTAAGTGAGCGGATTTATATTATAAAAACGCAGGATGAAAGGACATACATTTAAAAAATGCTAATTGTGGTTGGAACTCCGCTTTATTTCTTTGGGGTAAAAAAGTTGCCAATAATTTTCAGCCTTCATATTAGGTTTAGAGGCAGTGGCATCCTCCACATTGATGCTACTGTTGATGATGTGTCATGGCAGGCAGACCTCAAGTTCCATAGACAAAAGTATTCTTCTGCGCTCGAGGGTGGTGTAATGGTTTTATCAAAGGTTCTTGGTGGCTCAATAGAGAACACAGGTTTTGCTGCCCTCTAAGGGTTGGGGGAGAAACCCAATGGAAATCGTAAAAAAGAAAAAGAAAAGAGGGCACACCAACCTTGTGCATTACCCAAGTGGCATCTTTAACCACTTAAGACCCGGACCTTTAGGCAGCTAAAGGACCCGGCCAGGTTTTGCGATTCGGCACTGCGTTGCTTTAATAGACAATTGCGCGGTCGTGCGACGTGGCTCCCAAACAAAATTGGCGTCCTTTTTTCCCCACAAATAGAGCTTTCTTTTGGTGGTATTTGATCACCTCTGCGGTTTTTATTTTTTGCGCTATAAACAAAAATAGAGTGACATTTTTGAAAAAATTTCAATATTGTTTACTTTTTGCTATAATAAATATCCCCAAAAAATATATAAAAAAAAACTTTTTTTTCCCTCAGTTTAGGCAGATACGTATTCTTCTACCTATTTTTGGTAAAAAAAAAAAAAAAAGCAATTAGCGTTTAACGATTGGTTTGCGCAAAATTTATAGTTTACAAAATAGGGGATAGTTTTATGGCATTTTTATTAATAATTTATTTTTTACTACTAATGGCGGCGATCAGCGATTTTTTTCGTGACTGCGACATTATGGTGGACACTTTGGACAATTTTGACACATTTTTGGGACCATTGTCATTTTCACAGCAAAAAATGCTATAAAAATGCATTGATTACTGTGAAAATGAGAATTGCAGTTTAGGAGTTAACCACTAGGGGGCGCTGTAGCGGTTAAGTGTGACCTCATGTGTGTTTCTAACTGTAGGGGGCCGGGGCTGGACATGTGATGTCAGTGATCGTCGTTCCCTATATCAGGGAACAGACGATCACTGACATTGCCACAGTGAAGAACGGGGAAGGTGTGTTTACACACACCTCTCCCCGTTCTTCAGCTCCTATGACCGATCGCGGGACACCGGCGGCGATCGGGTCCGTGGGTCCCGCAGGTGCGGTCACGAAGCTTTGGACCGGGTCGTGTGCGCGCACGACCCACGGCTGGGCTCTTAAAGGGGACGTATATATATGCTCTTGTGCCCAGCCGTGCCATTCTGCCAACGTATATCGGAGTGCGGCGGTCCTCAAGTGGTTAAACACTTGCCAACTGCCTAACGTAGAGATATATGTCGGCAGAATGGCACGGCAGGCAAATCAACGTACAGGTACATCTGTCGCCTGTATGGGGGCGGGGCTGGACTTGTGACGTCAGTGCTCATCTTTCACTATATCAGGGAACAGACGATCAGTGACTCTGCCACTGTGAAGAGCGGGGAAGGTGTGTTTACACTCACCTCTCCCCGTTCTTCAGCTCCTGTGACCGATCGGGTCTGCGGGTCCCGCGGCCGCGGAGCTTTGGACCGGGTCGCGGGGGCGCGCGACCCACGGCTGGGCACTTAAAGAGGACGTACAGGTACGTGATTGTGCCCAGCCGCGCCATTCGGCCAACGTATATCGGCGTTAGGCGGTCCTTAAGTGGTTAATTGGCTCCTGCTCAAATTGGCCCTAATATGTGTACGTATGAATGGGAGTTGGGGACCTTAGAGTGTAAGCTCCTTGAGGGCAGGGTCTGACGTGAATGTACTATATATATATATATATATATATATATATATATATACCGTATTTATCGCGGTATAACGCGCTCCCGCGTATACCGCGCGCCCCCGAAATTCCTGTAAAAAAAAAAAAAATGTTATATGATTTCATTACCTACAGTTTTGGTGTCTTCCCAGCGTCCATCGTCCGGTCCGGCGTCCGTCTGCGGCCTCGATGGTGTCCTCCCGGCTTCTCCAGCCCTCGCCTCAAATCGAGTCCCAGCTTCCCGCACTCAGTTCGAACGCCTCCGCCAACATATACCGAGTGCAGTACACTCGGGTACATTCAGCAAGGCTCGGCGTCGCTCGCGCTCTGTGACGTTTATGCGTGAGCACGAGCGAAGCCGAGCCTGGCCGAATGTACCCGAGTGTACTGCACTCGGTATATGTCGGCGCAGGATTTCAAACTGAGCGCGGGAAGCGGCTATCGGCGTATATTGCGCACCCACGATTTTCCCCTTATTTTAAGGGGAAAATAGTGCGCGATATACGCCGATAAATACGGTATATATATATATATGTAAAGCGCTGTGTAAATTGATCCCGCCATAAACCAAATGTAAACCATTTGGCATATATTACTTATTTGTATAAATTGTTAAAAAAAAAATATTATAAAACAGTTTAAAAATGATGAAAAGAAACATAAAACTATTATAATTTCTCCATAAAATGGTCTATTCAGGCTACAAGAGCAGCGCCGTTCTCTTACTGTAGACAAGCAGATCAGAACTCTTCTAGATAGGAATATCTTACCATTGATCTGTGTGTCAATAAATCCGGGTGCAAGGATTCTCCCATGACAGTCCACCTTGACATCAGCTGCCCCTTTCTCATCAAAGAAAAGTTTTTTGGGGTTGAGGATCCTCCCCTGCCGCACCCATAGATTCTCCCTACAACAGTTAGGGGCAGAGGTGAGACTTTAAAGAAAGCGGTCAGTAAAAAAAAAAAAAACACACACACCTGGAATCTGCCTCTTCTAATTTAATTTCAAAGGTGCAAATACCAGAGCTCTGTCTGTTATGAGACCCGAGAAACTGCAGATTCTGTGGGTGGATCTGTTGTCTGGAGCTCGGTGGGTGGAGTCGTGATGTCAGTAGACTCCCCGCCCACCTCTACACTCCCCTTGTCAACATGCATTTTTTCCTATGTATTCCTTACACTGACTTCTGCTATGATCACTAACATCCAGTCAAAATCCAGAAAAGTAACCACATGACTTCAGAAAAGGAGTGGGGGTGGGAATTTAAAAATAATGCCTGTCTCCAGGCTAGTGCATGAGATATTTAAATAACCTGTCACTCACAGCAAGGGGGCGGAATGGACTAAGGATTTTCCAAGTCCGTTTTATTTCACTGAACAATAAAAGAGGATTGCTCAGAGCTGGATTAACTCTGTGTGGCAAGACTGGGCACAGATGATAGGAAATCTTATACTCTACATTGTGACATAATAAAAAAATAAAAATAAAATTTCGGGTTTACATCCACTTTAAGCATAACTTAGATAAAAAAAAAGAAAAAACACACAACATACAGTATATGCTTCAAGTTTCAATACTTGGTTGTTATATATATACACACTGATTTGGGTTATTTCACCAAAGAAATGTCGCAGAATAAATGGTGGGCCAAATTTATGAAGAAAGATTATTTATTTGCAAAATGTTATAACAAAAAAGAAGAAAAATGCAGTTTAAAAAAAAAAAAAAAAATTTTTTAAATAAAATTTAGCCAAAAAATAAAAAAATACAGCGGTGATTAAATACCACGAAAAGAACTCTCAAGTAGGATGAACAAAACTATAAAAAATTTGTGTTGCATGACATTTGTCATTCAAAGTGTGACAGCACCGAAAGCAGAAAATGGGGGTAAAAGTGCGTGGTATTGAAGTGGTTAAAGGGGTTGTATAGGTTTTTTGTTTTTTTTTCACCTTCATGCATCCTATGTATCAAGGTAAAAAAAAAAACTGCCAATGATGGCCCCCACAATTGGCGTCATCATCGTTTTGCTTTTTTGTTTACCTGCGCCCGTTCACCTGCTGCGCTCACCTTCGACGTCCTCTTTTCCACTCAGTCTGGCTGTTGATTGGCTAGATTGACAGCAGCGGCGCATTGGGGGCGGGGCTAAGTGATTCAGTCACGCCGGCTGCATCACGGGAGCGCGCCCACAAGAACTAACCCCCATGGGAGAGCGCTCCCGTGAAGGGGGTTAGTTCTTGTGGGAGGATCAGAGACAGCCGCCGAGGGACCCCAGAAGACATGGATCGGGGACACTCTGTGCAAAACTAGCTGCACAGTTGAAAAAGATGAATACCTCTAAGTGAGGTGAGATTTTTCGGGCAACCAAAAAAAAATATAGTGACAACTAGGTCATAAAAATATATAAATTTTAATACATTAATTTACAGCATAAACATTTCATAGTGACAACATTATTATGTTAATAATGTTGTCACTATGAAATGTTTATGCTGTAAATTAATGTATTAAAATTTATATATTTTTATGACCTAGTTGTCACTATATTTTTTTTTGGTTGCCCGAAAAATCTCACCTCACTTAGAGGTATTCATCTTTTTCAATTGATACAGAGATGTTGGCAACCTCATGCCTCCATACATGAGCCAAATTCTTTCAACTAGCTGCACAGTGGAGGTAAGTATAACATGTTTGTTATTTTTTTTTAACCACTTCCATACCTGAAGGATGGGCACTGATAGGCGGCACGGATGGGCACTGATAGGCGGCACGGATGGGCACTGATAGGCGGCACGGATGGGCACTGATAGGCGGCACGGATGGGCATAGATGGGCACTGATAGGTGGCACTATCGTATGTGTTGTACTAATGGATGCCAATCAGTGCCAAACAATGCCTGCCAATCTGTGATGCCCATTGTGGGCACTGATTGGCATCCATTATTGTGTCATTGTCATCCCTGGTGGTCTTGGGTGGCATACCTGGTTTTTTTTTGCATCCCTGGTGGTCTAGTGGCATCCCTGGTGGTCCAGTGGGCATCCTTGGGGGGGGGGGGGGGGCTGTGCTGATAATCGATCAGCAAAAACCCCCCTGTCAGAGGCGCAGCCGATCGGCTCTCCTCTACCCGCGTCTGACAGGAAAAGCAGATTACCGGCTTTTCCTGTTTACATGGTGATCAGCCGTGATTGGACACGACTGATCACGTGGTAAAGAGTCTCCGTGAGAGACTCTTTACCTAGATCGGTGTTGCGGGGTGTCAGACTGACACCCTGCATCAACTGTCATTAGGGTTTAGATCGGGGGACTCACACTGGTGGCCCTCCAGCTGTTTCAGAACTACAAGTCCCATGAGGCATTGCAAGGCTGACAGTTACAAGCATGGGTCCTATAAGCAGAGGCATGATGGGACTTGTAGTTCTGCAACAGCAGTTTGAGACCCCTGGTTTAGATGAACATAAAATACATATTTTTTTGTAAATAGGGCGCTCTTTCGCACATTACAGGATGTGATCTTCATTAAGCGAAGCGTGACACATATTCCTTTCGTAGATTAGCGCCGTATTTTTAGACTTTCATACAAACCATCGTAACATTTTCCTTCATACATAAATATAAGATAAAGAAGCGCAGATCAGAGGAGTGTGGGGTCCTCCTGGGGTACTTACCACTGCAGTCGGTGCTCCCTGAGGATCCTGCAGTTCCTGAACTGGGTGATGGGGGCATCAGACACTGACTTATTGGAAGGCATTCCTTACCCGGTACTGACACTCAGCACTCCTCACCTCACCTCATCCATCCACCCTCATCTCCCCACTCACTACACAACACTCCACAACAGTCACATGAGCCACAGTCACATGACAGGATGAGCTCTGCCCTCCTCACGTGACCCAGCCGGCTGTAGCAGCCATGTTGGAGGTGGCACATCGGCCATCTTGGTAAGATCACTCCAGCAGAATTTATTTATATTTATTATGAGACATTTGTTTAAACCAAGGCCACATTCTGTATTCGTATTTGTTTTGGAAAAACTGTCCTTCTGATTGAAATGGCCATTTTCAGCACATGCTTTTTAAAAAAAGGAAGGAGGAAATGGACTTGGGGATGGATCTAGGAAGGGGGGGTTTTATAGTGGGTTGTAATTTCAGTTTTAACCACAAGAGGGCAAAATCTGAGAATTCAGGCTGAGCAGTGAAATCTGCATACACTATGGCCCAGATTCTCAAAGGAGATACGACGGCGTATCTCCAGATACGCCGTCGTATCTCTGAGTCTGAGCCGTCGTATCTATTCTATGCACCTGATTCTTAGAATCAGTTACGCATAGATTTGTATTAGATCCGTCTCTTACGCCGTCAGATCTTAACTGCATATTTACGCTGGCCGCTAGGGGCGTGTACGCTGATTTACGCCTAGAAATATGTAAATCAGCTAGATACGCAAATTCACGAACGTACGCCCGGCCGACGCAGTACAGATACGCCGCTTAAGTTAGGCTTTTCCCAGCGTAAAGTTACCCCTGCTATATGAGGCGTACATGCGGCGTACCAATGTTAAGTATGGACTCTGTTCCCGCGTCGAATTTAGAAAAATTTTTGTTTTTTGCGTAAGTCGTCCATGAATGGGGCTGGACATCATTTACGTTCACGTCGAAACCAATACGTCCCTGCGGCGTACTTTGGAGCAATGCACACTGGGATATGTCCACGGACGGCGCATGCGCCGTTCGTAAAAATCTTAATTTACGTGGGGTCACATAACATTTACATAACACATGCCCACATCTTCCAAATTTGAATTAGGCGGGCTTGCGCCGGCCTATTTACGCTAAGCCCCTGCAACTTACAGAGCAAGTGCTTTGAGAATACTGCACTTGCCCGTCTAAGTTGCGGAGGCGTAACGTAAATAGGATACGTTATGCCCGCACAAAGATACAGCGATCTACGAGAATCTGGGCCTATATTGTCAAAAGTATTGGGACACCTGCCTTTACACGCACATGAACTTTAATGAGTTGAGTTGAGAGGTATCCTGATATATAGCGCGGTCTTATCCCGAAGGGTCCCGACATCCCAATCTTATGCCACGTACACACAACCCTTTTTAATGTCATGGAAAAAAACGTTTTTCTCGATGTGATTCTTGGCAAGCCTGCCTTGCATACACATAGGGTTGCCACCTGTTCGGGATTCACCCGAACAGTCCAGGTTTTGACCCATGTGTCCGGGTTTCAGGCAGACTGAAACCCGGACACATTATCCTGACTGGCCTGTGGCTTCCCAAGTAACCAAAATAGTCACACTGTCGGCGGTTATCTGGGGGCAGGTTCAGCATCACTGGGGGGCAGGGTGATGATGTCAGCAAGAGCAATTTGGCCACACCCACTGTTCGCTACGGCATGCTATGCACACCACATTATTACTCTACTTGGGGCACCCAAAGGTGTCCCAGGCCGCTAAAGTGTTCGGGTTTGGCTTGAAGAAAAGGTGGCAACCCTACATACACACGATCGTAAAAAAAAAAAAAAAAAATGCTCAAGATAATCGCGGTGACGTGCAACATATACAAGGTCACTATAAAGGGGAAGTTCCATTCGGATGGTGCCACCCTTTGGGCGACTTTTGCTGATTTCGTGTCAGCAAAAGTTTGGTGAGAGACGATTTGCGCTTTTCAGTCTGTTACAGCGTGACGAATGTGCTTTCTCAATTAAAAACGCTAGTTTTACCAGAACGGGTGCTCCCGTCTCATAAGCGTTTTTTTCCCGTCGTTAAAGCCTACACATGACCGTTTTTCACAACGTGAAACGACGAGAAAAAAATAGTGCATGTTCTAAATTTTTAATGCCCATTTTTCACGTCGAGAAAAATGCTCTGGAGCCCACACACAATTTTTTTTAATGACCAATTAAAAAAATTGCATTTTTCTCGTCATGAAAAACGGTCGTGTGTATGCGCCATTATATTCCGTAGGGTTCAATATTGAGTTGGCCCACCCTTTGCAGCTATAACAGCCTCAACTCTTCTGGGAAGGCTGTCCACAAGGTTTAGGAGTGTGTCTATGGGAATGTTTGACCATTCTTCCAGAAGGACATTTGTGAGTTCAGGCACTGATGTTGGATGAGAAGGCCTGGCTCACAGTCTCCGCTCTAATTCATCCCAAAGGTGTTCTATCGGGTTGAGGTCAGGACTCTGAGCATACCTCCCAACTTTCTGAGATGGGAATGAGGCACACCTATTAGCAAACGTAAGTAGGCATTAGACACCCCCCCCCCCCCTGGAAAAGTTGGCTGCTCAGTCTAAACAGCCCGGGCCTATTTTTTGTCCCAGGCCGGGCCTGCTCTGGGGTGTGGTGGTTGAAGCTACGCACCAATAGGTAGATTCAGTAAGAGTTAGGCCGGCTTATCAGTAGATAAGTCGACCTAACTCAGAATCTACGCCGACTTATGTTTAAGCGTATGCTCAAACAGAGATACGCTTGAACATATCTAAGATACGACGGCTTGCGCCTTCCTATCTTAGATTGCAATATTTTGTATGGCCGCTAGGTGGCGCTTCCATTGCGGTCGGCGTAGAATATGTAAATGAGGAGATACGCCGATTCACAAACGTACGCCCGGCCGACGCAGTACTTTTACGCCATTTACGTAAGAGATAGGCCGCGTAAAGTTAGAGCTAGGCTCTATTGGAATAGTAATGTCAAGTATGGCCGCCGTTCCGTGTCGAAATTCGAATTTTTTACGTCGTTTGCGTAAGTCGTCCGTGAATCAGGATTTACGTTGTTTACGTCCACGTCAAAATCAATAGGCCCGTGCGGCGTACTTAGCCACAATGCACACTGGGAAACGTAGGCGCCCGGCGCATGCGCAGTAAAAGAAAACGTAAAAAACGTGAGGTCAAGCGCCATTGACATAAAACACGCCCCCCTCAAACACATTTGAATTAGGCGCCCTTACGCCCGCCGATTTAAGCTACGCCGACGTAACTTAGCAGGCAAGTACATTGTGAATCATGTACTTGCCTCGCTAACTTACGGCGGCGTAGTGTAAACACGATACGCTACGCCGCCGCAAAGTTAGGACGCCCTTTGTGAATCTAGCTATTTGTCCCTTTGGTGGATCCTGTAGCTCAGGCCTCCTGCTGGACAGGTGCCAAAGGCTCCCAGGATGGCTCAGGAAAGCCTAGCTGATGCTGAAAGTGTGTGAGGCTTCAGCTGCTGCTCTCTCTTTCTCTCTCCTCCTCTGACTCCTTCCTTCTGCCCAGGGGAAGAGCCCCTTAACACAGGGGGCCCCTCTGGGCGACAGGGCCCTGGACTCTGCTCCTCACAAGACCAGGCTCAAGAATACTTATAGCCTGCCACTCCACCTTCTGGGTCCTTAGCCAGGGATTGGAGGAGATTCCATAAATATTCAGGTCTCATTTTCTGCCCCTCTGGAGAATTCTAGGACTTAGAGGGCGGCCTCTAAGTCCTAGAACTCTCCAGCAGTTCTAGAAGCCAGGGGGAGGCAACAGAGAAGAACCCCTGAAACTCTTCCAGACTAACCCTAAACAAATTACCCCCGGCTCTCTGTCTACAGTGGAGCCCAACTAAATGTTCCTACAATGTACACAGAGGGTGCTATAATTATGGCCAGTGTCAGGCAAAGTGAAAAACATTGATTATCTTGTAACAGTGAGGGAAGAGCAGCGCCATCTAAGTGCAGCAGAACGGTTGTTATTGGACAATATCAGACAGCAACTTACAGTGTAGGAAACATCTCAGCGCTTATGTAAATATGAAAGGATCATCTGCTCTGAGGGAGGTCGCCGTGCGGTGGATGGAAGTGCAGCCTATGGTCCTGGCTGCGTTGTTTTCTGAAGGCATGGGGGCACTGGGAAGTGGCCGATAAAGTCACATCCGGGTACAAGGGGTGAGCGGTTGGTGCTTTTGTTTCAGCATTGCGGACTGGTATTTCCACTCACAGATTACAGCGCTGTGATCACTGTTAGCCTGGATTATTATTAGCAGCAGATCAACCATGTCTCTAGTTCGCCAATATTGTTTGCAATTATCGTGTAACAATACACCACAAGGTGGTCCCCAGATCCTGCTCTTTAATAACTAAGGGGCGGGGCCACCTTTTTTAGTTACTAGGCATGGAAGAGGAGGGAGGGACTGGGCTGTCATTTAGGATCTGTACACACGCCCACATGTGTGATGTCAATATCACGTGACCTGAAAAGCTCAGCTCAACAAGGAAATATTCTCTCCAGCAATAGAGACCAAACTGAGCATGTGCAGGGGGACCACTTTTACTCTGTCTTATCTGGCCTTGCCTGGAGAGACCCTGTGGAGGGGGAGGATCTGTGCATAGACGATCAAAGAGCCTTTTTACACAATACAGTTCCACAGTGAGTATAACAAGCATGCCAGTCTGCATATACAGTGGCTTAAAAAAGTATTCATACCCCTTGAAATTGTCCACATTTTGTCATGTTGCAACCAAAAACACACATTTATTTTATTGGAATTTTATGTGATAGACCAACACAAAGTGGCACATAATTGTGAAGTGGAAAGAAAATGATAAATGTATTATTTTTTACAAAAAAATATCTGAAAAGTGTGACATGCATTTGTATTCAGCCCCTCTGAGTCAATACTTTGTAGAACTGCCTTTCGCTGCAAGTCTTTTTGGGGATGTCTCTACCAGCTTTGTACATCTAGAGAGGGACATTTTTGCCAATTCTTCTATGCAAAATTGCTCAAGCTCTGTCAGGATGGATGGAGAGCGTCTGTGAACAGCAATTTTCAAGTCTTGCCACAGATTCTCAATTGGGTTTAGGTCTGGACTTTGACTGGGCCATGCTAACACATGAATATGCTTTGATCTAAACCATTCCATTGTAGCTCTGGCTGCATGTTTAGGGTCGTTGTCCTGCTGGAAGGTGAACTTCCGCCCCAGTCTCAAGTCTTTTGCAGACTCAAACAGGTTTTCTTCTAAGATTGCCCTGTATTTGGCTTCAGCCAATTTCTTAACCACTTCCCGCCTGGTCAATAGTATATTGATGTCCGGGAAGTGGTTGTGTTATCCTGACTGGACATCTATTGACGTCCAGCAGGATAACATGCTAGCGTGCACCGATCGGTGATGTGGGGTGTTAGTCTGACACCCTGTATCTCCGATCTCGGTGGAGGCTCTTTACCACGTGATCAGCCATGTCCAATCACGACTGATCATGATGTAAACAGGAAGAGCTGTTGATCGTCTCTTCCTCACTCGCATCTGACAGACGTGAGTAGAGAGCCGATCGGCGGCTCTCCTGACAGGGGGGGGGGGGGTTCGTGCTGATTGTTTACCAGTGCAGCCCCCCCTTTGGATGCCCACACTGGACCACCAGGGAAGCCGCCAGGACCACCAGCAAAGGGGGCAACAATAAAAAAAAATTGTACAATAGATGCCAATCAGTGCCCACAAATGGGCACTGAATAGCAACATGGGCACTGACTGGCACAAATTAGTAAATAAACAGTGATGCCCAGCAATGCCATCAGTGCCACCCCTCAGTGTCCATTGCCCATCAGTGCCGCCTATGAGTGCCCATCAGTGCCGCCTATGAGTGCCCATCAGTGCCACCTCATCGGTGCCCATAATTGAAGAAGAAAACTTACTTATTTACAAAAAAAATTAACAAAAAAATACAAACTTTATTTTTTTCAAAATTTTCGGTCATTTTTTTAGTTGTTGCGCAAAAAATAAAAATCGCAGAGGCGATCAAATACAACCAAAATAAAGCTCTATTTGTGGGAACAAAATTATAAAAAAATTGTTTGGGTACAGTGTAGCATGACCGCGCAATTGTCATTCAAAGTGCGACAGCGATGAAAGCTGAAAATTGGCTTGGGCAGGAAGGTGCGTAAGTGCCTGGTATAGAAGTGGTTAAGCAATGAGCAATTAATAACGGTTGCCAGTGATTTCTAAGAGCTTCCCAATTTACTAAAACGCAGGAAAATTTGGAAATGTTACATTTTTTTTAAATGCACTGCACTGTAGTACTGAAATGGGAACAGACACTATGGGGTATATTCAGAGCTTTTTTTCTCAGAAAATAGGTGCAGGAACTCAACCACGATCCCGTTCAGATTTCACAAACAGTACAAGGGTCTTAAATACGAGGATTGCATTACATACAGAGTGCCGAGTTCAGGGGGGCTACACACAGTGCAGAGCTGTCACTTGTAAACACAGAAACCAGACTTCTGTGTTTACAAGTGATTGTGGTGAGCAGGCCCAAAGGGTTTGGAGCCAGAGGTGGTGGAACTGAGTTCCCCCTGAAAAAAAGCCCTGGCGTATATTTATTAAATGTTTGCATAGCAATTCGCCCAGTGAAAGTGCATATACATGTGTTCTGTGACTGCAGTAAAAAAAACAATTGTTATAAGTCTATTTTCTGTGCAGGTTGAATGTTTTTCACTGTTTTGAAAAGGAAAATACCACATTTGGTCATTTGATGGTGCTATGATACCTAGCGCCTACTAGTGGCCAAATGGAGCTTTTAAATTGCTTCCCTTTTCTTTTTTTCCCTGACCTGCAAAGTAAAGTCATAGGCCCGGATTCAGATAGATTCGTCTATCAATCTGCGGGCGGAACGTATCTCAGATACGTTACGCCGCTGTAACTTCGGGCACAAGTTCCATATGCAGAAAGAACTTGCGCCCTTAGTTACGGCGGCGTAACGTATGTGTGGCGGCGTAAGCCCGCCTAATTCAAATGGGGATGTTGTGGGCGTGTTTTACCTAAATTTAAGATGACCCCGCGTATTTTACGTTTTTTGTGAACGCCGCATGCGCCGTCCGTGAAATATCCCAGTGTGCATTGCTCCAAAGTACGTCGCAAGGACGTATTGGATTCGACGTGAACATAAATGACGTCCAGCCCTATTCGCAAACGACGTAAAATTTTCAAAACTCGGCGCGGGAACGACGTCCATACTTAACATTAGCTACGCCTCATATAGCAGCGGTAACTATAAGCCGAAAAAAGCCTAACGTAAACAACGTAAAAAAATGCGCCGGCGGGAAGTACGTTTCTGAATCGGCGTAAATACCTAATTAGCATATTCCTCGCGTAACTATACGGAAGCGCCACCTAGCGGCCAGCGTAAATATGCAGCCTAAGATACGACAGTGTAAGACACTTACGCCGGTCGGATCTTAGGGAAATCTATGCGTAACTGATTCTCTGAATCAGGCGCATAGATACGACGGCGTATCTGGAGATACGGTGTTGTATCTCCTATCTGAATCCGGCCCATAATGTGCTAATATGCATCGCATACTAACACATTATTTGAAACTTACCTGCAAACGAAGCCCTCGTTGTCACCGCTGGAGGCCACGCCCATCTTTCTTCCGGAACCGTGGACTACGGCTCTGTGACTGGCCGGAGCCGCATGCGCGCGGGAGCCACCGGTTAGGGCATGAGGCTCTGAAAAAATTCCTTCAGAGCGCATTCGCCAAAGATGTTATCAGCTGCATATGCAGTAAATATCTCCTAAACTGCACACGTTTAGGGGATACAGTATTTAAAGTACCTATCAGTAAGCTTTATTATAGGCTTACCGATAGGTACAATCGATGGAAGTTTAATTCCACTTTAAATCAATGAAAAACATTCATCCAGCGCAGGAAATAGCCTAATACTTTGCCCTTCACACAGAACGAATGTATATGGCCTCGTGGAGCAAATATTTAAAATAAACACACTGCTTTCTGTATTATGATGAACTATGACACATGAATTATAGCTCTCCTTAATGCTTACATTAAAACATTTTAGTGGGATACTTTGTGGCATTTGTGTAGTAATGACTTTCTTCTGGTGGCTCGACCGTGCAGCCCATCTTTCCTCAAGTGTCTCTTTATTGTGCATCTTGAAACAACCACACCACATGTTTTCAGAGAGTCCTGTATTTCACCTGAAGTTATTTGTGGGTTTTTCTTTGCATCCCGAACGATTTTTCTGGCAGTGGTGGCTGAATATTTAGATGGTCTACCTGACTATGGTTTGGTTTCAACAGAACCCCTCATTTTCCACTTCTTTATTAGAGTTTGAACACTGCTGATTGGCATTCTCAATTCCTTAGATATCTTTTTATATCCCTTTCCTGTGTTATACAGTTCAACTACCTTTTCCCACAGATTCTTTTTCTTTCCCCATGACCCAGAAACGTCAGTGCAACACTGGATGAAAGATGCAAGGGTCTGTCAGGAGTCCAGAAACGCATTGACAAGCAAAAAGATACAGTGCCTTGCGAAAGTATTCGGCCCCCTTGAACTTTGCGACCTTTTGCCACATTTCAGGCTTCAAACATAAAGATATAAAACTGTAATTTTTTTTTGAAGATCAACAAGTGGGACACAATCATGAAGTGGAACGAAATTTATTGGGTATTTCAAACTTTTTTAATTAAAAACTGAAAAATTGGGCGTGCAAAATTATTCAGCCCCCTTAAGTTAACACTTTGTAGCGCCACCTTTTGCTGCGATTACAGCTGTAAGTCGCTTGGGGTATGTCTCTATCAGTTTTGTACATCGAGAGACTGACATTTTTGCCCATTCCTCCTTGCAAAACAGCTCAAGCTCAGTGAGGTTGGATGGAGAGCGTTTGTGAACAGCAGTTTTTACTTCGTTCCACAGATTCTCGATTGGATTCAGGTCTGGACTTTGACTTGGCCATTCTAACACCTGGATATGTTTATATGTGAACCATTCCATTGTAGATTTTGCTTTATGTTTTGGATCATTGTCTTGTTGGAAGACAAATCTCCGTCCCAGTCTCAGGTCTTTTGCAGACTCCATCAGGTTTTCTTCGAGAATGGTCCTGTATTTGGCTCCATCCATCTTCCCATCAATTTTAACCATCTTCCCTGTCCCTGCTGAAGAAAAGCAGGCCCAAACCATGATGCTGCCACCAACATGTTTGACAGTGGGGATGGTGTGTTCAGGGTGATGAGCTGTGTTGCTTTTACGCCAAACATAACGTTTTGCGTTGTTGCCAAAAAGTTAGATTTTGGTTTCATCTGACCAGAGCACCTTCTTCCACATGTCTGGTGTGTCTCCCAGGTGGCTTGTGGCAAACTTTAAATGACACTTTTTATGGATATCTTTAAGAAATGGCTTTCTTCTTGCCACTCTTCCATAAAGGCCAGATTTGTGCAGTATACGACTGATTGTTGTTCTATGGACAGAGTCTCCCACCTCAGCTGTAGATCTCTGCAGTTCATCCAGAGTGATCATGGGCCTCTTGGCTGCATCTCTGATCAGTCTTCTCCTTGTATGAGCTGAAAGTTTAGAGGGACGGCCAGGTCTTCGTAGATTTGCAGTGGTCTGATACTTTTTCCACCATTTCAATATTATCGCTTGCACAGTGCTCCTTGGGATGTTTAAAGCTTGGGAAATCTTTTTGTATCCAAATCCGGCTTTAAACTTCTCCACAACAGTATCTCGGACCTGCCTGGTGTGTTCCTTGTTCTTCATGATGCTCTCTGCGCTTTAAACGGACCTCTGAGACTATCACAGTGCAGGTGCATTTATACGGAGACTTGATTACACACAGGTGGATTCTATTTATCATCATTGGTCATTTAGGTCAACATTGGATCATTCAGAGATCCTCACTGAACTTCTGGAGAGAGTTTGCTGCACTGAAAGTAAAGGGGCTGAATAATTTTGCACGTCCAATTTTTCAGTTTTTTATTTGTTTAAAAAGTTTGAAATATCCAATAAATTTCATTCCACTTCATGATTGTGTCCCACTTGTTGATGATTCTTCAAAAAAAAATTAGTTTTATATCTTTATGTTCGAAGCCTGAAATGTGGCAAAAGGTCGCAAAGTTCAAGGGGGCCGAATACTTTCGCAAGGCACTGTAACAGGGGTGTGTGTGCTACCTCTATTTTATCTGACAGAGCATCTAGATTTTTCTATACCGCCGATTGAGAGCATACAGCACTGATGGGGAGTAAAGAGCTGAGTGGAAGCATTTATCTGGGTTTTACCCCCCATTAGGGGAATGCTTACTTAGACCCACTGGTGAAACAGGGGTCTAAGGTGAGTGGCCATCCATTCACTGGTGGAGAAATATTTATGGGCAAACATTTTTTTTCAACACAGAGGTGGTAGTTCACAGTATTTTGTTTTATTAACAGCACAATGAACTGTTGAGTCACAACACGTGCCCGTTTTCTTTTTATTTCTTTGTTTGGACTGACCTTCAATGTTTTATCTGATTGTAGTAATTTGCTGTTTAAGACATATTGTTGCACAGTTCTGTACATATATTCACTTTAATGTTTAATTGTTGCTAGTTGCGTTGCACTATACATATTGTTTATATTGACGTGAGTGAGAACAGTTGAGTGATAAGCAGCAACTGGAGTACTGTATTGCACATATAGTCACTTGGATTTTATATATAATTTTTGAGACAATATTACTTATTTTATTTGAGCTGATTAAGGTAAAGGTTTATAAAAAAAATTATATATAATCAATCAGTCCAGTGCAAGATCAAAATATATATATATATATTGATGAAGTCCAATTCATGCTGTGTCCAGCCTACACCTTTTAGAAAGCCTGGGAGGCGCAACATGTAAGGTGGGCAATGACTGTATCATGCTAGGAGGAGCTGAGGATGTTGTGTCTCGATACTATACTGACATGCTGCTTTGATACTGCTGAAATGTGAGTCTGTTGCATGCGCTGTGAAAAAAACCTACCTCCGTGCCGTTTCTTCACTCATATGTGCCGTGACTGATGGCTCCTGTGCGCATGCACGGGAGTGACGCCAGGTGGCTCCGCCAGTCACAGAGCCAGAGTCCACGGCACCAGAACCAGTTAAGGTCACCTACATGGGGAGTTGCCATTACTGACTTGTTCTTGAATGCTTATGCTCCAGGAGTTATTTTGATTATTTATTTATTTTTGTAAGTCAATAATCCTGAATAAGTATATCCATATGAGGTGCCCCAATCCTAACAGAATTCTAAAGTGCTGGCATTGTTTTAGAAAAGCAGTGCAGTGGTGATCACTTTTCTCAGTCCAAATTCAAAATAGCTTCAGCATCTGCAGGGGGTCCAGGTGGGGTGATGAAGTTGATTGTTGTCAGTGACACTCCAGATCCATTGGATATTCACCCAAGTTTCCAGTCTTGCTAAATAGTGCTCTGAAGCACAATGTAACCAAAAAGCTTCTTCATTGTGGTTACATGGGAAATCCCAGTGATGGTAAATATGTTTCAACACTCCCTCTGAAACAATGGTCATCTGCTACATGTGGAAAAGAGCTGTCAATACTACATTGTCTGTTGCTGCAGAAGGCCTAATGAACACATTGGATGCTGTAGATTGGATGCAAATTAGCAGCCCCGTTTACTTACCTGACCCCTCGAAAGTCCCGCTCCGTAAACACGCTTGCTTCTCGGGTCATTTATTGGTTGATTGAAAGCCATTGGCTGGCGCTGCTGTCAATCACATCCAATGACACGGCGCGCCGGGTCGAGTGATACAGTGAGTGGCTATGGCTGCTAGCTGTATCACAGGAGCGTGCCCACAATAACTCATCACCATGCAAGCTCGCATGAAGGTGATGAGTTCTTGCGAGGGAGAGCTGAGACAGCCGCTGACTGGAGGTAAGTAAAACATGTTTGTTATTTAAAAAAAATAAAAAAAAAAAAAAAATCCTTTACATACCCTTTAAGTGCATCACTTCATGTCCAAAAAAAAAAATCTAACTCTTAAATCCTGCAACATAGCTTGTGTCAAATTTACACCTGTCAGTCGTAGTGCATTGTGGTAACAGATAAAATTTCATTAATATTCAGAGCTACCATGCAATGTAATGCGCTGCATCCAAGGATAATATATATATATATATATATATAAAGCATATTTTCAAATTTTTGTCCATTTTGGTGCATTGAATAGACTGTCTTAACACACTGTGGCATTATAATACAGTGCCCCAAAGCAGATATGATTGAATGGACCCTGTCCTTGACAATTAGGTTTTGAGGGAAATTTGGCCAGAAGATGTGCCTTAAAGCAGAACTTTACACTGCACTTTTTTTTTTTTTTAGGCCTTACATACCTGGTGGTCAGTGTTAATTTTGACAGCAAATTTCAATTTAGTCTTGGGACTAAAATGGCATTTAGTCCCATTTTAGTCGAATTTAGTCAACTAAATCTCAAGGTCGTTTTCGTCAACTAAAACAAATTTTATTCATATAAAATCTAATGGGTGTAGTTAAATTGTAATGCATTATTTAAGCATTTCTACAAATTCCAAACTCATTATATACTGCTGGAGCAAAAAATCTAATATGTTATTATTTATGGTACTGAGGTATGAATGAACATGCACAACAGACCAGTGCTAATTTTGACATCAAATTTCAACTTAGTTTTAGTTGTATTTTAGTCATCTCAATTTAACTAAAATGGTATTAAGTTAGTCGACTAAAATGTTTTAGTCAACGAATGTAACATTGCTGGTGGGGGGTTCTGCTAACTTTTGATATTCACCCACCCAGTTGGTCCAACTGAGCGCTTCTTCCCTTCTGGCAGTGCTCACACCCATGCCGCCATGTTTCCCCAGTGGCATCATCGCTAGGCTGCCTGGTATTACGGGCTCAGCTTCCACACCACCCTATGAGGCACTGACAGGCCTCCCCCTTCTTTCCTCCAAAAAAAAAAAGCTTTGCCTCTTGGGATATGTGATGTACCTATCCCAGGCGGCACAGCGTGCAGCATTGTGCATCATTCACCAGCAACTGACGTGCATGGGGAGGCAGGGCGGACGTTTTATTTAAAAAGGTCAACAAAAACGAGAAAAAATAAACCCTATTCCTGCAGACAACGGGAAGAAAGGTGGAGAGACAGGATCATGCTCGGGAGACTGAAGGTTCACTTTAAAGCACTACCTGTCAGAATCATCAAAAATCTGAAGATTCCTGGTGCCACAACTCACAAGTCTTAATTGCCAATGAAAATTTTGGCTGGATATACACGGCGCAATTTTTTTTCCTGCAACAACGGGTTGCAGAAAATAAATTTGTACAATTTCTCCATCGACACAGACAGTGATGACAGGGGAATCCCTACTGCCGAGCAATTGTCTGCTAAGCCACCACCCGCCTGGAGAAGAGGGTGATTTTTCACTAGCGGCTATAGCAGCTGCGGCATTTTCCTACTATTATCGCTAGCAATCACCATACACGCTAGCAGTCATCGATGTCTTCCCCTGCCGGGAGCAGACAACGGTCTGTGTTGACGGAAATAAATTTGCTCCATGTATGGCCAGCCTTAGACTACAGCAAAGAAAGGCTTTGCAATTGAAGTGGTTAAAGAGACACTGAGCTGAAACAAAGGTGAGGCGCTCAAAATTCACTGGCTGCATACTTAATCCTGATGAGTAACTCACTTAGTAGTGATAGGAGGATGCTGAGTCTTCAAAAACAGGGCAGCCAGGGATTGGATTTCCTGTGCTCTGTATACAAGGAGGATTCATGTTCTTGTAACGCATCAGAAATTCAGAGCTAAAAAATACATTGTCATATCAAACACAAAAAAGGAGGAGCAAACTAGATTTCTAGTATATCAATAAACAACTGAATTTAGAAAAGTTTGAGGGGGGAGAGAAACCAAACAGGTACATCACTCTCCTTAAAGAGGGGATTCACCCTATAAAAACATTTTTTTTTCCTAGCATTAAATTAAGCATGCCTTTATTTTTTTTTGCCCCGTACTCTCTGTGCAATCCTATAGTGAAGATTCCAACTCCCTGCGGGGAATGGGCGTTCTATCCAGAGGGAAGATGATTGACTGCCGGCTCTGGCACGTCACGCTTCTCCAGAAATAGCCGAAATAAGACTTGGCTCTTCACGGCGTCTGTGCGCAGGCGCCGTGAAGAGCCGAGACCTACTCCGGCTATCTTCGGGGAGCGTGACGCGCCATAGCCGGCCGTCAATCATCTTCCCTCTGGATAGGAACGCCCATTCCCGCGGGGAGTCGGAATCTTCACTATAGGATTGCACAGTGAGTACGGGGCAAAAATAAATAAAGGCATACTGTAGCTCGCGCTACTATGCTTAATTTAATGCCAAAATGTTATTGTGGGTGAACCACCGCTTTAAAACAACCAGGGTCCAGTCTTGCATATGAACAGAAAGGTAAAAATGCAGGCTACAGGTTGCTACCATTCAGTCTTCTGGTTTGTCCAAGTACAGGATATTGTAGCTTTGTTGCAAACAAAAACGGTCACTCACCAAAGCCAGTTTCAGCCAATAACTGGCCATTTAACTCAATTGACAATGGCTGGCTAACAGACTAGCATTAGTGCATGTCATTTATAAAGAGACCCAGGCAAATGTACCATAGAAAAGTGAATACTGTACATCAGAGATATCCTGAACATAGAAAGGAGAGACCTTGTACATGAGCCAGATTTAATTAAAACCTTTTTTTACAAATTTTTCATCATTCAGTTGGTGTAGGTCTTTCAACATATCAGTGACAGGGCTCAGAGGATGGGTGACTTGTTTTAAACAAGGAATTGCCACTCCAGGTAGGTGCCAGGAAATTAAAACTCTCCTCGGGATGGGAACAGCAGGTGCAGGATAGGCATTTAGCGATGAGGCAAGGAAAAGTTCCAGACAGGAAGTATGAATAAACTACCACAGAGCTCACAGCACTTGGTAGTTCATTGAAAACTACAAGTAGGCTGCCAGAACTTTGTGGTTTTCCCCATTCAGGACTGTAAATGGGAGACAACCGAAACAGAGAAGATCCCTCAGTCTGCTTTCATAGGGTGGGAAAATCAGGGGCCAGTGCATTCATAACATGTTGCACCCTAAATTTGGAAAAGGTGAACTTATTTTTTTTTAACCATTTGGGCTCCCTCCAGTCATCTGCCCTTCATCTATCCATCAGCATACATGTGCTTCCATTGAGAAGATTTTTAGAGTTAGGACGGCAGTACACAGGGGGCCTGCAGCTTACGCATGTATTTGCAAATGGGTGCAACTGAACCCCTTGTTTTTAAACGCACTATTAGACAGGCTGATCGGTTGGCAAGTTGAGCTTAGTTATTTTGTTTGACATGTGTCCACCCTTCCAATGCTCCTTGCTGTGAAGACCAGTCATAGGTAGGGGCAGTGACAGTTTGTTTTTACTGTTTAACATTTAAAGCCTGCCACAACTGCTTGCATTTGCAGCACAGCCTTTACTTGAATGTGTTGCATTGGCAGCCGAATGTGTAGTATAGCTTTGGCACCCTGAAACCCCCCCCCCCACCCTCAGTAAGGTGGGAAGCTATACAGCAATATAAAAAGTAGGTATTTTCTACAAGATTTTACATACATTTGTTAAAGCTGAATTACAGGCTATACAAATCATTTGTATTGCTTTGTTGTCCTGGATTTAAACAGATCTGAAGAGAAACAAAAATTACATGAGATCAAAAAGACACCCACACTGGGCAGGAGCTTGCTGGAATAAGCAGTTATTGTTGCTCTTACTTTGTAGCAGCCTGAGCTGCGCTATGACCAGTCACCCCGCACAAAGTAATGTCACCGCTACTTTTATATGGAAATATCTGGGTTTACACAGGCATTTAGCACACATGGTTTATATCCTTTGTGACTTCCAATCTGAAAAGGTTTATTTGAATTTAGCTTTACGTAAAGCAGAATTCACCCTCAATCAACATTGCCTATTTGAATCTTCATGCTGTTAGCATTTATTACTAAATAAGCATATGCAGCATTTTTCTTTAAAACACATCCCAGGAGTCTTCAAGATAGGGCTTTCTCAGCCAACGATACCCTCATGCCTGCACACCTGAGCCAAGGGCAGAGGGATGCCAGGAATTAAATGCAACATAAATCTGCCCGTACGCAAGGATGGCCATGGCAAGAAACAGATTTTTTAAAAAAGACTTCCAGGCAAAATAAAGCATGGAGACACAGATGAGTGTTTTGTTTGAATACTAAAAATTAATTAAATGGTGTTTTTGCTTTGTGGTGCTCAGATACAGTGTAGTTCCACTTTAAATACACTGACTTGTCTCAAGTTTCAAAAATTTGTCTGACAAGCTCCACTCTCATTTCAACCCATGCGATTTCTGGCCACCTGAAAACATTCAAGGAATGTTAAGGTTTCTGCACATGACAATGTCTGAAGCACATCAGGCTTAAACCCATCACAATCTTACACAAAATGACAGCTTCTGTGTATTGGAGATGTTTTATTTGGAAATGTTCGATTCCCAGTAGTGGGTTCATCTTCAGCATATGTTAAGGTTTTGCTTTTAAAATATTCTGGTCACCAGTTGAACACGGACGGTAATCAATCTTTTTGTATTAAAACAAAAAAACTAGAACAAAAATATATATATATTGAGACCTCACTCCAATGTCAGAACAGTACAGCAATCTTGAACCAAAGTACATCCAGGGAATTCTCAGCACTTACAAGGAAACCCCCACACAAATATACAGCTATAGATTAAATATATATATATATGCAGCAAAGGGAGGAGGGGTGGGATAAGTTACAGGAGGAAAAGAAACAGCTGGCTCTGGTTTTTTTAAAGTATGAACAATGAAGATTTTTTATATTTATAAATAAAACATTGAATGGCAAGAGGGAAATTACAATGCTAGATCATTTTTTTTTACATGGAACGTTTGTTAGGAAACATCCAGAGAAGAAGATGTGGGAAGAAAAATAAACACTGCACGCAGAAAAGGGAGTCTTGTGATTCGTGGAAGTGATGCCTGCTTCCTTCCCACAACACTGGCATCAGGACTACTTGTTGCCCTGAAGTCCACCCAATGAATATAGCTAGAGGGTTACACACAACAGTCACTAACTTACAATTGCGCCGTTACAGGGGAGAGGAGGGAAGAGAATCTACTGAATCAGGGTGGGTGAAGGATGACTGTACACATGAGATAAAACCATTTTTTTGTAAGTGACGATTTCTGGAACGCTGGGAAGAACTTTCTTTATTTTGTGGAGAGGATAAGGGCCACAATCAGACCGTACAGACCCAAGACTTCAGCAAAAATGAGGATCAGGATCATGCCTACGAATAGTCGGGGCTGTTGTGCTGTTCCCCGCACACCTGCATCTCCCACAATGCCAATGGCGAACCCAGCAGCAAGGCCACTCAATCCTACACTGAGGCCGGCACCTAGCTGTAAGAAGCTCCTAAATGGGGAGAAAAAAAAAAAAGTGGTTAGCGTCAATAATAAAAAAAAAGTTATAAGAGGGAATTGCCTTCATGCACATTAATATCTATGACACAGGGTCCAATATGATCATATCATTCTTGTTAGAATTACAGAAAAAAAAATCCTATACCGTGTACATTACTTCCATATGAATTTTACCCATATACTGCAGCTTGATCAAAAGCAGTGCACAAGATCAGTAGGCAGTTGAGAAGTTTAATAACTTGCTGCATTTAGGTCCTAAAAAGCCAAAATGGAGGTGGGGGCGGTTGGCCCCCCACTCTTGTAGGTAGCTCCCTGTCCAACAGTTCTGAACACCTCCGTGTTGAATTCTCCTGAGTTACCTCGAGGCTGCAGTTCCTGCTGCTAGATGGCGACTGTTGATCTGATCTTACATCCCCAAAAATTCAAGAGGCAGTACTTAACCCTGCACTATTGTGCTGGACATCAGAAAGCCTTCACCTACTGAACCACTATGCAAGTGCACCCTATACTGGATTGCTTATTTTTATAATAAATTATGCTGGACTAGCCTGGCACTTCCATCATCTCCCTACAATTTCAATAGGCTGCCATTCGCATGAGAATGGAATGGAAGTCCGTGACCCTTTTTACCTTCGGACACAGCTGATCACAGATTGGGGTAAATGGCCAATCACATTGGCCCTTTACATGTGATCGGCTACTGCTCGCGTATAAAATTGGCGGTTATTGGAATTATCTCCTCATGCACTGTCAGTGGGGAGAGTTGGTAACCGGCAATTGTGACTTACACCAATCAGAGAACCGATTGAGTGCTACCTCATCAAATGAGAAAATTTGCCAAAATCTATAACCCCCAAAAAAAATTGAATAAAAACTGTTTGTGTGTGGGGGGCCATTTTGAAGTGTGACAGCACTGAAAGCTGAAAATTGGCCTGAGCAGGCAGAGGGCAAATGTGCCCTGTAGGCATGTGCTTAATTGTTGTGACCCCATTGATTACAATTGGGTCATAGAACATGGAATTAACAACCCAAAATATGGTAACAAACCAAGGTTCTAACTTCTCTACTCAAAGCCATGGCTGGAAAGTTGCCCTTAATTTTGCCCACTGGAAGTGCTAGACATGGCTGCTATTGTCCTCAGTCATTGAATCATTTAGTATGCTCAAGCAGCATCACAGGTTAGAGAATCACAACCCATGTCCTAGAAAACGGCATATATACTCATTTACTAAAGGGAATAAAATAAAAAAATAAAGCATCTTGTATAAAATGGACAACACTAAAGACTCACTTGTATAGTGTGATGTCTGGTGTGAGAGAGTTTGCAATAAGCACTGCCACTACCAGTCCATAGATAGCTATGATACCAGCCATGACCACAGGAATGATAGACTTCATGATTAGCTCAGGCCTCATGACAGACATGGCAGCAATGCCCGTGCCACTCTTCGCCGTTCCATAGGCTGCCCCTAATGCTGTATAGAGATTAAAAGAAAGAATAAATAAATCAGTATTTGCACAGAAAGGCAGGCAGACACTCACTACAATCCACACTCCAGTTTATTACATAGGAAGGACAATATACAGAGCAAACTACAGTGTTATCCACAGGCATCAAATTTACTTTCATTAGAAACAAGTTGAAATACAACTGACCAAAGTGTACAGAAAGCCTTTGCAATTTCCATTCTGCTGCATGCGATAACAGTGCACTGCAACAATGACAGTTCTGTTGGAAATTTAGTTTTAGAAATTTATATTGGATTAGGCTTTACCCAAATTGTGGTCACATTAGAAGTAATGCAACCAAAACACACATACTGTTCCCAATTGGATTCTGGAATCCTTTAAGGGTTTAAAAGGCCTTTCCCATAGGAAAGTCAGCTTCTGACAGACATGTAAAAATTGCAAGGTAGATTAAAGTGGAGTTCCACCCATAAATATAAAATTACATCAGTAGTTTAAAAAAAAAAAATTTTTTTAGATGCCTTCAAAGTGACACAAGATAAACGGACTTGTAATGAGCGGACGAACGGTCCGCTAGTGTGAAAGGACCCTAAGGGGTTAATTTTTTTACTGTGGGACAGTGGAAGCAATATTTACAGTAGCGATTTGCTTTTTGGTACTATAAAGGGCTCATTTTAGTTTAACCCCATTATGTTACTGGCCAATCAATCGATTATGAAATTGATTACAATTTATTATCGAATAGTTGTTTTGGCCCTAAAAACATCTCTTGAACATTATCACGCATGAGTGCAACTAGTAGACGACCCCACTTTTACATGGGACATGCACACTACGTATGAAATGGATTGGGTAATGTTGGCGACAATGACGACCAACAAACTCAAGATTTTGTTGGTCGATTTTTTAACTATTCCTGCCATTACAGATAGCCAAGCTCAATGGTGTCACTGGGAACTTTTCAAAGAGGCAAACATTGTTCAAGGAACTCCTGGCAACCTCTGGAGGAACCCAGGTTCCATAAACCCTGGTTGAGAAACCGTGACACAAGACAATCATCAAAATAAGACAAACATCCAACACAAATTACACTCAAATACTTGGCATTGTCAAAGTACCACTCAAACCTTTAGAAATAACTTCTACACACCTCAGGGTCCATTCTCAGTCTGACACACTGTAGTGCATTACCACTTGAACGCTTTAAGCAGGGGGAGGGGGGATGCCCCCTTCCACTGGCATTTCTCAGGATTCCAGCTTTGGTGGCTCCAATAGGTGATCAAAGTAGATCCTCTGATAGTCTATGACCTTGGAGGACCAGATTGGCACTTCTGGTCCAGGTTAGAAATTACATTTTCTCTTGATCCATTAAAAAGTAAGTTTAGGCTCTTTTTAACCCCAAATCTACAGTAGAGAGGACCAGTCATTTTGTTTTTATTACAAGGGATGTTTACATTCCTTGTAATAAAAAAGGACCAAAAAAGGGACAGAAAACTCAGAAAAAAATCAATTTAATGTGCCCTATGCACACGTGAGGCATGAACATTAGAGCGAGAGCAATAATTCTAGCGCTAGACCTTTTTTAACTTTTAAAAACTATGTCTGGGGGTTTTAACCACTTCATTACTGGGCACTTAAACCCTTCGTGCCCAGACCAATTTTCAGCACCAACTCATTTTGAATGACAATTGTGCGGTCATACAACACTGTACCCAAATTATATTTTCTTTTCCCACAAATGGAGCTCTCTTTTGGTGGCATTTGATCATCTCTGCGATTTTTATTTTTTGCGCTATAAACAAAAAACCAACAATTTTGAAATAAAAAACACTATTTACTTTGTTATAATATCCCAATTTATTTTTTCATCGGTTTAGGCCAATACATATTCTTCTACATTTTTTTTTTTTTTAATTATGTAAAAAAAAATAACACACGCAATAAGCGTATATTGATTGGTTTGCGCAAAAGTTATAGCGCCTACAAAATAGGGGACAGATTTATGATTTTTTTTATTTTACTAGTAATGGCGGTGATCTGCGATTTTTTGGTCGATATTGCGGCGGACATATCGGACACAATTTTGGGACCATTCACATTTATACAGCGATCAGTGCTATAAAAATGCACTAATTACTGTATAAATGTGACTGGCAGGGAAGGGGTTAACACTAGGGGGTGAGGAAGGGGTTACATGTATTCCCTGCGTGTGTTCCAACTGTGTGTGGAGGGGGACCGACTGGGGGAGGTAACCGATGCTGTGTCCCTAAGTACAAGGGACACAGCATCGGTCTCCTCTCTGCCCGACAGGACATGGAGCTCTGTTTACACACACAGAGCTCCACGTCCCTGCTGTCACCGCCGATCGCGGGTACCTGGCGGACATTGCGGCCGCCAGGCACGCGCATCGGCATTTCAGCGATGCGCCGGGCACAGCGTTTGCCCGCTGCACGCCCCCAGCGGCGCGTGCAGGGAATGCACATAAAAGGACATCCACCTGGCCGTTGAGAGCCGCGCTGTGGATGTCTCATCTATAAGCGCTATTTAAAATTGTAAACAAAAAAAAATAAAAATATATGTGCCAGAAAAGGCCAGAGCTTTAAGTGGCAATGTGCACATTTTTTAGGGCCGTCAATTCCTTTGGATTTGCTACACAACTATAAATCATGTGCTTCAAAGCAGTAATGACGCTAGTGTTTTTTGTTTTTTTTTAAAGGAGCCATTGTGGATAGTGGTTTAGAACCACTATTAACAGTTTATAAAAAGGGTGCAGGCTTTAAGGTGATCATCCTGCTCCTGGCTTCTAGACAGTCTGAGTGAAGAGATATGCAGAGTTTGGAGCTTTCAGGTCTGATGCAAAATGGTCAACACTTGACAAGCAATCCTCTGGAATGCAGAACCAAATCACAGGACCAGAGTGTGACCAAACGGGTTATTTCTCATTACTACAAGAATGGAATCTACAACCAAAATTTCATACAAGATGAAAACTATTAGTTATATAGTAGTTAGGATGTTGCAGCGCTGCAAGATTAAATCGCAAAACACTATGATCACATTCAACCCCCCCACGATCCTAATCAGCCATTTACATGATTTTATGTAAACAGTGCAAACCTCAGCGCTGAGAGATAGAAGAAAAGATATACAAAGTAACATTTAGTTATTTTAGATCTAAGGCATGACCCTTGGGTCTGTAAGTGAGGGCAGTTTAACCACTTAAAGATTAAGCCTTTTTCTGAAAATTACTTAGAACACCCATTTTTTTTTTTTTTTTACATGTCATACTTGCCTCCACTGTGCAGTTAGTTTTGCACAGAGTGGCCCCGATCCTCCTCTTCTGGGGTCCAACGGCAGCTCCTCCCCGTAATGGATAACCTCTGGGAAGCTCTCTCGAGGGGGTTACCTTGCGGGCACGCTCCGGAGTCATTCACTCAGTGTCCATAGCCACTGTACGACTTGGCCCCGCACCCAGGAGCCACATCATTGGATTTGATTGACAGCAGCAGGAGGAGCCAATGGCTGCACTGCTATCAATCTATCCAATCAAGAGCCGAGAAGCTTAGGAGAGAGCGACAGATTTTTGGGGTCGGCCAACTTGCCTAGGTAATCAGTTATGCTGGTACATGACTGTTGCAATGCAGTACATGCAAGAACAAAAAAGTATTGCTTCACTTTAACCACTTAAGCCCCGGACCTTTAGGCAGCTAAATGCCCAGGCCAGGTTTTGCGATTCGGCACTGCGTCGCTTTAACAGACAATTGCGCGGTCGTGCGACGTGACCCCCAAACAAAATTGGTGTCCTTTTTTCCCCACAAATAGAGCTTTCTTTTGGTGGTATTTGATCACCTCTGCGGTTTTTATTTTTTGCGCTAACAAAAATAGAGCGACAATTTTGAAAAAAATTCAATATTTTCTACTTTTTGCTATAATAAATATCCCCCAAAAACATATATAAAAATTTTTTCCTCAGTTTAGGCCGATACGTATTCTACCTATTTTTGGTAAAAAAAAAAAAAAAAAATCGCAATAGGCGTTTATCGATTGGTTTGCGCAAAACTTATAGCGTTTATAAAAATGCAATAAAACTATCCCCTATTTTGTAATTTTTTTTTTTTTTTTACTACTAATGGCGGCGATCAGCGATTTTTTTCATGACTGCGACATTATGGCGGACACTTCGGACAATTTTGACACATTTTTGGGACCAGTGTCATTTTCACAGCAAAAAATGCATTTAAATTGCATGGTTTATTGTGAAAATGACAGTTGCCGTTTGGGAGTTAACCACAGGGGGCGCTGTAGGGGTTAGTGTTCACTTAGTGTGTGTTTACAACTGTAGAGGTGTGTGGCTGTAGGTCTGACGTCATCGATAGAGTCTCCCTATATAAGGGATGACTCGATCGATGCAGCGCCATAGTGAAGCACGGGGAAGCCGTGTTTACATACGGCTATCCCCGTTCTTCAGCTCCGGGGAGCGAGCGCCGTCCCGCTCCCCGCGGGAATCCGACCGCCGCATGTAGCGGGGGGTCCTGATCGGACCCCCCATCCGCGAGAAGGCAAGGACGTACATGTACGCCCATTTGCCTGTACGTGCCATTCTGTGGACGTACATATACATGCGGCGGTCGGGAAGTGGTTAAGAAAAATTTTAATTTTATGTACATGCTCTGGTCCCATTGTGTACAAAAGTGGTGTATGCCTGAATCTAGATTTTGCAGCTGGCCTCAAACCTAAACTGGAATTGCTGTAAAAAAAAAAAAAAACGTTCATCTGTTGTCCTTTTAAAACATTTTGACAATTTAACCACTTCCCCATCCTGCCCACTTACATATGACACCAGCAGGGGGGGTGGGATCTCCCATCCTGGGTGGGCGTCATGACGTCATGGGCTTCCCGGCCGTCTAGGGAGCGCACGCTGCATCACTCGGGACCCGGTGCGCGTGTCCCCAGCAGCCACAATTGCCCGTGATCACAACAGGACCATGGATCTGTGCATGAACACACAGATCCAGGTCCTGTCAGATGAGACAATGCGTGTTCCCAGTACAGAGGAACACTGATCGGGCTCCTCCCCTACAGTTAGAATTACTCCCTAGGACACAATCTCCCTTGATAGCCCCCTAGTGTTAACCCCTCTCTTGCCAGTCACATTTACACAGTATACAATGCATTCTTATAGCACCGATTGCTGTATAAATGTGAATGGTCCCAAAAATGTGTCCGATATGTCTGTCGCAATGTCACAATAAAAATCAGATCTCCACCATTACTAGTAAAAAATAAAAAAGCCATAAATCTATCCATTTTGTAGACGCTATAACTTTTGCTCAAGCCAATTAATATATGCCCATTACAAATAAACTGAGGATTTTTTTATTGACATTTATTAAATCAAAAAAAATATTTTCATGATTTGTCGCTCTTGTTTATAGTGCAAAAAAATGACCGCAGGAGGTGATCAAATACCAAATAAAAGCTCTATTTGTAGGGGAAAAAACCCCAAAGATTTCATTTGGGTACAGTGTTGCATGATCGCGCAATTGTCATTCAAAGTACGACAGCGCTGAACACGAACATTTGGTCTGGGCAGGAAGGGGGGTGAAAATGTCCTGTATTGAAGTGGTTAAAAAATTGGTTGAACATAACATGGGCAGTGTTAAAATCAGTATCCATTTATAAAGGATAGCCATGGGGCATCCCATCTGAATATTACATAAGCAGTACTGTACAGTGGGTTTACGTTAATCAATGAAAGATGCACCCCAAAGTAGTCGGTTTCATTTCAAAAGTTTGCATGCCTTGAGCTATTCAAGTTAACTCAAAAACCTGAAAGAAAGCTTAGAAAAGTCCTACCAGATATTTACCACTTCCCACTGCACATCTACGGCCGGGTGGGCGCTTCCTCCTGATTGGACATTCAGGAACGTCCCTCAGAAGGAAGGCGATCACTCGTGCCCATGCAGCGGCGTGATCCTGATGCACTTGTGTCACCTGGACAGGGTGCACCTCCGATCGGCAAGAGGGCTATGTGATTGGCCCTCCCGATCACATGACGGCTTTGTCCAATCACAGTCGTGATGTAAATAGAGCCAGTTGCTAGGCGACCGGCTTTGCTCACACAAGATGTCGGAGAGAAGATTGCTGCAGCCGTCTTGTGATCAGAGAGTAGGAGTTATTTATTTTTTACACACTGATCACCAGTTTAGTGTCCCCCCCCCACAGTAAACACCTGTCAATGTAAAATCATATGTCCCAATGATCAACTACACATGATCACATAAACAAATTACAATACACTTAACAGATTTTTTTTTTTTTAATTAAAGACCTGTAGCAGAATACGGTTTTGGCTTAAATTTATGACAATTTGATCGAATTTATTTTAAATCCAGAAAGTAGAAAATAGTTTTCAAAATGCTTTGCTTATATAAAAATAAAACCAAGTCGTGAATAAATAAGCACCAAAAGAAAGCTCTATTTGTGTGGATAAAATGTTTATTTGGGTACAGTGTTTGCATGACTGCGCAATTGTCAGAGCCATGTGAGCACTGAAAGCTGGCCTGGGAAGGAAGGGGTGAAAGTGTCCAGTATTGAAGTGGTTAAATAAAAGCTACACTAGAACTCAGGCACTAAACTGTGGCAACATCCTGCTTTATGATGGATTTAGGTGGTGTTGGAAACTTGGAATAAAAACTATTTTAAAGAGCAATTTACCTTTTTAGAAGGAAAAAACGAAAGTGAACTTTCTAGACCCCGACTGCACTCACTTTTCAGGAGCAGTAGTCACTGCCGCAATGTGAGGCCCTAACTGCAAAGTTTAAAGATGGACAAAAGGCTTTGGATACACAATTCACTTGTAGCAGAAGATACAGATCAGTGTTCCAGTCATTCAAGCAATTCCATAGCAGATCATGTGTCACATTCCAGGGTGGAAAACATAATTGCTTTCATCACTTATATGGCAAATTCCAAGGCTTGCAAGAACCCACAATCACCAGACATCTAGTAAGGATGACCAGAAAATGGTTGGACCACACAAAAAACACCAGTCTATATTGCTCCAACTATAGTACAGTCTGGAGAGGGGGGGGGGGGAACCTCCTTGCCAGATAAATTGCTCCCATATAGGCATTGCAACCGAGTATTTAGCTTGCCTGGACTTATGCTGCCACAGCCAATTTATACACAATAGATGTTTATCAAGCACCATATTTTCAGAAAATTCACACCACACACTAAAATTCAGTTTTAATGCACAAAAAATACCACCCAGTTTTGGATATAAAGAGGTGGCACAAGTACAATCCATGTGAAACCTTAAAATTGCGCTTGCCGATGAAACCATTAGACAATTTTTAATAGACAATGCTGTACAGTGACTAAACACATACACCCAGTGAAGTGACAGGCCTCAGGTGATGCAGCTAAATAAATCCACCTACATAAGGCTCTAGTGTAGATTTCAGATATGAAATGACAATGGAAATCACATTGTTTTCAATATTGCTCATTCACATCAATGCAGCCAAATGTCATTGTAAAAAGTTCCTGCACTATGTGATGCAATTCCAGTGGAATTTTGGCCACATATAACATGCAAACCACTTTGAAGTCAACTGCACACACAAAAAAAAAAAAAAAAAAAAAAATCAGGATCACATAAGTGTGAACCCGACCCTAGTTGTACCCGTTTTTCTGCAGCTATCTGTCTTGTACAGTGTGTACACCACACAGATAAGTTTTTTACTCAGCAGAAAGCAGGGGGCGGGAATCTGTCACATAATGCAGAGCTAGACCACAGAGCAGAGTGATCTGAGAGCAGAAAGGATTTCGATTTGTGCCGATGAGCACATGACAGAACTATGCAACATATACCCACAATGCTGCAAGCAGATTTGGTAGCACATTACTGAACTCACCATAGCATCCAATACTGGAGAGAAAACAGACCCATTCCCAAATTGGGAAATTAAATCCCAACTCCTATACTGAAAAATATATGCATGGTAAAGAATTAATCTTGTGACCACGTTTCAGCCATATTTAATTGCATTCCCCACTTGCCTGAATCACAAAGGTGTCTGAATTTAGCATGGCCCTGCCTGTACAGCCATGTTATCCATTTACAGGTATCTGAAAAGAAAGCTACAAGCCCCATCTGCCTCAACACAGCAACTCAGTCATCACTGCACTTGTAGTCCATGGTTTACTTCCTTTAGCCCAATAACTGAAGGGCAGTCCCTTCACATGGAGCTAGGATGAAAACAGTGCACGAGCCTGTGCATTGCATCCATGATTCATAGATCACGGCTACAATGCAAAGAATTTATTAAATGCGCATTGTAGGTAAATGTTTGCAAATGATGGACTTTGCCTTTAACCACTTCCATACAATGCACTTACACACCCCTTCCTGACCAAGCCAATATTCAACTTTCTGCGCTGTCGCTGTTTAGACAATTGCGCGGTCATGCTACACTGTACCCAAACAGAATTTTTTTTATCATTTTGTTCCCACAAATATAGCTCTTTTGGTGGTATTTGATCACCTCTGCGATTTTTATTTTTGCTATAACAAAAAAGACAGAATTTTGAACAAAAGTTTTCCCCTCCCCCGTTATAAAATGTTGTAAATAAGTAAGTTTTCTCCTTCACTGATAGTGCCACCTTGACAATGGTGGCTACTTATGGGTGGCACTGCAGGCCACTGATATGCATCCCTTGCAGCACTGGCAGGGATTTTGGGTGGGCACTGTTTGGCAGCTGCCTGTGCATTGATTGGCAGCTGCCTTGGGGCAGATTGCATTCCTTAATGGTCTAGGGAGCATACCTGGTGGTCCTGGGCAGAATCCGAGGGGGGGCTGCACTGATAAACCATCAGCACAGACCCCCTCCCCCCATCAGGAGAGCAGCCAATCAGCGCTCCTCTACTCGCATCTGTCAGATGAGTGTGAGGAAAAGCCAATCAGCGGCTCTTCCCATTTACCACGTGATCAGCCCTGTCCAATCACGGCTGGTCACAATGTAAAGAGCCTCCACCGGAGGTTCTTTACCACGATCGGTGTGTCAGACTGACACACTGCACCACTGATCGCCACGATGCACGCCCCCCACGGGCATGCGGCAGCTGTTATCCTGCTGGACGTCATGATGTCCAGTCGGGATAATGAAACCACTTCCCGGACACCAATTTGATATTGACCGGGTGGGAAGTGGTTAAACACTGCATCAGTTAGAAAATATATAAAAATACAGGAAAAACTAATTCACATTCAAAAACACATCTGGGGGAAAAAAAAAAGCTGCACAGCATTAATATTTGACAATGCATGGTAAGCCGTTTAGAAATTGATGGTGTATTCACTGGGTCATGGAGACCCGATTACAAGGAAAAGGCCTCAGACAGTGCACAATATAGCAAAATCCCACACCAGGGTTTGACAAATTTGATTGGAATCTAGGAGCCAGCTAAAAAAGTTAGGAGCCAGAAAACGCACCCCGTCCAGTCGAGCTTGCGCACAGAAGCAAACACATATGTGAGCAGCGCCCGCATATGTAAATAGTGTTCAAACCACACATGTGAGCCATCACCAAGATTGGTAGAGCGAGAGCAATAATTCTAGCCCTAGACCTCCTCTAACTCAAAACATGCAACTTGTTGAATTTTTTTAATAGTCGCCTGTGGAGATTTTAAAGGGAAAAAGTTTGTCGCCATTCCATGCGCTGACGCAATTTTGAAGCGCGACATGTTGGGTATCAATTTACTTGGCGCAACATTATCTTTCACAATATAAAAAAAAAAAATTGGGCTAACTTTACTGTTGTCTTATATTTTTTTTTTTTTAAAAAGTGTATTTTTCCCAAAAAAGTGCTTGAAAGACCGCTGCACAAATACAGTGTGACAGAAAGTATTGCAACGACCGCCATTTTATTCTCTAGGGTGTTAGAATAAAAAATATATATAATGTTTGGAGGCTCCAATTAGAGGGAAGGAGAGGGCAGTGAAAACACTGGGAAAGCTCCATTAGAATTGCTGGTTTACTTGTCATGCCAACAGCCACCACAAGATGGCGCCAGATCACAGAAGGAAGCATAGGCCTGCAGAAGGCCACAAAGCTGCAGCCTCAATTACCGGCCTGCGCGGGCGCACGGAGACACAAAATGGGGTATCCTGCGTCTCCATGTGCCCCACCTCCCCCGCTGCGCTATTGCGTCGGGCCGGTCGGTATTTGAGGCTGCGGCTTTGTGGCCTTCTGCAGGCCTAAGCTTCCTTTCCCGGGCACCCAATTCTAGTCGCAATTGCAAACGGGCACCAGTATTTTGTCGAACCCTGCCCCACACGCAATAATATTCTTCTATTCACACTATACAGCGCGGATAGACTAGTCCAGTGATGGAGAACCTTGGCACCCCAGATGTTTTAGAACTACATTTCCCATGATTATTAACCACTTGCTTACTGGGCACTTAAACCCCTTCCTGACCAGAGGACTTTTTGCGATTCGGCACTGCGTCGCTTTAACTGACAATTGCGCGGTCGTGCGACGTGGCTCCCAAACAAAATTAACGTCTTTTTTTCCCCACAAATAGAGCTTTCTTTTGGTGGTATTTGATCACCTCTGCGGTTTTTATTTTTTGCGCTATAAACAAAAATAGAGCGACAATTTTAAAAAAAAAAAAAAAAAAAAACACATTTTTTTACTTGTTGCTATAATAAATAGCTCAATTTTTTTTACGTTTTTTTTTTATCCTCAGTCTAGGCCGATACGTATTCTACATATTTTTAGTAAAAAAAAAAAAAAAAAAAAAAAAAAAAATCGCAATAAGCGACTGGTTTGCGCAAAAGTTATAGTGCCTACAAAATAAGGAACAGAATTATTATTTATTTTTTTTACTAGTAATGGCGGCGATCTGAGATTTTTATTGGGACTGCGACGTTATGGCGGACACATTTGACACATTTTTGGCGCCATTCACATTTATACTGCAATCAGTGCTATAAATATGCACTAATTACTGTATAAATGTGACTGGCAGGGAAGGGGATAACACTAGGGGGTGAGGAAGGGGTTAAATGTGTACCCTAATATTAGTCTAACTGTGGGGGAAGGGGGGTGACCGATCTGTGTCTATGTACAAGAGACACAGATCCGTCTCCTCTCTCCCTCGACAGCACCGCTGTCTGCGAGAGCCGGGAATGAGAGATGATCTCATATGTAAACATATGAGATCATCTCTCATTGGCCGCACAGATCGCCTAGGAAACGGCCGCTCCGATTGGCTGTTCACGGCGATCTGTGACTGTCTGTGTCCAAGGGGTGGCCGTAAAAAGACAGCCTGTTAGAGATTGGGAGCCGCGCTGAGGCCGTACAAAGTCGTACGGCCGTCAGCAAGTGGTTAACTATACTGCAGTGTAGTGGAGCATCATGGGAAATTTAGTTCCAACACATCTGGGGTGTCAAGGTTCACCATCACTGGGCTAGTCTCACTGTGGCCAGTTACAGCTGGCTTCAAATTTAAACAGTAACAGTTTGATTGGATAACAATTCTCTGCTTAGCCATTTCAATTGTCAAAGCATGTCAGGTGAAATGGCGGTGCAAGGCCATCCACTGATCAAAGGTTAGCTGGCACCCCAGTGTGGTGTCAGTCTGACACACTGCATCTATGATCCTTGCAATGAGCCTCCGACATATGCTCTTCACACTGATCAGCTATGATTGGACACATGATCACATGGTAAACAGTAGAGAATAACTGATTGGCTACTCTGACCAGGGGGGGTCTGATAAACCACCGGAGTCCACCAGGGATGCCTCATCAATGCAAAAAAATAAAAGTTTAAAGCCATTTGTGGGTAAAAAAATAAACTTGTTTGGGTAGTGTCGCATGACCGTACAATTGTCATTCAAAATGCAACAGCACTGAAAGTTGAAAATTGGACTGGGAGTGCAAGTGCCCAGTATTGAAGTGGTCAAACATACTCAAATTCGCAAAATACAAGGCATTCTGTAATTGGAGGAGAGGAGTGAATGAACAGGACAATCCTTTGTCCAATCACAAAATGCCTTGTATTCTGCTAACAAAATACAGGGTCATTAACCAATGTGTGGAGGGATGGAGGAGAGCATGCAAAAAACAAATCTGTCATGATAAAGATTTATTTTTCCAATGGAGTTGGTTGTGGGCCTCATGCACGCTGGGTGTCTGCCTGGCTCCCCTGAACGCCTTTCTCCTGGCGGCAGCAGCACCAAAAACAGGCCTAGAGCCCCATTTTTGTAAACCTGTTTAGGCACGTCAAGCACTTGGGCATAAGATGCATTTCAGTGGCCAAAATAATTTATTCTGGTCACTGAAGTGAACACTCAAGCACTAAATACACCTATTGTTGACGAGGGTTAGGTTCTCTGCACCAAATTGCTGCTGCTCCTCAACATGCTGGCGGTAGGGTCTCTTTTAAACAAAGCTGAGGACCGCCATTAGTAGTAAAAAAAATTGTTTACAAAACATGCCATAGAACTATCCCCCATTTTGTAAACAATATAAATGTTGCGCAAACCAATTGTTAAACGCTTATTGTGATTTTTTTTTACCTAAAATAGCTAGAAGATATTTTGGGGATATTTAATATAGCAAAACATATTGAATTTTTTTCAAAATTGCTCTATTTTTGTTTATAGCGCAAAAAATAACCGCAGAGGTGATCAAATACCACCAAAAGAAAGCTCTATTTGTGGGGAAAAAAAATATATAGGACGCCAATTCTGTTTGGGAGCCACGTCGTACGACCGCACAATTGTCAGTTAAAGCGACAGTGCCAAATCGCAAAAGGGGCAAGGTCCTTAACCTGCATATCGGTCTGGGTCTTAAGTGGTTAAAGAAAACTGCTCCAGCTTTAAACACCCAAAAGCTCCATTAATGAATACATAAACAATTCTAAAGAAAGCAAGTCATTTCCTAAAAGGAAGTACAAACTGCACCTTATAGCACAAGTTCACCTGCAAAGAAAAAACAAAAGTGCATGTTAACAGTAAAAATGTATTCAATTGTTTTTTCCCCCTGCATGAGCCTGGGAAGCATTGCACCTGTGATCAGTGGTGCAATGTCAGGCTTCTGCAGACAAACCATACAGCTTTCTTCCTATACCTTCATATGGGCAGTCTGTTGAAAGCTGCAGGGCTTGTGAATGAACTACGAGAGCACTTGGCGCAGTCACCGCCCATTCAGAACTAAAAACCATCAGCCACAGAGGCAGAATGTAGTTGTGGAATCCTGAATTTCCTTAATTTGCAGAGATATCCTCAGTTCCCATTTTGGAAATATGGGATAGGATGTGAAGCTAAACGTATCCAATGGGAAAGAGATGGAGGGGGGGGACGACACCTAACAGGCATTAGAACTCTCCCTTACTCTATCCAAAATAGGAAAAAACTGCATCTGATCTAGCTTTTCTGGCTATAGCTAGCACATACAACTAAAAATGTTAATGTTATACATTTACATCCTGTGACCAAGTGAATACCATGCTTAATGCATGAAGAGTCTGCCTAAAAACCAACTGCTAAAGTGATCAGAGGCCTAGTGTCACCAGCGTTGCCTTCCGTTTAACTGAACTACAATAAGCCGACTTGCCATGCCTTGGTCTGCACTGCCAGTGTGATGTGGTAATCTTGGTAGAGGCAAGGCTTTAACATTGACTAGCAATCAGAAGTGCCCTAATCTCAGTGATGAGACTGGGCACAGAGCGCCTAGGTGCACACTGCTGTTTTTCATGCAGTATATATTTATGAGTACTGCTTAAAAAGAGGAGTTCCACCCAAAAAATGGAACGTCCACTTTTCGTAACCCTCCCCCACTCGTGTGGCATTTGGCACCTTTCAGGGAGACTCGCTTCCGGGTATAGACTTCCCATAGTCATGCCACTTTCCATCCCCCCGCTGTCTCCTGGGAAACACTGTTCCCAGGAGAGCGGGAACCAGTGAGGATGGGACGCACCCCTCATGCATGCGCAGTAGGGAACCGGGCAGTGAAGCCGCAACGCTTTACTTCTCGATTTCCTCACCGAGGATGGCGGTGGGGCAGCCAAGAGGCAATCGATTGCTCCGCCTCGGCAGCCGACATGCAAGTGTCCATCTTTTAAAAGTCAGCAGCTGCAGTATTTGTAGCTGCTGGCTTTAAAATAAATAAAATTTGGGTGGACCTCCGAAGCACAATCATTTCAAAACTCTTCCTTGTAACATGGCAAATATGTAGTATGACAACTGGCTAACATGTTTTAAAGCTGAACTCCAGGCAAACAGCTGCTGCTCCACTGTCCAGCGACGTGCCGCCCGGAGCTCCGCTCCCCCGTCACCTCCATTTTACTGTGGGCACCTGGCCGTGAGCTTTTGGCTTCACAGCCGGGGTGCGCTACCCGATTGGACAGGTGATCGCCTGGGACCCGTCACGTGTCCCAGGCGATCGCTTACAGGGAGGGGCCACCGTAGGCAATATGATGCATCGCCTAAACGGTCCCTGGGCGGAAGGAGGAAGTGGGACAGGAATTCCCACTCAAGGCCCCACTCCACCCCCTAAAACATTTTTGGATTACATTTATTTAATGTAAGGGGGCGAGGAGTGGTTTAAGCGGAAGTTCCACTTTTGGGTGGAACTCCGCTTTAAGCCATTTTGCAAACAATGGGCAAAAATGTTCACTCTAGAATGTACAAAGCTGGTAGAGACATCCCAAAAAAACTTGCAGCTGTAATTGCAATGAAATGGGGTTTTACAAAGTATCGACTCCACAATTTGTAAAATATTTTGAAAAACATTTTTATTTTTCACAATTATGTGCCACTTTATACATTTACATTTTTGATTGCAACATGACAAAATGTGGAAATGAGGTATAAAAACTTTCAAGGCACTGTATAGACACATAGCAGTTTGCTATGGGGCAAGCATGGATACTACCAAGCCTTGATCTGCATGTCCAAGATACAGAGACAAGGCTCACCCCCCTGCCTCCCCCACTGGCTGTGATTGAGAGCTCAGAGTCTGAGCCAATGAGGCAGAGGTACTGCTCTTGTGCATGAGCCTGCAGGTGTGCCATCATAGGAAGCAGCTTCATATGATGGCACAATCAATAAGACACGCTTTAAATCACTTTAATATCTGTCTGGAGCTCAGCTTTAAAATATGCCACTACTGCAGAAAGGAGGTGACCAAGCAAGGTCACCAGTTCTTTGGTTTAAGCTTGAATTATACTAGGAAGAACAAGTTTTCCTGAGCAACTTATTTACTACTAGCATGATTAGTTGGTTTGTTTAAAGTTTAAACACTAACCCACGTGTCCAGCATCCACAAACCAGAGGACAAAAAGCGCAGACTAGTGTTTAAACAAAAAACAAACCAATCATACTAGCAGTAAATGTGTTTAATAATCAGACAAATGCATTTAGATCACTTTCCACTTACAGCCAGGTTTCCTAATAAAAAATAAAAAGTAGTTTGGCACCAAGTGTTTCTTGGCTCCAATAACCCATACCTCCACTGTGCAGCTCGTTTTGCACAGAGTGGCCCCGATCATTCTCTCCTGGGGTCCCTCAGCAGCTCCTCCATGCATCAGACATCCCCCTAGGAGAAGTGCTCTCCCGGGGGGATTACCTTGCGGGCACGCTCCAAGTCCAGTATTTTAGTCCATAGACGCAAATGCCGTACTCGGCCCTGCCCCCCAGGTCATTGGATTTGATTGACAGCAGTAGGAACCAATGGCTGTGCTGCCATCAATCTATCCAATCAATAGCCAAGACACCGTGCAGAGAGGGAGTGTGCGTCCTCGCTGAGGGAAATATGGGGCTCAGGGTCCTGTCACTGACAGAAGTTTTTTCACCTTAATGCATAGGATGCAATAAGATGAAAAAACACAAGGGTTTACAACCCCTTTAAGGTTGTGCCCATTTAGGCTTAAAGGGGAAGTAAACCCTGACTTTCCCTCCTGATTTTGGCTCCGGCTGCTGGCAACATCAGTTAGCCAATTGGGATAGAGCGGACGGGGCCGAATAGCAGCTCCATGTCTGAATGGACAGAGCTGCAGCTCTGCTCTGGAGGGGGGGTTCCCGAACTTCCGGGAGATTGTGCCACAGCCCCTCTCAGGGGGAGGGGGATGAAGTAAGTGGAAATCTGCTTAAATTTGATGTTTTACCAAATATTTTACTGCCTTGCAGTAAGCAGTTTCCACTTAAAGTGGATGTAAACCCCCCAAAAAAATATGTTTTTGTTGATGTCACAATGTAGAGAATACGATTCCCTATCATCTGTGCCCAGTCTTGCCACACAGTTAATCCAGCGCTGAGCAATCCTCTTTATTGTTCAGTGAAATAAAACAGATTTCCAGATATAGACCAAAGTCATTGCTTGAGTGACAGGCTATTTACATATCTCGTGCACTAGCTTGCAGACATACACAGCTTCTGTAAAGTGCACAATTCACATCCCCCTCCAGCTCTCAAAGGATTGGCTGTCTTTCCTGTGTTTTGATTAAATGTTTTCAAAATATGGGGTGATCCACAGTTCAGTGTAAACAGCCATCAGAATATACATAGACAAGAAGCTGTGTATGTCTGCAAGCAGTGCACGAGATATGTAAATAACCTGTCACTCAAGCAAGGACTTTGGTCTTTATCTGGAAGTCTGTTTTATTTCACTGAATGATAAAAATAGGATTGCTCAGCGCTGGATTAACTATGTGTGGCAAGACTGGGCACAGATGATAGGAAATCGTATTCTCTACATTGTGACATCAAAAAATTTGGGGTTTACATCCACTTTAAAGCAAAAGATCAGCAGATAGTATAATGAAAAAAATTTGCTCTGCCAAACAAGCCGAAATACTGTATTTCTAAAACTGCTCCACCAACCAATCATCAACAACAGAAGGCAATTTATTCTATATGGCTTTGAAAAAGGTTATAGCAGGAAAATGCAGAAATATCTATATCCAACAAACATTGGACCCATCAGATTTAGGCCTCATCTATCAAAGCTGTATAGCTACAGCAAGTTGACCTGTCCTGGAGGAAACCATTTGAAAATAAATGTAGATTGTAAAAGGACAGATATTTACACACCCAGATATGAAGCCTGGCATGTTTAGAAACTTGACCAACCCACAGAGGACCACAGGCTCAAATCTGGTCAGCATAGATAAATGGCAAATGTGAAGATAAGATCCCTTTTGTGAGCATGCTTGCTGTATTTCAGGATAAGCTCAGACTGAACACGAATGCGATTGTGTGGATGTAAAGAAGTGGTGCTATCCTAATGCTGAGCTTCTCCCACACCAATTTGCAGTGTTAACATGAAGCATATATGGGGGGGGGGAGGGATGTGATCACACCATCTGTCAGTACACAGTGTTTTGCACACCTTCACTGATCAGCAGGAAGAAAAGGAAACTGCAGAAAAGATTAAGGCAGGCAAGGACCATTCTAAAAATAGACTCATCAAATCTACAAGACGGATGGTGCCGTCTTCTATAAAGGAAAAAAATCTAACAGATTTACAAAGGAAACCAGAGCCTCTTGAAGGTCACTGCAACAATTTAGTTAATGCTCTTATAGCATGATCAGTTATTGATTGGTCATTACATTTAGACTGACAAGTTAAGCATATTTGAGATTTCTTTCTTAGGGCTTGGAAAAGACTATCTAATGATTTGATATCAGCTATAGTAAACCAGAATGTGCTGCTGTTACAAATGACCTTGGTGTGACACTAAGACCACGCTAAAGACAAGATGAGGGCAAGAACTAGATTTAGAATACTAAAAATGTTGCCCTGAATCCTCCTCTAATATTATAGTTTAACCTAGGCCTTAAGAATCATGCACACAGAGGCAAGATAAACTGCAGTTGATGCATGTGTCATTACAGATCTGAATGCAACTAATAGTCTATGGCCAAAGCACAAAGCTTTGTAATCTGGAGATCGAGATCAGCATCAGTCACGGCTATGGACTGTATGCAACGTGGTACGCATGCAAGCGTTTGTGCCAATGCTTACAGTGAACCTACACACCCCCCCTCCCCCCACGAATACCAATGAGGCTAGGCGGCCAAGAGACACAACATCCTCAACTGCACATAAAAGTTCACAAAAATGCTCCCAAGACAAGATTCTACATAGATCTTCTGCCAACAGACCCTATGAAAAGTCATAGACATGGATGTGAATGAGCCACTAACTACCACATCAGTGAAGTACTGTGGTCATACTGACAGACAATCTCTGGCAGCCATTAGGGAATACAATAAGGACCAACTTGGAACAATCATTGCAGCAGACACTTGCTTTAAGGCAGGATAAACATTACTTTTATTTAAGAAACCGCCACTCAATAGCTAAAATGGTGATGATTTAACCCAGAAAGCTGAAGTAGGAAAACATTTAGAGGCGATTCACAGCAAAATGTGGTGCAGGAAAGGTGTGTTCTGAATGCTTTTCCCACACCACGGGTGAATGTGCTGCCATTGCAAGAGTGAGGGTGCCAATGAATGACACCCCAAATTCATCTGACAAATGCAGAACATTTGCATGCATTCTGAAAAAGTATCGCTTTCCTTCCTGCATTGCAGCGTTTAGCAGCCCATTAAAAAAAAAAAAAAAAAAAAAAAAAACACGAGCTGCAAAACCAGAATGCCCAGGAACATGCATGTTCTGGTGTGAATGGGCCTCAGTATTGAGCCACAAAGTACAGAAAGAATGAATTAGGGCCTACCCACATTTTTCACAGGACTCCAATGTACAAAAGAGATTACAATGAGTTCCACAGATTTAAACTTCTGATCATTATGGCCAGATGCCATATTAAAAAAATAAAAATAAAGTGATTGGTAAAAATCTGCATTGGCAGCAGAATTGTTTTAAGGTGCTGCAATCTACCACACATTAAAGCCCTGTGCAGGAATCTACCACAATGCAGCAAAACAGTCTAAGCCCACGTTCACATCAGGACGATTTGACAGGTCGATTCACATGCCAAATCAGCAGTCATTGCTGGCAGTGGCACCATCCGAATCATTGCAGCGCCACACCGATTACCAAAAGTAATTCCTGTACTACTTTTGCCATCTTTGGGGGGGGGGGGGGGGGTGTTTGGACATCTGTGCATGAACCTGCAGAGATGTCTGTCGAATCGCCCTTGATGTCCGACTCCATCGCCGGCTTACAAAAGGGGGGGGGTCAGCTGAACTCGCACAATTTCTAACCCACAGGCAGTGTGAACCTAGGCTAAATGGGCCATATATTGCAACCTAAAAAGACTGGGAAACATAGTTAAACCCACAGATTTACAAATAAAAAACTCAATTTAAAAACTTCCTGACCAGCAGAGCTTTTATGACAGAGACCCTATTGGCTCCACACACACACGCAGCTCAGTGTACGTCTACAGAACCCGCTGTCAGCCATGGTGATGCGACCACCATGTGTTCAGGGGTGACATTGCAGCCTGGCCATTCAGGTGGCAGAACAGCCAGAACCTGAATGGAAGACCAAGGTGATGGAAGGATCTGACAGCATGGCACTGGAGGGCTGATAACAGGCAAGTCTTGTGCGCCAATATGCAATGCATACTAGTCATTATGGTATAGCCCGCCTAGGGACACAAATAAAATAAATACACCACTTTAAGCGCATCTTTCACACGGATGACAGATGAGGTCCGTCTGTCAGTTTTTCAGGCGCACCCAATCCCACTAGCCACTGCTCCCTATGTGGAGACTTGTTTGCCGGCATTCGATCCTGTCGCTAAAAACAGTTGGATGGGGATCCATTGGATCAAATGGAAAACAGACAGGCAGTACTTTACCAGACAGCTCCATAGAGAACAGCGGGGCTGTGTTCACTTTTCATCAGTGAGCAGACACAGACTTGTCGTCTACCGGCTGAGTTGGGGTTAGTGGAGATCCCCTGCCTGAGTGGGCAGATCTGCTGGTGGCGTCCGCCAGTGTGAAAAGGAGCCTTATACTGCTTAAGTAAATGGGGTCACTATGGGTAAAATGGGGCCATACACCAATGAGATCACCGTTACTTTTTGACGCAGCAGATGGAAATTCTCTTAAAATAGATGAATCTTGGTGTGGTTTTCATTTTAGAACTTACATGCATCCCAAAATAAGACAAAACAAAACATTGCTGCTATTTCAAACAATGTTCACACCAGTCATCGAATGTAAAAAGAATTTCCATTACAAACATTCATAGAAATGGTCCATTTAAAATCTAGTGTACAGCCAAGCTTAACGCCGCTATCCAGCAGAGCACAACAATGAAATGCCCCAGCATTACCATCATATCTATGGGCAGCACCAAGGTCCATGGTTTAAATCCTGGCCAGAACATTGGCTGGCGTCTACATGGCATACACGTTATGTCCTTGGGCTTGTATGGGTTTCCTCCACACTAGGATATGCCTGGAAGGTTAATTTGTTCCCATCTAAAATTGAGCCCAGTGTGTAGAGGGCCCTTTCACACGGGCAGACGAACGGACAGTTTTTTAAAAGTCCGTTTACGGACCTTGTAATGCATCCCTATGGGATTGTGGACGTTAGCGGGATGATGCATCCGCTAACGTCCGTAACGATCCGCCTCTGCAAAAGATCCGCTTTTTCAGATGGAAGAAAAACCCAATTTTTCTTCCGTCTGGCGGAAACGGATCGATGAATACGGACACACGGTCCGTATTCATCAGATTCCCCATAGGGAGAGCGGAGGAAAGACAGGGCGGTCTCTGCACAGTGTGCGGGGGACCGCCCTGTCCGCCGACAGCTCAGCGGGGATTTACGGATGATCCTCGCTGAGCCGACACACGCGGGGCGGATCAATACGGATCCACTCCGTGTGAAAGAGCCCTTAGATTGTCAGCTCATTGGGGGCAAGGACAGGTGAATGAACGGTATGCCACCCTGTGAATTGTTGGGGCTCGATAACCAGCATCAGCAAGCTTCTACTTCACCATTTCAGTAATGTTTTCCAACTGAAATTCAGCTTCTTGTACAAGAAAACCCTGAAAGCTTTCATAAACCGTTCCCGTCAGGCATGTGATTATCACTTCAGTGCAAAACAAGTCTATTTTCATCTGCAGCGGCAAGACTGCAAGGACAGCACAATGGATTTTTACAGCTGGATGGAAAAGCCATTTATTTTCCTTGTCCCCGGTTCACTGACAACCAGTAAGAAAGTCACAAGACTGAACCCGGGCTGAGCGGACAGCTCACTAGTCCTGAACAACCCCTCCCCCCCCCCCTCAGTCTTTTTTTCCCCCTCTGCAGTCATGTGACAAGCTGTAGGAATCACCCCAGTGACGTCACACACACACTCATCTCCCCTCTGGGAAGAGACACACACACACACACACACACACACACACTCATCTCCCCTCTGGGAAGAGACACACACACACACACACACACACACACACACACACAGGCGTACCACTGATTCATGCATAGATAAAACCCCGAATGAGCTCGGGCTGTGGAAGCGGAAACGACCGAAGTGTGACACAGAAGGAGGAGACTAGTACAAGCAGCCAGTGAACCGAGGAGAGGAAAGATGGCAGGATGGAGCCGGGTCACATGACAAGGAGGAAGAAGAAGCAGGCTGTACTGGGAATGAGATCTACAGAAGATCATCATGTATAGATAGATTTACACATTCACACTGTAACCCCTTCATGTACTAAGCAACCCAGTCACTGCATGGAGTCACTGGGATAAATGACATGAAAATACTCGTCCTTTGTCAGGTTATTTTACGGCCTGAAGACAAGATAATGCAGGCTGTCCATTACTGATTACTGACAACACCTCGCCCCTTCCGAGTACAGCCGAGTGTATCATACAACACTGCCGCCAGGAGAAGCAAACACTGCATTGTGTCATCTATACATCATTCCCACATCTATACCGGGGACACAGGGAGCCACACCAGAGAAAGGGGGGGCCACACCAGAGAGAGGGGGGCCAAGAGCATACACTAGGATCATTTTATACAGGAAAATACAGACATCTTAGACACACAACCCCCCCACACACACACACAAATAACAGGCAAAGGACAAGCACACAGCCATAGAGCAAGCAGATATTGTCACCTATAAACCCCCCCCCCAAAAAAATAAAATTAGTCACCCACTCCTATAACCATACCCCATTTATAATAGAGGCACCCTCTTCTATAATGGAAGCTCCCTATAATAACCCCCCCCCCCCCCCATTAATATAACGAAGGCACCTTTCCTATTCTATAATGAAGTCTGCCCTATTTCCTATAAAAAACCTTCCCGATAATCCCCCCCCCCCCCCCATAACCATCCAGCCTCACCCAAATTATGCTGGAGGGTCCCTATATTGAACCCCCCTCCCCTCCTACTATAAGAGCCCCCCTTCATCCCCAAATAATGGAGGTTCCCAAAATGAAGACCCTCCTATAACCCCCCAATAATGGAGGTTCCCCATAATACCCCCCACCCCCATAATGGAGGGTCCCCATCCTATAATAACCGCCCAAATAATTGATATCTCCCATAATGAAGAACTCCCCTCATCTAATTACACCCTCTCCAATAATGGAGGTTCCCCATAATGAAGACCCTCTTTTATAATAACCCCCTTAATAAAACCCCAGCTCTAGCCAATACACCCACCAATAGAGGACCCCTTCCTATAATAAACTCCCCCCCTCTAAAAAAAATAATATATATATATATATATATATATATATATATATATATATAGCGGAGGCTCCTCATAACGAGGCCCTTCCAGTAATAACCCATATTATATATTTCAGATGAACCCTATAATTAAGCACCCCAATATTAAAGGCCCCTTGCTTATAATACCCCCACTAATATAATGAGGGACCCCCACATAATGGTGGCCCCCCAATTTTATAATGGGGTGCCCTTCTATAATGCCGCCCCCCCCCAATGAAGGCTCCTTATGAGCGACAAATAATATTAAACGAAGCCCCGTCCAATGGGAGGAGGTCGGCCCGTAAAGCGCATCTCTCGGTCTGTTTTTCTCACCGCTGAACACCATGGCTGACGAGGCGCCCATGACGGCGAAGAAGGCGGAGTACTCCGGAGCGTTGCCTGTGGTGCCGGTAGACATGGTGCCTCCTGGTCCGGGTTCTGTCCGCTGACTGAAGGTGGACGAATAAACCTCCGGAGTTGGGGGGAAGTGAAGACAGATAGGCCGGGGGAGGGAGCTGTGTCGGCGGATTCTATGGGAGGAAGAAGGAGGAGGAGGAAGGGAACGGACTGATTCTGCTGATGGCTCTCGGTGCGCCTCTCACTGGAAGAGGTGAAGCGCCGCTCTCTGCTCTAAATACTTCACCGCAGCACAAAATGGCGGCCGGCCGGGGCGGTCACGTGACGCGGCGCTTCCCTGGTCCTGCTGGCCCCACCCACCGGCGGACCGAGCTGTTCTGTCGGCGGCGGGTGGTGGGATGTGAGGGGTTAATCAGGTCCATGGGGGTTTAATTTCCCGGGTTAGCAGGCAAGGTTGGCCCGGGGTGCCCTGAGGGCCCGGTAGGCTGAGGTGCAAGGTGCGTCAGGTAGGTTCGTGAGGAGAGGGGGGGATGGGCGCTCAGCACTGGATCTGCTGACTTCTGTCAGTGATAACAATGAGAGGTCAGCCTGCAGGTACAGAGGACACCGAGGGGGACTAATACAAGGAAGATACAATACAAGTACATGAGGAAATAAAAAGACACTTCCTGGTAATCTGAGGGGTTTGGAGCCCATTCAGAGCCCTCATCCAAAGCCCACGTTACCACAACATACACCAACCCATGTTATGTACATGAACACCATTCACAGGTGAAATATGTCCTCTGCTATAGATTTCGGGCCAGATTCTCAAAAGAGATACGACGGCGTATCTCCAGATACGCCGTCGTATCTCTGAGTCTGGGCGGTCGTATCAATGCGCCTGATTCTTAGAATCAGTTACGCATAGATTTCTATTAGATCCGACCGGCGTAAGTCTGTTACGCCGTCGGATCTTAACTGCATATTTACGCTGGCCGCTAGGGGCGTGTATGCTGATTTACGCCTAGAAATATGTAAATCAGCTAGATACGCGAATTCACGAACGTACGCCTGGCCGACGCAGTTTAGATATGCCGTTTACATTAGGCTTTTCCCGGCGTAAAGTTACCCCTGCTATATGGTGGCGTACCAATGTTAAGTATGGACGTCGTTCCCGCGTCAAATTTTGAATATTTTACGTCGTTTGCGTAAGTCGCCCGTGAATGGGGCTGGATGTCATTTACGTTCTTGTCGAAACCAATACGTCCTTGCGGCGTACTTTGGAGCAATTCACACTTGGATATTCCACAGACGGCGCATGCGCCGTTCGTGAAAAACATCAATCACGTCGGGTCACAAGTTATTTACATAAAACGCGACCCCCCTGTTCCAAATTTGAATTAGGCGGGCTTACGCCGGCCTATTTACGCTACGCCGCCGCAACTTACGGAGCAAGTGCTTTGAGAATACAGTACTTGCCCGTCTAAGTTGCGGAGGCGTACCGTAAATAGGATGCGTTACGCCCGCACGACAATACGCCGATCTACGAGAATCTGGCCCTTAGACTATTTAGCCTCATACGACATCCCGGCGGGAAAACTGTGAGGAGAGCTTTTGGTCGGGAATCCTGGCCGTGTGTATGCTCCTCGCAGTTTTTCAGATGGGAAAACCGCCGGACAAAAAAAGAGAACCAGTTCTCTTTTTTCCTGCCGGGAAAACCGGCGGACTTTTGCCCGGGTTTTTTATGGCAGTTTTCCTATGGGAAAACTGCGATGGAGCATACACCGGATTCCCCGGCCAAAGCTCCATCGCAGTTTTCCTCTCGTGTGTAGGGGAAAGACTGAACCGAGCAGGTTCTTAGCTTTCCCCTCTAGATTTTCGACGGGAATCCGTACTTGAGTACGAGGCATTTGTACCTCATGAAGTCTGACTGGAAATCTCCTAGGCCGTTGCTAAGAGAGACCTAGCTAGTCCTGCTCACCTCTGCCATCACAGGAGTGAGCTCTTTTTCTGATTCAAACCCCCTGACATATTCTCCCCTGTTTTTATATGGAGATGCCCCTTACCTATGTAGCGCCCCCTTACTTTTAGTATGGGCACTACGCTAAAGTTAGTGGGGAATGGGAGAGTTATTTGCTCCCATTCACAATTTGTTAAATTGCAGGGCTGCTGTCCTTTCAGAACTGTCTTGTAGGTCAGTCTGCGTCTCAGGGGTGCGTTTCCACCTCTGGGCGGCAGTTGGTGCTAGAGGGGTTCTGGCAGAGTCACTTTTACCCAGCAGCCAATGAGAGGAGTTTTTCCCCTGCTGGGCATGCTTGGGAAGGGTATATCTGGGGCAGACTCCATTGATTCAGGTCCGTTTCGCGGGGTCCGAGTTCCAGGTGCGGCATCCACCTTGAGGGTGCGCGCATCCATGGACCCCGCCACCATGGCCTACCTGGCCGGAGTTGCGCATCATGCGGAGCTTCATCCTGATGATAAGGGCCCCAGCGACTTGTTGGGTCCCACCCTTTGCTAAGAGGATCCTAAGCTGAGAGCTGTGCGGTGGGGAATCGGCCTGAACGAACCACCGGGGATCTGGTCACCACGATACTGACAGGTATGTTGCAGCTGTCAACTGGTGACCCTGAATAAACTTTACTGGGAGGATTCGCTCAATCCAATTATTGCACCCTAAATCGCTAGGCCTGTGGCAGAGATCCAGAGTCAGGCCTGTGGCAGAGGTCTGTTCCTCCCAGCTATTTTTAAGTGACACTTCGGCTGCCAGGCTTGTGACAAATTCTGTCCGGGGCACTTTACCCACTCTGGCTGGAGTGGCGACGAACTGATCTCATTATTATTGAGAGCAGGACTGCTCTCTTCATATCCAAGGCCTGATACTAAAGTTGTTCTCATGCTTCATCAACCTTTCCTATCTTGTCTTATGTTGATGTTGGGCCTTGGAATAAAGCATTGAAGAAAACCCAATTGATGACTGGACTTTCGCTCATTGTCTTAACTCACTCAGTACACCCCTAGACACCCTGCACGATGACTCAATACGCCGATCCCACAAACAACCAGCGGCTCCTGCGGGGGTAGCGCTACACGTGGGGGCTCGTCCGGGATTCGGCCGTTACCGTTGGCAACAAGAGAACTGAGTAGTAATTTATTAAAGAGCGAAGAGTGTTCGGTATCGTGGTTTTGAACTGTCCGTCAACGAGGGAGTTAACCTCGCACCGCTGAGCTTGGGTGTACGTGCAGCATAGCACGCGCCTGCAACGTGCCTGGACAAGTTCTTCCAAGTGGGAGAAGCCACCCTCCCCTACGTGAGACGTACAGTGGGATTTCGCGCCAAGCAGCAAAAGCGCCGCCCATCTGCCAGAGAGAAGGAGAACCGCGTGGTGATGTCTGCCTTCCTACAACCGGGTGTTGCCGCCCAGCGACTGAGGCCTCCAACCACTTCACCGGGGGTCTTCAGCGCATTTGTACCGTCTGGGGCACCTGTGACAGATACAGGCGTCCGCTTGTCTACCCAGGGACAATTCGTCCTCCTGTCCAGTGGAGGGACGGAGATGCTAGGCCTAACCTGTCCCGTTGCGGGGACCTGTCTGTGAAGATCCAGCCCTTTGCCCGATGCCGGGCCTACTTGTTTGTGGCTGTTTCACCCACGCAGGCTCTGAAGGAGTACCGGGTGAACTTTATTACTGCTACCCTTACCGCGGAGGAGGAAACAGTATGGTTGGAGCCCTCCCCGTCGGTGGTGATCGTGGAACCAAAAGTCCGGGACCCCGACGTGATTTCAGTATCATCCACCCTGACCCTACCTTCGGCTACCTCGCCACCTTCCTCACTGGAGGTAAGCCTTGGGGAAAACCCGGACTTAGAAAGTGTTCTATCCAGTGTGACCAGTTTATCGGATGTGACAAGCACTCAGGGCAATGCCACCTCAGAGATGACTGCAACTTCCACAGCGGTCTCCGTGTGGCGGGTCACTACCGAAGAAGGACCCACTCCAGCCTCCCGCAGTTGCGGTCAAGGCCTACTTGCTCAGTGCCCTTCAGACTGGCCGAGGGACCTCGACACGGCAAAACCCTGCGGTCCCCTGCCAGCAGAGGAGTGGTGTCTAACAGACTTTGATCTATCGCCGGATGATTCTATGGTCGATGACTGTGACCCCCTCTGATCATTTCCTCGAGCCCCATGTCCTAGAGTCACAAGGCTTCAAGAAATCCAGTGCCTCCGATGATGCTCAGGGGAGGAAGAACTGCTCCGGCCGGAGCGAACCGAGTGGGTCTCAGCAGCCTTCCGTGGACGTTCCGCGTTTAACCTGGGGAGTCAGTGAGTCAAATTCTGTGTCTGTTGCTGCACTCACTACCCCCGTACCCCTTGTTGCCCCTATTTTGAGAAGGGCACCGGACGCTCTGGTGTTGCCGGCACGTGGAGACCCATGAATCCTGCCCAGATTGGCTCGTCTACAGCGTGTGATAGTCCAGACAAAAGTCCAAACTTTTAACCCCTACATGGATTGACTCCTGTGATCGCGCTTCCCGTCCATCGGACTCAGCTGATCACAGATCGGCTTGAGAAAGGAGAAAGAGAGCCAGTGCTGCAAATCTGGGATCGCGGGCAGAAGTAGGAGCTTTTTTGGGCGACAAGCTTACCTTCCATCCATGTGTAAAAAAAAAAAAAAAAACATAAGTGCAATGTGATATACTGTGTACGTGGGGAAAAATAAATAAAATTAAATTTGAAAAAGTACTATCCTAGATACAATGGCTAGGCCTTGCGGCCTTGTAACAAAAAATGGTGGTGCAGAATTTTGAGGGTTAAAACAGGCAGTGAGGAGGCGCATGCTAGCTGCATGTGTGAGGAGCCCTAAAGTAGGGTGACCAGACATCTCTGATTCCTGGAGACAGTCCCCGGACTGAGGACACTGTCCCCGGAGCCTGTTTGCCCCCAGATTGCGGGGGCCGATCCTGGACAGGCAGTGGGCGTGGCCGCATTTGCTGTTCCAGCTCTGTGCACTTGGCATGTGCAGTAATAATCTCAAAGTAGCTGGAGTGGAGGAGTTGGTGCGGCTCCAGCCGTCACTCCTCCTCTGCATTTTTCTGCAAAAGTAGATAGTAGAACCGCCGGCTGTGATTCCGGGGACACATGACTGCCCTCTCCCAGCATCCCGCCTCTCTCCTCCTACCTCTGCTCCATCCTCCCATCACTCTCCCTGCAGCGGCAGTACACAGGGAGAGAACAGAGCACAATGTTCCTCTCTTCCCCTTCCTCCTGGATGATGTATTGGAAATAATTATGGGTAATGTAGTCCAGAAGGGTGATATTGCTTTAAAAAAAAAAAACGGAGCTACAACGAGGAGGTGAATTTGTGTTATACAATTTTAATAAGTACATTTTCTCCTTCACTGATGGCTGGGCACTGATGAGTTGGCACTGATAGGCTGCACTGATGGGCACTGATAGGCTGTACTGATGAGCACTGACAGGTTGCACTGATGGGTACTAATAAGTTGGCACTGATAGGTTGCTTTGATCAGTTGGCACTGATAGGCTGCACTTATGGGCACTAATTAGGGGTGGCACTAATAGGCTTCACTGATGAGTTGGCACTGATAGGCTGCACTGATGGGCACTGGTCAGGCTGCATTGCTGGGCACTGACGAGGCTGCAAAGATGGGCACTGGTGAGGCTGCATAAATGGGCACTGGTGAGGCTGCATAGTCGTATCTCGGTTGAGAATCTGGGCCACAGTGTATAAATATATGTACAACACGCCCTTTATCCCGAAAGAGGACATTGCAGTCGTGGTGGGAACAATCATCAATTCCAGACTCGACTACGCAAATGCCCTTTATCTTGGACTCCCCAAATACCAAATCACTCGTCTGCAAGTCGTTCAAAATACGGCCGCTCGACTAGTGACTGGGAAAAAACCATGGGAATCAATCTCACCTTCACTGAGATCCCTTCATTGGTTGCCGGTAAAAGACAGAATCACTTTCAAGGCACTCTGCCTAATACATAAGTGTATTCAAGGCAACGCCACCCAATATCTATGCGAAAAAATAAAAGCCCATAACCCCAATCGCATTCTGCGATCCACCAATCAAAACATTCTCCAGATACCCAAAGCCAGATACAAGTCCAAAGGAGATCGAAGATTTGCAGTCCAAGGACCTCGCCTGTGGAATGCACTACCAACCACCATCCGACTGGAGTCGGACCACTTGGCCTTCAGGAGAAAGATTAAAACCCATCTCTTCTGAGGTCAAAGGGTTCCTTACCCATGAAATGGATACAGCGCCCAGAGGCGATTCAGTTTGCATGTGTTGCGCTTTACAAGTCTCTCTCTCTCTCACAACACCTGGGATGTATATATATCCTCTACACACTGTAACTTTAACTGACTAGCCTGCCTGCTCTATCTACCTGCAAAAAATTACACTCTCTCTGTCTCTCTCTGTTCTCTCGTATTCATCGAAACACACTACACAAGGCCGACCTGCAGGCGGCCTTTTATAGTGTGGGGCGTGTACTAAACCCCCTGAGCCATAATTGGCCAAAGCCGCTTTGGCCAATTATGGCTCTCGGTTTTTTGCAAGCTGTGATTGGCCAAGCATGCGGGTCATAGTGCATGCTTGGCCAATCATCAGCCAGCAATGCACTGCGATGCTGCAGTGAGCTATGGGCTGTGAAACGTAACTCGAATTTGACACGAACGGCCCAAAACGTTCGTAAATTGACGAACGATCGAACTTAAGATGTTCGAGTCTATCATGAGTTCGACTCGAATACGAAACTCATCCCTATTGAAAATATAGGGATATTGACAGTCACAGTGGAGTGCCATGATCCCTTACAATAGAACTATGGCCAAGCTAAGGAGATTCAGATATTTACACATTCCTAACAATCAGTAAATACGCTAGGACGCTTAATTTAAGCATCATTAAAATCACTGCTCCAGAAAAAACGACCGTTTTTAAAACTTTTTTTCCATTGATGCATGTTCTCTGGTGTAAGACCCGGGTTCTCAAAGACGTTTTACGACAATAACTTGCATATTAGGCTTTAAAATGAGCACTTTTGAATTCGAACGTTCGAGTCCCATAGACGTCAATGGGGTTCTAAATGTTCTCGCGAACGCTCGGTCCGTTCGAAGGTTCTGGTGCGAACCGAACGGGGGGGGTGTTCGGCTCATCCCTAATTTACAATAATGGTGTATTATTGTACCATTATATATCTGACCTTATTAGGTGGGAGCAAAGGGAGCGACGGGGGGAGCTTTCACGCTCCCTGGCTTTCTCCCTGAGCTTCCAGAGCTCTCGTTCCTTCCTGGTGGGGAAGGGGACTGTGTCGGTCTGGGCTGTTGGTCAGGGTTGAGAGAAAAGCCTGTGGTGAATGTGCCCCTGGAGTGGCAGTCCAGGGGCGCCATAGCTCGCATAAGTGTTTTGAGGGGCACTTCGAGATTTGGCACCTTGGTCACTTTACCATACACACTTTTTTCACACCTGCCTCTAGGGCCGAGTCTTTTGGCTAGGACCAGAGGAATTTTTGATTTCTGGCCGGAGGGCTGGTCATTGTGATACACAAGGGTCACTTTTCACTCTTCCCACCTTCCTTCTCCCCCACTTTCTTTTTATTAATCCCTGTGTTTGTCACTTATTTGTATCTTTTTGTTGGTTGTCTACACGTTTTGTCACAGTGTAATTAGTAGGGTGTAGGTCCTCGGGCCTGCCCTGAACGTCTTGGGGGTGGGTGGACATGGCCTTCTGTCTTAGTTCACCTGATCTCATGGGGTCTCCCTTCGGGGGAGCCCCACCTAGTACTTGAGTGGGTCTGTTTCGGCAGACCCTCCAGAGAACGGGGTCCATCTGGTTTCGGCCAGATGGACCATGTGAGTACCTCAGTCCCCGTCTGAAGCCTAACGCCCTGGGGGATCAGGGTAAGGTCCTTCCTAGTGGAGGACAGTGTAAACACCCGTTGCACATTTTGTGTCACTCTTTATGTGTGTGCACTTTTTTTGGCACCGGGTGGAGTTTCACACGCCATGGGCTTTTCAAAAAAATTATATATCTGACCTTTCTTGTCATTAGAAAGGCAATAAATATTTTTTGATTACAGTATGATACTGGAAGAAACCAGTGGCTCGGCCTTGCCTTAGAACTTGTTTAGGGTATAAATGTGTAAGTTAAACCGGTTATGGCACTTCAGTTTTAACAGCTATAAATACAGAAAATATAATAGGATGTTTAAAACTTGTCAGATTTATAAAAGCAGGTTATTTGACAGAATTAACCTTTCTAATTTATTTTTTTAAAGCTTAAAGGAAAACCTAGAAAAATAATATTTCCATGATCAATACTGTATACCTAAAATACACTTCAGTCTAATATACTAATACTGTGTGTGTGTGTATAACACAAGAACATCTTCCTATTACATAAAAAGACAAAGAGAGGTTGGGAGTTGTTTTATTTTTTTATTTTATTTTATTGATAGGCATTTAGTATATTGGGTGCCTAAAATACTCTACATGTTTAGCCAAAATGTTATTTTTTTAATGTATTTTTTAGCTGGGATAGGAAATAGTTAGAACCACTGTTGGGTTGTCTTTTGCTGTCAGAGGAGATTCTTCTTCATTTCCTTTCCTGGATACAATACAGGAGATGAGCCAAAATGTTCCCAAAGTGTATTTCTTCTTTTAGACAAGGGTTTCTTAACCAAGGTTCCATGGGACCCTAGGGTTCCTCCAGAGGTTGTTAGGGGTTCCTTGAATAAACAATTTCTGACTCTCAGAGAAGTTCCCATTGACACCATTGATCTTTTCAGCTATCTGTTAGGACCCTTTCACACGATCGGACCGTTCAGGTCCACCTGTCAGTTTTGACGGCGGACCTGAATGGCCGCTCCATGCAGTCCTATGAAACGTTGCATGTCAGCGGAGACATGTCCGCTGACATCCGACCTGATCCAATCTGCCAAAATCGGACGGATGGCGATACGTCCCCATCCGTCCATGGCGGATCGGGTGAGATCTGATGAAAACGAACATGTTCAGTGAGCAGAGAGGGACTTGTCATCCGCCGGCTCAGCGGAGAGATCTCCCGCTGAGCCGGCGGGAGCAGGCTGACTCCGAAGAGGCCTAAGGGGGGAATTCTTCCCAGTGACCACAGGTGTAAGGAGTATTCTTCCCACTGACCATCACACTAATGTATTATGAGTTGTAGATGTAGTAATTATTAGCAGTGGTTCCCTTAGACCGGAAAGTTATTTTAAGGGTTTTTCTATGTTGAAAATGTTGAGAAAGGCTGTTCTAGACTGTTGTCGCAGGTGTCCCATGGATAATTTACTCTAACCTCTAAAGCCTCGTACCCACGGGCCGAATTTTTTCCCTAAATTAGCCGGTACAGCACATTACAGCCGACATTCGAGCCGTTTGTATGAGTCCTTGTTTGACAGAAGCCAATCTCATAGCCGCTTCTGTCAAAAGAGCTTGCTGGAAAACCAGCTGCGGGCACTGACCAGTGTGTTCTGGCGGGGGGTGCTCCCCCTGTCAGAACACAATAGCTCACCAGGGAGATCGCTTTACTAAAATGTCATCCTTAGTACAGCGACCTCTTCCAGATTTCTTTCATTTTTTTTGTTCAACCTGCTGAGCTGAACAAAAAAAAAAACTTACTGTGTGTACCAGGCTTTACTCTGGTTGCTTGCTTCAGTTGCACTACCAGGGACTGAAATGCTCCAGGAAAGCTCTATTCATGCTGAGCTAATCAAAATGACCACAGCTGATCACAGTTGAAAGTCAAATAGCTTTGTGTGGCATTGAGAAGGTGATTAGCTACATTTTTAGGAGGAGGTGATCCTTCTAACAGATCTAAGGCCGCGTACACATGGTCGGACAAAACCGATGAGAATGGACCGAGGTTCAGTTTCATCGGTCCAAACCGACCGTGTGTATAGCCCATCGGTCTGTTGTCCTTCGGTCCAAATTTTTAAAACATGCTTCAAAATCGAACCGATGGCCCGCTGCCCGATCGGTCCAAACCGATGGTTAGTACAGAAAGCATCGGTTCAAAACCCGCGCATGCTCAGAATCAAGTCGACGCATGCTTGGAAGCATTGAAATTTGTTTTATTGAGCACGTTGTGTGTTTGACGTCACCGCGTTCTGACCCGATCGGTTTTTGGAACGATGGTGTGTACGCACTTCAGACCATCAGGCCACTTCAGCGGTGAACCGATGGAAATGGCCCGTCGGACCATTCTCATCGGTTTGGAACGACCGTGTGTACGCGGCCTGAGACATTAGATTTCTAAGACATTAGATTTCTGTGCTCACTTTCTGTCTCAGTGACAGCGATCACCCAAACAAATAAAGGGGTGAATCTCTGAGGGTCTTAATTTTCCCAAATCTATCCAAAACGATGCCCTTACATACACTATAAAGCAATTTGGTCTCAAAATGTAAAGTGCCCATAAAAGCTGTACTTGTAAAGACGCTAAACACTTCTCAAAACCAGAGGAATTAAATCTGCTAAAACTGATACTTCTCAAAAGTGTCAATCCCCATGGTCACCCCAGCACTCAGCCGTTCCTTCCTCTGACCTTCATGTGACCACTGTGGAGAGCAACAAGAAGTGTCAGTTCCTGCAGAAGACTTCAGTTCGGTGGCGCAGGCAGCAGAAGAGGTAAGTATCACCTGTCTATTTACATGTGCAGCTTTCATGGACATTTTTTTTTCATCTAGGTATTCTCAAAGAAGAACAAAGTTTCTGTTTCATTCTGCAGAAAAACAAGAAAACAACAGACGCTTGATGTGACCCTTCCATACAACCATGAAGTACAGTGGTACTGTAGACAGGAATGTTACATGAAAAATAATACAGTGACAATGGAACTATATATGAAATATAAACGCACTAGCTCATTAAAATTGTCATTAAAGCGGTAGTTCACAGGCAAAACATTTTTTAAGATTAGATTCATGCTCATTTTGTCTAGGGGAATCGGCTAGTTTTTTTAAAAACAAAGCAGTACTTACCATTTTAGAGAGCGATCTTCTCCGCCGCTTCCGGGTATGGTCTTCGGGACTGGGCGTTCCTTCTTGATTGACAGTCTTCCGACAGGCTTCCGACGGTCGCATCTATCGCGTCACGAGTAGCCGAAAGAAGCCGAACGTCGGTGTGGCTCTATACGGCGCCTGCGCACCGACTTTCGGCTACTTTCGGAAAATCGTGACGCGATAGATGCGACCGTCGGACCAAGCCTCTGTCAATCAAGAAGGAACGCCCATGCACGAAGACCATACCCGGAAGCGGACGGAAGAAGATCGCTCTCTAAACGGTAAGTACTGCTTCGGTTTTTAAAACACAACTAGCCGATTCCCCTAGACAAAATGAGCATGAATCTAATCTAAAATGTTTTTGCGGAGGTGAACTAACCGCTTAAAGGATTAACTGTTGTCCTGAGTAGATTTTTTAATGTACTGAACATACAAAGGAGTAAGACCGACCATAGATGATTCAAATCTTGGCAAGAACCAGACGAGATTCGAACCGTGTATGGGCAGGCTGAATACAAGTAATGCTAAGATTTGATATGTAAATTCAACTAATGCTATCATCTAATGTAATCAATATTTTGTTAATTGTACCAATGTTTTTATTTACAAATTTTAAAAAACTAATTTGACAAGCAAGAGGAATAATTGTTTAAGTCTCATGGAGAGGGGTATAGACACATGTGGTTTTCTTTGCAGTGCTTCAAGCCACTGTTCTTCCATAAGAATATGCAGTGCTTCCAAGCCACTTCCATAAACAGATCCATATGTTTAACTTATTTTTTGTCAGTGCCAGTGGCTAGTGATCTAGTAAGTTTAAAGGGCAATTTTAGTTTCAAAACAGGGTTACTTTTAAACTTTGTTACCTTTAGAACATGGTGGGATTTCGAAAAAAGTGTAATGAATTTACTATAAACTGTAGGTGTGGGAACACAAGATAAAATATTTAAGGGAAAAGGCAGTGTCTGGAAATGAGTGTTAAGCCCTTGTATACACGATCGGATTTCCATTGGAAAAATCCATGGAATTTTGTCGAAGGGCGTTGGCCGTGAACTTGTTCTGCATACAAACTGCTAAAACTTTTGTCGGCTAACATACAGAAACTACGTGGTTTTCCTGCTCTTTAGCGCCACTCTTTGGGCAACTTCTGCTAATGTTGTGCTATGGTTAGCATTGCTTCTTAGGCCGCGTACACACGATCAGTCCATCCGATGAGAACGGTCCGAAGAACCGTTGTCATCGGTTAACCGATGAAGCTGACTGATGGTCTGATGTGCCTACACACCATAGGTTAAAAACCGATCGTGTCAGAACGCGGTGACGTAAAACACAACGACGTGCTGAAAAAAAAGAAGTTCAATGCTTCCAAGCATGCGTCGACTTGATTCTGAGCATGCGTGGATTTTTTAACCGATGCTTTTGCATACTAACCATCGGTTTTGACCTATCGGTTAGGCGTCCATCGGTTCAATTTTAAAGCAAGTTCTAAATTTTTTTAAACGAAGGTTAACTGACCGATGGGGCCCACACACAATCGGTTTGGACCGATGAAAAGGTCCTTCAGTCCGTTTTCATCGGGAAAATCCGACAACAATTGTCCGATGGAGCATACAAACGGTCAGATTTTCCGACAAAACCCTGCCATCATACATTTGTTGTCGGAAAATCTGATCATGTGTACGAGGCTTTAGTTACTACAAAAATGATGACTAGGGTAGAGAGGAGGATGGATAGACAGATTAGAAGGATAGTTATTAAGAGTAGTAATTGTCAGATACCAGTGGAGCCTTTAACTCTTCAAGAGAGCAAAAGTTTGATTCAATGCCTGCCAGAAAGGTATTTATTTTTCTACATGATGAATGAATTCCCTTACTCTAATGATACGGTCACTATTAAGAACAATTGTACTTCCAATAACCCACCCTTTCTTCTTTGTTATAAAGTAATCTTCATGGAAACCCTTTACCCCAGCTTATTACATTAGTAACACAGATGTTGCTTCTGCCAATGCTTATGCCCACTCTGACCAATGGCTCTTCAGTGTTTGCTGCACCTGCACAATGAGCTCTCATGGGGTTGTGCATGGCCATCTACCAAGTGCAGTGAGCCACCATATTGTTTTAAAGGGCCATCGCCTGAGTCTACTGAGTCTACCTGCATAATTGGCCCTCATAGAGTTGCACAGGGCCATCTGTCGATCATCTCCAGTCTCCCTGTGCAGTCTATACAGTCATCTTCCAAGCATCACCAATCTACCCACACAGTGAGCCCCCCTAGATTTGTATAGGTCTCCCAACCATCTCCAGTCTACCTGCACAGTGATCCCTATGGAGTTGTATAGGGTCATCTCCAGGCTAACTGTGCAGTGAGCGATTATAGAGTTGTATAGGACAGTCTCCCCAGTCTCTAACTGCACAGTGAACCCTCAAAGAGTTGTATAGGGCCTGTCCCAACCATCTCCACCCTCAGACCAAATCCAAAGCTTTGTGGACGCATTGTGCAGGCATGGATTTATACCAGAGATACTGTAAACATCAGAGGAGACTGCATCTGCACTACTGACATAAGTAAGAAGCTGTTAGGGGAGGTGGCAGTGGTAGTGTAGGCTATCAGGTCTTTTGAGTATCCACAATCTACCTGTGCAGTGAGCCTTCATAGATATGTAGAAGGCCGTTTTCCAAGCACCTGCAATCTACCTATGCAATGAACCCTCGTAGAGTTGTATAGGACCATTTCCATGCCACCTCCAATCTACCTGTAAAGTAAGGCCTAATAAAGTTGTATAGGGTTGACTTGCAACCATCTCCACCTTCATGAGATGTCCCCATACAGATCTATGAGGACTGTGCAGGCGTGAATTTTCATCAGAGAGGCTGTAAACATTGGAGGAGACTGCAGCTGTGCTGAGCTGAGCTGAGGTAAATAAGTAGTTGGGGTGGGTGAGGTTCTAGTGTACGTTCAATCTACCTGTGCAGTGAGCATTCAGAGGGTTTAACGAGGCTTCTCCCAACCATGTGTAGTCCACCTGCACAGTGAACCCTCAAGGCAGTGGCTCTCAACCTTTCTAGCCGTGACCCCATGGTAAAATTTCCCAAGTTGTGGGGACCCCTAACAAAAAAAATTTTTTTTGAAACTTGGCTTGTCGGCACCCAAGGCAAGACAAGTAATTTGCGCCCCTAACCCAGGGACATTTAGCGCTCCCTGAGTCCCTTCCACTCGTACAGTATTAAAACCCCTTATGGTACATTTTTTCTTTCCCCATCCCTCTCTCTAGCCGTTTTTCTTGTTCTTTCTCTCATTTTCTCTCTCCATTATTCTTTGTTCCTCCCCCTCTTTTCCTCTCCTTTCCATGTATTCTCTATTTATTTCCTTCTCTTACTCCTCTTGGGGGGGGGGGGGGTTGGGAGAATGGCAAGAGTGGCAGTGCTGGTGGGGAGTTGGGATGACTTGCAGTGCTGGGGGGAGTTCTCATTGGCCAACTTAGATGATTTTGATCAAGGTCATCTGCTGATCTGGGAACTGTAGTGGGGACTTTTAATGGCAACTATAATCACAGGTAGTGTCATTCACCGTGTCTCCGGCTTCACTGTGTCTCCGGCTTCACTGTGTCTCCGGCTTCACTGTGTCTCCGACTTTGTGGTGTCTTGTAGCAGTGACACCTATGCCGAAATCAGGAGATAGGGTCTCCTTCAGCCCCTCCCACTTTACATTCCTCAACCAGTCAGCTGACCTCTAGTCTCTGCCCCCAGCCATTCCGTGAACTGAATGGGCGACTGCGAAGAGGCTGAGTGGGCGGCCGCGGGCTCCAGGAACTGCCCAGCTGGGCGACTGCAAAAGGCTGGGAGAGTGGTGCAGGCATCAAAGAACTGCCCAGGATTCGGTGACCCCTGGCAAATCATCATTCGTCCCCCGAGGGGGTCCCAAGGCACAGGTTTGAAGCACTGCCTCAAGGGGTTGTTTAGAGCCATCTTTTAACCACCTCCACCCTCATGAGATGCCCACATACATGTCTATCAAAGCTCACTGTACAGGTGTGGATTTTGACCAGAGAGGCTGTAAACATCAGAGGTCACAGCTGTGCTACTTATGTAAGTAAGAAGCTGGGGTGGGGGCCTTTAGTGTAGGTTACCTTAGGAGGGCGGGTTACAGTAGTTTTTATTAAAGGTACAGCTGTCCTTTAGGCTGAACACTTTTTACATGCTGTATATACCTGAAAAAATCATTTTCCATCTAATTTCCGTGAAAGACGAGAATAAAAGATCTGGAAGCAGGAAGGGGTTTGGATAGGTGAGAATAAAATGCATACAAAAATAGAAAGCCAGGGCTAGATATATTGGCCTATGAGATGATGGCGAGCAAATGACGTAATTGTCAAGACAAAATGACGAAAGAGTATAAATGTTCGGGAGGAATGTTCTGTGCAATATTAATAAGGACTGACGGTAATAAAAAGAGAGTGATAGCAAGAGACAGGCCTACAGAAATGTTATAATGTAAATGCAAAGACGTGATGAAATTCAGGGAATAGGAGGAAAGCACAATAATATGGATGGATCTGATAGAAGAGACAGGAGAATAGGAGGGGGTGGGGTGAGCAAACCAATGACTGGAGAGGGGGTTGTCTGCAGCCTGTATGATACACAGTCACTGTTTTATCAATGGCTTTCCCTGCAGTATTAAGCAGTAAGGGATCCTCTAACAATTGCTGTAATGCGAGTAACCCAGTCTGGGCAGACTACGAGGCTTCTATCGGATCGAAGAGCAGCAAGCTTTGCATAGGATCCCTAACTACAAAGGCACCTCGACCCTTTCGCTCAGGGTGGGTTGGGCGGTGGTGAAAGGGTCAACTAAACACCATTATATTATTTTACCAGCAGCACTGTACAATATTTCCTATAGACGAAGCAAATGCACACGCGTTAATGAATAGCCATTGATACATTAAAATATTTCGGCGCCCTCGTATAAATACCGCTGCGCTCAGCATCATTATAATTCTGCTGCCTGGTGGGACTGGAGGATGTGCATGTGCTGCAGATCCCAGCCAGTCATGCTTACACTAAATGCAGCAATTTAATTTCTCAAATATTGTTTAATTATTAAGTATCTGATAAATATGTAACATGTTAAATGTTTTACAGGCTCTGGGTATTAATGCTTGTACATCTCAAAAAAAATAAAATAAAAAAAAACACGGGCAGACAGTGGATTTAATGACAGATTACACTTCTATGAATAATGTTTGCAGGATTGGAGGAAGAGGATGACAGAACATTGTATGGCATGTGATGCAGTCACAGCGTATCCTCAGGGATGGGGAGAAATACCAAGAAGAAAGGCGTAGAGGTCTAGTATACTGTATACAACGCAGGCAGTATATGAATGCTTATTTAAAGAAAAAGCATAAGGGTGCTCCAGTAGCAACCACTGGATTCATTCTTCTAAACCAGGTAGGATAGCGCAGTCAATGATTGGACTGGTTGCTCTGCGTTGTTTTTATTCAACTGGATGTAAACCCCCAAATGGATGACTGTTTAGCCTTTATTGCATAGCCTTCTACATACACTCTAGCGATGGCAATGTGGCCTTTCTCAGGGTAGGTTTTCTGACGGACCATGTGGAAATAGCTATTTGTAGTTCCCATATATAATATAGAATCCCATATACAGTAATAGGGTAACAACACAGAAGCAGTGGTGAAAGACAGGACCAGAGCGGCATTTCCACCCCATACCAGGAAATGCCTGCACAAGGTAACATTTTTATTAAAAATTCAGTTTTAATTTGAATGCCAACTTAGAAACAAAGAGATCATCACAACGCGCCAACCAACGAGCTAACCCATACAGGGTGTGCTGGGTGTGCCCAGGCACACCCTAATCATTCTGTGAAACACAGGTTCACCCTACCGCCCTGGCTCCCCCACTCCTTCCCTCCTCTCCTCTCCTGCCAGATGTTGCTGCAAAGATGTTGTAGGGTGAGTGAGGGAAGGGGCCAGTAAATATGTATTTATCAGCCCTTCCCTTTTCTGAATGAATATGGTGAGTGATCGGTAGTGTGTTTGAGCTTTTTCTGCATTGGATTTAATTTGCAGATCCGTCACCCCTAGGGTTGCCACCTGTCTGGGATTTCATCCGGACAGTTCGGGTTTGGAATCATGCATCCGGGTTTCAGGCTGCCTGATACCCGGACACATTATTCAGACTGGACAATGGTGTATTGGTCACCACGTTTACGATTTCCCTTCCATCAACCACGACAGCTTATCTGACACTCCAACCATCCATCCCATTTCCCAGAATAACCCAAGACAACACAAGCTCTGGTCTCTGGTTTCAAAATGAATGAACATTTTAATGGTAACTCTCAGTCTTATATACAGTACAACATGTTACAGTAATCAAAGGAACAAAGAACTCTCCACCCACACATCACTTCAATACACACTCTCTTAGACAATGACATCCCGTTGAGCTAATTATTCCCCAGACATTCCGTCTCCGACAATAAGTGATTCACCTGCAGAATACACATTTCTATGACAGACGTTTTGGGCACCGATTTAACATGACCTAATTACTACAGCTGAGAAGTCACATTCCACACATGAAACAGTATTAGCATACCTAATGAAAGGTCTTTCAGGAGCCAGGCTGTCTACCAAGCTCAAATCCACCTTACCCCAGTACAGACTCAATTACCATCTCAACAGCCTGTGCTACACAGAGGAATGAGTCATTATTGACCGGTAGGGGTCAGAATATGTGTCTGTTACACACTTTTTCACACTGCCCAAAGCCAGCACTAACAATACCCCCCCCCCCAATACACACACACAGACTGGAGAGGAGAGAGGGCTCGATCTGCTCCTCCTCCTCCTGCCCCTACCCCTCTGTGTCTGCCCTCCCAATTCTCGGCCACAGTGCCTCAGAATAGCAAAGTGGGGGTCGGAAATTTTAAGTCCAGCAGCCTCAGATACATCTAGATGAGAGGTGCTGACTGCCAAGGGGTGAGTGAGCTCACCACCAATCTCTATCTGTGACTGAAGTCTCCCCACTTCTCTCTCCTGCCTCTGAGCGAGTACCCTAAGCTAAATCAGGGTTCCCAGAGCACTCCTTACATCAGAGTTCCCCTTTACACCAGAGGCCACAGTGTTCCCCCTTACATCAGAGTCCTCTCTGTACATCAGAGTTCTCAGTGTTCCCGCTTATATCAGGGTTCCCAGAGCATCGCTTACATCAGAGTTCTCAGTGTCCCCCCTTATATCAGGGTCTGCACAGTGAACGGAAACTCTGCGAGTTCAGATGTAAAAGGGGAACTCTGTGGACTCTGATGTAAAGGGGGACTCTTGTGATTAACTTCATATGATTTGAAATTGTATTTATTAGCAAAATATATGTGTAAAAAAAAATTCCTGTGTGCCGCTAAAGTGTTCAGGTTCGACTTGAAGAAAAGGTGGCAAACCTAGTCACCCCCACCGTGGACTCCTGCCCCTTCCATACCCACGGTGTGGGTAAACCGCAGCACATCAGTGTGAAAGCAGCCCTACACTATTACACCCAGTGTATTCCTTCACACTGACCTGAAGATTTCTTCCCACCTGATGCTGGCACCACTCTGGAGATCACTAGCTGGAATTAGAGATGGAGTGCAGTTGGTATCACTCTGCATGGGACAGGAGCAGCACTACAGAGGAGGCATCAACTTATGTGTCTCTTGCTCCCTACTACACCTCCAACTTTACATGTAGTCCCTCTGCATTGCACTCTGATGCTCTGGAATGACGGGTCAGCAAGCCCAATCACCTGTCCGCGATCTACTGGTAGATCAAGATCTACAGGTTGCTTACCCCAGCCCTAGGGTGTCATTCTCCCCATTAAAAATATTTCTAAATGTTTTCTGGCGTGCATTGATACAATGGGTATGATTGCTCGCAGGCCACATGTACAGGTTCTGAATCTTGTAGTCTACCTAAACAAGTCTTTTCACAAGCTGCTATTTTAAAGTGTATTAGGTAGATTCAGTAAGAGTTAGGCCGGCTTATCAGTAGATAAGCCGACCTAACTCAGAATCTAAGCCGACTTATGTTTAAGTGTATGCTCAAACAGAGATACGCTTAAACATATCTAAGATAGGACGGCTTGCGCCGTCCTATCTTAGATTGCAATATTTCAGATGGCCGCTAGGTGGCGCTTCCATTGCGGTCGGCGTAGAATATGTAAATGAGTAGATACGCCCATTCACGAACGTACGCCCGGCCGACGCAGTACTTTTACGCCGTTTACGTTAGAGATAGGCCGCCTAAAGTTAGAGCTTAGCCCTAATGGAATAGTAATGTTAAGTATGGCCGCCGTTCCCGCGTCGAAATTCAAATTTTTTACGTCGTTTGCGTAAGTCGTCCGTGAATCGGGATTTACGTCGTTTACGTCCACGTCGAAATCAACAGGCCCGTGCGGTGTACTTAGCCGCAATGCACACTGGGGAATGTAGGCGCCCGGCGCATGCGCAGTTCACAAAAAATGTAAGGTCAAGCCCCATTACCATAAAACACGCACCCCTCAAACACATTTGAATTAGACGCCCTTACGCCCGCCCGCTTTAGGCTACGCCGCCGTAACATAGCAGGCAAGTACATTGTGAATCATGTACTTGCTTAGCTAACTTACGGCGGCGTAGCGTATAAACACGCTAAGCTACGCCGCCGTAACTTTGCACCATTCTACCTGAATCTACCTATATGTATATGGAATTTAATGAGATCTAACACCTTTCCTCTCAATGGTAGTTATTATTGGGAAGTGTGCCTTTATGGTGCTAGTCACAAATTCTTATTGGGGTGCAGTCTTCTGTATACTCTTGTTCTAATTTTGTTCTGCTAAAGATTGTTGTTCATGGTCTATTTGTATCCATTCATATTGTCCTGTTATGTTGTGTTATTTTGACACATACCAATAAATAAATAAAAAAATAAAGTGCCATTTTAGCTCGTACGTACGCAAAATCAAGCGCAAACGTCATTGGTGGGCCAGCCCAGAATAAGGAAAAGAAGCTGGTGGCCAATTATGCTTTTTTTAAAAATTAAAAAAAAAATATAGCAGCACCTGCTGGGGGGAGAACAGACCATGTAGATTGCAGAAGACATCATAGAAAGATGTAAGCAAGTATTACTAATTGTATTGTTTTTTAAATGTTTGTTTTGCTGTTGTCAGTTTTATTAAAGTAGTAGCAAATCCTGCATTTGTATTTTTACCTATAGGTAAGCTCAAAATAAAGCTTGCCTGTAGGTAACATTAATGTCTCCTAAATGTGTACCGTTTAGGAGATATTCTTGCGAGCAACAGCTGGTGGCGTCACCGACGCATGTGCTCTGAAGGAATGGCATACGCGTGGCATTCCTTCAGAGCTGTGTGGCGGGTCCGAGTGACGTCATTGCGTCCTGGAATCCCCAAACCCGGAAGAAAGACCGGGTGCGGACTGAAGCCCCTGCAGTGGCGACAACGCACCGCTGAAAGGCTTAGTTTTAAGGTAAGTCTTTCATAATGTGCTACTAAGCGTTGCATACTAGCATATTATGATATTGCCTTGCAGGTGGTATTTGTTTTTTTTCTTCTTACAGAGTTTACTACCGCTTTAAAAATGGAACTTCCGCTTAACCCACTCCTCGCCCCCTTACATGCCACATTTGGCATGTAATTTTTTTGGGGGGGGAGTGGGAGCTTCAGGAGGAGGGGACTTCCTGTCCCACTTCCTCCTTCCGCCGAGGGGCTGGTAAGGCGATTAGCTTAATCGGCTTATTGCAGCCCCTCCCTGTAGGCGTCGCATGCGCAGTGCCGCTCGCGAATGCGTGCGCAATGGGTGCCCGGCCGCGAAGCCGAAAACTGTCACTGCCGGGTGCCCACACTAGGAATGAAGACGCCGGCCGGCGAGGAGAGGAGCCCCGGCCGGCGAGGAGCTGGAGCCGTGGAGCAGGTAAGTGTCTGTTTATTAAAAGCCAGCAGCTACACTTTTTGTAGCTGCTGACTTTTAATAAACTTAAAAAAAGGCTGGAATACCCCTTTAAGTGGAAAGGCAGTAGTTGACTTTAATATGTTAAGCCTCGTACGGTCTGATGGACCGTTGTCATCGGTTAACCGATGAGGCTGACTGATGGTCCGTCGCGCCTACACACCATCGGTTAAATAAACGATCGTGTCAGAATGCAGTGACATAAAACACAACGACGTGCTGAAAAAAATGAAGTTCAATGCTTCCAAGCATGTGTCAACTTGATTCTGAGCATGCGTGGATTTTTAATTTGAAGCAAGTTGGCTTTTTTTTAACCGATGGTTAAATAACCTATGGGGCCCACACACGATCGGTTTTGACCGATGAAAATGGTCCATCAGACCGTTGTCCTCTGTTTAACCTATCGTGTGTACGAGGCCTAAAAGCTTATATGATATTTAAGTGCTTGAGTTTACATATTCATTGGGGCCCCCTTCAGATTATATGTTGGATTTCTGTTTGTTAGCATAAGCAGCCCATTTATTAAAATAGGTTGACAGTGCATCATAAACAGTCCCTCTTACCAACTTAAAAAAATGACAGATAAAAAGGCTTATTTGCATAATTTTTCCTTACAAAAATTAATTTTATTGACATGCAATGTGCCACTGAACTTGCAGCAAATTCAACTACTTCCCTGGCACAGCCCTCTCCATTCCTCCTTGCAAGTCATAGTCCTCTCCTCCTCTAGAAATGTCTAATTACTGTCTGTGCTGGCCTTGTTCTTCTACCCCCTCTAGTCACCAACCTACATAACCTTTTCTATGATGAATCTGGGAGAAACGAGGAGTACTATAGGGTGTTGTTTGATTGATAGTTCTGAATCTGCTAGGCTGCTGATATCACATCCAAGATGGCGGCCCCCACCAGTATTCTCAGCGCTTTTGAACGTCTATACAAGAGAGGCTGTTACATTACATTAACATACCAAAAATACATTAAATGCACATTTAATCTCATGAAAAGGGTGTTCTTGAAAAGAAAGGTTGTGGCAATAGTGCGCTGTGGTGCCATGAATACCATTGCAGCATGGTGTTTGCCCATTTATTGTACCTTACCATAATGCACCTAACTGAATTGGCCCCTCTAGTAAAGACTGATAGGATTTGTATTATTTTTATAAAGGTTTACAGGTAATGACCAGGACTATTTGTTTTCTCATTATGGTTTGCAATCTAGCAGTCTATCAAAGCCTACAGCCTGGGTGTATGAGTTATTTTAATACTGACATCTTCTTCCTGCTGGTAGATACACCCCTTCAAAAGACAGCTGGCACTTTTTTTCTGTGGACTGTTAAATACACACTTCAAATGTGTATGTTGAACCTATGTAATCCCTTCAAAACACTCATCTCTGTCCATGGGTTGTCATACATCTATACTAGCCATTATCAACCTGGATTCCTCAAGAGTTTGTAAGGGTTTCTTGAGCTGTGGCTGATTGAACTTTCATCTGGTGGTGCCTAGATAGTTCCAGGTACAATGCAACTTGGCAGAGCTAGAAGCATGACATCAATGATCTTCTTAGCTGTCTGTAATGGGTACATTCTTACCATCCCTATAAAGGGGCATTCTTCACACAGGCCACCAATGTACAATTGTGTAGTACGGGATACACTTCCCACTGACTGCCATTGTAATAGGCATTCTTCCCCCTTACCACCAGTGTATAAGGCATTCTTCCCACTAACCACCAATGTAAGGGAATTATTCTTCCCGCTGACCAACAATGTAAGGAGCATTCTGCCCACTGACAATCAATACAGTATAAGGGGCATTCTTCCCATTGAACCCCGATGAATTAACTTTAGCAGGGGTTCCCTTAGATCTGAAGTTTATTTCAAGGGTTTCTCTGGGATAAAAAGGTTGAGAAAGGCTGATCTACCCATTTAAAAAACCTGTAAAAAAATTAACAAACATAAAACGTTATTGATTTTTGTAATGCATTTGCAGATCAGCCAATCCTAGTATGTCTATCACAGGTTAATCTGATGCATTATTGAAGAGTTCTGTGAACATTATCACCCAAACATTAGGAGGTTTGTTAGATAACACTATATAGTGTGATGCCAACTTGCTTGATTATGGTTTCTGTCATGCAAGGCAATGCAGCCATACCATCAGTGGCAGCCTGCCCATAGGGGGCGCTCGGGCGGCCCCCCAAGCTGTGAAAAAAAAAATGTGAAAAAAAATGTCACTTTAAGAGTGACCAGGCGCTGGACATGCAGCGGTCTATGGGAAGCTTCCCAGCCTGTAATCAGCTGATTGCAGGCTGGGAAGCTGATTTGCCCGTGTTTAGGGCGTGTGCAGGGCGCAAGCTGTGCGCCCGCACACACTCCCACTTCCTTTGATTTGCTAGCATGCCCATACCATTACCAATATGTAACATATATATTATTAGTTCTGCAATTTATATACTAGTCATTATGGGAAGCCACGTGCTAGCTTTTCTCATAATGATTATCTGCTGTTCCTCACTTGCCCCTTTCTTCCATTTTTTTTGTTTTCTCCTTTTCTCCATGCGCTTAGTCCTACCCCAGACCCCTCCCCTTCCCTTCATTTTCCCCTTCCCATCCTCACCAATAATTATAGCTAGGAACCCCATAGCTAAATTTCAAGTCTGAAACATTTATATAAGTTTTCAGCCCAGACGTCCACTCTATATAAACTCCCATAGTTTTGGAAAGGGACGCTCAACAAGATCATTTAATGTAGGTGTGATGGTCAGGTGTCCAAAAACTTTGACTACATAGTGTTTCTTTTCACATTCCCTACAGAATAAGATTCTCTGCCTTTAAAAGAGCCGTATGGGATTCACATTTTTTTGAGAATCATACTGACCGATGCTTCATCTGTCCCCCATCGGCTCTAACACTGAGAACCGTTTTCAGGGTTCCCTGAGCAGAGAGCTGGTAAGTGTCAGTCATTGGCTTTCTTATCTGCCCCCCTGGTGGCTGAGGCTCTCAGTGGCATGCCGAAAGGCTGAACCAGGTGCCGATCCAGGCATTTGGGCGGATCCCGACCATATGGTCGCGATTCTTACCGAGCCTGGACAGGCTCTGTGAGGTCAGCCTGTTGTCTGTTAAAAACAGGTCACAGGAGTGAAAAAAAATCTGCACTACTGTCATCCATAGAAGTACAACCAAATGAGCTTTGGTAGCAATCCACCTGCTTTCTTTTCTTCATATAGTAGAAGTGACAGAAAACAAGAAGATCCAGGAATAGACCTTTAGGCTTCGGCCTATAGGTATGCACAGAAAAAAACGGAAATACCTGTATTTATCGGCGAATAACACCACCACCCCCCCCGAGAATGAAGTGCAAATAATGTGCGTGTGTTATACGCCAATATTTTTATTGGGCTGGAAGGGAGGGGCGAGCGCCACCAGATTACACAGAACGGGGATCTCTTGTTTACTCGGTGACCTCTGTAATACGATGTTCCGCCTCCTGGACCGGCTCCTATGATAGACGTCACATGTCCCGACATTGGACCAGCGTTCTGTCTATCATAGGAACCGGACCAGGAGGCAGGACTTTGAATTACAGCGGCCGCCAAGTAAACGGGAGATCCCCACTCTGTGTAATCCGGCGCCTCTAATCTCCGTGCAATGGTGAGGCTGCAGAAGGGCACGGATCAGGCTGCAATGGTGAAGTTGCAGATGGGCACTGATCAGGGTGCAGATGGGCACTGATCAGGCTGTATTGATGGGCAATGGTGAGGCTGCAGATGGGCACTGATCAGGGTGCAGATGTGCACTGATCAGTCTGCATTGATGGACAATGGTGAGGCTGCACTGATGGGCATTGGTGAGGCTGCATATGGGCACTGATAAGGCTGCATTGAAAGGCACTGACCCTCACTTTGCTTTGAAGCTCTTTGTTTAAAATTTACATTTTTTTTTCCTGAAACGTCTCTGTTAAAATTAAGGTGCATGTTATCTGCCTGTGCGTGTTATACACCGATAAATACGGTACATGACGGATCTTATTAACATAACAATAAACTGGGTGCCCTTTATGTGGATGTTAAAATATAATCTATATTATGTAGTGTTATAGCCAGATTCACATAGACTGGCTTACTTTTGAGGCGGCGTAGCGTATCGCATATACGCTACGCCGCCGTAAGTCAAGAGGCAAGTGCTGTATTCACAAAGCACTTGCCTCCTAAGTTACAGCGGCGTAGCGTCAATGGGCCGGCGTAAGCGCGCCTAATTCAAATGAGGATGAGGGGGCGTGTTTTATGTAAATTACTCGTGACCCGACGTGATTGACGTTTTTCACGAACGGTGCATGCGCCGTCCGTGGACATATCCCAGTGTGCATTGCTCCAAAGTACGCCACAAGGACGTATTGGTTTTGACGTGAACGTAAATGACGTCCAGCCCCATTCACGGACGACTTACGCAAACAACGTAAATTTTTCAAATTTCGACGCGGGAACGACGGCCATACTTAACATTGACTAGGCCAGCTATTTGTTCGACTAACTTTACGCCGGGAATCGCCTTGCGTAAACGGCGTATCTTTACTGCGACGGGCAAGCGTACGTTCGTGAATCGGCGTATCTCGCTGATTTACGCATTCTAGGCGTAAATCAGCGTTCACGCCCCTAGCGGCCGGCGGAACTAGACAGCTAAGATACGACGGCGCAGGCCGTCGTATCTTAGCTAGGTTTAAGTGTATCTCAGTTTGAGAATACACTTAAACATACGACGGCTTAGATTCCGAGTTACGCCAGCGTATCTACTGATACGCCGGAGTAACTCTTTGTGAATCTGGCTTTTAGTCCGGTATTTCTGCCATTATTCAAGACATTCACAGAATGCTTTGCGTTGATTTTAGCAGGACAAAATTGTGTTTCTTGTTTTTCCTGTTTTTTTTTTTTTTTTTCTTTAATGAAGAATTACTTTAACTATTTACCTAAAGTGGACCTTCGCCCTTTTCAACTACTTTCCACAATAGTACCCTTTTCCACCTCCCTCCTTTTTCTCTCATAATGGCTGACCTTTTTTTTTTAACATTTACGCTTGTGTCAAAACAAAAATTATGTACCTCTTACTTCCCGCAGCCTCCTGGAATACTTATGCATCCCATTGTACATGCACCGTGGCGTGTCAACAGGGGGCTGGTGCCAAGAAAAGGAATAGATAGTCACCCCTCAACTACGTAAGACAGTGGTTCTCAATCACCAGGCTGTGTCCTGGTATGGGGCCACAGCCTTCCTCTTGCTAGGCCATGTTTTTTTAATCTGTTCTGACATTTAGACTGTTAAAGCAGATTGGGATCATGGATCTTGCACTTCTGCTGTCTCCTGGAGCAGGAATGGAGATGTAGTGGTCTTTCTGGCTAGCTGTGGCTGCCCTTGGCATCTGACACTCTCAGTAGACTGATGCACACCAGGCTCCAGCTTCCTTAAGGCTGCATTCACACCTCCGCGACAAGATACGCCGCGTACGCAGCGTATTTTGCCGCAAGTGTGTAACTTTTTATTTTTTTTTAACAAAGTCTTCCCATTGCTTTGTATGGCCGAACGCCAATGCCGCCTGAAAAAAAGGGTCCGGGACTTTTTTTCAGGCGGCAGGCGTACGGTGTCTATGATATGTGAACCATCTCATAGACAGCAATGGGAATTCTCCCCTCCAGCGGCACGAGCGTCCAGCGTCGGGCGTTTTGTCACGGAGGTGTGAATGGGGCCTAATAGTACAGAGAGCTTTGCCCTTGTTCCCAGTGGGAGTGCAGGATAATGTGGATCTCAGTGTCATTTAGGATTTTGGTGTATATCAGTGGTGGCCCGTCCATTGGGGGCGCACCAGAGCTTCCCCCCCATCCATGCGTCCCGCCCCTGATTTAAATACAGGGCAATGTGACTATGAAATCCAATGGCGGGGGTGTGTTTTTCTGCAGCTCATGATTAGAGCCAGAGCCTCTAATAGGCTTCATAAAAGGGTGGTTTCTGGAGAGAATGGGAGTCAGCAACAGATTGACCTACCTGTTGATTGTGAAAGGTTTTGGAAGCATTTATCAGGGCATGGTCTACATAAGGTTGAGAACTACTGATGTAAAAAGATAAAATGGCAGAGTGGGACCCTGCATGTGGCAACAGGGGAGGGGGCAGATTACAGCAGAAAATACTGGCTTCACTGGACATCCTTTCTGGTTGAGGTGGGAAGGGGGCCGTGACTGTCCGGGCCGTGGACCAGGGTCCATTGAAAAGCCTGTGGAGATAGTGCCCCTGGAGTGGCAGTCCAGGGGTGCCATACATTGCACTGAGTGTGTGAGGGACACTCAACGTGTGGCACCTTTTTGGTCACTTATCTCCACACACACTTTTTTAGCACCTGCCTCTAGGGCCAGGCCTTTTGGCTAGGACCAGAGGAATTTTTGATTCCTGGCCGGAGGGCCGGCCAATGTATTGCACATTGGTCACTTTACCTCACTCTCCCATCTTCCTTCTTCCCCACTTTCTTTTTATTTTTCCCCGTGTTTGTCTAGTTTGTCACTTATTTTTGTTTGGTGCACTGCACTTTATGTGTGATAAGTAGGGTGCTGGTCCTCGGGCCTGCCCTGAACGTCTTGGGAGTAGGTGGACATGGCCTTCTGGCTTAGTTCGCCTGCTCTCATGGGGTCTCCCTTCGGGGGAGCCTCACTGTTGTGTCCGTGCTGGCTTCGGCTACATGGGCCTTGGATGGGTTCATGTGGCTTCGGCTGCATGGACCACTGACAACCTCAGTCCCTGTCAGGAGCCTTGCGCCCCGGGGGATCAGGGTCAGGCCCTCTTCGGAGGGCCTATTGACGATGCACCCGTCACAGGTTTTTGTTGCACCTCCTTATGTGTGTGCACTTTTTCCCTGCACCGGGTGAAGTTTTTGGGTTGTGTTTTGCACGCCACAGGCTTTTCAATAGAAAAAAAAAAAAAAAAAAAAAAATACTGGCTTCACTGGACATGTGAGTATTGTTTTTGAAGACCTATCAGACAAAATAAGAGGGAAAAGAGGATATTTTGCATTTTACTAGTCCCCCAAAGCTGCTTCTCTTCGACCCTACATACATACCTCCCAACTTTCTGAGATGGGAATGAGGGACACCTATTAGCAAAAGTATGTAGTATAGGACACACCCCCTGCCACGTCCCTTTAAAGGAGAATTGTATATAAAAAAAAGATTGATTAAACCCAAAAGTGAATTTTTACCACTACTATTCCTTTATACTGGCTCCTGGAATTTACAAATGCAGCAATTTAGAAATTAGATGAAAGGTTTATCATTGGAAAAACACTTTTTGAAATATAAACCGTGGGGCAGATTCATCAAGAGATACGACGGCGGATCTCCTGATCCGCCGTCGTATCTGTGAGAGCCGACGGTCGGATCTGTGAGATCCCACGGTCGGAGCTATGCGACTGATTCATAGGAATCAGTTCCGCATAGATCTCCCTTAGATCCGACTGGTGTAAATGACTTACACCAGTCGAATCTTAGGCTGTAATCTCCCGCCGGCCGCTAGGTGTCGTCGCTTTTTTTTACACGTCGCATATGCAAATGAGGAGAACCGCCGATTCACGTCCGTACGCCCGCCCGTCGCTCTTTTTCAACGTCGTTTGCGTTCGGCTTTTTCCGGCGGATAGCTACCCCTGCTAATATGAGGGGTAGCTAATGTTAAGTATGGCCGACGTTCCCGCGCCAAGTTTTAAATTTGTTACATCGTTTGCGTAAGTACGTCGGGAATACGGATGGCCGTAAGTAACCTAGCCGCCGAAAACAATGACGTCATTTGGAGCATGCGCACTGGGCTTTTTCGCCGGCAGCGCATGCGCAGTTAAATCGGCGCGGGAACGCGCCTGATTTAAATTGTACACTCCCCCTAGCCGTGGAATTTGCATTCCGCCGGGGGGAGTTAGGATCCGACGGTGCAATTTGCGAGGTAAGTGCTTTATGAATCATGCACTAGCCTCGCTAAATTGCACCGGCGGATCGTAAAACAGGTAGATCTGGCGGATCTAAAGATCCGCTGATCTACATGAATCTGGCCCAGTGTATTTTATATACAACTATATAGATCAGACCAAAATGAGGGACAAAGGAGGAAGTATGAGGGACAGTCCCTAAAAATCAAGTACAGTTGGGAGCTTTTCCTATATAGGCACTGTGACGTTAGCAGGTACAAAGGATGACCAGCAGTCTTGCATTGCAAGTAAGGACACAGAGGGCTTGCCGACACAACCCGGAGCATCTGAGAGAAGAGGAGAGTGCAAACTGCCAGGGGAATCAGGGATAAGGTAAGTAAACATGCTTATTATTGGTACCCTAGACCAGGGGTCTCCAGACTTTTTAGTTTGGAAGAGCCAGTTTATTGTCCTTCAAACTTTAGGAGGGCCCAGATTGTTGCCAGCGGGGGCAGAAAATGTCCTGGGCCCAGCATCAGTGAGAATAAATATGGCCTCAGGAATGGTGGTCGATAGGAAGAGTAGTGCCCCTAATAGTAAGAGGAATAGTATCCCATCATTAGTGTTGGTGAGAAATATTGCCCCATTGTTGGTGTCAGTGGGAGGAATAGTGCCCCAAAGGGCAGATAACGGCTATCAAAGGGCCCCATCTGGCCCTCGGGCCACAGTTTGGAGACCCCTGCCCTTGAGAAAACAGAGAATTTACCCCTTGGGGTAGATCCACTGAAAGAATAAATTTGATTTTGCCTAGCATTCCACTTTAAAAGAAAAGTGAAGGGAGATGTAATCTATCCTGGCAATGAGGACCACACCTTTCTCCAGGAATGAAGGACTCCTTGTTAGGATGATCAAGACTTTATTTCGACATGTGTGAGAACAGTAATGGGGGGAAGTTATTCTGATCTTTGCATTGTGCGCATAGCCTTGTAAATCAAGTAAATTAGCATAGGTAGCAAGATACACCCCAAAATACATTATAAATGAAACAAGATATTTTTTCCATCCGTAAGCTAAACAGTTACCCATCTTTTTTTTTTATAAATTTTACCATAATTTGACACCTTCTTGAGGTTTCTATCAATGTCTAAAAAGAAAATTAAAAGTCCAGAAATGTTATAAGAAACTGTCCGGTCACAAGTATGAAAACACATCAATTGCAGCCACTGTGCCCATGAAACGCAGCTACTGTGCCCATCAATTGCCGTCACTGTGCCATCAAACACAGCCCCTGTGCTCATCAAACGCAGCCACTGTACCCATAAATTGCCACCACTGTGAAATCAAACGCAGCTACTGTACCCATCAATTGCTGCCAGCGTGCTCATCAATTTCCACTACTGTGCCCATCAACTGCTGCCAGTGTGCCCATCAATTGCTGCTACTGTGCCCATCAAATGCTGCCAGTGTGCATCCCCCGCCCACCCGGCACTTAGCTGTCTCCGTGGGATAGCGGGTCACGGTCCTCATTTACGTTACGCCGCCGCAAGTTTTACGGGCAAGTGCTTGATTCACAAAGCACTTGCCTGTAAAAGTTGCGGCGGCGTAGCGTAAATCCTCCGGCGCAAGCCCGCCTAATTCAAATGATCCGGGTAGGGGGCGTGGATCATTTAAATTAGGCGCGTTCCCGCACCGATCGTACTGCGCATGCGCCGTCCCTAAAATTTCGCGACGTGCATTGCGCTAAATGACGTCGCAAGGACGTCATTGGTTTAGACGTTAACGTAAATGACGTCCAGCGCCATTCACGGACGACTTACGCAAACGACGTTACATTTTCAAATTTCAACGCGGGAACGACGGCCATACTTAACATTGGCTACGCCACCTAGGGGGCAGCTTTATCTTTACGCTGCGTATCTCTTACGGAAACGGCGTAAATTGACTGCGATGGGCAAGCGTACATTCGTGAATCGGCGTAACGACTCATTTGCATATTCTACGCCGACCGCAATGGAATCGCCACCTAGCGGCCGGCCTGGTATTGCAGCCTAAGATCCGACGGTGTAAGTCACTTACACCTGTCGGATCTTAGGGAGATCTATGCGTAACCTGATTCTATGAATCAGGCGCATAGATACGACCGTCGGAACTCAGAGATACAACGGCGTATCAGGAGATACACCGTCGTATTTCTTTCTGAATCCGGCCCAAAGTCTTTACTTGATGACCTAATTGGCCTGTATTAGGCAGCTCACCACAAAGACAGGTACCCCCCCGAAAGGACATTTACCCAAATCTAGAGAAAGACGGGTAATAGGTCAAATTAAATATCCTTAGGAGTCTTTATTGTTCAACTGGTTACAACAAACAGGTTGTAATGTGAACACCGGCACTGAAACCTCGTACACACCGGCCAGAATCTCATCAGGAAAAAAACATTTTTTTCTGACGAGATTCTTGGCAAGAATCTCTTGCCGCCCGAGTGTACAGACACTTCTTTCAAAATAAGCGCGGTTCTTTTGAAAGGCAAGAACGCAGTGACGTAATCGCGTACGACGAGCATGCACTCGTCACATTCGATGCCGTCGCCGCCATCTTGCTTCACCCTACCTATGCCGTGGAAGCTACCGCGCATGCGTCAAAGTCATTTCGAGCATGCGCGGGTTTCCACAGCAACAGGTAAGTATACAGATGCTTGGGTTTCTCGTCAGCAAACAGGCCGACAAGAATCCCGACGAGAAAATAGAGAGCAGGATCTCTATTTTTCTTGTCGAGATTCCCTGAAATGGGAACATCCTGGGGTAGATTCAGGTACCTTTTGCGGCGGCGTATCTCCAGATACGCCGCCGTAATTTGAATTCCGCGCCCGCGTAGCGTTACGCCAATTCACAAAGGCAGTAACGCTGAAAAAATAGGCTTCCTCCACCAACGTAACTTGATTGCGGTGGCGTAGAATTGTGTGCAATTTAACTTTGGCCGCTAGGGGCACTTCCGTTGTTGTCGGCGTAGAATATGATAATTTCCTAGATACGCCGATTCACAAACGTACGTGCGCCCGGCGTTCGTTTTTTACGTCATTTGCGTTCTGGCTTTTTCGGCGTAAGGCTGCTCCTGCTATTAGGAGGCGCAGCCAATGTTAAGTATGGACGTCGTTTGAAAATTTTACATCGTTTGCGTAAGTCATCCGTGAATGGCGCTGGACGCCATTTCTGTTCACGTCGAAACCAATGACGTCCTTGCGACGTCATTTACCGCAATGCACGTCGGGAAATTTTAGGGACGGCGCATGCGCAGTACGTTCGGTGCGGGAATGCGCCTAATTTAAATGATCCACGCCCCCTACCCGGATCATTTGAATTAGGCGGGCTTGCGCCGGGGGATTTACGCTACGCCGCCGCAACTTTACAGGCAAGTGCTTTGTGAATCAAGCACTTGCCCGTAAAACGTAAATGTCATACGTTACGCCGCCGCAGATTTGCCCGGTTCTACGTGAATCTGGGCCCCTATGTTTTCTGATGGGTAAAGGCCTTTGCTTATAATTGGGGATGCCAATTGAGCCTGTAAGCTGGCAAAGACTGCTCAGTATATCATGGATGATAGAAGACCTATGCTGACTTGATACAAACACGTATATTAGAGCTGTTATGGGGTGTAGTCTATCTAACACACACACACACACACACACACACACACTACATAATAAAATGCTGTTTACTGCAAACTGCTCTGCCGCAGAGAGATAAGGGGGTGAGCAGGACATGTATAGAGGAAGGTGAGCTGGAACAGGAGATTCGCTCTGTAATTGTCCAATGTGTGATCAGCGTTTGCCTGCGACTACGGCCGTGCATATTGTTCAGTACAGGCTGCAGGATTTGTGTGTAATGCAGACTAGGCGGATAGCCATGGGATGTGTATGTAGAGTGTTACCTGCTCGGTACTACAGTTATTTTCCCAGTGTAAACCAGAAAAGTGTTTTATATCCCTGCAGGGAGCAAAATCCAATTACAAGGAACTCAGCTCTGATCTTAAAAAGAAAAATTCGAGTTTTTCCCCAATTGGCATAGCTTATACAACGTGATGACCTCATGAGTCATTTTATAATCATCAAATTCTCAGATTCATTTTAACCACTTCAGCTCCGGAAAGGTTTACCCCCCCCCCCTTCATGACCAGGCCATTTTTTGCGATGTGGCACTGTGCTACTTTAAATGGCAATTGCGCGGTCGTGCGACGCTGTGCCCAAATAAAATTGTCCTTTTTTTCCAAATAGAACTTTCTTTTGGTGGTATTTGATCACCTGTGCGTTTTTTTTTTTTGCGCTATAAACAAATAAAGACAGACAATTTTGAAAATAAATATATAGGGCCAGATCCACAAAGAAGTTACGCTGGCGTATCTATTGATACGCCGCGTAACTTGTAGGATGCTCCGGCGTATCTTTTTTCTGTATTCAGAAAACAAGATACGCCAGAATTTTGCTAAGATACGACCAGCGTAAGTCGCCTACGCCGTCGTATCTTAACTGCATATTTACGCTGGCCGCTAGGGGCGTGTACGCTGATTTACGCCTTGAATATGTAAATCAGCTAGATACGCCAATTCACGAACGTACGCCCGGCCGTCGCAGTACAGATACGCCGTTTACGTTAGGCTTTTTCCGGCGTAAAGTTACCCCTGCTATATGAGGCGCAGCCAATGTTAAGTATGGACGTCGGGCCAGCGTCGAATTTTCCGTCAATTACGTCGTTTGCGTAAGTCGTTCGCGAATAGGGCTGTGCGTCATTTACGTTCACGTCTAAAGCATTGGCTTTTCTAACTGTGTACCTTTCTTGCTGTGCTATATGTTTTCTGCTGCACCATTGGCATGGTTATATCTTCTTAGTCCTCCATAAAATTATCAGAAATTTGTGCTTAAAGTAAAGCAAGACTTTTTATTTTATTTTGTATAGAGTAAGGGGGGGGGGGTTATAGCCCCTGTCAGTTTTTTTTTTACCATCCCTGTCCCATTGCAGAGATTTCCCTTCACTTCCTGCCCCATAGCCAAACAGGAAGCAAGAGAAAATTTATGCAAATCAAGGGAATCCAATGCCCCCCCTGCCCCCAGGCCCTAAGAACTAGTGTCCCCACTCGAAAATTTCAAGGTGAGTCTTAAACAGAAATGGGTGTGGCCTTGACAGGAAGGGGTGGGTCATATTTAAATTAGGGGGTGCACGAGTTTAGTCAGGCCTAGGGCAGCACAAAACCTAAATACACCACTGCGTACAACATGTATGACGGCACTATAAAGGGGAAGTTCCATGCGGATGGCGCCACCCTTTGGGCTGCTTTAGCTGATTTTGTGTTAGTAAAAGACGATTCGCGCTTTTCTGTGTGTTACAGCGTGATGAATGTGCTCACTCCATTACGAACGGTAGTTTTACCAGAACGAGCGCTCCCATCTCATAACTTGCTTCTGAGCATGTGCAGATTTTTCACGTCGTTAAAGCCCACACACGATAATTTTTTACAACCCGAAAAACGACAACGTTTAAAACGTCATGAAAAAATAGAGCATGTTCGAAAAAAAATTGGGCCGTTTTTCAGAACCCAAAAAATGCTCTGAAGCCCACACACAATCGTTTTTAATGACATAAAAAAAAACGTTGTTTTTTACAACCCGAAAAATGATTGTGTGTACGCGGCATTACACTTGTGAATTAAGGCCCAGATTCTCAAAGGACTTACGACGGCACAGCGCCATGTACGCCGTCGTAAGTCCTAATCTGGCCCGTCGTATCTATGCGACTGATTCTTAGAATCAGTTACGCATAGATACCCATTAGATCCGACACGCGTACATTTTTTACGCCGTCGGATCTAAACTGCAATTTTTTTTTTGCCCGCTAGGTGGCGCTTCCGTCGATTTCCGCGTCGAGTATGCAAATTAGCTAGATACGCGAAATTACGAACGTACGCGCGCCCGACGCAGTCAAGTTACGACGTTTACGTTCACGTTCACGTCGAAACCAATGACGTCCTTGCGACGTCATTTAGAGCAATGCACACTGGGATATTTTACGGACAGCGCATGCGCAGTTCGTTCGGCGCGGGGACGCGCTTAATTTAAATGCTACACGCCCCCTACCCGCCGAATTTGAATTCCGCCGGGTGATTTACGCTACGCTGCCGCAACTTACGGAGCAAGTGCTTTGAGAATACAGCACTTGCTCGTGTAAGTTGCGGCGGCGTAACGTAAATCGGATACGTTACGCTGCCGCTCTACGAGAATCTGGGCCTAAAACTTCAATCAAACTTTACCGGAAATGAAAAAAACTTAAAACAAGTCTTTTATTATAACACTTTCCACATGCAGGTACAAAAATAATTGTAACTGAATAAAATGCATAACATAAAATAAAACCAAATGGATCATTATTTCTCAAAATTTGAAATCACACTGATCACACTAAATATTTTAAATGATTGTAAACTTGTATAGGTGTTCTAGATACCTTTATCTTTTGTATTTTAATGTGAGAAGATGAAAGGTAGTATTGCCATGTACGCAGAGCCCCCTTTTCGAGGTATGTATAGGAGCTGTTTTTACATAAACAAGTATCGGTGACAGTTTTTTGTTTACAGTGCATATAAGAACACACAATGGTGTGTGTACGTAAATCTAAAGGCAATATTTGTATTTGGATGTACAGCAGAACTAGATATTTTTTATGTGTGTGTGGTTTAGCTTTTTACTTTACTTTTCAGCTGTACAATGCTACACAGGAGTACCCAAGGGAATTTTACAGTATGAATTGTTTTGTATTTTAATCAATCGTAGGGCTTGGGTACACAGGTGTTCCATTGGTTGCTGAGGTCCATGTAAGTTAAGTTCTATTCATGGCAGTGGGGGCTGGTGCTCAAAATTTTTGGGGGGCGCAAACACACAAAAATTCTGAAAAAAAGCCCCCATCAATTGCAGCCTCACTGTGCCCATCAAACACAGCCACTGTCCCAAATGCAGGCACTGTGCCATCAAACGCAGCCACTGTGCCATCAAACGCAGCCACTGTGCCCATCAAATGCAGCCACTGTGCTCATCAAACGCTGCCACTATGTCCATTAAACAGTGACACTATGCAAATCAATGCAGCCAATGTGCCCATCAAACGCAGCCAATGTGCCCATCAAACGCAGCCACTGTGACCATCAAACGCAGCCACTGTGCCATCAAACGCAGCCACTTTGCCCATCAAACACAGCCACTTTGCCTATCAAACGCTGCCACTGTGCTCCAAATGTTGCCACTGTGCCTTAAATGCTGCCAATGTGCCCCAAATGTTGCCACTGTGCCCATTAAATGTTGCCACTGTGCCCCAAATGTTGCCACTGTGCCTCAAATGCTGCCACTGTGCCCCAAGTGCTGCCACCATAGGAATAGGAGATTATGGGGCCCCCGGGGCAATAGATTATGGGGCCACACAGTATACATACACAGTATACACACAGAATATACACACACAGTATACATACACACAGTATACACACATGCAGTATACATACACAGTATACATACACACAGTATACACATACAGTATACATACACAGTATACACACAGAATATACACACACAGTATACACACACATACATACACACAGTATACACACACACATACAGTATACATACACAGTATACACACACATACAGTATACATACACAGTATACACACAGAATATACACACACAGTATACATACACACAGTATACACACACACACAGTATACACATACAGTATACATACACAGTATACACACACACAGTATACACACACACACACCTACAGTATACATACACACAGTATACACACATACATACAGTATACATACACAGAATACACACATACAGTATACATACACAGTATACACACACAATATACATACACACACTGAAAAGGTACTGGAGAGGCGGGCAGCTATAATCCTGGGATTTTTTTTAAAACACAGATTTTTACATACTGTCCCTGGTTTTACTGAGGCTGGCAACCCTGCTGGGGCCCCCTAGTGGCATGGGGCCCTCAGGCAGTGCCCTAATGCCCGAATGGTCAGTCCACCCCTGGCATCAATCAATCTCTTTTCTGCAATGACAGCTTTGTAATGGCTTTATATAAATGATATGCAATCATGATAATCTGTTATTAGGTATCACTTTTACCTTGATCATAATTACAGTTTGGCAAGACTTGCCGCAACTTATACTGTAGATCCTGATCAGCGGAAATATCCAAAGTTATCTATTTCTGTGCTTTTCCTTAATATGCACCTGACAAATCAAATCTACAACTAGGTTTGCATGCCCGGCGTTGGTTAGTTCTATCTTGCAGTTCTGCTAAATCTCATAATAAAAGATCTTGCCAAGTTTCATTCTTTTAATTTTTTCCCTTGTTTCATTACAATGAATACGGAAGCACGGTGAGTAAGTAGCAGTTAGGGGGAAAACAGAAGTCATTATTTAGAAGGAGGGTCACGAGTTGGAGAATTCTGAAGGACAGTGCTGTTACAGACCACAAGAATCTAAATTAAAGATAATGTACTTCTTTGTATGTAAGTTTTTTCCTTCGTAGGTTTTCCTGGAGCCTTTTATGAAAGTCCAAGGATTTAAAAAAAAAAAAAAAGATATGAAGACAGGGGCCCAGATTCTCGACGAATCGCGCAAAACTCGGCGGGTGTAACGTATCTCATTTACGTTATGCCGCGGCAAGTTTTACAGGCAAGTGCTTTATTCACAAAGAACTTACCTGTAAAGTTGCTGCGGCGTAGCGTAAATCACCCGGCGCAAGCCCGCCTAATTCAAATTAGCCGGGTAGGGGGCGTGGAGCATTTAAATTAAGCGCGCTCCCGCGCCGAACGTACTGCGCATGCGCCGCCCGGAAAATATCCCAGGGTGCATTGCTCCAAATGACGTCGCAAGGACGTCATTGGTTTCGACGTGAACGTAAATGGCGTCCAGCCCCATTCACGGACGACTTACGCAAACAACGTACATTTTTAAATTTAGACGCGGGAATGACGGCCATACTTAACATTGGTTGCCCCTCATATAGCAGGGGCAACTTTACGCCACGCAAACCTTACGTAAACGTCGTAACTTCACTGCGTCGACCGTGCGTACGTTCGTGAATTTGCGTATTTAGCTAATTTGCATACTCGACGGTGAAAATGACGGAGGCGACACCTAGCGGCGAAAAAAAAATGCATTTAAGATCCGACAGCGTAAGAGCCTTACGCCTGTCGGATCTAATGGATACGACGGCCCAGATTAGAACTTACGATGGCGTACATGGCGTTGCGCCGTTGTAAGCCCTTTGAGAATCTGGGCCAGGAACTTCTATATACAGGGTAATGTGCCTAAACTCATTGGGCCAGATTCACAAAAGGGATACAACGGCGTATCTGCTGATACGCCGTTGTATCCCTGTTTCTATCTATGAGACTGATTCATAGAATCAGTTACGCATAGATATCCCTAAGATCCGACAGGTGTAATAGTTTTACACTGTCGGATCTTAGGATGCAGTACCGCGGCCGCCGCTGGGGGGAGTTCGCGTCGTAAACCAGCGTCGGCTATGCAAATTAGGAGTTACGGCCGATCCACGACGGTTTTTCGCATTCGCTACGTCGCCGCTAGTATAGTTTCCCGTTGGTGCCTTAACTTTAGTCATTGCTGTCTAAAGTATGGCCGTCGTTCCCGCGTCGAAATTTAAAAATCAACGTCGTTTGCGTAAGCCGTCCGGGAATACGGAAGTACGCTACGCGCGTCACCGTTCAAAAAAATGACGTCACGGCGCGCAAAGCACAGCGGGAGTTAGGAAACGGAGCATGCGCAGTAGGTCCGGTGCGGGAGCGCCCCTAATTTAAATGGCACACGCCCATTTGAATTGGCCCGCCTTGCGCCGGAGGCCGCCGGCGTAGATTTTCATTGCAAGTGCTCTGTGAATCAGGCACTTGCGATGAAAACTTGCGGCGGTGTAACGTATCTACGATACGTTACGCCGCCGCTCACCTACGTGAATCTGGCCCATTGATCTTGCCCAGCTATTATCTTATCGAAATTTTACACAGAATATGAAAAACAATATACAATTTTTTTATTTTTTTTATTTCTTTATTTTTATTTTAACAAAAGGAAAATGAACAGTATCTTCCAATATTAACATACATCACCTGTATATAAGCAACTAACAACATATCAACAAATATCGTTTAACCTTGACGTTGAATCTGGGGGAATATCAAAGACAGGAAATATCTCCTTTTCTTTTACTTTTAAGCTTTATAATAGCCTGGAAGTAGAATTCAATAATATCTCTGTGGAAGAAAGATCCCTATACTTGCCTATTTTCTGACGGCTCTGGTCCGATCATTTTATTATCCTTTTGCCAGCCAACAGCCAGCTTCAGGGGAGAGGAGAGAGCACTCAACAACGTCTGGAATTCCTGGGAAGTGACGTCACCCATGGATCATCCATTGTTGGCCATTGTTAGCGCTCCCTTCTCTCCCCTGGAGCTGCTGCTGGCTGCCCCAGGGGAGCGGGATCACGTGACAAGACCGGAGCAGCCTGTAAATAGGTACGTATACAGATCTTTCTTTCACAGGTTAGTTAATATACGCTAGGTGTTAGGATGGAGAGGATGCAGTTTTAAAGGGGTTGTATGTTTTTTTTTAAATAACAAACACTTATCTCCACTGTGCAGTTTTGTTTTGCACAAAGTGGCCCGGATCCTCCTCTTCTGGGGTCCCTCAGTGGCTGTCTCGGCTCCTCCCTGCAATAGCTAACCCCCTCTGGGAAGACCTCTCCCGAGGTGGTAAGCTTGCGGGCACGCTCCCTGTCATACACGCTGCGTCCATAGACACAGAGGGCCAGATCCACAAAAGAGTTACGCTGGCGTATCTATTGATACGCCGCGTAACTTCTAGTTTGCTCCGGCGTATCTTTGTTTTGTATCCACAAAACAAGATACTCCTGAAGCTGGGCTAGATCCGACTGGCGTACGTCTTAGTACGCCGTCGGATCTAAGGTGCATATTTACGCTGGCGGCTAGGTGGATTTCCGCGTCGAGTATGCAAATGAGCTAGATACGGCGATCCACGAACGTACGTCCGCCCGGCGCATTTTTTTACGTTGTTTCCGTAAGGCTTTTTACGGCGTATAGTTACCCCTGCTATATGAGGCGTATCCTATGTTAAGTATGGACGTCGTTCCCGCGTCGAATTTTAAAAATGTTACGTCGTTTGCGTAAGTCGTTCGCGAATAGGGCTTTGTGTAGAATAACGTTCACGTCGTAAGCATTGGCTTGTTGCGGGTTAATTTCGAGCATGTGCACTGGGATACCCCCACGCATGCGCCGTTCAGAAAAAACGTCATTTACATTGGGTCAAGTAAAATGAACATAAAACACGCCCACATCTTTAACATTTGAATTCCGCGCCCTTACGCCGGCAGATTTACGCTACGCCGCCGTAACTTTAGAGGCAAGTGCTTTGTGAATACAGCACTTGCCTCTCTAAGTTGCGGCGGCGTAGCGTAAATAAGATACGCTACGCCCGCACATAGTTACGCCGCCCTACGTGAATCTGGGCCAGAGTGTATGACTCGGTCCCGCCCCCCGGCGGCCGCATCATTGGATGTGATTGACAGCAACGCAAGCCAATGGCTGCGCTGCTATCAATCTATCCAATCAACGGGCAGACTCCGTGGGGTAGAGGACATGCACCGCAGGTGAATGGGCTCAGGTAAGTAAACGGGGGGGCTGGGGGGGTCGTCATTGCCAGTTTTGTTTTTTTACCTTAATGCATAGGATGCATTAAGGTGAAAAAACACGAACCTTTACAACCCCTTTAAGTTTAGTTCTTCTTTAAGAGACTGATATATGATGCAGTAAATAAAACTACATTTACTTAACACTACAACCAAAGAGTTGTCACTGATGGATGGGTTCTAGAGCAGCAGTCCTCATTCTTGTAAATATGATGTGCTAGTTGGAAATAATCAAGAACAGTGTTCATTCGTCTGGCTGTCAATGTGATAGATTGAAGGGTTCTGGAGGAGCAGTGCTTAGTCTAGTCCTAAATGTGGTAGCTGTAAGTATCCTAAAGCAGTCATGCTCTGTCTTTTTCAAAGCGTGGGAGCTCTACAGGTTCTTAAACAGAGGTATTCAATGTTATTTTAAGTGTGGTAGCTGGTAAGATTACAGATGGTGAGCAGTCTAGTTCCAAGTGTAGTAACTTGAAGGGTTCTAGGACAGTGGTACTCAATCTTATTCTAAGTATGGAAGCTGGAAAAGTTCTAGGACAGTGGTGCTCAGTGTTTTTGTATGTGTGGTAACTGGAAAGGTTCGAGGACAGTGGTGCTCAGTCTTGTTCTTACTTTGGTAGTTGGAAAAGTTCTAGGACAGTGGTGCTCAGTCTTGTTCTAAGTTTGGTAGCTGGAAAAGTTCTAGGACAGTGGTGCTCAGTGTTTTTGTATGTGTGGTAACTGGAAAGGTTCTAGGACAGTGGTGCTCAATCTTGTACGTATGGTAGCTGGCAAGCTTCTAGGAGAGTGGTGCTCAGTCTTGTTCTAAGTATAATAGCTGGAAATGCTCTAAGACAGTGGTGGTGCTCAGTCTTGTTCCAAGTTTGGTAGCTGGAAAAGTTCTAGGACAGTGGTGCTCAGTGTTTTTGTATGTGTGGGAACTGGAAAGGTTCTAGGACAGTGGTGCTCGGTCTTGTTCTAAGTAGGGTAGCTGGAAAGGCTCTAAGACAGTGGTGGTTCTCAGTCTTGTTCCAAGTTTGGTAGCTGGAAAGGTTCTAGGAGAGTGGTGCTCAGTCTTGTACGTATGGTAGCTGGAAAGGTTCTAGCAGAATGGTGCTCGGTCTTGTACGTATGGTAGCTGGAAAAGTTCTAGGACAGTGGTGCTCGGTCTTGTTCTAAGTATGGTAGCTGGAAAGGTTCTAGGACAGTGGTGCTCAGTCTTGTACGTATGGTAGCTGGAAAGGTTCTAGGACAGTGGTGCTCTGTCTTGTTCTAAGTATGGTAGCTGGAAAGGTTCTAGCAGAGTGGTGCTCGGTCTTGTACGTATGGTAGCTGGAAAAGTTCTAGGACAGTGGTGCACGGTCTTGTTCTAAGTATAATAGCTGGAAATGCTCTAAGACAGTGGTGGTGCTCAGTCTTGTTCCAAGTTTGGTAGCTGGAAAAGTTCTAGGACAGTGGTGCTCAGTGTTTTTGTATGTGTGGGAACTGGAAAGGTTCTAGGAGAGTGGTGTTCAATCTTGTACGTATGGTAGCTGGAAAGGTTCTAGGACAGTGGTGCTCAGTCTTGTACGTATGGTAGCTGGAAAAGTTCTAGGACAGTGGTGCTCAGTGTTTTTGTATGTGTGGTAACTGGAAAGGTTCTAGGACAGTGGTGCTCAATCTTGTACGTATGGTAGCTGGCAAGCTTCTAGGAGAGTGGTGCTCAGTCTTGTTCTAAGTATGGTAGCTGGAAATGCTCTAAGACAGTGGTGGTGCTCAGTCTTGTTGCAAGTTTGGTAGCTGGAAAAGTTCTAGGACAGTGGTGCTCAGTGTTTTTGTATGTGTGGGAACTGGAAAGGTTCTAGGACAGTGGTGCTCGGTCTTGTTCTAAGTAGGGTAGCTGGAAAGGCTCTAAGACAGTGGTGGTTCTCAGTCTTGTTCCAAGTTTGGTAGCTGGAAAGGCTCTAGGAGAGTGGTGCTCAGTCTTGTACGTATGGTAGCTGGAAAGGCTCTAGGAGAGTGGTGCTCAGTCTTGTACGTATGGTAGCTGGAAAGGCTCTAGGAGAGTGGTGGTGCTCAGTCTTGTACGTATGGTAGCTGGAAAGGTTCTAGGAGAGTGGTGCTCAGTCTTGTACGTATGGTAGCTGGAAAGGCTCTAGGAGAGTGGTGCTCAGTCTTGTACGTATGGTAGCTGGAAAGGCTCTAGGAGAGTGGTGCTCAGTCTTGTACGTATGGTAGCTGGAAAGGCTCTAGGAGAGTGGTGCTCAGTCTTGTACGTATGGTAGCTGGAAAGGTTCTAGGAGAGTGGTGCTCAGTCTTGTACGCATGGTAGCTGGAAAGGCTCTAGGAGAGTGGTGCTCAGTCTTGTACGTATGGTAGCTGGAAAGGCTCTAGGAGAGTGGTGCTCAGTCTTGTACGTATGGTAGCTGGAAAGGCTCTAGGAGAGTGGTGCTCAGTCTTGTACGTATGGTAGCTGGAAAGGCTCTAGGAGAGTGGTGCTCAGTCTTGTACGTATGGTAGCTGGAAAGGTTCTAGGAGAGTGGTGCTCGGTCTTGTTCTAAGTATGGTAGCTGGAAAGGCTCTAAGACAGTGGTGCTCAGTGTTTTTGTATGTGTGGGAACTGGAAAGGTTCTAGGACAGTGGTGCTCAGTCTTGTTCTAAGTTTGGTCGCTGGAAAAGTTCTAGGACAGTGGTGCTCAGTGTTTTTGTATGTGTGGGAACTGGAAAGGTTCTAGGACAGTGGTGCTCATTTTTTTAGAGCAGTGTTATTTAGTATTGTTCTAGGTGTGGTAGCTGGAATGGTTCAAATACAGTGGTGCTTAGGCTTGCTCAGTGATAATTTGAAGGGATTGCCAGTGTTGCTTAGTCTTGCTGTACCTGGACTAGCAGGAATAGTTTTGACTTTTGATTCTGGGATCATGTCTGCAGTCCCGAGCCGCACACCAGACACCAGAGGCGTTGCTAGGGGGGTGCGGGGGGTGCGGGCCGCACCGGGTGACACCCACTAGAGGGGTGACACCATCCCGATTTAAAAAAAAAAAAACGTTTTTTTTTTTTTTTAGCTGACATGTCCAGAGGTGCAGGTTGGCTGTGTAATGTAAAAGGGGTGAAGTGATGCAGGGTGCTGTGTAATGTAAAAGGGGTGCAGTGATGCAGGGTGTTGTGTAATGTAAAAGGGTCCAGAGGTGCAGGGGGCTATGAGATGTAAAGGGGGCCAGTGATGCAGGGTGCTGTGTAATGTAAAGGGGTCCAGTGATGCAGGGTGCTGTGTAATGTAAAGGGGTCCAGAGGTGCAGGGTGCTGTGTAATGTAAAGGGGTGCAGAGGGCTGTGTAGTGTAAAAGGGTCCAGAGGTGCAGGGGGCTATGTGATGTAAAGGGGTGCAGAGGTGCAGGCGGCTGCTGTGTAATGTAAAAGGGGTCCAGTGATGCAGGGTGCTGTGTAATGTAAAGGGGTCCAGTGATGCAGGGTGCTGTGTAATGTAAAAGGGGTGCAGTGATGCAGGGTGCTGTGTAATGTAAAAGGGGTGCAGTGATGCAGGGTGTTGTGTAATGTAAAAGGGTCCAGAGGTGCAGGGGGCTATGAGATGTAAAGGGGGCCAGTGATGCAGGGTGCTGTGTAATGTAAAGGGGTCCAGTGATGCAGGGTGCTGTGTAATGTAAAGGGGTCCAGAGGTGCAGGGTGCTGTGTAATGTAAAGGGGTGCAGAGGGCTGTGTAGTGTAAAAGGGTCCAGAGGTGCAGGGGGCTGTGTAATGTAAAGGGGTGCAGAGGGCTGTGTAGTGTAAAAGGGTCCAGAGGTGCAGGGGGCTGTGTAATGTAAAGTGGTCCAGAGGTGCAGTTGTGGAGAGGGGTACACAGTAGTAACAAAAAGATATTGAAGGATGTAGAGGTATGCAGGGGGCACAGTGGGGTGTTTTTACATTTTAACGTGTGGGGGGGGGGGGGTGCCAGATATTGGATCCGCCCCGGGTGCCAAATGCTCTAGGTACGCCCCTGCCAGACACCTTCTTTCTGGAAAACACATGCACAAGCAAATTGCCTATTAACAGCAACACAAGAAAAGGATTATCAAGGCGGAGAAGCCCAAAGTTTTGTACAACGTGGTTACTGAATTTTAATAGCTTATAATTAAAGAATTCTAAGAGGTTTTCAGAACTAGCTATAGCCAGATGCTCTCTACAGCACCAATTAAAATAAGAGTTAAAGATTTTTTTAGTACACCCTAGGTTACAAAATATCACTGATCCCTGTGCTATGAATAAATGTTTTTTTTAAAGCTGTCTTTCTATAAAGGTATTATTTGTAGTCTTATATGTATGGAGTATACAGTATATATGCTAAAACATTTTCAACAGTGCTTTACAAGAACTACCTACATTAGGCCCAGCAGTCAAAAGGCTGGTGCAAGGATTTTTTGACACCCTAGGCCAGTGATGGCGAACCTTTTTGAGCCCGAGTGCCCAAACCGCGACACAAGAGCAATTTATTTCTTGCAAAGTGCCAACACAGAATTAAACCTGCCAGCGGCTCTGTACAGAGGATGGGACTTATCTAAATGAGCCCTAAGGGACTAGAAATGTACGATTCTGCCAGATTCGCTCAGACTGCAGGGATTAGGAATGCATTGTGCTTAGAATGCACTGTGCAACATACACTGACCATTACACTCACCTACCTGACCATTACACTCACCTACCTGACCATTACACTCACTTACCTGACCATTACACTCACCTACCTGACCATTACACTCACCTACCTGACCATTACACTCACCTACCTGACCATTACACTCACCTACCTGACCATTACACTCACTTACCTGACCATTACACTCACCTACCTGACCATTACACTCACTTACCTGACCATTACACTCACCTACCTGACCATTGCACTCACCTACCTGACCATTACACTCACTTACCTGACCATTACACTCACCTACCTGACCATTACACTCACCTACCTGACCATTACACTCACTTACCTGACCATTACACTCACTTACCTGACCATTACACTCACCTACCTGACCATTACACTCACCTACCTGACCATTACACTCACTTACCTGACCATTGCACTCACCTACCTGACCATTACACTCACCTACCTGACCATTACACTCACCTACCTGACCATTACACTCACTTACCTGACCATTACACTCACCTACCTGACCATTACACTCACTTACCTGACCATTACACTCACCTACCTGACCATTGCACTCACCTACCTGACCATTACACTCACTTACCTGACAATTACACTCACCTACCTGACCATTACACTCACCTACCTGACCATTACACTCACTTACCTGACCATTACACTCACCTACCTGACCATTACACTCACCTACCTGACCATTACACTCACCTACCTGACCATTACACTCACCTACCTGACCATTACACTCACTTACCTGACCATTACACTCACCTACCTGACCATTACACTCACTTACCTGACCATTACACTCACCTACCTGACCATTGCACTCACCTACCTGACCATTACACTCACTTACCTGACCATTACACTCACCTACCTGACCATTACACTCACCTACCTGACCATTACACTCACTTACCTGACCATTACACTCACTTACCTGACCATTACACTCACCTACCTGACCATTACACTCACCTACCTGACCATTACACTCACTTACCTGACCATTGCACTCACCTACCTGACCATTACACTCACCTACCTGACCATTACACTCACCTACCTGACCATTACACTCACTTACCTGACCATTACACTCACCTACCTGACCATTACACTCACTTACCTGACCATTACACTCACCTACCTGACCATTGCACTCACCTACCTGACCATTACACTCACTTACCTGACAATTACACTCACCTACCTGACCATTACACTCACCTACCTGACCATTACACTCACTTACCTGACCATTACACTCACCTACCTGACCATTACACTCACCTACCTGACCATTACACTCACCTACCTGACCATTACACTCACTTACCTGACCATTACACTCACCTACCTGACCATTACACTCACCTACCTGACCATTACACTCACCTACCTGACCATTACACTCACTTACCTGACCATTACACTCACCTACCTGACCATTACACTCACTTACCTGACCATTACACTCACCTACCTGACCATTGCACTCACCTACCTGACCATTACACTCACTTACCTGACCATTACACTCACCTACCTGACCATTACACTCACCTACCTGACCATTACACTCACTTACCTGACCATTACACTCACTTACCTGACCATTACACTCACCTACCTGACCATTACACTCACCTACCTGACCATTGCACTCACTTACCTGACCATTGCACTCACCTACCTGACCATTACACTCACCTACCTGACCATTACACTCACCTACCTGACCATTACACTCACTTACCTGACCATTACACTCACCTACCTGACCATTACACTCACTTACCTGACCATTACACTCACCTACCTGACCATTGCACTCACCTACCTGACCATTACACTCACTTACCTGACAATTACACTCACCTACCTGACCATTACACTCACTTACCTGACCATTACACTCACCTACCTGACCATTACACTCACCTACCTGACCATTACACTCACTTACCTGACCATTGCACTCACTTACCTGACCATTACACTCACCTACCTGACCATTACACTCACCTACCTGACCATTACACTCACCTACCTGACCATTGCACTCACTTACCTGACCATTACACTCACCTACCTGACCATTACACTCACCTACCTGACCATTACACTCACCTACCTGACCATTACACTCACCTACCTGACACATGCAATGACACCAATAATGAGGCACAATGACACCAATAATGAGGCACAATGTTCCCTAATGACACCAATAATGAGGCACAATGACACCAATAATGAGGCACAATGTTCCCTAATGACACCAATAATGAGGCACAATGACACCAATAATGAGGCACAATGTTCCCTAATGACACCAATAATGAGGCACAATGACACCAATAATGAGGAACAATGACACCAATAACGAGGCACAATGTTTTCCAATGACACCAATAATGAGGCACAATGACACCAATAATGAGGCACAATGACACCAATGATGACAAAAAATAGGGGAGCACAATGTTTCCCAATGACACCAATAATGAGGCTGAATAACACCAATGATGGGGCACAATGTTTCCCAATGACAGTAATGAGGCTGTTCTTTTTGCACAATTGATTATTTGCTGAGCTAGCACCTGATATCTGAGAGTGGGGCAGGCTTAGGACTAACAAGATAACTGTACCGTACACTGCACATTAACACCTGTCTCCCAGTGTCTGACCTTGCTCCAGCAGCTTATTATTCCCGCCGAAAGGCTCCTCTGATTCCAGCCGTGTGTGCTCCCAGTCACGTCACCGCTGATTTGTGCGGTGTGGATGAGACAGCTTCTTTGATTGGATCAGCGTGCGTACGCACACACGCACGCACGTCACCCCCGGGAGTTTCTTCTTTGTCACTCCCACTCAGACACGTCATCAATAGCCCTAGAGAACTGTGGGAGTTGTAGTTTGGGGTGCGGTGGGGACAAATGGATTTTAGTGTGTTCTTTGAAATTTTTCATGGCGTGTGGCGTGCCCACCGAAACAGCTTGCCGTGCCGGGAGCGGCACGCGTGCCACGCGTTCGCCATCACTGCCCTAGGCGAAACCTAATTTTGCTGCCCCCCTTGGCTCCACCCTTGACCCCACCCCTTTTGCCATGCCCATGTATACCCCAACTTTTTAATGAAGCACCTATCAAATGTAGCTCACCAGTGCCCATTAATGCAGCCTCACCAGCCCCCATCAACACAGCCTACCAGCGTCTATTAATGCAGCCTCACCAGCACCCATCAATGCAGCCTCACCTGCGCTCATCAAATGCAGCCTCACCAGCACCCATTAATGCAGCCTCACCAGCCCCCATCAACACAGCCTACCAGCGCCCATTAACGCAGCCTACCAGCGCCCATTAATGCAGCCTCACCAGCCCCCATCAACGCAGCCTACCAGCGCCGATTAATGCAGCCTCACCCGCGCTCATCAAATGCAGCCTCACCAGCACCCATTAATGCAGCCTCACCAGTGCCCATCAATGCAGCCTCACCAGTGCCCCCTCAAATGCAGCCTCACTAGCACCCATCAATGCAGCCTACCAGTGCCCATCAATCAATGTTTGCTTGCTTCCATTCATTTGGGAATCAGGACACAGACACAGTCCTCCGCCGCCGCTCTGCCTCTGACACTATGTGCAAACGGAGCGGCGGCTGCCTGCTGATGCGGAGACTTGGTTGCTTGCTGCAGAGAGAAGAGAGTAGGAACACAGTTGCCGGGCGAACCCCCCGGCAGCAGTGCGCCCTAGGCGGCTGCCTAGTTTGCCTAGTGGTAGCACCTTCCCTGCATATATGCACCTATGCATATATGTATTTATACAGCAATTTGGGTTGAGGGGTTTTAGGGTATACACAAAAAATTTGTATTTGCTTTTGTAGCGCCCTGCTCCTCCTAAATAGGACGGTATAGCCGCGCTACAAATAGCGCGGCTATACTGTCACCGCGGCTCCACGCTTCAATGTGAAAGCAGTCTCAAACTTCGTTTTTTTCAGCACGTCGTTGTGTTTTACGTCACCGCGTTCTGACATGATCGGTTTTTTAACTGATGGTGTGTACGCACAACGGACCATCGGTCAGCTTCATAGGTTAACCTAGGACAACGGTCCTTCAGACCGTTGTCCTCTGGTTAACCTATCATGTGTACGAGGCCTAAGACGAACGTGGTGAGGTAACGGCAGGACCAAATTCAAACCAGTGGCCCCTTCGGGGGTATTGCTACACATTCAGTAGTCAAAAGTGCTTGAAGTCAAATGTTCATACGACAGTGATATACACGCACAATAATGCCAATTTGGGGCGGAAGCCAATTAACCTAATATTTGAAGAAACCAGGAGCAATGGCACACAATGCCTTTCAGGGAAAGGGTTACAAATTCTTGCGGTGCATCATCAGTTATTAAGGAGCAGAGTGTGTTGATTATGTACACAAAGGGTTGTGTCTTTGTGTACTGTAAGCACAGTTCAAGATGACAGAGTACAAAGCGTCTTCTAGGAGAAATCTTTCTCATCAAGACACTAAACAGTCTTTGCGTGTCACCTGTGTTTGAGCACAAATACAGCGCTGAACTCTGAGGAAAGTCGTTTGACTGACATGGCGATGGTAGTACTACACAGACTGAGCGGCATAGCAGACATACCAAGAGCAACAATTATTTAGAGTGTAGCTCTGTGATCCAATGCATCACAAAACCCTGCCAAATCCCTATATTGGAGGGAGCACTCATCCAATCTCTGATCATGTGACTTTATGAAATCGATTGATCCCATTGGCCTAGGCGTTTGGTGACAGGCATAAGACACGTACAACTGGCTCGCAGCAGATTTATCTAAGTCAGTAGATACATATACAGGTGTATATTTATACGTAAAGAAAGAGCACATGACACACTTACTAAGACTCACTCAGTATTACTAGAATTTATTCAAAAATTCCAAATGGACAATTGCTTACATCACCAATATACAAATAAAGTCTTGGGCCCAGATTCACAAAGATTTTACGCTGGCGTATCTATTGATACGCCGCGTAAGTTTTAAGATGCGCCGTCGTATCTCTGCGCGGTATTCTTGAAGCTAGATACGCCTGAAATCTGGCTTCAGCCGACCGACGTAAGTCTTAGTACACCGTCGTATCTTGGGGTGCATATTTACGCTGGCCACTAGAGGCACTTCCGTTGATTTACGCGTTGAATATGCAAATGACCTAGATACGCCGATTCACAAACGTAGTTCCGTCCGGCGCATCTATATACGCCGTTTACGTAAGGCGTCGGTCCGGCGTAACTTTACCCCTCATAATGCAGGGGTAAGTCATGTTAGGTATGGACGTCGGAAACAGCGGTGTATTTTACGTTGTTTGCGTAAGTTGTCCGTGAATGGGGATGGGCGTAGGTTACGTTCACGTCGACTAAACATTGAGCCGGCGTAACTTAGGGACAAAATTTGACGTGATACTGAGCATGCGTGCGCATGCACCGTTCGTAAGGCGCGTCATTTACATGGATTCACGATTCATTAGCATACAACACGCCCCCTACCAGCCTCCTTTGAATTAGGCGGGCTTACGCCGGCCCATATACGCTACACCGCCGTAACTTCGGGCGCAAGTTCTTTCTGAATACACTACCTGCCTGACTAAGTTACGGTGGCGTAGCGCATATGAGATACGCTACGCCGCCTAAAGACACGCGCATCTTTCTGAATCTGGCGCCAGAAGTACACGTGTGTATTCTTATTAATTGTATGCATTTCATTTATTTATGCTGGCTTAGGTTGGGACAAATAGTACCAATCAGACAAGGTTTTCTAACCTTTTTTATTGCTTTGTCTCTCAAAAATAGATACAGTAAAACCTTGGTTTGAGAGCATTTTGCTAGACAAGCAAAATTTTTGACTTGATATACAAGCGATGTCTTGATATACGTATATATATAAGTAGCGTCATGTCACAACAGAGTATAAAAGAGAAGGGAGGTACCTCTAAGTGTAGCAATATGGTTACATTTAACCGTTTGAGGACCGCCGCACGACGATATACGTAGACAAAATGGCACAGCTGGGCACAAGGGCGTACATGTACGTCCCCTTTAAGAACCCAGGTCCTCTTCCCCGTGACTGTCGCCGCGGGAACAGCGGACCCAATCGCCGCCTGTGTCCCGCAATCGGGTCACATAGAGGAAGAACGGGGAGAGGTAAGTGTAAACAAACCTTTCCCCATGTTTCCTAGTGAGCCTGTCACTGATCGTCTGTTCCCTGTCATAGGGAATGACGATCAGTGACGTCACACGCCCAGCCACGCCCCCCCCCACAGTAAGAATCACACATTAGGGTACACTTAACCCCTACAGCACCCCCTCCTGGTTAACCCCTTCACTGCCAGTGTAATTTTTACAGTTTCCAGTGCATTTTTATAGCACTGTTCGCTGTAAAAATGCCAGTGATCCCAAAATAGTGTCAAAAGTGTCCGATGTGTCCGCCATAATGTCGCAGTCACGATAAAAATCGATGATCTCGGCCATTACTAGAAAAAAAAATTGAGAGATGATACCGCTCTAAAAACTGCCGATCCCTTGGCTTTGCTTCCGTCCCACTTCAACCCTGGAAGAATATACCCCCTTCCCTACCAGAGCACTTTTTGCGATTCGGCACTGCGTCGCTTTAACTGACAATTGCGCGGCCGTGCGACGTGCCTCCCAAACATAATTGACAACTTTTTTTCACCCCACAAATAGAGCTTTCTTTTGGTGGTATTTGATTACCTCTGCGGTTTTTATTTTTTGCGCTATAAACAAAAATAGAGCGACATTTTTGAAAAAAATATAATATTTATAACTTTTTGCGATAATAAATATCCTCCAAAAATCTATAAAAAAAATAATTTTTCCTCAGTTTAGGCCGATACGTATTCTTCTACATATCTTTGGTAAAAAAAATCTCAATAAGCATTTGTAGAGAGATTGTACAATCAGACTGTTACATGTATATATTTAATATAAAAAAGAATAGGGAGCTGCACAGCAATTGCCAGTCTATAGTCATAGAGGTCTTTATGATTAAGGCTGTGGGAGGGTGAAACACATCAGAGGGGTGTGGCTTGGCAGGAGACAAGCTGAAACCATTTTTCTACACATGGTGATTGGGCTGGCAGCTGGTGTGCGGCTCCCTATTCTTTTTGATACTCATTTTTCTAGAAACCACCAGCTTGTTGCATGTATGTGTTTGGAACAGAGCTCTTCATTATTTTTTAGGGTCAGAGTGTATATACAGTAATTAGAATTAACATTTAGAATTTTACTAAACCCAGGAACCTGCATTTACTATACCTGATCTCACACAGTACACAGAACATGGAAATGCAATTATTTTAGTAAATATAAACTGTTAAATACCTTTTCTCATCAGCAGTATATAGCAGTCTTGTGACTTCTATCAGTGTCTGGTTAAAGCTTGTAGGAGGAGTTTTCATTTCCCCCTCATTGTACTATGAGGCTGCAGGACCCCGATCCTCTGTCTTGGACAGTACTGATTGGCCCTGTGCTGATCACATGCACTCTCTTAAGGGAAAAAAAAAAACTCTTTAGCAATACAGTAAAACCTTGGTTTGAGAGTAACTTGGTTTGAAAGCGTTTTGCAAGACAAGCAAAATGTTTTAATACATTTTGCCTTGATATACAAGCGATGTCTTGATATAAGAGTACCGCCATGTCACAACTGAGTATAAAAAAGAAGAGAGGAGCCTCTAAGTGTAGCAATATGGTTACATTTAATAAAGGTACAACATTTAGCAACTTATTGCTACACTTAGAGGTGCCTCTCTTCTCTTTTATACCCTGTAAAAAAATGCTTTGATATACAAGTGCTTTGGATTACAAGCATGTTTCCGGAACGAATTATGCTCACAAACCAACGTTTTACTGTATACACCAAACTAACCTTGTGCAACTTGCCTCCAAGGCTCTGTACTATCAGGATATGGTTTGGGTACTGTGGAAGAAGACAAGATCAAACAGCCTTTTTACACAATGAGGAGGTGTAACTGAATGGCCCGTGACACCCAGAGACCTTTGAAGGATGTGGGGTACTCCTGTGCCAGCGTCACTAATGACTCTTCGGTCTAGGGTCATCCTGTGCCCCTTTTGGGCATAGGGTGACTGAGAAATGATAATTATAAATTACATGAGATGGGACATTACTGATAATTCATGTTTTGCAGGATATCTTGAAATATTACAAGTTGTTAAAGTCTGACTACAACAGGTCAATGGAGTGTTTTCATTCAATGTGGGGACACATGCTTTTGAGGTGTTAATTGAGTCTGCTCCTAGATATTCAATTGTGTGATGCTAATACTGTTTTGTGTCTATTGTACTAATTAAGTCTGTAAAGGTCAGATGTCTAGGTTTGAGGTGTTAATTGAGTCGGGCTTCTGAAAGACCTTTCATTGTGGATGCTAATGACACTATTGATACTATAGAAGATAATATGTGATGTGAATAGCAGGTGAAAGGCATAACGTCTGACTTCTCAGGTGTAGTAATTAGGTCATGTTAATTATGTCAGACCGGTGCCGAAAAGTCTGAGGGATGTGTATTGGAGACTCGTTAGCCCCCCATTGTGTGATGTGTGGGTGGAGTGTGTCTTTGTCCCTGTGATTAACTGTCACATGCTTGTACTGTAACTGCATAAAAAGACTGAGTTTTACCATTAAAAGTATTGATTCATTTTGGAACCAGTAACTAGAGCTTGTGTCTCGGTTATTCTGGGAAATGGAATGGGTCGTGCCTGTCGGATTGTGGAGTGTCGGATAAGCTGTCGTGAGGCGATGGAATAGAGTATCGTAAACGGTGGTGACCGTTACAGGAGGAATAACCCCTTATGTTCCACAGTGAGTATAACAAGCATGCTTTACTGCATATACAGACTGATTTTACTGTTGTGGTTTTCCTTACACGGTCATGGAGGAGGTGTCCTGGAACAGAGGAGCTGGAGAAGCAGTCGGTACATATGTCTGGGTAAATTCTTCATCAAGGACTCAGGGCGAGAGAGGTTCGGTGAGTGAGGCACAGTGAATCGGTGTTGTGTTAAGAGTCCAGCCACATGATACAACAAAGTGGAGCCTGAAAAAAAATATCTATTGCCAAGGTATTGGTAACACGGTCTTTGCTGATGGGGAGGATGACTTTTTCAGACAAAAGCATCAATTAGCCAGTTTTAACAGAAGATAATCTACCAAAGACCTTTAGCAGAGACTGCGTGACCAACACCTAGGTCATATAACTATGCTCTACAGAGGTTTCATTTAAGACCATCAAAACTGTCAATGGATGGAGGCATCTGATCACTTTAAACAAAATGATCTACCCCTGAACAAGCTTCTATTCTTCTGGCATACATTTACACTACACTGAACATGAAGCAGGCAGGAGAAGCAAGCAAGATCTCCAAAAAAATTGAATAACGTTAGGTGAAATTCCACTGTGTCCAGCTGCTAGCTACGTTGACCCTAATATAATGATCTGCGCCCCATACGCAGGTTGGTTATTGCCCAATCAGTTGCTTTGCATGCAGAGATGGATTAAGGTAGAGTGCCTCCATGGGTAAGCAGGGGTGGATCCAGGGGTGGATCCAACTGGGCAATTGCCCCCCCTCCGAAAATACCCCACTAACATGTTGTCACTTGCTCTGCCTCTGAGTCTCTCTCTCTCACATCAGCCGATCAGCGGCGCAGAGAGAGAGACTTGTCTAGTGTAATTACACCGCACTGACTAGGAGGCGGAGGAGGTTGGTGGAGCCTCTTTCCTGCACTCGTTGCTAGCACCTGGGCCGCCTGGCGTCTAGCAACGAGTGACGTCAGTGAGCCCCATTGGGCTCGAGTCTCAGAGCCGACGTGACAGGAGCTGGAGCCTCAAATAGGGGAACAGTTGTTGCTGCAGTTTAGAGTTTAGACAGACTAGTTCTAACCTCAGGTTTTAAAGTCACCAAAATGTCCAGCGTCCACTGTCGACGGCAGAGCGCCAGCATTCTTCCTTTTCCACCCCTGAGTGAGTATTGGCTCCACCCACCTCCTCCCTCCATCTTCTCCACCTTGCAGTCTGCAGAGCGACGTGGCAAGTGACAATCTGCAACATGTGGCAGGTGACGTGACAAGTGGACAATCCGCAACTTGTGGCAGGTGACGTGGCAAGTGACACGCTCAGGGCTCCCACTGATTCTGCATTTTGGTGAGTTGAACTATTTCATTTTCTATAACAATGTAATAATAGAAATAATGCAATACAATCATCCTGACACAATAACAACCGTGGTGCCGTGATGATTGAAGCACCAACACCAGCCATTTCCCCGATAAATTGGCCGAAAAAAAACATATTTTTATGGCAATGCCCCTTAGGGTGACCACATGTCCCGGATTGCCCGGGCACATTAATTCCAGGACAATACAGTGTATGAAACTGACTTATCCACCCCCCCCCCCGGCCAATCTTATGCCGCCACATCATCGCTTTACTCACTGACAGTACTTGTCCTGGTCGGGAATGCCTGGAGGAGCACAATCCTGCCCTCTGCTTGTGATTGGAAAAATCATAGATCCCGCCTCTTGTGTCCAATCACTGTGCTGTGATTCGTTACAGCACAAGCTGATTTTTGGGAAGGGAGGGTGTCCCTGAATGGTAGTTTGGAAATGTGGTCACCCTAGTGCCCCTCCCAAGACTAGACTCTGGATTCGCCCCTGTGGGTAAGGTAGCAGCTTTGGCCCCCACATTCCTTAAAATTACATTTATAAGCATTGCAGTAGACATGCTGAAGTCCCTCTCTTTGCATGATCTGTAAAGACAAAGCCCACCCCATCAGATGCCAACTGCCTACAGTGAAATTACATTCGGGTGCACAGCTTTGACCAATTGTTCAATCCTCCTGGAAAATTAAGGAAGTTGCTGGGTACCCTAAATGTCCACTGTACCGTAGGCTCATGCCTAGGTTGCCTTGTGGATGATCCAGCTCTGAATTCCCTGGGGGGTAAAATATCCACTGATGTGAAGCTACTGCGACACAATTCATTTTGCTCCAAAATAAAAAAAGCACCTTCATTTTAATGACAAGCTGCTTTTAGCTTTACCCACACATGGGACCAAATATCCTTTATGACCTAGACAAGTGTGGCAGCAACTTAGAGGTCATTTCCTCAGCAATGCTCCAGTCTGGCTGTATCTAGATGCTTTGTTTTCCATCCAAACAAGACTTCTTGGAGGGAGGAGGAGATGTTTTCTGAAGGAGGCTGTCAAGGTGCCGCTTTCTGGCTTGGCTCAGCCAGGACAGGCAATGACACACTCCGATAAACCAGTTAGATCTTCCTTGTGTCTGTATATAACAGAGGAACGTGTCACGGGGCTGAGATGGTGTGTTTATTGGTGAAGACACATCAGGGAGGGGGGCATTTGGACAAAGAGGGTCTGTTAGACTATACACAGTGACCCCTGAGCCTGGGGCAATGCTCAGATAGGAACTGATGTGCTTTTGTCAAGTAGGCACTAATAAAAGCAAAGAAAGCAAGGGGAGCGCTATTGTTTTATCCTGAAATCATTGAACAATTGTAAACAGTAAACCAGTGTGGTTTATATAAACAGATCATATCATTTGAATATACGTGTGTAAATATTAGCTATTATGGTCCAAGAAGTTTTGAAGTGCATTTTAAAAATTATAGTTTGAGAATTATCGTTGCAGTAAAATCAGGGCCGGCCTTTGGGGTGTGTGAGCTGTGTGGCCGCACAGGGCGCCATGGGCAACAGGGGCGCCATGCAGCCATCCAGATGCGTACTAAGAGGGGGGGGGCGAACCGCCCCCTGGTACCACACACTGGGGGGGGTGTCAGACCGATTGTATTACACCCGCGGTGGTAGCGCCACAGGTTTAGGCAGCGGCACACTGGCACAGGCAGGGAGAGGCGAGCCAGCTACAGTGGCGAGGGGGTGTGCGAGGGGGGTGCAGGGGGACACCGCCGCACCTACCATCCCCTCCTCTTGCGGTCACGGGCTGCCTGTCTGCACAATCCCGGATGTCATACAGTAGGGTGACCACATTTCCAAACTACCATTCAGGGACACACCCCTCTCTCACCTTCCCCCAAAAAAGATGAGGGGGCGGGGGGTAATGTAGTCTCGGGGGTTGATGGGGAATTTGGCGCGGGTTATTTGTCAGGTAAATGTGCCACTTGCCACCAGATGCAGTGCCGCTGTCACTCCCTCTGCACGAGCCACATGCGTAGAAGGAAAGGGGTGGCGTCACTATCTGGAGAGTGAAGATCACACCATTCCCTGCTGCATGCCGCTGGGTGCTGGAGAAGGAGGAGGTGCCAAGGTGGGTGGGGACAGCAGTGCTGCACTAGGCGCAGGCCTCGCTCCTGGTCTCACTGTCTGAGAGTAAATTGTCACTGGTTGCAAGACTCCAGGCAGTGCTGGTCCTAGCAACCAGTTCCGGAAATGTAGTTATTAGTTAGTAGGGGGTGACTGTGTCCTCTATTTCATTCCGGGACATTGTATTGTCCTAGAATGAAGGTGCCCGGGACCCAGGACAGATATGTCAATTGCGGGACAGTCCCGGGCAATCCGGGACATGTGGGCACCCTATCATACAGGCACAGCCGAGTGAAGCCGCCTCCCCCTCCTTTCTGTTTATGTGTAAACAGGGGGAGGGGACCTGCTGTGCATGTGCCGCCACGCTGATCTGAGGCACTGAAGGGGGGCTGCACTGAACGGGGGGGCGGGCTACTTTGAAGGGGGGTCTGTGTAACATGCAGGGGGTCCAGAGCTGCAGGGTTCTGTGTAATGTAGAAAGGGGCCAGAGGTGCAGGGTGCTGTGTAATGTAAAAGGGGTCCAGAGGTGCAGGGTGCTGTGTAATGTAAAGGGGTCCAGAGATGCAGGGTGCTGTGTAATGTAAAGTTAAATTAAAACAAATTATTTGTTACAAATATTTTTTTCCTCTTTGTGTATGTTTAGGTGACCCGGGGGCGAGGGGTGAATATGGGGGGGTGCCACAGGATTAGCTCGCACAGGGCGCCTGAACACCTAAGGTCGGCCCTGAGTAAAATGGTTGATAACATGAACCTGTAGGTTGTGCTAAATGTTTCTAAATGAAATGCCAAATTTCACAAATATAACTATAAATGATATATGTAGCTCATCTATAAAAAAAAAAAAAAAAGGCAGGCAGTTTCACAAAGACAGGAAGAATCAATGAACTACTAGAGCACTCAACTTCATTGAGAACTACAGCCGTAAAGGATATCCATAGAACTCTGTGAATGAATGACACAGCTGTGTGGGCGGAGCCCTGCATGGCCACGCTCTTTTCAAATGGTGACAGCAGGTGAATGAAGGAGATCCCCAGTCTGCTGTCACAGAGAGTGCAGGGAACAGGGGGCGGCTGCAGGGTCGGGAACATGTTACATGTTCCACCCTATTTGAGTTTTCCCAAAACTCAAATAGAATCAATTCGAATTTAAAATAGAATAGAAAAGACTAGATTAGAATATGAAGATGGTTATATTCATTCTATTCTGTTGTTATTTCCTATACTATTCTACTTTATTATTTTCTATTCTATTCAAATTTGAATTGATTCTATTAGAAAATGGTTATATTATTTATATTCTATTCTATTGTTTGTTTAATTATATTATTTTCTATTCTATTAGAATTTCAGAAGATGGTTATAATCTTTTTATTTAAAAAAAAAAACTAAATTCTATTATTTTCCTTATTATTCATTTCCAATCTATTCTGTTTTTTCATTTTTTGTCGTATTTTGTTCTGTTTTACTCTATTATATTATATTCTTTTATTTTCTGTTATATTCTTCTCTATTCTTGTTTTCAATTTGTTTTTATTCAATTTTTTTTAAAAAATACAAAAACACAAATTTATTTTACAGTTCATTGACAGTAAACATCCGAAGAAATATTTCACATTTAAAATAAATTCAACATTTTATGAACATAAATAACAAAAAAACACTCACATAAAACAATAGTATGGGTCAATCCTGCGTCCTACTGGTCTTTTACTCTTACTTCCGCCTTTACCATTACCTCCCTATTATCATTATTATTCTTCTCTATTCTATTCAAATTGTTTTCTATTCTATTTTACTCTTTTTGGAAATTGGAAAACTTTTCGAATGCAAAAACTATTCGTAAACGTTTAGAATATGAAAACTTTTTTGAATTCGAAAACATTTTTCGAGTTTGAAAACGATTCTGAATTGATTTGAAAACGTTTTGAATCGATCCAAAGTCGAATTTGAAAAATTTTAATCGATTCGAAAACGAATAATCAAAAATATTCTGAAAACAAATTGAACAAATGAAAATAATAACTAAACAGATTTTTGTAAATAACGAATCAAGACGAAACAAAACAAATTTTTTCGTTCTGCACATGTCTAGTCAGCTGATTTGCGGAAATGTTCCAGCAGGCTGGATGCACAGAAGTCGATTGGTAGATAGGCATCTGTACAATCAGCCTGCCCATACATGGATCGACAATTGACTGCCCCCTGCTGAACTGGCCGTATAAGCTGGCTTACAGGAGAAGTACAGCTAAAGCTTGTTCATTCTGCACTCCTGTGACCCTTTTTCAGCTGAAGCCTGCCGTCGGCTGATGTCACAGAACCGGTCCAGGCTGGGGCAAGTTCGCAACAATGAAGTCAGGATCTGCTCACATGCTTGGACTGGCACCCGGCTCAGCCTCTCAGCGAGCCGCTGAGAGGCTGAGCTGACCATTCCCAACCCTTCCACAGCTCAGCGCTCCAATGAATGCTGGAGGGGCAGAGCAGACAGCGGGGATGCATAGTCACCAGCTCTCTGCTCAGAGAGCCCTGAGAACCAAGCGATCGGCGGTGTTTAATCACTCAGTTCTCAGTGTTAGATCCGGCGGGGGACAGCTGCTGCATCCATCTAGGTAAGTATGATTCTGCAAAAAAAATAAAAAATCTCATTCTTATCTTTTAAGATTAGATCAAATAGATCCAAAGCAATCACTAACGTCTCATATAATATTTAACACTTTAATGTCATTTCAAATGTTAATTAAATCTTTTAAAATCTGCAGTGTTCATTAAAATAATAGCAGGCGATCCTGCCATGGTCAGCCGACAGCGGGCTTCAGCTGAAAAAGGGTCGAAGGAGTGCAGAACGAACAAGCTTTAGCCGTACTTCTGTAAAAAAAATAAAAAAATGGACACCTGAAGTGGCAGGCCACCCATAGAATGCATATGTGTGGCAGTAAAAAGGGAGAATTTTACCCACATATATGAGTTCCATGCTGAGAGTGGTCCCAGCACAATGACCGAGATGTTATCGCCACAATCAGGAGCTGGCTGGATGGGCTCCCAATCATGTGACCACTGTACAGCCAATCACAGTAGTCAGGTGATCAGGAAGTCCGCCCCACCCCACAGGAAGGTGTTAAAAAGCGTTATAATCAAATCCAACTGGCCTACCAGTTTATTTTCTAACCTGCCGTATGCATGAATGACTGAATTTAACAATCAGAACGGCTGTCACACTGTGGACAGACCTTCATTTTGCAGTATTTGTACATCAGCTACAAAGTATCCAGTTTCACTTCTGTGTAGTATTGTCTTGTTTCCTGTAAGATTGCAAAATATCCTCAAAAGGTCGGTAAACTCAGTACATATACTGCAACTGCCACAAAACTGCTAGAAGTGTAATACAGCGTACACACGGTCAGAATATCCGACAACAAATGTTTGATGTGAGCTTGTTGTCGGAAATTCCGACCGTGTGTAGGCTCCATCGGACATTTGCTGTCGGAATTTCCAACAACAAAAATTTGAGAGCTGGTTCTCAAATTTTCCGACAACAAAAGTTTTGTCGGAAATTCCGATCGTGTGTACACAATTCAATGCACAAAAATTCTACGCATGCTCCGAATCAATTCGATGCATTGAACTCCATTTTTCTCGGATCGTCGTAGTGTTGTACGTCACCGCATTCTTGACATCGAAATTTCCGACCACATTTGTGTGACCGTGTGTATGCAAGACAAGTTTGAGCCAATGTCAGTTGGAAAAAATCCACAGTTTTGTTGTCGGAATGTGCGATCGTCTGCACGCGGCATTACTGTGCATATCGCCTCCTAAGCTGCCCATACCTAGGGGCTGAACAAAAAAATGAATCTCACATATCCTGCCATCCACACTAATAGTAAGGATGGACAAATCTCCAGCTGTGGCTAATGTTATTTGGACAGCAGGCACCCAAACAGTGGTTGAATCTGATTGGATGCAGCCACTGTTCGGGCCAACAATGTTCCTCCTGGGTCCTTTGATTTTTCGAATGTCAGGCAGGAGGATACCGACAGTACCAACCCATGGAGAAAATTTTGGCTCCATCTGGTATCGGCTGAAATTTGGTCAGTGTACGGCCAAACCTTAAAGCGGGAGTTCACCCAATTAGTTTTTTTTTTCTCTTTTCCCCTTAGATTACTGCTCGTTTTGTCTAGGGGAATCGGCTAGTTGTTTTAAAATATGAGCTGTACTTACCGTTTACGAGATGCATCTTCTCCGCCACTTCCGGGTATGGGTCTTCGGGAGCGGGCGTTCCTTCTTGATTGACAGTCTTCCGAGAGGCTTCCGACGGTCGCATCCATCGAACGTCGGTGCGGCTCTATACTGCGCCCCTGCGCACCGACGTTCGGCTTCTTACGGAAAATCGTGACGCGATGGATGCGACCGTCGGAAGCCTCTCGGAAGACTGTTAATCAAGAAGGAACGCCCAGTCCCGCAGCCCATACCCGGAAGCGGCGGAGAAGATGCATCTCGTAAACGGTAAGTACAGATCATATTTTAAAACAACTAGCCGATTCCCCTAGACAAAACGAGCATTCATCTAAGGCAGGGGTGGGCAATTATTTTTTCGATGGGGCCACATGAGAAACTAAAAATATTTTGGAGGGCCGGGCCAAAAGGCTAAACTCAATACTGCATAAAATCAATTGTATTTCTTTATAAAAAGCAGTAAATATCATTGTTGGAAAACTGGGGGACAGAGGCTGGGGACATGGCACAGGAGGGGGACAGAGGCTGGGGACATGGCACAGGAGGGGGACAGAGGCTGGGGACATGGCACAGGAGGGGGACAGAGGCTGGGGACATGGCACAGGAGGGGGACAGAGGCTGGGGACATGACACAGGAGGGGGACAGAGGCTGGGGACATGGCACAGGAGGGGGACAGAGGCTGGGGACATGGCACAGGAGGGGGACAGAGGCTGGGGACATGGCACAGGAGGGGGACAAAGGCTGGGGACATGGCACAGGAGGGGGACAGAGGCTGGGGACATGACACAGGAGGGGGACAGAGGCTGGGGACATGACACAGGAGGGGGACAGAGGCTGGGGACATGACACAAGAGGGGGACAGAGGCTGGGGACATGACACAGGAGGGGGACAGAGGCTGGGGACATGACACAGGAGGGGGACAGACGCTGGGGACATGACACAAGAGGGGGACAGAGGCTGGGGACATGACACGGGAGGGGGACAGACGCTGGGGACATGACACAAGAGGGGGACAGAGGCTGGGGACATGACACAGGAGGGGGACAGAGGCTGGGGACATGACACAGGAGGGGGACAGACGCTGGGGACATGACACAGGAGGGGGACAGACGCTGGGGACATGGCACAGGAGGGGGACAGACGCTGGGGACATGACACAGGAGGGAGACAGACTCTGGGGACATGACACAGGAGGGGGACAGAGGCTGGGGACATGACACAGGAGGGGGACAGAGGCTGGGGACATGACACAGGAGGGGGACAGACGCTGGGGACATGACACAGGAGGGGGACAGACGCTGGGGACATAACACAGGAGGGGACAGAGGCTGGGGACATGACACAGGAGGGGACAGAGGCTGGGGACAGGCAGCCACTGTTTAATCAATAACAATTGATTAAACAGTGGCTGCATGTGATGGCACAGTGGCTGCGTGTGATGGCACAGTGGTTTCGTTTGATGGGCACAGTGGCGACAATTGATGGCACAGTGGCTGCGTGTGATAGGCACAGTGGCAACAATTGATGGCACAGTGACTGCGTGTGTTGGCACAGTGGCTGCATGTGATGGGCACAGTGGCTGCGTGTGATTGGCACAGTGGCTGCGTGTGATTGGCACAGTGGCTGCATGTGATTGGCACAGTGGCTGTGTTTGGGAACAGTGGCAACAATTGATTGCACAGTGGCTGCGTGTGATTGGCACAGTGGCTGCGTGTGATTGGCACAGTGGCTGCGTGTGATGGGCACAGTGGCTGCGTGTGATGGGCACAGTGGCTGCGTGTGATGGGCACAGTGGCTGCGTGTGATGGGCACAGTGGCTGCGTTTGATGGGCAGAGTGGCTGCGTTTGATGGGCAGAGTGGCTGCGTGTTATTGGCACAGTGACTGCGTGTGATTGGCACAGTGGCTGCGTTTGATGGGAACAGTGGCTGCGTGTGATTGGCACAGTGGCTGCGTGTGATTGGCACAGTGGCTACGTGTGATTGGCACAGTGGCTGCGTGTGATTGGCACAGTGGCGACAATTTATGGTGGCGAAGTGGCTGCGTGTGTTGGCACAAGTGGCTGCGTGTGTTGGCACAAGTGGCTGCATGTGTTGGCACAAGTGGCTGCATGTGTTGGCACAAGTGGCTGCATGTGTTGGCACAAGTGGCTGCGTGTGATGGGCACAGTGACCCCTCCCGGCCCTGCCTACTGTTATCACCGTGGCGGGGAACATAACAGACAGCGTTCGTTTGAACAGCTGTTTTCCCTGCTGCGCATAGACACTCCCCCTTGGACGGATCTGTCCAATCGCGAGCAAGGGGGAGTGTCTATGTGACTCCCCCTTGCTCGCGATTGGACAGATCCGTCCAAGGGGGAGTGTCTATGCGCGGCGGGGAAAACAGCTGTTCAAACGAACGCTGTCTGTTATGTTCCCCGCCGCGGTGACTAACGTGGCAGCGGCGGCGGGGGTGGGCCGGATTAAAAGGTCCGCCGGGCCGTATACGGCCCGCGGGCCGTAGTTTGCCCAGGTCTGATCTAAGGGGAAAATGTGTTCTCTATGGGTGAACCTCCGCTTTAAGGAGTTTCAAGGCAATTAAAAAAAAAAAAATTAAATAACAAACATCTTATTCTTACATGCTCTGCACAATGGTATTGCACAGAGTGGCCCAAAACCTCCTCTTTAGGGGTTCCCCACCAATTCTGTCTGCTCCGCCTCATCTTCATCTGCCCCCTAGCAAACTGCTTTCTATGGGGGCACACATGCAGGCTTGATTCTGAGCCGGGCTGTGCACATCCACAGACACAAACAGTGCTGCTCGGCCCACCGCTCCTGCCTTACAGCCAGTGGCTCCTACTGCTGTCTCAGTCTCTGAGTAGAGGGAGAGAGGAGAGAAGAGATTCAGCTATGAACAGCGCTGGTTCGATTGAGGACTCGCAATTGATGTGCCCTCGATGACGTCAGATTTGACGAAACACATAGGATGGAGCTTGCACACCTGAAGTCACCACGCTCATCTGTACCAGGAAGTGTTTGGATCAATTCCCGGGATATCATTTTGTATTAGGCGCTTATCTATTTTAACTTTGCGACTAGCCTGTTTATCGTTCCTTCTTATTAAAGTTTCATACAATGTGAGTTTCCCTACTTTGCTTTCATGATATGTGAACCATTTGGGGACCTGTGAATGACACTATAAGATGATTTAAACCAGAGATTGGGAGACATCATAGGATCTCCTGGAGATGGCTTTTATATACTGAAGATCCTCCACTGATGGAATTTTACCTACCTGCCTTTTTGACATTATAATAAGGACCAAAGGTTCCGGTAAGAGTCCTCCTAATTTGAGGTGACGCTGAACCTCGGGATTACAAGCAGTGGATCACACAAGATTTTTTATCAGCGCAGTGGTGGATTTCTTTACACAATTGGGACTGCTATATATATATATTATTATATCATTTTACCTTTTTCATTCTGTTTGTATTTAATGTTGATTCTACACCTTTATGAGTTTTAAAGTGTCACTTAAAGCGCAGAAATGTATACCTATTTCCATATACAGCCTATCTAACTGTTTTTTTGCCAGCAACTACTTTTAGATCTGCCAGCGCAAATTCTATTATGTTTAATTAGTGAAACTTTGTAGCAGCCAAATTCAATGTATGCATTTGGAGTAGAGATAGATGGGGATTGACAGGCAGGGCTGCAACACTTTCAGTGATCAAATATGGGGAAATGTGTATGTATTGCAAAAGATGTGCTGCATAACCTTTTTTTTTTTTTATTATTTTTGCCCTGACATATTTTAACGGCCAGTCTTCCCAGCTGCACATAATCATCTTTCTTTCCTTTGGCGCCACTAATTTGGAGGAGAGAAAGCCTGTGTAAGCTTTGTGTTGTGACTTGGAGCTTTCACAGGTCTTAGCGCCACCTGTCAGCTTGAAATGGCGATTTAGGTTTGCTGCAGCCACAACGCAGAGAATTGGGCCAAGGCATGTAAACAGCCCCCCTCCAGCTGAATCGGCTTTAGTTAGATGGATAAGGTGGGGAGATGTATGGGTGGGGGGGATGGTTGAGGGTGGGGTGAAGAGTAAAACCTTCATTCTCTAATTTAGAGACCTTTGGATGTAAAATTTACATCCAAGGCCATGTGAGGGGCAGTGAAAACTGGAAGCTGAACCATAATTTTATTTTACCCCTCAACCACCAAGCTGCAAGTTCAAATGACCAATGGCCATGTTAGTACAGCACCTGTCGTGATGGCAGGTTGATCTGACCCATACAAATGCCCGACACCCTGCCGTGACTGCTCTGCAATAGCATGTGTAGCACTACCCCCGTAGGAGCTGCTGGTTTAGATTTGGGCCTTGCACGTTACCTCAACATTTGTTGTCTAGGGGAAGAAAGTCTGAAAGAACTCCAATGTCCACACAAGATGTAAAACCTCTAGCTGTCAGGTTTTATTTTTTTGCTCAAAATTTGTGAAGAAGGTAGAAGGATGAAGGGGGAGGGGAAGGTTCAGGTACGCGGTACAGATCACTGGGGAGAAACCTCTATACTCCAAAGTCATTCACCACTCCCTCTTGAGTGGGTATTGCTTACCCGGATAGACCCCTCTCACATGGCCTAGCAGCCGGAATGATGCATGAACCAGTTCGATAACAATCTCTGCCATAGACTGATTGAGAGCAAATTGAACAGTCCGGAATCCTCTGCCACAGGATGTAATACCCGAACTTCCAGCCGTACAGTTAAAGAGCCTTTAAGCCGACCCGGCGAACTGTAGGACAACTTGAGTTGTGGATCCCTCCTTAAAGCGGTGGTTCACCCTAAATAACAAGTTTCTACCAATAAATCCAGCATACTAGCGTGAGCTACAGTATGCCTTTATTTTATTTTTTGGCGCCGTACTCACAGTTTAATCCCGTAGTGAAGTTTCAGACTCCCCGCGGGGAATGGGCGTTCCTATGCAGAGGGAAGATGATTGACGGCCGGCTATGGCGCGTCACGCTTCCCGAAAATAGCCGGAGTAGGTCTCGGCTCTTCACGGCGTGACTAGGAGCTGACTGTGCAGGCGCCGTGAAGAGCCAAGTCCTATTTCGGCTATTTTCGGGAAGCGTGACGCGCCATAGGGTGAACCCCCGCTTTAATAAGGTCACCAGGCCTATCCCGAGACATTAGCCTTCCGCTTGTTCTCCTCCAGGGCAGGTCCTCCCCTGGTTTCCTTTATTAAGTATAGCTTCCTTCACTCAGATGGACAGCTTGGGATCCCTCTTGATTCATAGACCCCAGCCAGCATAACTGGGCCTACTGGTAGAGATGCAGCCTCGGGCCAACGTGGTCCCGTGGCTAGAAATCACGCAACACATACCTCGCGCCAGGAGGACCACAAGGCAAAGGACCCCCAAAATATGGCGTCTGCCCCTTAAGTATCTCTTCCCAGCATGCACAGCGGAGCACCATTCCCACTGGGCTGTTCCCGAGGAAAGATACTCAATAATCTATGGCTTGCCCGTGTTCCAACACTGGCCTGTGGTGGTATCGCCACCTACAGGCAACAGTGGGAAAATGCTATCAGGCACAGCCACTGCCAGAACAGAGGCTAATTTATTATAAATCATCACAGTCTGAGCCATATTATCGGCTCAGACACCCACTAAATTTAACATAGCGCCCAGTCATTTGGGTGCAGGGCCCTACACATGTAATACATGCAGTTCCAGTGCGGTGCTGTGGCCTTTCAAAGGTTAATACAGGCTTCAGAGTTGCCTGTCAAATGAAAAGCAATTCGCAGTAAACATGGCTGAATGTGTAAATGTCATCAAACAGTGTCACCTCTACAAGCTACCCAACATTGCAAAGCATGTGAAATCTGGATTGCCTTTGTTATGGTATAACACGGAGTATGACCCCGCCCACTCCATGTTGCAACATCACTGAGACAATGCTAAACTGATAGGACAGCTTTGCGTTGAGTTCCTACCCTACTGGTCATGTGATATCTTACATCAGAATGGATTTGGTTCCAAAAGAGGAACAGTCCCTCTAAATGAGGAAGAATCCCCCCAAATAAAGGACAGTTAGGAGCTAGGTGCAGAGCAGTGACCACAAAGACTTGTAGCTCACAAAGTGTGGTCACATTCTTCATGCCGCTTCACATGTTACACCAGAATGAGGAACGTAGATCCCAGAAACAGAAGCATGAAAAAAAGACACAATAAGAACATGATCGGGTCCTGAGCCTCAATCCTGACTTGAGGATTACTATGATGTCATACTGTAATGATATTGTAGGCCACTATAAAATGCATTCATTAATTGAGTGAGGCAGCCATACATTGACGTTCACAATTCTCCAAGGAGAGAGAAAGAGGCCCCTGGGTGAGCAGATTATCAGTAGCATTCTCTTCCAGCTGTATAATATGCATTATTAACACACAGAGCTGTAGGAAGCCGACAGAAGAGACCAGCAACATGTCTCGTGCAGGTTTTACTGAAAAGAGACATTTATAGCCGTCGCAAATGCGGAACCTTGTAGACACACCGACAGCAGAAGCCTTTGATGTTCCCCTAGAAAAGGCTTCTAACCACTCACATGCTTATGTAAAGGTGGAGCTGTTTAACATTAAATTCAGGCAACTAAACCAGCATTCATTTCAGAGGGAGCGTTTGGAAGCAGAAGCCCATTTTCTGGACATTGTATAGGATGCATTTTTCTCATTATGTTTACACTTCCAGGTATAATTACCTCTCACAGAGATCACGTACTCCCCGTGACCATGCCGTTATCATCTTTCTTCAGACATCACCCAGGGTCAGCATTTGGAACATATTTTATACACGAAGCAAGCAAAGGACAAAAGACAAAAGACTCGTCACCGGTATTGCCTGTGATTACCCTTGCATACCTCCCAACTAGCACGGATTCTGCGGGATTCTCCCGCCCACACTGCATCTTCCCGCAGTCCCGCGTACGGGTGAATTTTCCCACACGTGACGCCCTGCAAGTAGGGAGAGCACAGAAGGTGGTGTAAATAGTCTGAGTGGAGACATGCTCTAATGACCGGAGTGGTTTGCGAAAGGAGAGCCGACAGGCAGTGCACAGGTAGGTGAGAGGCATCAAGGTGTATAAATCCCCCCCCCTAAACAAACAACTTAGATAGATTCACGGCCCCCCCGCTCAACAACTTAAACCGATTCGCGGACCCCCGCTCAACAACTTCGATCCGGCGTCTACCCTCCCCCTCTCAACAACTTCGATCCGGCGCCCACCACCCCCCCCCCGCTCAACAACAACTTCCATCTGGCCCCCCCCCCCCCGCTCAACAACTCTTCGATCCGGGCCAACCCCCCCCGCTCAACTACTTGAATAAAAATTTAAAAGAATGTCCCGCAGTGGATGTTTCAAATGTTGGGAGGTATGCCCTTGCAGCTGATGTTTTCCTTATTATTGACTTGCCATGGCTTGTTCTGCACTGTGTCTGCCGTGGTAGAGGAAGGACTTTGCTTCCTTTCTGAGTTGCCCCCCCCATGATGAGGAGAATAGTCATGCAGGAGCAAGAGATTTCAAAAGCACAGATCTAAAGAATGAATGCAGCAGGGAGATCCTTGCACTGCAGATCTTCAGGTACAGCTTCCTCTCCAGCAAGGAGAACAGTGAGCAGCACAGCACTGTCATCACTTCAAATCTTGTGGGACTAAGACCCCATTCACACCTGAGCATTTTGTAGCTTGAAGCCTGAAGCTACAAAACGCTGGAGGAAAAAAAAGCTCAAACAAGTTCTGGGACTTTTTTAGGCAGATTTGGGCTTTTTTTTTGCTTTTTACATTGGTGAACTTTTGACCTGTACAAAATCGTGGCAAAAAAACGCTGCAAAAACCGCGGAAAAATTGCGCGACTTTCTGCCTTAAAACGCTATGCTCAGGTGTGAATGGGGCCTAAGCGTCAGAGGCAGCATTGCCATAGGCGATCTCACAATGCAGCTACACAACTATGAGGCTCCAGGTACAGAAGTGACAAGTCACAGGAAGTGCACTGCTATTTTTAAGACAAGAGATAATGCTAAAATTTAGGCTGGGTTCACACCAGTCCGGTGCGAATTCCAGCTCTGTTCTCTGTGCGAAGAGAAGAAGCAGCTGTTCAGCGCTTCCTCTGCATTGTAGCTGCGGATCAGATGAGCAGGAAGAGGGGGAGGTGTAGTGAGCAGGGGGAATGCATCTGCGAATCAGATGCGTGCCCATAGAAGATAATGGGCCTGAATTTGCACTTGACCCGGAATGCAACGCCTAGAAATAGCACACGTTTTTTTGGAAATGCGCAGAGCTAATGCCCCGCAGATATGTGAACTAGCCTCGTTCAAATGAAGGTATTTTAAAATGTCATGCGAATTGGATGTGGTGCAAGCCGTATCCAATTCACATAGGTGTGAACCGAGCCTTAATGTTCTTATAATTTATTGTCAGGACCAGGATCTGAGTCCACGACATCTGCTGCATCCGGCAGTGGCTCTTCCTGCTGAGGCACCTGATTAAACTTAACTGATTCCTTGCCTTGTTTATGATGAACCTTGAACTCCTTGCTCCACCCATGAACTTCCTATTTAAGCCATGCCTTTGCACTTCCTGTTTGCCAGATTATTGTCCTCTCAACAGCCTATATCTTGCTACCTTGCGTATCTGCAGCTGTCCTTATCGCCTCTACGACTCATTACAAACCTTTGGCTTATCCCCCGACTATGCTTCTGCTTGATCCCAACCTGGAATCACTTGTTTCTGACGTTTGGCTTGTTATTGGACTATGCTTCTGCTTGATCCCAACCTGCTATTTCTGCTACTGTACCCCAGCTTGCTCACCTCCTAGACCATGACCTGGTACTAACAAGCAGAAAAACCTATCTCCACCATCATGAGCTCTGGTGAACACTGGTTAGTATTTAGATCCTGCACTAGTCTCCGAGCCTGACTGTGACATTTACCTTCCCCTTTCCCCTCATCAATGTATCAGAATCTCTAACCTCTTCCAGTCTAATGAGAACCTTTGAGGCCACAGACCACTGAAATCCTTCAATATGTAGTGGGTTGTGAAGCATAGTGGGTGCAAAGGTGGTAAAAATCATTGGGCGCCAGACACTTTTTGGATGCAAAAGAGGTTTTATTTCTTTTAACAGTCCTTTTATATTTTGCAAGGGAAAGAGTGTGAGGGGCAGGACACCCTTAAGTAGTTGCAATTTCAATAGGCAGACTCCGAGGCTTTAATAGGACGACAGCTGTACAGGGAAAGGCCCCTGCAGGGTGCTACTTCTTCATGTGCAGGTTTGCTGTCCCCTATGGCTACAGAACTTAAAGCGGGAGTTCACCCATTTTTAAAAAAAAATAAAATCTCCCCTTAGCTTCCTGCTCGTTCGGTCTAGGGGAATCGGCTATTTATATTAAAATATGAGCAGTACTTACCCGTTTTCGAGCTGCATCTTCTTCCGTCGCTTCCGGGTATGGGTCTTCGGGAGCGGGCGTTCCTTCTTGATTGACATTCTTCCGAGAGGCTTCCGACGGTCGCATCCATCGCGTCACTCGTAGCCGAAAGAAGCCGAACGTCGGTGCGGCTCTATACTGCGCCTGCGCACCGACGTTCGGCTTCTTTCGGAAAATCGTGACGCGATGGATGCGACCGTCGGAAGCCTCTCGGAAGCCTGTCAATCAAGAAGGAACGCCCATTCCCGAAGCCCATACCCGGAAGCGACGGAGAGGATGCGTCTCGTAAACGGGTAAGTACTGCACATATTTTAAAATAAATAGCCGATTCCCCTAGTAATAACGAGCAGGAATCTAAGGGGGAAAAGTGCCCTCTAAGGGTGAACCCCCGCTTTAACAGTTCCTAATTCAAACGTAACAGTTCTCTTAGCTTAACTACAACTTCTACTTGTAGATCTTCAGCCCCTTGAGCTCCTGGTCTCTCACTGGACCCTCTAAATCACCAACTCTGAATCCCGTGAGCTCCTCAAGGCTTTTGCGGTGGTATCTCCCTCAAGCGTCACCCATGCTTCCCTGCTGGGTCCCTAGTTTGGCACTTCGGATAACTTCAAGCTTCACCTCTGCTGACCGGCTCGCTCCCTAGCTTGACACACAAGGCTGCTCTGCAAGTGTCACCTCCGTTGGTTGGGACCCTGACTTAATTACCGCCTAAAGTTTCCAGATTCTCCACCATGCCCGTTTGGTGAGAATACTGCTGCGGTACTTGCTTCAGCTAGTCACTGTGGTCCCTGGTAAAGGTGGATGGTCCCTTAGTGGCGACATCTTCCCTTCTACCTCCAACCACGACAGGTTCTCCAGCCGGCAGAACAATCACTTTTGGTTGGATTGCAAGCCGCAGTTTCAAACCTGCGCTGCCCTCTTACTTTTGGATAGTCCCTCACACAGCCTGGCAGCCAGATGCCCCCAGGATAGGCCCAATCTCTGGCCTAGCAGCCTGGGGCAGACAACACACATACACCCAGATGGTAGTCCAGGTGGCACAGAACATAGGTCACCTGACTCCCCCCAAATATATAGGCTCTCCCAGCAGACCAAGGGATTCAAGAAAACCCCTGCCCATTGGCTGAGATTCCCCCTATACCCATAACCTGACCTTGAGTTGTCCTTCTCATATCTAGTACCACCAAGTGCCTGGCCCCCAGTGGTAGAAGAGAAAAGTACAAGGCCAAACTTAGTGAGAAATCAATGGATCTCTAATGCCTTGTACACACCATCGGGTTTCTCGGCGGTCAAAAGACAGAGGGGAAAACCGAGAACTGGCTCGGTCACTTTTCCCCGTGTACACACGGCCTGTTTTCCCGACAGGAAAACTGCCTGAGAGCTTTGGTCAGGAAAACCGGCCGTGTGTATGCTCCAGGGGCCTAGGGGCGCCCGGCCACTGGTGTTCCTACTCTTTTCTCTCTGCAACAACCAACTAAGTCACAGCATCAGCAGGCAGCTGCCGCTCCATTTGTATATAGTGTCAGAGGCGCACAGGCGGCAGAGGGCTGTGTCTGTGTCCCAACTCACAAATGAATGGAAGAAAGCAAACATTCATTGATGGGCACTAGAAGGCTGAATTGATGGGCGCTGGTGAGGCTACATTTGATGGGCGCTGGTGAGGCTGCATTTGATGGGCGCTGGTGAGGCTGCATTTGATGGGCACTGGTGAGGCTGCATTTGATGGGTCCTTCATTTAAAAGGTGGGGTATACACGGGCAGGACACAGGGGGTGGAGTCAGGGGTGGAGCCAATGGAGGTGCGGCAAAATTAGGGTTTCGCCTAGGGTGTCAAAAATCCTTGCACCAGCCCTGCCTACTAGCAAACGTATGTAGGCATGAGACACCCTCCCTGCCACACCCCCTTAAAAGGAGAATGAACCAAAAAAAGAAGGTTAATTAAATCCACAAGGGCTTTTTTTTTAACCACTACTATTCCTTTAAATTATCTTTTAAAATGTACAAATGGATAAAAGGTTTAGCACTGGGAAACACTTTTTGAAAGATAAAAAGTACATTTTATATGTAACTATACAGATCAGAACAAAATGAGGGACACATGAGGAGAAAAGAGGGACAGAGGGACATTGCTCCAAATTAGGGACAGTCCCTCAAAATCAGGGACAGTTGGGAGCTATGTAAATGTTACCGCGGGATGTACAGTATTTGTACTGCAATTGCATTTTTAATTAAGATTTTATTTTTTATTTTTGCACAGAACATGTTTAGGTTTAGCAATAGTACAAGCTGCTTGTGTAACATATTGCTCCCATGACGGCCCAGCTCCTCTCCTTGCCGTCTCACTGATTACAACATTATTCTGTCACTTCCTTTTTTATCACTTCCACAGTCACATGCCTGATCCCTGCCCTTCTCCTTTTCTGAGCCATTAAAAAAAAAATCAATGCTAGCCTATTCTTCTGTCTGGAGCTACCTGCCTATGCGAGACTCACAGTCCTCGTGTCACCCTTCCTTCTCCCCTCCCTTCTTTAACCGATTCTGAACTTGTGTCACGTTTTAGTGTAAAATCAGAGCCTTTATCTGCTGGGGATTTTTTGTATTGCTCTGTGGATGGCCCTGTCCATGTGCACCTTTCCTCTTCTTAGCTTTAACCACTTGCCGACCTCTCCATAGCACATTTACTGCTACAGGGCGGCCACCTTGCGCAGGATCAAGTTTATATACATGATCCTGCAGTTCCGGGTATCGTGTGCGAGTGCGCGGCGCCGGCGGCTCACTCCAGCTCCCGAGGACCCAATGTTCGCTGTCACCTGCTGATCATTCTGTACACAGACAGAACGGCGATCTGCCTATGTAAACACTGGCTTCGTTCATTGGTAAGTATTGGGCCATTTTTTTTTCTGGCCCATTCTGCCATTGTTCATGCATTTACCACTGTGACACATTTCTTTATCTATTTTAGATACATTCCATTTGCATCCACGCCTGATGAGCGAGCAATGATCTCGCGAAACGTGCGTCGGGTTTTCTGATGCGTGCATTTGTATATACTGCATTTTATAACGTTTGTATCAATTTTAATTACCTTTTATTATGTGCAAATCCATTGGCTGAGCTACCATGCTGTATTATTCATGTATGTACATCTATTTTAATAAAAAATGTATACTGTTACTATTTTTGTTACTCAGTGGCAAACTGTGACCACCTCATTTAAAGTCCCAAGGGCGACTCTTTTTCTGCATATGCATACAGGGATGGAGGTGTATCACCGGTGACCGCAGACCTTTTATCTTTATCTGCCTATGTAAACAAGGCAGAGTCAGTACAGGAGACATGGATCCTGCGTTCCTGCAAAGCAGGAACACCGATTCATGCCTTCCACTAGTAAAAGCACCTCCCCCACTACACTGAAACACCAGCAACTAGGAACACATTAAACCCTTTGAACGCCCCTGATGTTATCCCCTTCCCTGTCAGTGTCATTCGTACAGTGACAGTGCATATTTTTAGCAACGATCACTGCATAAGGCTGGATTCACACCTATTGCATTTTTTGTGCTTTTTTCATTTTGCAGATTTGCACTACAGTCCATTTACCATGGTTTCCTATGGAACACGTTCTTTAGTGCAAATCTGCAAAATGCACTAAAAATGCCATAGGTGTGAATCCAGCCTCAGGATGGGTTCACACGCAGCGGTTCACATCAGGAGTCCGGTGCGTCTCAATTCACTATTTCAGGTCCGATTTCAGTCTGAATTGTGGTCTGAATTCAGACCTGAAACGAACCAAAAGACACACATGACTCCTGTGCAATTCGCACCTGAACCAATGTGGAGATGTGTGAACCAGCTTCATAGAGAGTCGGTCACAATCTCCTGCTATGCGAATTGGATGCGGTGAAATGAGGAAGTCTCCGGTCGAAACGCGTTAGCAGTTCAGACGTAGCACTGCTGTTGCTGCCAAATAAAGATTTGTAAGAAGAATCAATTGTACTGCCGGCATTTCTTGCTATTAGGGTCTCTGGCTCTAATCGCTGCTTCAAAAAAAACATCCACCCCACATTGGAATTCAGGCGCCTGGTGTCCTAAAAGGGGATGGGGGGCAGCGACAATGGATAGGGGAGGTGACGCCCGTGCGCCCTTAATAGATGGTGGCATGAACAGCAATATAAACCTTATAATGAATAACTCCTCACCACTCTATAAAATATTTCCTTTAGTTATACTGTAGAGTCAAAACTTCCTATCTGCTTGTTCCAGATGAATAACTAAAAATACTACAGAATTGGATCAACATGGAAGTCAGGCAACTAGCATTTCAGAAGTCAGCAAAGACAGGTAGCTAGATTCAGGTACGGCGGCGCATCTTTCCGGCGGCGTAGCGTATTGTATTTACGCTACACCGCCGTAAGTCAGAGAGGCAAGTGCTTTATTCACAAAGCACTTGCCTCCTAAGTTACGGCGACGTAGCGTAAATGGGGCCGGCGTAAGCGCGCCTAATTCAAATGAGGATGAGGGGGGCGTGTTTTATGTAAATGGGTGGTGACCCGACGTGATTGACGTTTTTTACGCATGCGCCGTCCGTGTACATATCCCAGTGTGCATTGCTCCAAAGTACGCCGCAAGGACGTATTGGTTTCGACGTGGACGTAAATTACGTCCAGCCCCATTTTTGGACTACTTACGCAAACAATGTAACATTTTCAAATTTCGACGCAGGAACGACGGCCATACCTAACATTGACTAGGCCAGCTATTTGTTCGACTAACTTTACGCCGGAAAAAGCCATACGTAAATGACGTACGTAAAAAAAATGCGCTGGGCGCACGTACGTTTCAGAATCAGCGTATCTAGTCATTTGCATATTCTACGCCGAACTCAACGGAAGCGCCACCTAGCGGCCAGCGTAAATATTGCACCCTAAGATACAACGGCGTAGGAGACTTTCCAGAATACGCTTAAATTAACGACGGCGCAGATTCAGAGTTACGACGGCGTATCTACTGATACGCCGGCGTAACTCTCTCTGAATCTGGCTAAGGCTCCTTACAGTAATACTATGGGTTTAGTTTTTTTTAAATAACAAATATATCATTCTTGGCTCCACTGTGCAGTTTGTTTTTGCACAGAGTGGCCCCGATCCTCCTCTTCTGGGGTCCCACGGCGGCCCTCGCGGCTCCTCCCTGCATTAGATAACCCCCTTTGGGAAGCTCAATCCCCAGAGGGTTTCCTTGCGGGCGCGCTCCCGTGTCATACACTTGCCGTACATAGCCGCCGATTGTATGACTCGGCCCCGCCCCCAGCGAAAGCTTCATTGGATTTGATGGACAGCCGCGGGAGCCAATGGCTGCACTGCTATCAATCTATCCAATGAAGAGCCGAGAAGGCGCGGGATCACGCCCACGGAAATAAAATGGGGGCTGGGGGGCCGGTCACTGCAAGGTGTTTTTTTCACCTTAATGCATAGGATGAAAAAACGCGAGGGTTTACAATCCCTTTAAGGTTTTTCTTTGATAAGTAAAGCTCAGTCCTGAGGAAAGGGTTAAGCTTGCCCAGTGTGATGAGTAGAGATGAAGTGGTTAAATGTTTCCAGGAAGGAGGAAGGATGATGATGGCTCTGTGTGGTTTCCAGTCATCTGATCTGTCTTGGTGTGACTGTCCAGTGTGCAGTGCGACGTTTACCTGGCCTACAAAACGACTGAAAACACAGAATATTTCCAATGCAATGATGGAGTTTTTATATCTATGATTATTACTTATGTAAGTGTATGCCTCCAGAAGTGTCCCCCCCCTTTGTGACCAGGCCATATTTTACTTCAGCCCCGGAAGAATTTACTCCCTTTCTGACCAGAGCACTTTTTGCGATCTGCGTCGCTTTAACTGACAATTGCGCAGTCGTGCGACGTTGCACTCAAACAAAATAGATGCCCTTTTTTCCCCACAAATAGATCTTTATTTTGGAGGTATTTGATCATCTCTGCGGTTTTTAATTTTTGAGCTATAAACAAAAAAATAGGAACAATTTTGTAAAAAATTGGAGCGTCCGCGTCAGTCAGGATCCGCTTTCCGAACGGAAGAAACCCTATTTTTCTTCCGTTCGGCGGAACGGACCAGATGCAGACGAACAGACGGTCCGTCTGCATCCGGTCCCCCATAGGGGACAGCGGAGCAGAGACAGGGCGGTCCCTGCACTGTGTGCGGGGACCGCCCTATCCGCCGACAGCTCAGCGGGGATCCCCGCTGAGCTTTGGCGGACACACGGAGCGGACCCAGAAACGGTCGGCTCCGTGTGAAAAAGCCCTTAGTAATTACCACAGCCCTTTCATCTGAGGGAAATCCTGAAAACATGACATGTTGAAAGTTGAGAAACACTGCCCTGGACAACCCTGTGTATGGGGCGAGTGTCCTGCAGCCTCATAGGACAGTCAAATAAGAATGAAAACTCCTCCTACGAATCTTTAACCAGACACTGATAGAAGTCACAAGACTGCTATATACTGCTGATGAGAAAAGGTATTTAGCAGTTTATATTTACTAAAACTAATCGCATTTCTGTGTACTGTGGGAGACCAGATATAGTGAATGCAGAGTCCTGGGTTTAGCTAACCTTTTATAAGAGAAATATGGAGGCTGGCTATCCAAATCTGCTTCTAAAAAAAAAAAAAGAGGAATTATGACTCAGCTGTGAATTCCGTATCTTGACGTGAAGACAGTACAGGACACAGGCAGAGAAATGACAGACCCTGGCTTATAGGCTGGTGATTGGACACAATGTACAGGCAAATCACAATTCCTCTTATTATTTCCATACAGTACAGGACACGGGCTGAGTATTCATAGAACCCGGGATGTCCCTAAGCTATCAGAGAGAAGGGTGGGCAACCTCTAGGCACACAGAACTGTCTACAGGCCCAGCAACAACTAAGGACACACAGGCCCAGATTCTCATATAATTATGTTGCTCCTGGGCAGCGTAACATATGTGATTTACGTTACACCGCCGCAGGTTTACAGCGTTAGTGCCTGATTCTCAGAACACTTACCTGTAAACTTGCGGCAGTGTATCGTAAAAGCGCTTGGCGCAAGTCCGCCCAATTCAAATGGGGCGGGCACCATTTAAATTAGGCGCGTTCCCGCGCCGAGCGTACTGCGCATGCTCCGTCGGGTAAATTACCCGATGTGCATTGCGCTAAATGACGTCGCACCGATGTCATTTGCTTAGACGTTAACGTAAATGGTGTCCAGCGCCATTCACGGACATCTTACGCAAACGACGTAGATTTTTTAAATTTTGACGCGGGAACGACGGCCATACTTAACATTGGCTGCGCCTCCATAGACCCAGGGGCAACTTTACGCGTCGCAAAGGCTACGGAAACGACGTAAATTCTCTGCGTCGAGCGCGCGTACGTTCGGGAATCTTCGTAATTTGCTAATTTACATAAGCGACGGGGAAAACTACGTCGGCGATACCTAGGGGCGGGAAAAAAAATTGCATTTAAGATCTGACAGCGTAAGAGCCTTACGCCTGTCAGATCTAATGGGTATCTATGCGTAACTGATTCTAAGAATCAGTCGCATAGATACCCGAGGCCAGATTAGGACTTACGACGGCGCAAATGGTGTTGCGCCGTCGTAACGCCTTTGAGAATCTGGCCCATTGAGTGCCACTCCTAGAACCTTGTGCCCAACAACTGCATCCACAGAAGGCGGGACATCCTGAAAATCCCAAATATTGTGTCAGTATTAAAACACTAAAACGGAGAGGAAATCTCCCAAAGTTCGGATGACACATACAATATTTTCTAACTTTGGAGGGATTTCCTTTCACTTCCTGTTTTGGCTATGAGACAGGAAGTGAAGGGAAATCTCCTCAATAGGACACAGATGGCAAAAAAAAAAAAAAAACTGTCAGGGATTATACCCTCCCTTATGCCTGGTACACACAATGAGATTATTGAATGAATGATCGTCTGTTTTTTTTCTCATATTGAGTTTTCTAAAGTTACGAAAATTCTCTTACAACAGAATACCATTTCTAAAGTGATGTAATGTGTTTTGAACGTCAACTGTATTGATTAAACAAAAATAACACGATCTGGTATTATCGTGTTTTCCCGAAAATAAGACCTAGCGCTGTTTTCCAGGAGGGCTGCAATATAAGCCCTACCCCGAAAATAAGCCCTAGTTTAAATTGTTTGTAACATCCTATAATCCACTCTATTATAGTATTATATAATGTACAATGTGTGTGTTTCTGGAATATAATTGCAGGGAAGAGAGCCCCGGCGGGTCACAGAAGCGCAGAATGCCGCTATAACGAAGGTAATTGGCACAATAACAGAAACACACACATTGTACATTACATACTACTGTAATAGAGTGGATTATAGAATTTTACAAGCACACTGGGGATTCCTGTCAGGCATGGAGAGAGAGGAGGAGAGAAGACAGCACATTATATGGCAAGACCTACCCCGAAAATAAGCCCTACTGTGTCTCTTGTTGCCAAAATTAATATAAGACCCGGGCTTATTTCCAGGGAAACGCGGTATACGAGAAAAATATTTGTGCTTGTTCCATCAGATGAACTATCATGATCGCCTCTCGAAAGCTCTGTACAAACGATCAGATTATCATACGATCGATTCAAAATCAATGTGCAACAAATAAAAAAAATAAAAAATGTCACTGCAGGAGATGCATTGGGGTGCCTTTCTGAATAAATGGCACTGCATCGCACAAGTCAACGTTGCCACAAAAAACATTTGGGGTTATTTACGAAAGGCAAATCCACTTTGCACTACAAGTGCAAACCACAAGTGCAAAGTGCACTTGAAATCGCACTAAAAGTGCACTTGGAAGTGCAGTCGCTGTAAATCTCAGAGGAAGATCTGCTGATTTTAATATCCAATCATGTGCCAGCTAAAATGCAGTTTTTTTTTATTTCCTTTGCATGTCCCCCTCAGATCTACAGCGACTGCACTTCCAAGTGCACTTTGCACTTGTAGTGAGGAAGTAGGTTAAATGATGATTGCTGTTGGAAGACTGACATCTAGTGGCAGAAAATCATTACTGTGGGATAGTCCTGGATTTATACAAAATATTGCAGCAAAAGCTGCTTTTTATACTTTAATGTAGGGCTGTGCAAATTAACTTTTAATTAATCGATTAATCTTTAATCTTTTTGATCGATTACAATTATTTTAATTGGTACTCACCTCTCCGCCGGCTTCTGGGCCTTCAGGGAGTTCCGTCGGAGATACGGCGACGTCGCGGACACCGACGGGGCTTGTTGTGTCCATCTGAAGGGCTCCTTTGCTGTGCCTTCATATCTGCATGCCGACGGGACTTTACTATCAGCCACACGCAAGGGCTGTTATACTTCCCTCTATCACTTCCCTCTATCAACCTGGGATTCTACAGCCATCCACTGGGAGTTGTGATAGTTCCCTTCACGGGACATCTACATGCCGACGGACTGATGTTAACCTCTCCTCATCTGGATTCAGCAGTGGTATCGTTGTACACATTTTTATACCAGTATCATACTTAGCTACATGTTTTTATGACTGCTTTTAGTACCGTTTGGTATTACTCGCACCATTTTTACAGTTTATGTAGCTACATCGATTTTTATCTCCAGTGCAATATTTATTTGGACTATAAAAGTTTTAATGCTATTCCCATCGAGCGCTGCCTTTGTGTGCTTTTTGTATCCTGCTATCCATTTTTCCAGTGGTTGGTAGCTGCACTGGGGATCAGCCTGCAAGGAGATCAGCTTAAAGTAGTTGGATCTGTATGTGCGTTATAATTCATCGAAATTAGTCGATTAAAAAAAACAAAAACGATTAATCGAACAGAAATTTTTTGATCAGTAACAGCCCTACTTTAATGGGCTATTTTTTTTTTGAATGGAGTTCTGCTTTAAGAGTCTTTGAGGGAACACCAGAGACCAAATCAGGAAATATAATGAGAAGGAAAGAAAACAATTCATTTATTCCATAAGGAGTGTAATGGGAGCGCACAACTTGTAAACATGGGGAGAACAGTCCTGACCCTGCAGTTACAACCAGAGGTGACCAGATAATATGGCCTCTTTATTATGACTTTGATAAATAAGGCCAAACATGTCCTTGTGTGATGGGAACACGGGAACCAGAAACAAGCTGCAAGGTTGTCAGGAATGCAGCTCAAAGTTTGGCCTTGAAATTGTATGCTTACCCCCGAAGGAGCCGCTGGTGATGAAGGGTCCTCTGTTCTGCCACGACTCTTGAAGCCGACACATGTTGTTATTAAGGATGAGCTCCGGCGTGTTCGCAAACCCCATGTGCAGAGCCCGCCAAGAAGTCGACGCTGCGTTAATCACAGTCAGTGAGACATTGTCCCGATGCGTGGCTGCAGAGATCGGGAAATGTCTCACTGCCTGCAATTAGCGCAGCGCAGTGCCAACTTCCTGGCAGGCTCTGCACGTGGGGTTTGCGAACACGCCGGAGCTCCTCCTTAGATGGAAGGCTGCTCACACCTGTCTAACCTAACCGACTGCCGCCCACCGTGTAGTAAAATGACGGCGGTAGAGTGGCACTCTCGTTCTGGGACCACGTCATATGACAGCACCCCAGAACCGCAGTTTTTGCGCAACTGCAGCTCAGCGATCACAGCCACGCCATTTTCCTAGGACACAGCGTGCCCCCGATCTCGGTAGAGAGCCGATGGTGCGCCCTTTAGTGATGTGATCAGCTGTGTCCAATCACATGTAAACAAGGAAGAGCCGTTTATCAGCTCTCCTCGGCTCACACTGATAAGCCTGGTACACACGATCGGATTTCCATCGGACAAAGCGTAGGAATTTTGTGCGAAGGGCGTTGGCTGCGATCTTGTATTGCATACAAAACGGCAAAGAATTGTCATCCAACAAACACAAAACTACGTGGTTTTTCATCTCTTTAGCGTCGCCCATTGGGCAACTTCTGCTAATTTTATGTTATAATTAGCATTGCTTCTGAGCATGCGTGTTTGTACTTTTTTTCCGATTGAACTTCTGTACACACGAGTGGATACTCCGAAATCACACATTTGTTGTCAGAAAATTTTAAAGCATGCTATCCAACTGTCTGATGGAGCGTACAAACTGTCGAATTTTCCAACAACATACTGTCATCACACAATTCGTGTCGGAAAATCCGATTGTGTTTATGAGGCTAAAGACACACACTGTGTGATGAGGAGAGCCAATCAGCGACATCTCCTCGCAGGGGAGAACTGTACAGGCAGCGGCGTCGGGAGGGGGCCGCTAGCCGTGGCTGAACCCTTGAATGTGACCCCTGTAAAGCCCAGAGTCTCACGGTGGCAGGACTGCATTATTAGAGCCGAGCGCCAGGATCGATCTGATCCCGAGCGCCACCAAATGTAGCCGAGTCCCATAGCAGGTCCCGCCTTCTTGAGCCTGTGCAACGCTTATGATGGACGTCTCACTGGTCCAATGCTGCGACCGCTTGACGTGTGACGTCCATCATAGGCGCTGGACAGGCTCCAGAAGGCGGGAATTACAATACAGCTGCCGCGCCGGTGCCACATCCCTGCACGGCGCTCGGGAGGGCCGCGGGTGGCTCTCCTCTCCTCAAGGCTCCTCAGCTCTCCTCCCCTCCCGCCAGGCTTCTCGGTTCTCTGAAGGAATGACTGCCTGCTGCTGTGACACCGCTGAGCCGAGGTAGGTCAGAACCGCCAGACAGTGTAATAATGTGTCTGTAAATGTCGGTGTATGTCAGGTAGGTCAGTGCATGTCAGGTAGGTCAGTGTATGTAGGTAACTACTGTCAGTGCATGTAGGTCACGTGCTAGCCAAAAAAAAAAGCCTGCGTCGCATACAAACTGGTGTGGATCACAGCCAGCTGCACCCGGCTACACAACAATGGAGTCTGGCTTCACAATTCCAATAATAAGATCATTTGATATTTCTATATTTTATCTTTTACAGCTACAATCATTAGCTTCCCCTAAACTGGTCTGAGTACTTCTGCCTGCAGCACTGCACACCACTTTGGGGAAGTCAACTACTGCTTTTATAGTTTTCTATAAGCCCTGCGCAAAGGTCAGCACTAAATACATGAGAATATTGTTGTGTCGGTAGGATGGGCAACAGATGAAATAATGAGAGCAGCCCATGTGGCTTTTACAATGGTAGCCCAATCTTAAAGTATATTTTAAGCCATATTTTTTCCCCCTAATCTATGTCTCATTAGGGAGATTTCCCTTAAAGCGGTTGTATACCCGCATTTTTTTATTTTTTTTACACCTGTAAGGCAAAAGCCATAACGAGCTAGTATGCACCGAAAGGCAACCGCTTTTTTTTTTTTTTTTTTTAGGGATCGGGAGGTCCCCAGGAGCCCATAGACCCACAGGGCCAGATGGCTACCCCCCCTTTTTTTTAAAGAACCAATTTTTCTTGTTTAGGGGTCCGAGGCCCCCAGGTGGCAACCCCCCTTTTGTTTATTTTTTTTAGGGGTCCGGAGATCCCCAGGTGACAACCCCCCCTTTTTTTTCTTAGAAAAAAAAAAAAAATCATATATATATATATATATATATATATATATATATATATATATATATATAAAAAATTTATTATTGGGATGGCGACCCCCCTTTTTTTATATATATATATTTATTATTATTGGGATGGCGACCCCCCCTTTTTTTTATATATATATATATATATATATATATATATATATATATATATATATATATATATATATATATATATATATATATATATATATATATATATATATATATTTTTATTAAAGGGCTCAGAGGTCCCCAGGGCCCCATGTGTCAAACCCCCTTTTTTTTATAAAGGTTTATTTTTGGTTTATATATATATATTTTTTTTTTATTAAAGGGCCCAGGATGGCAACCCCCCCCCACTTTTTTTTTTATAAATGTTTATTTTATATGTTTTTTTTATTAAAGGGCCCAGAGGTCCCGTAAAAAAAAAAAAAATCTATATATTTTGTATTTCTTTTTATTAAAGGGCCCAGAGATCCCCAGGGCCCTGGATGGCTACCCCTATAATATATATATATATATATATATATATATATATATATATATATATATATATAATTTTCTTTATTTCTTCTTTTTTTGTAAAGGCCCCCCCCTTCTCAATTCGCAGCAGCCCCCCCCCCCGCGTCTCAATTTCAGACGGCAGCACCCCCCCCCGTGCTTCTCTGCTCCAGGGGGCCAATGCCTGAAGCTGTGTAAGGGGCCCCATAATTCTTGATGGCAGCCCTGCTTGTATATGTATGCATGTGGGAAATAATAAAATTCATAATTAGCGCATATGGTCATCCCTCTGCCAATGCTGCCATCTAGTGGACGCTTGAGAATTGGCAGTGCACATTGCTAACATTTTGCTTAGTAACAAGCTTTAGGGCAGGGGACAGTGGTGTATTCTTAAAAAAAAAAAAAAAAAAAAAAAAAAAAAAACCACACACTTAACACATGGGGCAGAAAGTTACCCAAAAAATAAAATGGGAACAATGGAAGACCCTTACATGGAGAAATCAAAGGCCATTTTTTTCCAACATTCATGATAAAATAGAAAGTGAACTAGAATACAGTAAAATGTTGGATTGCGAGCATAATTAGTTCCAGAAACATGCTTGTAATCCAAAGCACTTGTATATCAAAGCATTTTTTTTACAGGGTATAAGAGAAGAGAGGCGCCTCTAAGTGTAGCAATAAGTTGCTAAATGTTGTACCTTCATTAAGAGCCAGTTCACACAGGGGCGACTTGGGATCCGAATTCAAGTCGCCCGACATGAGAAAATCAATGTAAGTGAATGAGAGCCGTCTTAATGTACACTACTGAAGTCGCTCAGACTTCAGAAAAGGTTCCTGTACTACTTCAATCCGACTTCTAGGAAACTTGTACCCATTGATTTCAATGGAAGTATCCTCCAAAGTTGCATCACTGTCTTAACTGAAACAACTTTACAGAAAGAGAAAATAGTTTTCTCAGGCAACCCCCCCCCCCCCCCCCCACAGAGCTGATTATTATTTGAGGTTGGATTCACACTTGTGCGGTGGGAATCTGGAGGAGGAACTCCACGCCAAATTTTAAATAAAAAAACGGCATGGGTTCCCCCTCCAAGAGCATACCAGGCTCTTAGTTCTGGTATGGATTTTAAGGGGAAACCCCTATGCTGAAAAAACAGCGTGGGGGTTCCCCCAAAATCCAGACCCTTATCCGAGCATGTAGCCCAGCCAGTAAAGAAAGGGGGTGGGGACGAGCGAGCGCCCTACCAGGCCACATGCCCTCAACATGGGGTGTAGGTGCTTAGGGGGGCGCCCTGTAGCCCCCTCCACCCCAAAGCACCTATACACACACACACACACACACACACACACACACACACACACACACACACACACAGTAAAACCTTGGTTTGAGAGCGTTTGCAAGACAAGCAAAATGTTTTAATACATTTTGCTTGATATACAAGCAATGTCTTGATATAAGAGTAGCATCATGTCACAACTAAGTATAAAAAAAACAGAAAGAGGAGCCTCCAAGTGTAACAATATGGTTACATTTAATGAAGGTACAACATTTAGCAATTTATTGCTACACTTAGGCCCCGTACTCACGACCAAACATGTCTGCTGAAACTGGTCCGCAGACCAGTTTCAGCAGACATGTTTGGCCGTGTGTAGGCCCGAGCGGACCATTTTCGGGCGGATCGGTCAGGTTTCCAGCGGACAACTGTTTCCTGGACTTGCTTTAAAACAGTCCGCTGGAAACCTGTCCGCCCGGACATGTACGGTCGTCTGTACATGTCCTGCCGCCAGCCATCCCTCGCATGCGTCGAATGACTTCGACGCATGCGTGGAAGCATTTTAAAGGCGGGCCGCCCACATCGCCGTGTCATTGTCGCTGCGACACCGCGGACACGCCCCGCGTATTGTTTACACGCGGACCTCTGTTCGATGGTGTGTATAGCCATCGAACAGAAGTCCCCGGGCAGACATGTCCGATGGAAACGGTCTGCAGACCGTTTTCATCGGACATGTCCTGCCGTGAGTACAAGGCCTTAGAGGTGCCTCTCTTCTCTTTTATACCCTGTAAAAAAATGCTTTGATATACAAGTGCTTTGGATTACAAGCAGGTTTCTGGAACGAAATTATATATATATATATATATATATATATATATATATATATATATATATATATATATATATATATATATATATATATATATATATATATATATATATATGAAAAAAAAAAAACGGACAGGACCAATCAATGCCTGAGATTCACTTTATTCCTAAAATTTCCAACACGGAGACAGACTCGGGACAAGTGAAATAATCCCCTATCCAGACTCTTGTTCTTTTTAAGGTTACACAATGATAGCTGGTTTCTGAGGGAGGAGAAGGAAAGACTGAATACACAAATACACAAAGACAGTACAAATAGCTGTATGTGACAAGCACACAGATAACACAGCAAACACACTTGGAATGGGCGGAAGTCACAGTTCCCTGGTGCAAAGTCTACATGATAAGAACTCTTGATATGCAATGGAATGAAGATGATGTTACTTGAACAGACATCCATCATTAATCTCAGAGGTCATAGTGTGGTTTTGTACAACACAACAACAGATACACGTTTTAGTCCATCAGACAAGAACCAGTAGTGAACAGCAACTCCAGCAGACCTCCCGTGTACCTGCTTAGCTGTCCCAGAATTCTGCGCTGGCGACATGGGTCATTGAGAAATGACTCAATGTAAGGTTGAGGGACGTTCCTCATGGTGGAGATTGTCCTCAAAACCCCACACCTCTATTATTGCCACCTGAAAGGTTTCGGAGCACAGAGGCTGGTTGTTGAAGGTGTTGCAGTGGCTGGTTCTTCCATAATTCAGATCAGAGTCCAAATATAAAGCTTGTCCATCTCCGCCACCTAGTGGAAGGAAAGATTAAGGCAGGACCCATCAGTTGATAAGACCAGAACAGGTAGCAATGCAGCAGATCTAAAGGATTCATCGGACATTCATCTTTAATCAGTAAATTAAACAATTTTCAAAAATAAATAAATGCACATATTAATGACCTTCTGAAAAAGCTAGTTATCTGGGAAATATATCCTGGGGATCACAGGAATGTTCAAAGTTCTGTACTCCTGTTACCTGTGGGCCAAGGTCCGCTGTCAGCCGACGTTAGGGGGTGCAACGGATCAAAAAAAAAAAAAAAAAAAAAAAAAAAAAAAACCACACACCTCACGGTTCGATTCATTCCTCGGATCAGAGCCATGGATCGGATAATTTTTTGGATCACTACCATATATAGCCCCCACTGTAATGTCCACAGACATCTCCCCCCTCACTGCAATGTACACATCTCCCCCCCCCCCCACTGCAATGTCCACATCTTCCTCCCTCCCACTGCAATGTCCACATCCCCCTCCCTCCCACTGCAATGTCCACATCCCCCTCCCTCCCACTGCAATGTCCACATCCCCCTCCCTCCCACTGCAATGTCCACATCCCCCTCCCCCACTGCAATGTCCACACCCCCCTCCCCCACTGCAATGTCCACACCCCCCTCCCCCCACTGCAATGTCCACACCCCCCTCCCCCCACTGCAATGTCCACATCTCCCTCCCTCCCACTGCAATGTCCACATCCCCCTCCCTCCCACTGCAATGTCCACACCCCCCTCCCCCCACTGCAATGTCCACACCCCCCTCCCCCCACTGCAATGTCCACATCCCCCTCCCCCCACTGCAATGTCCACATCCCCCTCCCCCACTGCAATGTCCACACCCCCCTCTGCAATGTCCACACCCCCCTCCCCCCACTGCAATGTCCACACCCCCCTCCCCCCACTGCAATGTCCACATCTCCCTCCCTCCCACTGCAATGTCCACATCCCCCTCCCTCCCACTGCAATGTCCACATCCCCCTCCCTCCCACTGCAATGTCCACACCCCCCTCCCCCCACTGCAATGTCCACATCCCCCCCCCCCCCCACTGCAATGTCCACATCCCCCTCCCCCCACTGCAATGTCCACCCCCCCCCCCCCCCACTGCAATGTCCACACCCCCCTCCCCCCACTGCAATGTCCACACCCCCCTCCCCCCCACTGCAATGTCCACATCCCCCTCCCCCCCACTGCAATGTCCACATCCCCCTCCCCACACTGCAATGTCCACATCCCCCTCCCCCCACTGCAATGTCCACATCCCCCTCCCCCCACTGCAATGTCCACATCCCCCTCCCCCACTGCAATGTCCACATCTCAGTCAGCGCCGCTCTGGGAAGCTGACCTAGGCCGCCGCCGGGTATACCAAGATGGCCGCCGCTCCGGCGCTAGGCCGAAGCAGCGGCCTTTCCTTTGGGCAGTGTGCCGATCCACGGACGTTGACCCTTTCGGATCACAGATCAATGACGATCCGTTGCACCCCTAGCCAACATCAATGAACTGCTCCAGGCTCTGCAAGGCTTGTTCAGCCACTCAGAGCCACTGAGGGCCTTAGCCACCCGCTCCCGCCCCTTCCACATCTCTGCACTCCAATAAGCACTGGAGGGGCTGAGCAAAGAGCCGGCGACTGACAGCCATAGACTGAAGACTGAGAACCAAGTGATCAGCAGTCTTTGATCACTCAGTTCTTGGTCAGAGGCGGCGGGGGGCAGATGAAGCATTGGACCAATGCTGTATCCACCCCAGGTGAATAGGTTTGTCATTTTCAATTCCCATACTTCTGTTTTAAAGCAACTCTGTTACTAAAATAAATATTGAAAATAAAAGTCAACGAAATTACCAACAATTTTAGTTGACTAAAAGTAAAATTGACTCTCAAAAGACCAACTAAAAACTAAATTGAAATTTGACGTAAAAAATGAACACTGGTTACATATCACAACAGCTAAATCTGTGTCTGTAGCGCATGTTCAAACCTCAATACCACAAATTAGTGATGCGCCAAAATGAAACCGCCGATGCTGAAACTGAAAACAGAAGTTTGTGGATGCACTTGTCTGAAAACAGAAACGGGCAGTTTAAAAAAAAAAAAATATTTAACCACTTCCATACCGGGCCTATTCTGGCACTCCTCTCCCAATGTAAAAACCTTTTTTTTTGCTAGAAAATTCCTCAGAACCCTCAAACATTATATGTTTTTTTTTAGCAGACACCCTATGGAATAAAATGGCAGTCATTGCAACTTTTTCTCTTGCACAGTATTTACGCAACAATTTTCCAAACATTTAAAAAAACAAAAACAAAAACCACAGTAAAGTTAGGCCAATTTTTTTGTATAGACTAAAGGAGCACGTTACGCCAAGTAAATAGACACCCAACATGTCACGCTTTAAAATTGCGCACACTCATGGAATGGCGCCAAACTTCAGTACTTAAAAAATCTCCATAGGCGACGCTTTAATTTTTCTTACAGGTTACCAGTTTAGAGTTAGGAGGAGGCCTAGTGTTAGAATTGTTGCTTGCGTTCTAATGCACGCAGCGATACCTTACATGTGTGGTTTGAACAGCGTTTACATATATGGGCAGGACTTGCGTGTGTGTTCGCTTCTGAGCGTGAGCTACCAGGGACAGGGGAGTTTTAAAAAAATAAAATAAAAAAGGTTACATTAATTTTTTTGATCACTTTTATTCCTATTACAAGGCATGTAAACCTCCCTTGTAATAGGAATGGTTTGTGACAGGTCCTCTTTATAGAGAGATGTGGGGTCTTATAAAGGCTGGAAAGCGCGAGATCGAAAATATAAATAAATTCACCAATCTTATGCTTACCGGCCGCGATCATGGCTTTGTTTACAACCGCGGTCCGGACATGACGAACGTCACACCAGGGCCTCAGACGGTCCTAGAGATGGCACGGGATTCTTTCTCCGCATCCCTGATGGCATGGGAGAGCCCGGAGAAGCACCGGATGGCGTCACCTGTAAGAACAATCAAGCTAAGCAGTGAAACTGCTGCTATGATGGTTCTTGCGGTTCACAGAATCGCTGGGGCATGACCGAAAAAAGTCAGTCGATCAGCGCTCTCAGCCATTGGCTGAGAGCGCTTACCGGAGTGATCTGGCAGCGGAGCCGCTCCTCTGTCAGAACATAAAACACAGCATGGGAGATTGTTATACTAACATCGGATAGTTAGTGCAGAGGTTCCGATCGGAGTTTTTTTCCCCACACTTTTCTTGGCAGATATCTCTTCATCTACATCTGTAAATGTGAATGGAAGAATCGTAGCTTCTTTTTTTTCCCCCCATGCAGCCCACAGGCTGCATGTAAAAAAAAAAAAAAAAAAAAAAAAAAAAAAAAAACACACACACACACACACACACACACACATTACAATATATGCCCAACAAGCAACATACTTGTATGTCGCTGGACTTTGAGTGGTTATACCAGGATGATGCCTGCAGGTTTAGGCATCCTCTTGGTATTGCTTTTTTCAGCCAGCAGTTGGCTCTCATATAAAAGCAATCCTACCCGTGTTTCCCTGAAAATAAGTCCGGGTCTTATATTAATTATGCCAACAAAAGACACAGTAGGGCTTATTTTCGGGGTAGGTCTTACCATGTAATATGGTGTCTTTTCTCTCCCCCTCTCCCTCCCTGCCTGTCAGGAATCCCCAGTGAGAACCAAGTTAAAATGCTTGTAAAATCCTACAATCCACTCTATTACAGTAGTATATAATGTACAATGTGTGTGTGTTCCTGTAATATAATTGTGCCAAATACCTTTGTTATAGCGCCATTCTGTGCTTCTGTGACCCGCCGGAGCTCTCTTCCCCATAATTATATTACAGAAACACACACATTGTACATTATATACTACTGTAATAGAGTGGATTATACAAGCATTTTTAACTAGGGCTTATTTTTGGGGTATGTCTTATATTGCAGCCCTCCTGGAAAATAACGCTAGGTCTTATTTTTAGGGTAGGTCTTATTTTTGGGGAAACAGGGTAGCAGCCAATTAGCCACTAGACTGCTTTTACAACCAGTGGGAGGGGATGCCGCGCCCCCCCCCCCCCCCCCCGAGAATGCAGCTGGCGGTTCTGCCATCTGGCCATAGAGCCGACTGGAGCGGTTCCAATCATCTTTATGGCCTAAGAAACCAGAACAAAAATGTCATCACTTCGGTTTCGCTGGATATAACCAGTGCTATTTTTAAATTGGGAAATCATCTTTCACACCGATCTTAGTGTGGTCAGATTCTTTAAGTGGAGGAGGAGAGCTCTAGAGTCTAATAGACCCCAACATTTGAATGAATAAAAAAAAATAAAAAAAATAAACCACACACACACGTCCCCCTGCAAAGGCGAACGCAAGCCTCGGTCTCTTGTCATATGTAAACAGCGATTGCACCATGCATGTGAGGTATCACTGCGAACGTCAGATCGTGGGCAATAATTCTAGCACTAGACCACCTCTGTAAATCTAAATCTACGCTTTTTGGGATTTATTTTTTCACACCAAAGACATGTAGCTGAATACATTTTGGCCTAAATGTATGACAAAACAAGCTTATTGGATTTTAGAACAAAAAGTACGGTAGTTCTTCAAAATTTGGGGTTATATTGCAAAAACTAAAAATCCCAGTGGTGATCAAACCACAAAAAAAAAGTGCCAAATTGCAAACAAATGCTCTGGTCAGGCAGGGGGTATAACCTTTCCAGAGGTCAAGGGGTTAAACATTTAGAGCAATAATAAAAACAGGCCAGTATTACACTTTGTGCACCAACTACTCACCTATGATAATGCATTCTGTGCTCCCAGCCATGAACATGGAGGCTGTTTTGGACGGAAGGTTGAAGTGGCGAGTGGCCAGGAATGGAGACAGGCGATCAGAAGGGTCCGTGCCATCCGCAGTGTCTTGGGAAGAGTTTGATTCTTGGTCAGCTGCTGCTGCTGCACTTACTCTGCCGAGCTCGGGGTGTTTTATGATCACCCACTCGTAGCGTTCCACCTCTGGTTGAAGCTAAACAAACAGATTCAATTAAGACACTGAAAGAAATATGCCAGTTATGCTTTCCATGTACACAATGTTCACACCTGAGAAGTCTGAACATGCAGGTTAAATGCAAATGAGGTTTTCTTATTTTAGTCTTTGCTTCCACCCATTTAATCTCCAATTTCAAGAGCGTCCTTTTCTTACCTATGCATGTGAATATGTTTAGATTAAAGCGACGTCCAATCTAGAAGTAAAATCTACTTGCAGCCACAACCAAAGACTAACCTAACTAGCCTGTAAAGCTAAACTCGCTATACGTACCTTTTCTGAAGCTGATTCCATCCCACGCTGATCTGCCAAGGTTGGGTTCACATTCTCTATGGAGCCGGTTCACACATGTCCACAGCGGCTCCAGTACAAATTGCACAGGAGTCCTGTGCGTCTTCTGGTCCGTTTCAGGTACGATTTCAGCCCAAAAAAATCAGGCTGAAATCGGACCTGAAACAGTGAATGGAGATGCACCACACTTCTGCGGTGAGCCAGATGTCTGCTCCAGACAGAATCCAGTCTTAACTACTTTCCAACCAGCCGCCGCAGTTCTACGACGGCAGGTCGGCTCCCCTGCGCGAGAGCCCGTAGCTCTACATCGCCTCGCAAAGTGGTCACTAGGGGGGCACATGCGCCCCCCGCTTGTCCCTGGTCCCGACCAGCGTGCCCGGCGGGTACGATCACCACCGGGCACCCGCGATTGCTCATTACAGAGCAAGAACCGGGAGTTGTGTGTGTAAACACACAGCTCCCGCTCCTGTCAGGGGAGAAATGCAATGTATGAACAGCGATCAGTCATTTCCCCTAGCGAGTCCACCCCCCCCCTACAGTTAGAACACACCCAGGGAACATACTTAACCCCTTCCCCGCCCCCTAGTGTTAACCCCTTCCCTGCCAGTGGCATTTTTATAGTAATCAATGCATTTTTATAGCACTGATCGCTATAAAAATGACAATAGTTCCAAAAATGTGTCCGAAGTGTCCGCCATAATGTCGCACGACCGAATAAATAAATAAAATCGCTGATCGCACCAATCAATAAACGCTTATTGCGATTTTTTTTTTACAAAAACATGTAGAAGAATACGTATCAGCCTAAACTGAGGATTTTTTTTTTTTATATATATTTTTGGGGAAAATGTATTCTGGTAAAAAGTAAAAAAAAAAAAATATGATTTTTTTTTCAAAATTGTCGCTCTATTTTTGTTTATAGCGCAAAAACTAAAAACCGCATGAGGTGATCAAATACCACCAAAAGAAAGCTCTATTTGTGAAAAAAAAAAGGCACGCCAATTTTGTTTGGGAGCCACGTCGCGCGACCGCGCAATTGTCAGTTAAAGCGACGCAGTGCCGAATCTCAAAAAGTGCTCTGGTCTTTGACCAGCAATATGGTCCGGGGCTGTGGTTAATCTGAAAAAAAAAAATTATTATAATGTCCTCTAGTAGTTCATAAACCCCATTAGAAGCAGTGTAATTACTGGGTACATAGGTATGGCTTTACTGAATGTATAAAGGACTGTCGAAAGAGCCGCTTACCCGAAAAACAAAACACTCTCCAGTTCCAAAGAAGCTCAGCTTGTTTCCGCTTTTCTTACGTGAATTCCAGTCAGTAGACAGATATGCACCACACACCTAGGAAAACAGAAAAATGGAAATACACTGAAAATCGATCAACATGAATAGGCTTCCCCCCCCCCCCCCCCCCCCCATGGACAGCAACTGCAGGTGTACTATAGATGTCCGCCAGGATGTAGCAGGTAAGCTGTAAACAACCTATGCAGTCAGTCAAGGACTTCCATGTTCTTTTCACTAGTCCTAAAGATATGAGCTGGCCAAATAATAACAGCCACCATCTACTGGGATTACCGTAACTATACAAAGTGCAGCAATGCTTTCTCCAAAAAGGAATTCATTTCATTATTTCTTTGTGATCCAAGGGGCAAAATATGCATTCAGAGCTGATCACACACATCTGGTGCAGCTGTAATAGTAACCACTCAACGTCTAACTACAGCTTGTTGTATTAAATTGTCACTAAACCCACATTATGGGAAAAAAAAGCCACACACACACACATCCACACACACATCAATAGATGCTGCATTACATGCTGTTCATACCAAGCCCTCTTCCACACGAGGCGGACTCCGTCGCTATGGAGTCCGCCAGCTCCCGCCGACTCAGCAGGAGATCTCTCTGCTGATCTGGCGGATGAAAAGTCCCTCTCTGATCACTGAGCGGGGAGGGGCTTGTGCAGCGCCGCTGTCTCTTATGGAGAGATGTGATGAAAATAGACAGCATGTCTGTTTTCATCAGATCTCACCCGATCCGGTATGGACGGATGGGGACGTATCGGCATCCGTCTGATTTTGGTGGATCGGATGGCAGCGGACAGGTCTCCGCTGCCATCCGGCACTTTATAGGACTGCATGTAGCGGCTGTTCAGGTCCGCCGCCAAAACCGACAGGCAGATCTGAATATTCCGATCGTGTGAAAGGGGCTTTCATTTCTAGCGGTCCTTTCACAAGAGCATTCCATTTGTTTCAACAGTTCTTAAAAAAAAAAAAAAAAAAAAAAAACACAGATCAGTTGTTTTACATCTACTATCAATGCAAAACAGGCGTTTACATGCACTCCGTTAGGAAAAAAAAAAAAAAAAAAAGTTGTTGACGGAAGCGGATGTAAATGGATAATCATCCGTCTACATCAGTTTTTCCATGGAGAGGCATTGGTTTTTGTTTTTTAGCCATCAATGTATGGATGAATAATGGACAAATGGAACGCCGTGTGAAAGGAGCCTATGAGATTAGTATTCTGTAGTCTGCAAACCTGGTTGATTCTGCTGTTTTCTATCTCCACCTTCTGTTCATGTCCCCAATTCAGCTAGGGATTTTGCAAGTGTTTGCAGCGCTGCACATGCTCAGTTTTCAGTGAGATTCTACGCCAAGCATTTTTCATCCCCATCACATCTGAGCAGCCCATGTGACTAGAGAGACATGTGGGTGTATACACGGTGGTAAATAAAAACCCACTCACTCCCTCATCCATCCAGGTCCACTAACCAGCTAAAACACAATGGGGCGGGATATTACATGTAGATTGATGAAGGCTTCACCTCCCTATTATTCTAAGACACAGGTTAGAGGGGCGTGACACAGACTGACTGGCAGAAATCCACCCACACCATGTTCTGGACAAAAAAAATAATAAAGATTTGATTTAAAATATACAGCATATTTGTATGACATTTTAAAACCGTTAAAAGTGGTTGTAAACCCCAATTAAAAAAATAAAAATAAAAAAAAGAGATTTTTAATACAGCTTACCTGTAAAATCTTTTTCTTGGAGTACATCACGGGACACAGAGCGGCATTCATTACTATATGGGTTATATGGAGTACCTTCAGGTGTAGACACTGGCAATCTTCAAACAGGAAATGCCCCTCCCTATATAACCCCCTCCCATAGGAGGAGTACCTCAGTTTTGTAGCAAGCAGTATGCCTCCCAAAATGGTCCTCAAAAGAGGGGTGGGAGCTCTGTGTCCCGTGATGTACTCCAAGAAAAAGATTTTACAGGTAAGCTGTATTAAAAATCTCTTTTTCTTTATCGTACATCACGGGACACAGAGCGGCATTCATTACTATATGGGATGTCCCAAAGCAATGCTTACAATGAGGGGAGGGAGAACATCTCCAAGACAAAAGGATTTAATTTAGAGATATACTCAAATCATAATAAATCCAACTTATTTGAGAAAAATAATCTTAAATTTTAAATTTAACTCAAAAAAAGAGGAGCCCCCGGAATCCGAGGGTCTCAAACTGCAGCCTGCAGCACTGCCTGCCCGAAGGCAGTATCAGTATTCCTTCTTACGTCCAACTTGTAGAATTTTGTAAATGTGTGGACAGAAGACCAGGTTGCCGCCTTGCAAACTTGAGCCATAGAGATCTGGTGGTGCGCTGCCCAGGAGGCGCCCATGGCTCTAGTAGAATGAGCCCTTAATGATACTGGAGGAGGCAACCCTTTCAAGCCGTAGGCCTGAGTGATCAATTGCTTAATCCACCTAGAAATGGTGGACTTTGCAGCTGCCTGCCCCTTCTTGGGCCCATCCGGTAGAATAAACAGCACATCTGTTTTCCGGATCTTCTCTGTAGCTTTAAGATAGGCCTTCATGGCCCTGACAATATCCAAGGTATGCAGCAACCCTTCCTTTCTGGAAGTAGGTTTAGGGAAGAAGGATGGTAATACCAAATCCTGGTTCAAATGAAAACTGGATATGACCTTCGGTAGGAAGGAAGGATGAGGGCGGAGAACGACCCTGTCCTTATGAAATATAAGATATGGTTCCTTACAGGATAAGGCTGCCAGTTCCGAAACTCTTCTTGCGGAAACTATGGCAACCAAAAACACCAACTTCCTTGTCAGTAGAACCAAAGGAACTTCAGCCAACGGCTCAAACGGTTGTTTCTGTAAACTCGACAGAACAAGATTTAAATCCCACGGACAAAGCGGGGATTTAACTGGAGGTTTAATACGTAAGACCCCTTGAAGGAAGGTCTTAACCAGCGAGTGGGTGGCCAGTGGCCGCTGAAACCACACTGACAGGGCAGAAATCTGTCCTTTGATTGTGCTTAATGCCAATCCTTTATCCACTCCTAGCTGGAGAAAACTTAAAACTCTATCTATGGTGAACTTGCGAGAAAGCCATAGCTTGGACTCGCACCAGCCTATATAGGCCTTCCAGACCCTGTGATAAATCACCCTAGAGACCGGTTTCCTGGCTCTGATTAGGGTAGAGATTACTTTCTGAGACAGACCTCTACCCCTGAGAATCAAGGATTCAGCTTCCAGGCCGTCAAATTTAGATGCCGTAAGGCAGGGTGGAGGATCGGACCTTGCGATAGCAGGTCTGGCCTTAGAGGCAGAGTCCAAGGGTTTCCCACTACCATCCTTAGGATTAGTGAGTACCAAGCCCTTCTGGGCCATGCTGGAGCTACCAGGATAACTGGTATGTGCTCCACCCGGATCCTGCGCAGCAGGCGGGGTAGTAACTGGAGCGGGGGAAACGCATAAAGAAGCTTGAACTGATGCCAAGGGCAAACCAGAGCATCGGTTCCGCAGGCCATCGGATCCCTTGAGCGGGACATGAACCTGTCTAGCTTCTTGTTGAGTCTCGATGCCATGATATCCACGTCCGGCACTCCCCATCTTTGGCAGAGTGCTTGAAAGACTTGTGGATGCAGAGACCATTCCCCCGGCCATAGAGTCTGGCGGCTTAAGAAGTCCGCCTGAAAGTTGTCCACTCCGGGAATGAATACTGCCGATATGCAGGGCACATGAGCCTCTGCCCATAGGAGAATCAAGCTCACTTCTCTCTGAGCGGCCTGACTCCTGGTCCCCCCTTGGTGATTTATGTATGCCACTGCCGTGGCATTGTCTGATTGAATTCTCACCGGGAGCCCCTGCAATTTCGACGTCCAAGCCCTGAGGGCTAGTCGAACAGCTCTGAGCTCCAAGATGTTGATGGGTAAAAGCTTCTCTGGCTTTGCCCAAATACCTTGGCGAGTGGAACCATCCACAATCGCTCCCCAGCCCGTCAGGCTGGCGTCTGTGGTCACTATCTTCCAAGCCACTGGGCTGAAAGATTTTCCCTTCAGTAGATTCTGAGGGTCTAACCACCAACACAGACTTTGCCGGACTCTTGATGAGAGAGGCAACGGGATATCCAAGGCCTGTGGCCTTCTGCTCCATGCTGACAGGATGGCTGCCTGCAGGATGCGAGTGTGGCTCTGGGCGTATGGCACCGCCTCGAAAGTAGCCACCATCTTGCCTAGTAATCTCATACATAGGCGAATAGTCTGTTCTTTCTTGCTTAGAACCAGTAGGATTAATTCCTTGATGGCTTTGACCTTCCTCAGAGGTAGGAACACCCCTTGTTGTTCCGTGTCTAATCTCATGCCGAGATATTCCAACTGCCTTGTGGGCTGGAATGCTGACTTTTCTCGATTTAGGACCCAGCCGAACCTCTCGAGGTATTGGACCGTGAGGGCCACTGCTCGTTCCAAGCCGGGAGACGAGTGGTCTATGACTAGGAGGTCGTCCAGGTATGCTAGGATCGTGACCCCTTGGATCCTTAGCTTGGCTAGGATTGGAGCTAGAACCTTCGTGAACACCCGGGGGGCCGTAGCCAACCCGAAGGGAAGCGCCACGAATTGGAAATGACGCGAAGCCACCATAAAGCGTAGATATCTTTGATGTGGCTGATAAATTGGAACATGAAGGTAGGCATCCTTTATGTCTATGGACGCCATGAAGTCGTCTTTTTGGAGTGTGGCAGCTGCTGACCGCACGGATTCCATCCGAAATGAGCGGACTTTTAAGTATGCATTTACCATCTTTAGGTCCAAAATTGGCCTGACATCTCCATTGGGCTTTAGGATGATGAATAGGTTGGAGTAGAAACCCAGCCCCTGTTCCAGGACTGGTACCTCTACTATTACCTCCTGGGAAAGTAGATGATCTAGAGCCGACCTTAATGCGGCTCTTTTCTCCAGATCGTTTGGAATCCTCGACTCCTGGAAATGAGGAGGAGGAAACCTTAGGAATTCTAGCTTGTAGCCTGTGGCCACGGAAGACCGTACCCACTCGTCGGGAATGCTGGCTTCCCAAATCTCCGAAAAGAGTCGCAGCCTTCCCCCCACCTTCGTGGGTGGGGGCGCCCCTTCATGAGGTAGACTTGGGGGCTGGTTTTGCTGGCTTGCGAAACCACTGCCTCTTGCCCCTAACAGCCTGTCCTCGTGATCTGCTGTTGAAGCCGAAGTTTGTTCTTGCAGGAGGCCGTCGATACTGCTTGGCATTAGAGGGCCCCTGCCCAGGGGAGGACTGTCGTTTAAACGCAGGTCCCTGAACCCTCTTCTTAGTTGGCAAGAGAGTACTCTTGCCGCTTGAAATGGTCTGAATGTATTTATCTAAGTCCTCTCCGAAGAGCCGTCCTCCATGGAAGGGAAACCCTGCCAGGAGCTTCTTGCATGGGGGCTCAGCCTCCCAGCTTTTTAACCATAAGAGTCTTCTCATATGGATAAGGGATAATGATAAACGTGACGCTTGTTGGATAGAATCCTTGATTGCGTCTACCGTAAAACATATGGCCTTAGGGACATCCGAAAATTCTTCTGCCTGCTCGGCAGGAATAAGTTCAAGCATTTGCTTAAATTGATCCGATAAAGCTTGAGCGACTCCAATCGCAGCCACGGCTGGCTGTACTACTGCCCCTGCAGAAGTGAAGGAGTTCTTAAGTAGGGCTTCCAAGCGTCTATCAACTGGATCTTTGAAAACCTGTACGTTTTCTACAGGACATGTTAACGATTTGTTAACACATGAGATGGCTGCGTCTACTGCAGGAGAAGCCCATCTCTTGGAAAACTTTTCTTCCATAGGATATAAGACAGAAAATTTCTTAGGTGGAAAGAAAACCTTGTCTGGTTTGTTCCACTCTTGGAACAAGACTTCCTCCAATAGAGGATGGATCGGAAACACAGCACTGCTTTGAGGCGCCCTCAGTGAGCCCAAAGCTGAAACCGTCGATACCTGGAGATCTGGTACAGGCAGGTTGAATGCCTTATGGACCAAGTCCGTCAAGCCCTGAATCCACCAGCTCTCCCTCAGGGAGACTGCCCCAGACTCCTCTGTATCCGGATCTTCGATCCCTGAACCTACTTGGTCTCTGTCCAAGAGGTCCAATTCCCCAGAGGAAAGGACCTCCTCTTCCGAGGGTCCGCGCACGGGTGACGGAGATCTATTCCGCTTACTACCCCGCATGGCTGCGGCTATCATTTCTCCCATGCTTCTCCGCATCTCATTTAAAGAGGCGAGTAACACCTCCTCCGTGACCACCTTAGGGTTGGGTTGACTCGCGTCAGCTCTAGCCCCAGACCCCGATGGCCCAAAGGCTTCCTGTGGGGAAAGCAGCGGCATAGCTCTATCCGAGACCTCAGATTCTGCGGGGGAATCCCCACCTTTTGTACCCTCTGATCTTGATGCCATGGTACAATACCGAGGTACACCTGCTACTTATTGGTACCTGGGACTTATAATAGTTAAATGCCCAAACACCTGTTTGGGGAATAAAAAATGTTTCCTCTACCCTAGATGACACTTTTTTTTTTTTTTTTTTTTTTCAAAAAAAAACTTTTTTTTTTTTTTTTTTTTTTTTTTTTTCAATCTAGGCAAGAAAAAACATTCTATCCCCCTGAGTAGTATTGCCAAAGAAAAGACTATGAGATGGAAAAGAAAACCAGCCTATTCCTAGGCTAAACCACAATCTTCTGAAGACTGTAGTATTCTTTCTGGCCACTGTGTGTCCTCAGCGCCCCGTGCTTCACTCCAGTCCTTCCTCCCTTAAGCCAGAGAAATGAATGAGCTGTGGCATCTAAGGAAGGGCCGCCCCTTCCTTTAAACCACTGACCCGCCCTTCCCCCCCAGCTAAAACGGCGCCAAATGCGTCTATAACACGTGCACGCGCACCGCGCGCGCGCCCGCCGACGGGGGGGGGGGGGGTTGGGAGGAAGGGCCTCTCTGTTCCTGCAGCCGCAGGCCTGGAACCCACGAGGAGGTCAGCGTTTTGCCTGCCTTGCAGGCATGAGGGAGAGGACTGGATAGAGCATCGCCTGGAGGCTTGCAGGTAAGCATAGCTCTCTGACACACACATACACTTGTACATAAAAGGCCCCACTCACAGCTTTTCCAACACTACCAGGGAGGTCACTTTTTATGGGGAAATATAACATATAGAGCCATCCTATCTTCATGATATGTGACTGGTTTGCCAGATGCAATGCATAACCTTAGGCATGTCCCCTGTGACCTCCCAGAAAAAACTTGCTAAGAGCCAAGCCCCGCAGGTTTTTCCCCTTACTTACCTGCTCCATGCCGCAGGACTTTGCCAAGCAAGAGGTCCAATCTTCCCCCATCTCCGTGGGGATGTCTAGACCTTCAGGCCCTGGGAACCTTCTTCTTCCATGAAGGATCCACTGTCCTGGGCCCATACAGCACCCTGGCAAACAGAAAACATTAGGCGCCCCAAAGGTTTTCTAAGTTCTGGGCCCAGGGTCCAGCTCTCTTAAAAAGAAAGCATTATGGGCTATACCCCAAGGGTTTGGGGTCCGGTTACTGACCACTTTAGCGCGCAGGCTTTTTTGGACAGAACCGGTAGCTCACCTAATCCCAAGGATGCGGAGGCAAGCTAAACCATGACTAACACCTAAGACACTGGCGTAAAAACTGAGGTACTCCTCCTATGGGAGGGGGTTATATAGGGAGGGGCATTTCCTGTTTGAAGATTGCCAGTGTCTACACCTGAAGGTACTCCATATAACCCATATAGTAATGAATGCCGCTCTGTGTCCCGTGATGTACGATAAAGAAAACCCTGCAAGACAAAGGCATACTAGCTCATTATGATATACTTACCTCGAAGCCCCCTGCAGCAGTCCTCGCCTGCCCCTCCAGCCAGCGACATCTATCCTGGGGGCTTACTTCTGGGTATCGTGGCTCCGGCACTGTGATTTGCCGGAGCCGCAATGATGTCACTTCCATGCATGCGCGCGGGAGCCTCCGGGAACAGCACGCTGACTGAAGCAACGGCACATAGGTGCCATTGCTTAAGTCTGCCCCAGTGCCGATGACATTGGCACATGCAGGGGATATCTCCTAAACCGTGCAGGTTTAGGAGATGTCCTGGGTAGCTACAGGTAAGCCTCATTATAGGCTTACCTGTAGCATAAAGTTGTTGTAAAGTGTTTACAACCACTTTACCAGCTGTTAATTATTTTTACTCTCTATTCCAAAGGCTTTTTTTTTTTTCCTTTGAACATGTGTCCAGTAGCAGAGGACTAGAAGCTCCCCCTGCTTATGTTTTCCTGCAGACAGGCTGGGAAAGAGCTGGGTCAGGTGACAGCTGTATATCCACTAGGGAAAAAAAAAAGAAGTACCAATTTTTTTTTTTTTCTTCCTTAAAATAAAATTACAGCACCATCATACATACACATAAATAAAATGGACTATATAAAATCAGGAAGACATTTTTTCCCCCTGCTGCACCAAATTGGAAAATTCTTTGCTGGGGTTTTTTGTCTTCCTCTGGATCAACTGTGGATGAAGGATTGGTTAAACTAGATGGACATGTATCTTTTTTCAAACTAATAGCTAGGGCGCCTACATTTCCCAGCGTGCATTGCGGCTAAGTACGCCGCACGGGCCTATTGATTTAGACGTGAACGTAAACGACGCAATTCCCAATTAACGGACGACTTACGCAAACAACGTAAAAATTTCGAATTTCGAAGCGGGAACGGCGGCCATACTTTAACATTGGCTACGCCACCTAGGGGGCATCTTTAACTTTAGGCGGCCTCTTACGTAAACGGCGTAAATGTACTGCGGAGGACAGGCGTACGTTCGTGAATCGGCGTATCTACGGATTTGCATATTCTACGCAGACCGCAATGGAAGCGCCACCTAGCGGCCAGCCTCAATATTGCAACCTAAGATAGGACGGCGCAAGCCGTCGTATCTTAGATATGTTTAAGCGTATCTCTGTTTGAGAATACACTTAAACATAAGTCGGCGTAGATTCTGAGTTAGGTCGGCTTATCTACTGATAAGCCGGCCTAACTCTTTCTGAATCTACCTATAACTATGTACAATACTGTGAAGTGAAGCACTGACACCAAAAAAATAAAATGACATGGGTTGCCAATACCAACAAGGAAACGTATGCCCTACTGCAGGATTTTGCCACTATACCTTCAGAGATCAAAAAACATATAAAGTAAAAAATTTGGCCAATTATTATTATTTTTTTATAATGCACAACAGTGTACAGAAATAAAATGGTCATTTAGGACAGTTATGTGTTAATTCCACTTACCTTATTGTGGTCTTTTCTGAGATATGGTTCTGCTGAAACTGAATGGAATGGAGTGATACTAATATTATGAACAAGAGCAACCCTTTACAATTATAAAAAGGGAGAGTACAGTTACAATACAAATCAAGACTAGAGGGTTAAGAGGACCCCGCTTGTGAGTGGATCACAGCATGGAGACAAGTGTAATTACAGCAGAAGAAGTAGGGCCAGAGGTCTTTTAGCCCTACTACTCCTGTGGGTCCCGGGAGTGCACTTCGTTCTGCACTCTGGTGACCCAGAATCAGTTAAAGCCTGCTGTCGGCGAATGTCACAGAGCCAGTCCAGGCTCTGCAGGGTTCCGGACAATTTTGGGGTCTGCCCAGAAGCGTGGACCGACAGCTAGCTCAGCGTGCCGCTGAGAGCCTGAGCCATCCACTCCTGCCTCCGCCACAGTGCAGCACGCTAGTGAGCACAGGAGGGGTAAAAGCAGAGAGAATAGTAATTGACAGTCTGCTTTCTGTGCTCAGAGGGGATCTGAGAACTGAGTGATCAGCAGTCTTTGATCGCTCAGCTCTCAGTGTAAAGCTGAAAAAGAGAAAAAAAAAAAAAAAAAAAGAGAAAAAATGAGAAAGAGAAAGAAGGAAGAAAGAAGAATGCAGGTTTAGCACTCCATGGTGTTCCTCTTTTCTCGCTGTAGAAAATGAATACGGATATTGGACTGATGGTTGAAAAGTTTTCGAAAGTGCTCCATGCATGGTAAAATATGTTGAGGAGTCTTGGCCAATAGAAAAAAAATCCACGCTAATCATCTTGGATGCAGACGGAATCTCCATTGCCAGCGATTGTATTCTGACAGCTGTAGGCTGTCTGACTGGAAACGACTGCTGTTTGGACAACAATTTTATGCCTTGTTCCGATGATTTTCATACCAAAGAATGTTGCTCAGGAGGGTGCAAAAGTGCCACCCAAGGCTAAAAATTTGCTCAGTGTATGGTCAGCTTAATACGGAGTTCCACCCTAAAAACAAACTTTATTAACAGCTTGCCTTTAAATATATATATATATATATATATATATATATATATATATATATATATATATATATATATATATATATATATATATATATATATATATATATATATATATATATATATATATATATATATATATATATATATATATATATATATATATATATATATATATATATATATATATATATATATATATAATTTTTTACTTACATCTATCTGGCTGTTACTAGGCAGATCTCGTAATCTGCCTAGTTCCTGAGCCCACGGTAGTTCAACTTCCTGTCCTAAGACCCCATTGCCTCCTGGGAGATGACACTCATTTCCCAGGAGTCTCTGGTCATTACTGTGCCTAAAAATCCCAGCATGCACCTCTCTAGGGAAATCCAGGAAGACACAGGAACTGGGCTTCTCATGTCCACAGCCAACATGGAAACTGCCACAAAAATCGCTGAGCAGATATCAGGTAGGCGTTTACACTGTTTTATGTACCGATCGTGTTTTTTTTGATAATTGTAAAAGAATATTGTATTGTGGATTGCAAAAAAAATAAGGCTATGCATTGATCGGCATTATACAAGTGCACTAAACTGCAGATCAACACACACTAGTGTTATTTAGCCAAGACTTTGCCCCAAAATTAAAGACCATTTCTCAAGGGGACTTATTCACAGCAGCATATGACCCAGCTTTCTGCTAGCACCTGTACTGTAAAGTAGTTTCTGGTCACCACTAGAGGGCGATGCATAGAAACAGTAGACTGGCTCTGCATTTCGCCGAATGGCCAACCTGTCACTCTAGACTAGATTTATTAGAGCATAGGAGAAGAACGCAGGGGACAATGCTGCAGAAAACAAGCCCTGTCTGTAAGTAAATGCCATATCTTACACCTCGATCTGCCAGGCTCCCTCCATCTGTGTGATAACATCGGACTGATTACATAGATGGATGAAGTCTGCCAGAGCAAATAAAAAAAAAAATTTATATTATATATAAAAAAAATACTAGTACATCCGATTTCTATAGTTCTGGGGCCGGATTCAGATACGAGATACGCCGTCGTATCTCTGAGTGCGGGCTGTCGTATCTATGCGCCTGATTCAGAGAATCAGTTAGACCTCTTTCACATTGAGGCGTGGAGCCGTGGTGACGGTATAGCCGCGCTATTTGTAGCGCCGCTATACCGTTGTATTTACCGCGATATTCGGGCGCTAGCGCTGAGGTTTTAACCCCAGCTAGCGGCCGAAAAAGGGTTAATACCGCGGTTTCCTATTGATTTCAATGGGAAGGCGCGGTATAGGAGCGGTGAACAAACCGCTCCTATACCGCCGTAAAGATGCGGCTAGCAGGACTTTTGGAGCGCTCCTGCTAGCCGGGCATGATTTTTCATGTGGTATAGCAGCACTATTTTTAGCGCTGTACCGCATGAAAAACGCCTCAATGTGAAAGGGGCCTTAAGCATAGATTTCCCTAAGATCCGACCGGCGTAAGTGTCTTACACCATCGTATCTTAGGCTGCATATTTACGCTGGCCACTAGATGGCGCTTACGTATAGTTGCTTTTTCCGGTGTTAAGTTACCCCTGCTATATGAGGCATAGCTAATGTTAAGTATGGACATCGTTCCCATGCCGAGTTTTGAAACTTTTACGTCGTTTGCGCAAGTCGTTTGCGAATAGGGCTTTGCGTAAGTTACAGTTATGTTTAGAATTACAATTGCCCTAGGGTGGTAATCAAACGTTGCGTAAGTTACGTTCACGTCGAAACCAATGAGGCTTTGCCGCGTAATTTCGAGCCTGCGCACTGAGATTCTTTCACGAACGGCGCATGCGCCGTTCACAAAAAACGTAAAATAGGCGGGGTCATCTTAAATTTAAATAAAACACGCCCACAACATCCCCATTTGAATTAAGCGGGCTTACGTCGCCACACATACGTTACGCCGCAACTAAAGGCGCAAGTTCTTTCTGCATACGGAACTTGCGCCCAAAGTTACGGCGGCGTAACGTATCTGAGATACGTTACGCCCGCAGATAGGCGAATCTATCTGAATCTGGGCCCTGGATTCTAAGAGCATTTAACCCAGTAGTTATTTGGGCTTTAAGTCAGACCCACAACAAGCTGCATATAAGAGTCATCATTCTTTCACCGTATTACTTGTTCCGGGTCAGTGAATCAAACTGCACTGAAGGTAAAGAATCAGCATGACCACTTGGGAACTAGCAACAGAAAATCAGCATCCTTAATTTTCTCATGATGCTTTTTGCATCTTGCAGATTTGCACTACCGAACGTGTTCCATAGGAAACCATGTTAAATGGACTGCAGTGCAAATCTGCAAAATGCAAAAAGCACTAAACCTGCATAGGTGTGAATCCATCCTTAGGCCCCATACACACCATTAGGTTTTCTGCAGATTTCTGTCTTCAGATTTACCAAAACCATACACTATGAGGTCAAACCTTAAGGCCGGAATCACACTAGTGCGGTGCGAATTTCAGCTCTCTTATCTCTGCAGAGAGATAAGAGAAGTGTTCAGCAGATTAGCAACGTTTTAGATGCGAATTTGGAGACCTGGGAGAAGTTGCGGGTGAGAGGAGAGTGGGGGAGAAGTGTATTGAGCTGAATGAGAGAAATTCCTGAAGAGAACTGAACACATCTGCGAATCAGCTGCGTACCCATAGAAGATAATGGGCTTGAATTCGCACCGCAATGCCTAAAAGACGCACACGGTTTTACTGCAATGCGCAGTGCGAATGCATCGCACATATGTGAACCAGCCTCATTGAAAACAATGTATTTAGAAATGTTCTGCGTATTGGATGCGGTTTAAGCCGCACTCAATTCGCATTGGTGTGAACCTGGCCTAAGAGTTTCAATTTGTCTGCAATCAGACAGGCCCTTGCACTACATGGTTTTGGTAAATCTGAAGATAAAAATCTGCAGAAAATCCAATAGTGTGTATGGGGACTTATTTATCTAATTTCTATTTTTTTTTTAACAGGTAACCAAACTGCCATTTTGTATGGCTCCAATGACAAGTACAAATATAAAAAAAGTGTTGGGGATTTTTCATTTAAGTTGTCAAGACTCAAAACCGAAACAATAAAAACCTGACTTGGGTCCCCTTTACATCACCATTCTTAAATCGGTTCCCGATTGGACGGTCCATTTACTACTATGGACCGGCGGGTGTAAAGAGACTTATATCTGTCAATTTACTTCCAATACGATCCATATAAACAAACAAACAAACAAACAAACAAACAAACAAACAAACAAACAAACAAACAAACAAACACACACACACCTCACCACCCTCCACACGTGGAGGGGGATCTATCCTCCGTCTGGGCCAGGGGTGTCAAACTCCATTTCATCACAGGCCACATAAGCAATAAAGTTGCTATTAAAAAGGACCAGTTGTATCTGTAAGACTGGATGTCCAGATCACTCCCATCAGAAATCAAGAGTCTCCCCACCATCCCCCTACTTCACAATGCGCCCCCTTGCCTTATGCTGCTCCCGGGAAGATACTGGGGCAGAGCTGGCAAGTATAAAGGGTCTGGAGGAGGACTGGTATCAACTGCTGAATACTGAGACCAAGGAAGGCAGAGACAAGGGGGTACTGCGAACTCCACAGAGAAACACAGGATCTGGTGGAGAAGTTCTGTCCTCCTCTCTGCTGCCAAGAGAGGAGGACAGAACAGGGGACAAGGCAGGGGTCAGAGATGAGGGGGGTGCCACAGCTGCAGGAGAGGTGCAAGTACCACAAGAAATGGCGTAGCGGGCTGGATTTGGCCCACAAGACTTGTGTGTGAGACATGGTCTAGGCCAGTGTTTCTCAACCTTTTTCTACTCGGGGCACCCTTAAAAAGTATTTTCAGTCTTGAGGCACCCCAGTCCAAGGCTTGGTTTACATTACGGTGTGTCGCAGAACACGGGAAAAATCGTGCTCACAGACAAATGCTCTGCTCTTTAGGGGTACCATTAATTCTTAATGGTACCCCCACAGATTGGAAAACGTGGGGTGCTTTTGCTGCAGTGCAATTAAAAAAAAAAAAGTTTGGGGACTTGTTTCTCTGCATTTTGTGGGTACGGAAATTAATGAACTGCCCTACATGCAGCTACACAGATGTGAACCAAGGACTTGTTCACATGTCATAGGGGCGGTAAAACCACATGGTTGAGCTGTTTTTACCACCCCCAACTTCTCCACCTTTAACTGCAGAGGCAGCAGCTGAGGGTGTTCACATGCTGTGGCTGCAACTGGAGGTATACCGAGGGTGAATGGGGCTGCACTGTAACTACCCCGCAACTGTGTGCATTGCAGAGTTGTGGTGTAGTGATGCTGCATTTACGGGCCTAAAACAGGTGGTGAGGAAGCAACATAATTCCACTTTACCGCCTGTCAAATGCCTCTGAAAAGCAATCTGTGCATGGATTGCTTTTCAGAGGAGCAGCAGTCCTTGCTGCTATCAAACAAGCCCTACAAAAGCCATTCTGATGGTACAGGAATGGGGGGGGGTCAGGATTAAAAGCAACATACACACACACATACATACAGACACACGCTTACACACATGCTTACACACATGCACACATAGAAAAGAGAAAAGCCCTAAGGCTGACGCAGCGCTAAAGGAAATTAGTGAAAATAAAAAATGATTGTGTATCATATGTTGAAAAAATAAATTAAATAAATGAAGCAGCTAACACTAAAGTTCAGCACAAAAACTTCAAAGCAATACATAATACAAAGGAGTACAGCGCTACAATACCCACTCATACAGAAAAATAAAGTGAAAAAAATAAATACAAATTATGGATTTATATACCACTTTTTTTCACTTTACGCACGCATACACACACATGCTTACACACATGCTTACACACACATACACACATGCACACATACACATGCACTCACATGTGCAGACACACACACAGACACATGTATAAAGCCATTTTAAAATGAATCTAGCTTCTAGCTCAGTACCTTTCCAGATTCCTCATTGAGCCGGGTACTGCACTCTAGGGGGAAGCAGAGAGCACAGCACACTGCTATGCACTTTACTTTCTATTTTGAAGCCGACAGAGCTTCTCACAGTTCGGCAGGAGAGCAGGCTCATCTGACAGCCTTCTCTCCACTGACCCCGCGGCACACCTGAGAACCTCTGACGGCACACCAGTGTGCCGCGGCACACTGGTTGAGAAAGGCTGGTCTAGGCAGATCAGATTGGAGGGCTGTTGTGTGCACATGGACAGCAGAGACCATTAACATCTGGACACCCATAGAGCACAGTAAAGCTTGCAGCGTTCAGGAGCACTGCATAAACTGTACATAACAGTAATGGCAAACCTTGGCACCCCAGATGTTTTGGAACTACATTTCCCATGATGCTCATGCACTCTGCAGTGTAGGTGAGCATCATGGGAAATCTAGTTCCAAAACATCTGGGGTGCCAAGGTTCACCATCACTGGTATATAACCTCAGCTATATACAGTATACCAGGGATATGCAATTAGCGGACCTCCAGCTGTTGCAGAACTACAACTCCCATGAAGCATAGCAAAACTGACAGCCACAAGCATGGCACCCAGAGGCAGAGGCATGATGGGACTTGTAGTTTTGCAACAGCTGAAGGTCCGCCAATTGCATTTCCCTGCAGTATACAGTGCTTGATCCTGCAGCAGGATGAGACCTTCTCCTTCCACTCCGGGAAGGTTATGAAGCACATATTACTAAGAAGATGCAACTAAAAGGTCTGAAGTTTTGACTTGCAGTGCTAGGGTCCTCTTCTCAATTCTGTCAAGGGACACCAACTTAAGTTCTTCCTATTATGTTAGTTTTCTCTGACCATTCCTGATCCAAAAAGCATACTGGTATGTTAACTGGCATGTGATCAATTATCTGGACAGCGACTCAAGTGCTCTTTGTATAAATGTAGCACAACTTAATTTTAATGAAAATAGCTTTTTGGTCATATATTAAAAAAAATAATAAAATAAAAATTATATTATACACACACACACACACACACACACACACACATACACTGCTTTCACCCCCATAGATCTATCCTTTAAATACAGCAGATCTGAGCCAAGGTTATGGTTATCAGTCTGTTTATGCCATAATACATACCTCTTGGCTACTGGTTTTGATCAGGAGTAGGGTGGGCTCACGTCCTTCACAATGCAAGAAAAACCTGGAAAACAAAAACAGAAGAAGTCGGCCGGAATAAAAGCCAAGTTAATTTAAGTGTCACTGGGGATAAAAAAAAAAAAGTTTAATATATATATATATATATATATATATATATATATATATATATATATATATATATATATATATATATATATATATATATATATATATATATATATATATATATATATATATTTATTACATATACACACACATATACACACACATATACACATACATACACATATACATACACACACACACACACACACACACACATATACATATACACACACACACACACGGGGTGTAGCAAGATGGCGGAGATGACAGGTCCCGCTTTTGTATTATATTTGGAACCTACAAGTCTGCCAAGTTTGTATACTTCACAATCTGATAACAGGACTCAATATGGCTTCCATTAACGCAAACCTGTCGTGTACCAATAGGCCTCGCTATTGAATGCAGACCAAACTGTCTGTGTTTCGTCACAATTGGTAACAGAAGGAACGTTCTATTGCTGCCATCTTGCACTCCTCCATAGTAAGGATACTCTGAAGCCTCTCACACACGACCGAGGAACTCGACGGGCGAAACACCGTTTTCCTCGTCGAGTTCCTTGTTAGGCTGTCGAGGAACTCGACAAGGCAAGTTTCTCCATTCGTCGAGGAAAAAGAAGACATGCTCTCTTTTTGGCTCGACGGGATCCTCGACAGTTTCCTCGTCGAAAAATGTACACACGACCGGTTTCCTCGGCAAAAAAAAAATCCCAGCAAATTTCTTGCTGGTTTTTGCCGAGAAACTTGGTCGTGTGTACGAGGCCTGAGAAGGAGAAAGCAGACATCTTGTTACACCAGAGTTTTTGATTTTACAATTTTTAACAGGAAAATTTGTTTATATAGTGAAACACAGTGCTTAGAACTCAGTCTGGTTAGATATTGAATTTTAAAAGCAGCGAGCTTCTGTCAGATTAGCAAACCTGTGAGATGAGCACGCTTTGCCGCTGCTTTTAAAATTCATCACCACAACAGTCAGACGGAGTTCTAAGTACTAGATTTCAGTATAGAAACTCACTTTACCGTTAAATACAAGTGTAAAAGGCAAAACTCTGGTGGGTGTAACAAGATGTCCGCTTTCCCCTTCTCAGAGTATCCATACTATGGAGGAGTGAGGGGTGTAGCAAAATGGTGGCATTGGAACGTCACATCTGTTACCAATTCTGACGGGTCGCCAAATATGACGAAACACAGGCACTATTCGGTCTGCATTCAATACCGAGGCCTATTAATACACAAGAGGTTTATGTTAATGGAAGTCATATTGAGTCCTGTTATTAGAACATGAAGTATACAAACATGGCAGGTTTTTAGGATTCAAATAGAACACAAAAGCCGGACCATTTAGCAAGAATAGTACAATGTGTAATGAATTCTGACCCCAGTAAATAAAGAGTGCTTGCTATGGCTAACTGTCTTTTACCACTACTGCTCTTTTAGATTGCTTTATTTAATTACCCCAAATAGTAGCAATACCTTAAGGCCAGGTTCACACCTATGCGAATTGAGTGCGGCTTAAACCGCATCCAATACGCAGAACATTTCTAAATACATTGTTTTCAATGAGGCTGGTTCACATATGTGCGATGCATTCGCACTGCGCATTGCAGTAAAACCGTGTGCGTCTTTAAGGCATTGCGGTGCGGCTCAGGTGCGAATTCAAGCCCATTATCTTCTATGGGTACGCAGCCGATTCGCAGATGTGTTCAGTTCTCTTCAGGAATTTCTCTCATTCAGCTCAATACACTTCTCCCCCACTCTCCTCTCACCCGCAACTTCTCCCAGGTCTCCAAATTCGCATCTAAAACGTTGCTAAAATCTGCTGAACACTTCTGCAGACATAAGAGAGCTGAAATTCGCACCGCACTAGTGTGATTCCGGCCTTGGACAAAAGCTAGGAATTCACACCTGCATAATTACACTTGATGGAACACTAGCCAAGCATGGGAAGTGATTATAACCACCATCAGGTTTCCATTGCCCTTCGTGCCCTCATTTGGGAGAATTACCCATGAATCCTGTCCTGGTGACAGGACAGAAAGTAAGAGGGAAAATTACCCAACAGCACAGATGTTCTAACCCTTCTTTAGAGTAGAGGGATCAGAACACCTGTCGGTTTTTACTGGTGTGTCTCCGGAGAGAGTCACCCTCTTCGTTGGAGATCTGGTGACCTGGGGGGGTCTCCAAAAGAACCCCTTCATTTGCAGGGATTTCCTCTTACTTTGTTAGGCTATAGGGCAGGAGGCCGTGGTAACAATAGAACAAAAGATGCCAAAGGGGTTATAACCCCTGCCTTCCTCTTTCCAAACTGGGGGGAGAAAAAAAAAAAAAAAAAAAACACACAACACCATTGCATATAGTTCCACTTTAAGTTTTGGTTGGGGGTTCAACTCTTAAACAATCCAGCTGGCAGCAGAAATAGTGGCACTGCAGAAATCCGGGGCTCTCACCTGCCGAGGCTATTGCCATGCTCCTGGTTGGTGAAGAGCAGCAGCGGCTGGCAGAGGGCGAACCTTTCCGGAATCCAGGACCAGATGTCTCGCATCTCCTTCACACTCACAATCTCAGACTTGAAGTTTTCGGCATCTACAGCCAAGTGGACGTTCTGTCTGTCAGACACAAAGTGTTACAGAAACCCATTAGCTTGCATTATCTACAGTACTTTGGCTTTATATCCATTTTCAAAGTCCTAACTGGTCACTTTCATGGCAAGTTTAAGGTCAGTATTTAGTTTTTTCCCCCCCCCAGTAAGGTTTTTGGATTTTTAGCTCAGAGAACCAGTCACCTACACAAGTGAATTGTGCGAAGCCTAACCAATTAAATTGTTGCTCCTCAGTATGGCTTAGCTTCAAGAGGAATCACGAAATAAGGATTGCCACGTACAGCACAGTAACAGATGTTCCAGATGTCAAGCATACGTTTCTATATTAATGGCAGTCCTGCTGTCCTAAGAGATAATAATGAACACCTACAGGGAGTCAGATGTTTACACGCTTTCCATAAAGCCAGCCAGATTCTGTACACCTATAAAAAAAAAAACCTGCACACGTGAAGGAATCGCTGCACGCAAGCCACTGGGGGTTGATTTATTTTATACTATATAGTATTGTATTATACTACATTACATTTGTCATTCTACCCCTATCTATTTCTATTTTATTATTTTATCTTATTTTATTCGTCCCTCTCATTTTTTTCTATTTCCATTTCTCTTTTTTACCCAACACTATTACCACTACCATCATTATATCACTCTCACTATTGCTATTTCGGTTTGTGTGTGGCATCTGGGACCACCCACTTAGGTGGGGGGAGTTTTGATGGCCCCTGGGAGGTTCCCCGCGGCTTGCAGTGGGTTGGGCACTTGTATGAGTGCTCATATATATTACACAAGGGGAGCCTTTGGAAGGGTCTACACTGCTGGGCTCTGATGAAGATGTTTTTGTAACCTCGAAACGCATCAGCCGGCAGTGACACACCTTTATCCCGCCCACTTGGAGTGTGGTTCGAGGTATCTACTACAAGCGTTGTCGATAAGCCTGCTATGTTTCTTTCCCTGTGAGTAGTTTTTTTTATTACACTTTTTATTCTATTAAATTGTCAATGGTAACACACTAGGCTGGTGCGCCTTTTTCTCTTTTCTGCTACCAGGATATTCCCCATCCATGAAGGGCAGCAAGGACAGTGTTACCGGTTTTGGAATTTTTTCCATGGAACACGGACTGTTGAACAATCCACTCGTGCGCAGGAGTTTGTTTTCTGTGTTCTTAAAGTACTACGTTGATTTACTAAAACTTGAGGGTGCAAAATCCGGTGCAGCTCTGCAGAGAAACCAAACTTAATTGAACAAGCTGAAGTTAGAAGCCGATTGGCTACCATGCACAGCGACACCAGATTTTGCACTCCCCAGGTTTTAGTAAACCAATCCCACTGTTACAGCCCATCATGGTGGTTCAACTTGCTCAATAAAGGGCAGATTTCTGCATCAAAGTTTCACAGGGAGAGGTCTGCACATCTACGGAATGGCCACACCACACAGCATTTTTGTAGAGGCAATTTGCAACAGTAACAGAACGGCTCCCCTTTACCCTTAAACGGGGTTGTAAAGGTTCTTGTTTTCACCTTAAAGCGGATGTGCCACTAAAAAAAAATATATTAAAAGCCAGCAGCTACAAATACTGCAGCTGCTGACTTTTATTAGAATCCAGCGGCGTCCGCAGCAGATGACGAGCTATCGCTCGTCACCCTGCTGCTCCCCCCTCCATCCACGGTGAGGGAACCAGGAAGTGAAGCGCTGCGGCTTCACTGCCCGGTTCCCTACGGCGCATGCGCAAGTCGCGCTGCGCCCGCCGATTGGCTCCTGCTGTGTACTGGGAGCCGAGTGTTCCCAGCATACAACGGGGGACGGATGGGATGCCAGGAAAAAACCCGTCTTTTGCCCGTGTCGTGTGGCCGGAAGTGGGTGCAAATATCTGTCTTTAGACAGGTATCTGCACCCCCCTCCCCCTGAAAGGTGTCAAATGTGACACCGGAGGGGGGGAGGGTGCCGACCAGCGCGACTTCACTTTAGGGTGGAGATCCACTTTAATGCATCCTATACATCAAAGTCAGAGACACAGTAACACCAACTATGATTATAGTTGCCATTAAAAGTCCCCACTACATTTCTCGGATCAGCAGATGACCTTGATCAAGAGCACTTAAAGGGGTTGTAAAGGAAAAAAAAATTCCCTAAATAGCTTCCTTTACCTTAGTGCAATCCTCCTTCACTTACCTCATCCTTCCATTTTGCTTTTAAATGTCCTTATTTCTTCTGAGAAATCCTCACTTCCTGTTCTTCTGTCTGTAACTCCACACAGTAATGCGAGGCTTTCTCCCTGGTGTGGAGAGAGCCTCTTGAGGGGACGAGCAGGAGGGTCAGTACGCTATCTACTTTGCAGATACAGAAAGGAGCCGTGTGTTAGTGGGCTTCCTGACACTCCTTCTCGCCCCCTCAAGAGGCTTTCTCCACACCAGGGAGAAAGCCTTGCATTACTGTGTGTAGTTACAGACAGAAGAAGAACAGGAAGTGAGGATTTCGCAGAAGAAATAAGGACATTTAAAAGCAAAAGGAAGGATGAGGTAAGTGAAGGAGGACTGGACTAAGGTAAAGGAAGCTATTTAGGGAGAATTTATTTTCCCCCTTTACAACCCCTTTAAAGTTGGCTGATCAGAACCCCTCCACCACTGCCACCCATCCGAAGAAAGTAGAAGAAAGAAATTAGGATAGAGAGGGATAAGAAGGGAAATAAAGGAGGAGAACAAAGAAAGTAGTACATCCTAAAACAAGGGTGCCCAACCTTTTGAAGAACGAGGACCACTTAAGCAACTTGGTAACCAGTCGAGTGCCACAATCAGCGAAGCAGGCAGATGACAGACCACGACTACTCTATAGGTCCTCCAACCCACCCAGATGAAAGGGGACAAATTCCCTTCTGCTTTTCGGATTGGAGGTAGGCGAGCATAAACAAACATCTGTCGCTCTATAGAGGTGAATTGAGGGTCCCTTTTGGTCGGGCTGATCGTGTGAAAAGGGCCCAAGACTGCTTTCACACTGATGTGCTGCGGTTTACCCACACTGTGGGTGCAGCATAGTGCACCTGTGTCTATACTGCAGGTTAGCTGAACTTTGCCATAGAGTCCACCTGTGGCAAAAGCCGGGCACTGTAGAGGAAGCATCGGCTTATGGGGCTCTGCTCCGCAGCCGATTTCTTCCTCTACCACCAGCTTCATTCACAACACTGATGCTGTGGTATGGTGGGTCGGCAACCTGCGATCTGGGCAAGCCAACCCACCATTCCAGAGCAGGAGGTCGTGGGCCACATCAGAGGGCTCCGCGGGCCACATGTGGCCCCCGGGCCACTGGTTGGCCACCCCTGTCCTAAAATGTACCATAAGGGGTTTTAATACTGTACGAGTGGAAGGGAGCGCTAAATGTCAATGGGTTAGGGGCGCAAGTTACTTGTCTTGCCTTGGGTGCTGACTACGAAAACAACATTTTATTGTAAGACTGCATTCACACCTGAGCATATCGTTTTTGGTCGTTTTTCCGGTGTTTTGTCGCGTGTATTCGTGCGTTTGCATACAGGGTCGTCCGACATTTTTTAACTTGACGTTTTTTAATTTTAGCCAATAGGAACAATTATCAACTTTTTATCACTTGTTGCTATGTTTGTAGATATTTTAATCTTCTGCCTGGGTGAAATGTTCTATTGATTAAAGCGACAAAACGCCCGTAGAAACGCTCGTTGTCGCACTAGATGCTTGAATCGAGTGTTTCCATTACTTTCTATGGGAATACAAACGTTCTAAAACGCCCAAATCCACCCAATTCTCCATAGAGAATAATGTATTTTTTTCCCCCTCTAGCGTTTTGGAGCTTCACGCGACAAAAACGCTCAGGTGTGAATGCAGCCTTAGGGTGTCACCACAACTTGGGAAATTTTATCAAGGGGTCACGGCACTAGTAAGGTTGAGAAAATGCCGAGCTTTACTGTTGATGTAAAAGAGAAAATTTGATAACATGTGAAGCTGACAATTCACACAGGTTCTGTAAATTAAAAAGGTAACACTTTTTTTTTTTGCGCAGTACGCTTTAACAAGTCTAGCCTATCACTTGAACTTACTAGGCTTATCTGTTTCTTAGCAACAGAAGAAAAGCCTGAGAAGATTACGCTAATCATGGATCAAGTGCCAAGAAGAAACAGCAAGTATTGAAAAAAAGTGTTTAACTGCTATATATTCTGTACACAGATGTGGTTTTGACATTTGCATTTCTCAAGGTGGCCGGGTCGGATGCAGCCCTAAAACAAGCAAGCAATAAAACAGACTGGAGAAAGCTTGGATCGTGCACTTTGTTAAATAACCAAAGAGCAAGAACATGCATTTCCAAGCTAGCTTGCATGTACAGCTGCTGAAAAGGTCTGTATAGCTCCACCCATTTTCTATAGCATTATGATGCAGACCGCAGCACGTCCTCACAAAGTGCAATAGAAAAAACACCACAACTTCTACCAGACTTGTCTGTGACAAACAATACCCGCAGGACTAAATTTTCACTAGAATTGCAAGTGATCCAAGAACCATTATGAGTTATGCAATGTCTGAGGGCATTCTCAAACGAAACGCGTCAGTAGAGGCCTAGCAGTAGTGTCATTGCGCTGTCGTGGTTTGGTGATGCCGTTTGTATTCCACGCTGTTACTACTTCTGTGGGTATATGCCTTACATTTTAATAAAGAGTTCTTAACCACTTAACCACCAGCCGCCGTCTACAAACGGCGGCAAGGTGGTTGCTTAACTGGGGGTCGCCGTTCTGAAACGGCGCCCACCAGAAGCAGTAATGCGCGCCGCCTCGGGCGCGCACACAGAAAATTCTGTGCGCGCCGGGTCTATGAGACCCGGCGCTACACAGATCACGGTAACTGACCGGCAACGCCGGTCTTTTACCATGTGATCGCGCCGTCCAATGACGGCGCGACCACAGGTAAACAAACCGGCGTCATCTGATGACGCCGGTTCCTCCCTCCTCTCGCTGTACCGATCGGTACAGTGTGAGAGGAGAGCGCGGATGGCAGCAGCAGTGTGGGATGGATCTGTGACTATTGCAGTCACAGATCCATCCATCCCTGCTCAGCCATCCCTGCATTAACCCCTGCAATACTCTGCCTTCCCTGCGCAATACTCTGCAATGCTCTGCCTTCCCTGCAATACCCCCGCGCAATACTCTGCAAAACACCCGCGCAATACTCTGCAAAACACCCGCGCAATACTCTGCAAAACACCCGCGCAATACTCTGCAAAACACCCGCGCAATACTCTGCAAAACACCCGCGCAATACTCTGCAAAACACCCGCGCAATACTCTGCAAAACACCCGCGCATTACTCTGCAATACCCCCGCGCAATACTCTGCAAAACACCCGCGCAATACTCTGCAAAACACCCGCGCAATACTCTGCAAAACACCCGCGCAATACTCTGCAAAACACCCGCGCAATACTCTGCAAAACACCCGCGCAATACTCTGCAAAACACCCGCGCAATACTCTGCAATACCCCCGCGCAATACTCTGCAATACCCCCGCGCAATACTCTGCAATACCCCTTGCGCAATACTCTGCAATACCCCCGCGCAATACTCTGCAATACCCCCGCGCAATACTCTGCAATACCCCCGCGCAATACTCTGCAATACCTCCGCGCAATACTCTGCAATACCCCCGCGCAATACTCTGCAATACCCCCGCGCAATACTCTGCAATACCCCCTGCCAGTACTCTGCAGTACCCCTTGCGCAATACTCTGCAATACCCCCCGCGCAATACTCTGCAATACCCCCCGCGCAATACTCTGCAGTACCCCCCGCGCAATACTCTGCAATACCCCACTCGCAATACTCTGCAATACCCCACTCGCAATACTCTGCAATACCCCACGCACAATACTCTGCAATACCCCACTCGCAATACTCTGCAATACCCCACTCACAATACTCTGCAATACCCCACGCACAATACTCTGCAATACCCCATGCACAATACTCTGCAATACCCCACGCACAATACTCTGCAATACCCCACGCACAATACTCTGCAATACCCCACGCACAATACTCTGCAATACCCCCGCACCAATACTCTGCAATACCCCCGCACCAATACTCTGCAATACCCCCGCACCAATACTCTGCAATACCCCCGCACCATACTCTGCAATACCCCCCACACAATACTCTGCAATACCCCCCACACAATACTCTGCAATACCCCACGCACCATACTCTGCAATACCCCCGCACCATACTCTGCAATACCCCCCACACAATACTCTGCAATACCCCCGCACCAATACTCTGCAATACCCCCGCACCATACTCTGCAATACCCCCGCACCATACTCTGCAATACCCCCGCACCATACTCTGCAATACCCCCGCACCATACTCTGCAATACCCCCGCACCATACTCTGCAATACCCCCACACCAATACTTTGCAATACCCCGGCCAATACTCTGCAATACCCAGAAAATACTCTGGGGAAAAAAATGTGTTTTAACCACTTCCCGCCCACGTCATATGAGGTCCTTGACTTTGTGCAGGGATATCTAAATGATGCCTGCAGCTACAGGCATCATTCAGATATCATTTTTTTCAGCCGGCGATTCTCTACACCATAAGAACGATCATGGCGGCTGTTCCGCCTCTTGATCGTTCTTACGGGAGGCAAAAAGGGACATCCCCACTCCCTTCGCCCTCCGGTGCTTCTTCTGACTCACCGCTGCGATCGAAGCCAGGATCGTTTTTTTTCTTGTTTTTTTTCTTGTTTTTTTCCAAGTTTCCCAGCCTAGAGGTGAGATGTGGGGTCTTATTGACCCCATATCTCACCGTAAAGAGGACCTGTCATGCTATATTCCTATTACAAGGGATGTTTACATTCCTTGTAATTGGAATAAAAGTGATCAAAACATTTATTTTTGGGGAAAAACGTGTCAAACTAAAATAAATTAAGTAAAATGAACAATAAAAATAAAAAATAAATATTTAAAGCGCCCCTGTTCCCGCGTGCTCGTATACAGAAGCGAATGTGTACGTAAGTCCCGCCCACATATGAAAACTGAGTTCAAACCACACATGTGGGGTATCGCTGCGAACGTTAGAGCGAGAGCAATCATTTTGGCCCCAGACCTCCTCTG